>NW_022145607.1:25894986-27109986 GCF_000002235.5 Strongylocentrotus purpuratus
AAGACTACTCCAGTGTATAAGCCATTGCAGTAGCGCGAAGCCATTCATCGGTGACTCTAACAAGAGAAATAACAGTTGAATGCTTTTCTCTGAAGCCAGACTGCTCACATGAAAGTAAATGTTTATTTTTAAGGATTGGTTAATTGAATTTGAACAAGTTTTTCAATGATTTTAGAAGCGGATGAAAGAATTGCAATTGGTCTATAATTAGAGGGATGTGTTTTGTCACCAGATTTAAAAATCGGTACAACTTTGGCCTGTTTCCAATGTAGGGGCGTTACACCACGTGACAATGAAGTATAATGTGAGTCAAAGAAGGAATTATCCCCGTAGCAGATAATTTTAAAATGTTCATAGGGATGCCATCAGTCCCGATAGATTTCTTATTTTTCATACACATAATACCTTATAACTTCATTTCAGTAACCTGTCTAAGAGAAAAGGATTTAACATTCCATGAAAAGGAATAGGAGGACATGAGGAATATTAGCTGCTAAGTCTTCACCAACCTTTGCAAAATACTTGTTAAATTGTTCAGCTTTTACTACGTCTTGAGAGATTTCTGAAATGTCAGATTGCTTAGATTTGCTTTTAGGCATAATAGATTTAAGAACGTTCCAAACAACAGAGGATGAATTTGCAGAAGATAATTTCTCAGAATAATAACTTCGTTTACGTTTCCTTATACCTTAGACGTGACTAAATTTCCAAGTTTCTTGTAACTACTTCATGATTATTCGTATAATTCTTCTTTCGTTTTCCTTTAAAACTGCATTATTTTGTTCAGGCAATTCAAATTTCAACTTATATATCTTGCTTTTTAATTTATCTCTTTCTTTAATCAAGTTAGTAATTTGAGAACACATCCAAGGGAAGATCTACTCTTAACGCGTTTATGGCAAATTGGCACGTGCTTATTATTATTATCTAAGATCAATTCTTCCCATATTTTAACTTATCATCTATGTCATTGACATCGAATACTCTGTGCCAAAGCTGGGACTTTAAATGATCAATAAATAGATTTGAATTAAAGTCTTTAGTTTTCTTTAGTATGTAACTTCCAAATTAGGAAACAAAGGGAATGATCACTAATCCAATGTGAACAACACCATATGCTTTGACTTTATCCAATGCATTGCAAACCATATGATCAATTAGACTTAGTGAGTCACCGGAAATTCTAGTACATGTTGAAGAGTTGATCTGTTGTAATGAAAAAAGAGTGTGAATTTGATTTAGGCGTTAGTGTTGTTTGATAACGTCGACTTCATTATGTCACAATTTAGATTCCCCCAAGGTAATAATGTTGTAATGAAAACTATCAAGAAATATAAGCAATTCCTCGTTAGTAATCGAAAATACGAACTGGACTGTTTGGAGAGGACGATACCAAGACAAAAAAATAAACGGTTTGGCAATGGTTAGTATCTACCAAAAGTGGCAGTGCTTCAATATCATTTAAAGAAAGAACGATAATCTAATACTTAAAATTCAAGTCAATACTTATGTATATTACAACACCGCCTCCATTACGATTTCTGTCTTTACGAACTAACGAAAGCCCTCACATATATATTTCGATATCTGGTACCGATTCATCCAACCATGATTCGTTAATGGAAAATATATGTACAACATTATTAGTCAATAATAATTTAATTTCATCAATGTTTCTTAGTAGACTCCGTACATTCAAGTGTAAAATCTTAGACCCTTCTGCTGTCATTTTTCATACTTTAAATCAGCATTTATTTCTAAGTTCTTTATATCACTGAAAGGTAAATGAACTGTAGTATCATCACTGCTGTGTGTACTTTCATTGCTTTCATATATGAAGTGAGGCAAGTACAAAAATAAACTTTTGGAGATTCCCAATTTAAGAATTTATATAAAGGATTATCATAGTCTTTAACACTGACACCGACACAGGCAATATGTGACCACTCGCAACATTTTGTACATTGTATCTCTTTTGATTAGTTTAACAGGCTTACAGCAACTTACACAAGAAAAACCCTTTACCATAAATTTAAAAAGAAGTTATACTACTATTACATAAAAAAGGAAATAGAAAAAGAAAAAGTTCAAAGAGTACAAAAATACTGCAGATTTGGAATACATCACAATAATTGCATGATTGATAACAATGGAGAAATGGGTCTCTGTAGTGAGTCAGTGATAGCTTCAGTGCTAGAGAAAAGTCTTTAATAGTCACTTTAAGTCATTTTCGCTCGTAATTAATCTTTTAATTTGTTTTGCCTCCACTCGTTGGAAGAGGCGAGCCGAGTATTCTGCCATCGGAAGACCATGCAGTAAGTGTCTTCTCACATTTTTCGCTTTTGATAGTAAGTTAGCGTTTGTCTTGGTAAGGTTCTCGTCAGGCGCGTACGCAGGGGGGGGGGGGGGGGTGTTTGGGGGGTTTAACCCCCCCTTTGGTATTTTTATTTGTGTAAACCCCCCTAAAAATCCCTAAAAACCCCCCCCCCACCCCCCCCCTTTGGATTTTTTTTTTTTTTTTTTTTTTAAATTATTAAAAAAAAAAAAAAATACCCCCATGGCTGACCTTAGAAAGGTGACCTTACCCCCCCTCCCCAACGGAGCAAAATGTCAAATTTCAAATTTCAAGACCAAAAAAAAAAAAAAAAGTGTCCTCTTACTCCCCCACTGAGCGACTTTGGGCTGGCTGAGTCGTTGCGATTTTTTTGGACTCCAAAAAAAAAAAAAAAAGTGTCCGCTTACCCCCCCCCCCCCCCCCCTCCCCCCCCCCTCCCCCCCCCCCCCCCCCCCCCCCCCCCCCCCCCCCCCCCCCCCTCCCCCCCCCCCCCCCACTGAGCGACTTTTTGGCCGGCGCGATTTTCAAATTTTCCTGAGTCGTTGCGAAATTTTGGACCCGATTTTTAAAACCCCCCCCCCCCCCTTGAAAAAATCCTGCGTACGCCACTGGTTCTCGTCAATACCCATTCTTGTGCCTTTATATTCGCGTCGCTTTGATAAGATAAGTCTCCGCATACGGTACGACACGAATTTAGCGATGATGACGTCAGGTTTTGTTTCGTCATTGCGTTTGTTGCTTCTTGTCGAACGGGCTGGGGGGTTCACAGATTCCGTAGTCTTTGTAGGCAGGCGGTGTGATCGTTCGATATCTTCTTTCTTTAAGGTCAGTTTGAGCCTTTCTCGAGCAAGCTCACAAATTAGGTCATCAGTGTCCTTTCCCTCTTTGTGTGCGACACCGTAAAAACGCAAACAATTGCGTCGCGAGTATTGTTCTTGGATGTTGGCAGTGCGCTGGACCCTGGTCAGTGATGATTGTTGGTCTTCAATCAACTTTTTTAGATTGACGATCTCCTTCTCCCTTTCATTAGGGACTTTTAGATTTGCGTGGACTGATACGTGTGACTTCCATTCAAGGCAGTGCATTATTAGGACGTCGATCGTAGCAATCCCCATTGTCTTCGTGCGAATCTAAAAGTCCCTAATGAAACGACATTCAAGGTCCATGATCTTCCCTTCATTTATATCAATTCTATTCAAAAGCACGTTGATCTCTTCATGAAAGGCTTGACGGACTGTTTGTCGGATTGAATTAAGAAATTCTTCTCCCTTCATGTACCAATGGATATCGTCATTAGCAACGGATTCCTCCGTATCACGTGATGGATCTGAAGGCATGATGGGGGTAAAATGCGAGAGGGTGTAGAAGCTTTGCAGTTTAGATGCAAAAACGAAGGAAAATATGATAATATGGTGGAAAATGAAGCCGATACACATACGACGGACAAGGCCTATGTACGTCCAAAGTTGCAATATGTAACATAAAAGTCACAGGAAGCTGAAGTATGAGATAGCAGAGATATTATAAGCGGTGTCATGAAATGGTTCATTAAAAGCATAAATATCCAGAAAGGTGAAAAATCGGATAATAATATTATAGTTGACCAAAGATAAGAATCTTTAGGTGCATTCCAAGATGCAATTGTCAAAATATCACATTATATCACATTATATCAAGATGTACAGGCCAGGTTCAAAAGTTACGTACCGAACATATATTGTCAAGTGCGGGTCTACGACAGCTGTACGGTGTACATAGCCTACTTATCTGGGGGTAGTCGCAAAACTTTGACGAAACCACATCAAATCCATAAATCCGAGGTTAGAAGTCCAGAAAATCGTCCAGAAAGTATCAAAAATATGCACTTGCAGATATATAGTCAAAATAATTCCAGTAAATTCCAGTAAATCTAGAACATAAAATGCAGTTTTTGCTTCAAAAAAATTCAGTGCGGTCGTTCAGTGCGGTCGTTCGGTCTTGATGTTAATAACCTAGATACTGTAGTTTACAAATTTAGAAAGCCCTAGAAAAATGTCGATGCAGCTTTCATCAATACCACAATATTATCAGACTTTGTGGGGAGGGCACTAATGTCCTTTGGCAAGGCATTAATCTACATTTGCCACTCCATACCCAGGAGAGAAATGGGGACCTGGTAGTATGACGAAAGTGTATTTGTTTAATTGCCCTATTCCCTCATGGTGACCATTATGGTAGAAAGACTCCCCAGGGAGTGGAGATGGTGCACATTTTGCATGATGAATACGATGACCAGGGTAATAATCTGTAAAGCACTTAGAGATGGTGTTTCGTATTTCGCGCTATTTATATAAAGCCAGATTATTATTATTATTATTGGACCCAATTTACACAATCCGTTATCCTTTATCCTGGATCATTTCCTGCGCTTTTTTGTCCATGTTTCTGATTCCTAGGATAGTGATGAAAAGGAGACCGAGTTTAACTGGAGCAGTCACACCCAAGGGCTCCTCCTGGCCGCCTTCTTCATCGGGTATACCTTAGGTAACATTCCAGCGGGATGGCTTGCAGACAAGCTAGGAGGAAAGTGGATCATTTTTGGTGGGGCCTGTGGAAGCGCCATTTTGAATGCCTTGGGACCGCTAGCGGCTCGATCCAGCGTTGCACTCTTCTTCGCAACACGTTTTCTGGCCGGTATTTCAGAGGTTTGTCTACAAGTAACACGATCGCTGAAAAGCAATTTCAAAAAGAAACTGAATAGCAATCCCCCCCCCCCCCCCCCCCCACTCCGAGAACGGACGGACCCCATGCGTGTTACCAAAATGTCCTTTCGTAACAAAAGAAAAAGGTCGACCCGTATTGACTTTACACACCGGACTTTTGCTGAAAGGGGGGGGGGGGGGGGTGCTGAAAAAGGCTCGTATAACAAAAGAAAAAGGTCGACCCGTATTGACTTTACACACCGGACTTTTGCTGAAAGGAGGGGGGGGGGTCGCTTGGAACACGCATATGCGTACCCTAAATAACACTGAGTGGGGGGGGGGGGCAATTTCACTACCTTGTTGTATGCCTATTGAAGCCATATTCGGATAATATGTCATTGTCATTTCGCACAATTCAAAAGATATTGCATAAGGCTTAGCAATGATTGTAAGGGTTGTTTTTTGTTTAAAGGTTTTGCGATCGTTTTAAGCCAGTTGGTAAAAGCAACTGGAATACTAATATCGCGCAACTGGGCTCTCCCTGGCATGGGTAGCACACTGCCAAGCAATCTCTCTTGAATCCGGTCCACGTTCTCGCCAATCATCCACCTCGTCACGCTGGTTTCCTCACAAAAATTTAATGTGTTTTGTGCAACTGGGATCACCCACTTAGCTCTCTGTCACATCAAATAATTGCTGGAAAGAATCAATAACTGACACTTGCAACAAATTTGAAGGTGACAGGAAACTTGATTTCACACTGTCACTGTACAAAACGCATTTACACAGACGTATATCGGCAAGGACATCCTAAGAACAGTCTCCCTCCACAGATCCGATACAATCTAATACCTGTAATGAATTTAAAAGCGGTTTTTGTCGTTTATCAAACAGGGTTTCATCTTTCCGGCTGTTAACACCATGGTGAATAATTGGTCACCAGTCAACGAGAGAACGCGAATGATGACATTTATTGTAGCAGGTGGGAATATACGATTATAATTATTCGCTCTCCTTTTCAGTACTTACGTCCTTTGAATAGAAACACATGATGGCAAAGACTCTCAAAGCTCAAAGTAGAAAATAATTCTGTTAACTGTCAATTTAAACAATTGACTATTTTTACCCTACAAATACCTAGCTATGCAAACCCCCAGTGGCGTATCCACACATTGCTAAAGGAGAGCGGCGGTATCCGCGCAAGACAGGGTTTCAATAAATATATCCGGAGAGCTCCTTTCCTGTACCCCCTAGCAAGTTTGATACAACTTCGGATCCACAGCTGCTGTATACTAAAAATATTATCGTGGGTCGAGTGGATACGTCACCGGACTGTCGATCACAGGGACAGGGTACGCGGTTCGAGTCCCGCCGCGGCACTAATGTCCTTTGGCAAGACATTGATCTACATTTGCCACACTCACCAGGTGATGTAAATGGGAACCTGGCAGGTATTAATTCCTTGAAATGCTCGAGCGCCGTAATGGCCGCCCTGCTAAATCCAGGGTAATAACCGGGGCAGCGCCAGGAGCGTCACGACGCGACGGACATGTGAGCTATATAAAAAAAAAAATAACATTATTATTATCATTATATTATTCATGGTCATGATGATGTATACTGAATATTCATGTTTTAGGGATGGCCTTTGGACCTGCCATTGGTCAGTCACTTTCTGGAATAATCTGTGCTAACCTTGGATGGCCCGCCAGCTTCTACTTTTTCGGTAAGAGCCAGTGATAAATTAATATGAATTATAATGAACCATATATTTTTTAATCAGTATAAAGCACTTAAAAACTGTTTGCGTTAATCACTATCATGTAATGGTCAAACCATAAAGTTATGCGACGTTGTATACCGGTAAATCAAAAAGGAAACAGGAAAAAAGCTTACAATAAATCTCTAGTAAATTAGACTGGTGAAGTTTGAATGAAATCGAACCAAAAAAAGTTATACATTTTTTTTAAAATTGTACAGGAACAGGCTTTTCAAATTCGCTGAATGGGTAATGTCTCTGTGATGTAGTATCCGACTACTTTTCCATGTGTCCCAACTAAAAAAAATGTAATGCTGTCGACGACCTACAGTGATTATGGTATCCATGCAATATGTTGAGTAGTGCTCCAATGGCACTTAGGAGAAAAACAGAAATTAACAATATTTGTGTACACGCGTGAGCGTTGTCCGTGTCTTTGTCAAAATCCACAAACTGAGTTACCAATGTGAATTTTGTACGTATTTAGTGATCTCATATTTCAAACATTCTTAATTCTCATAGTATTCGTCCGATTTATTTGAAACTATCACCATTCTGTTTACCCTATATATCTGCTTTAAATCATACAAATTAACCTAGTACAAGGGTTGGATTGCCTATAAAATGAGTCAAATACATTGGAAAGGCACATGAAACTTATTATTGCGCATTCTGAAACCTAGTATTATATAATTCCAAATATCCTGCTTTCCTAACCTTAGTGACGTAAGTACTGTAGCCGCTGTTTGATTAAACACTTACACGAGAATCCCTTTTCTCTCGGTGTTTGTACCCTCCGAAATGAGGAGAAAAGGAAGGAATGAGTTGGCAAGATCGAAAAGGTTGTGAGTACATCAAAAGAGTTGCAGAGTGAAGAGTGTAGTTCTGAAAAGAACAATTATATTCATCTGTAGAGTACTTCTGAAAGAAAATGCCACAGTGTATTATTTCAGGAAAAGGCGTGTATCTGACTATAAGGCTACCAATCATGAAAACCTAAAAATTGTTTGCAGTTGATAACAAAGTACCATGGTTACCATGGTTCGAATTTTGGCCAAATAACCATGGTTACCATGGTACTTTTAAATAAAGGTTCGCATATATATATATATTATATATAATTGTCACATATTAATTTGTTGATCAATTGTTTATCAATTTACTAAAATTAATGCCAGTTTTTTTCTATCATTGTTTTTAATTTCAAAGGCGGTCTTACCATCACATGGGCCTTTTTCTGGGCAGTAACGACGAATGAGGATCCTAGTCGACATCCATTCATTACGAGAAAAGAACGGGTCTATATCGAGACAAGAAGATCCAAAAGATCGGTATGATAGTATATTAAACTTATATGGCACGTAACAGCTAATAGTTGTGGACCACACTTTCATGCCACGTGTAGTCCCATGTACAAATTTATGTGTACAGTGATTGTGACTTTTACCCAGACTGGGCCAATTTCTTATCACTTTGATGACTCCCTTACTTCTCAATATACAATGATTATCTGCTACATGATCAACCTTTTCCAAACACTCCAACCCAGTTTATTCTATACAAGTAATGCAATCGCATGACCAGAACTCAACGTTATTATGTAAATCTAAGCGGGGGCGTCGCTAGAGGGGGTGCCCACACTTCACCCACCTATCAGGATATTATCGGTACAATTGCGCTGCCGTCGAGAAATATGATAAAATGGGGAGGGGAAAATGAGAGGGAAAGAAAAGAAGAAAAAAAGAAAGGGAAAGAAAAAAGAAAGGGAAAGAAAGCAGAAAGAAAGGAAAGAAAGCAGAAAGAAAGAAAAGAGAAGAGAAAGAAAAACGAAAGAGATAGGAGAGGAAAAAAGGAAAAGAAAACAAAGGAAAAGAATTAAAAAGGATGAAAAGAAAGACAAGAAAAGTCAAGGAAAAATGGAAGAAAACAAAATGAAAGAGAAAATGAAACAAAAGAAACGGGGCGTTAAAGATAGGAGAGAGAGGAGGTAAGAGCATTAAAGAGGAGGGGTGGGAGAAAGAGAGGAGGGCTGTTGGGTGGAGTCATCTCGTCGAGGGAGCAAGAAAGATACGCAGAGACATGACTGTCGGGTCAGCTTTGTCGGTATTCTCGCTCGATTCTCGTGTACTTAATGCAGAAGTTGAACTTGGTCAGATGAATTTGAATTTGAATTGAATTTATTCACCACTTTCATAAAAACTTATAAAGGCAAAGAATAGAATAGTTTCTTGCAAACATAGATAAACCACTAAAATGGAAAATACACTAAAGGAAATTACGAAGTGGTTGGTTCATCAAAAAAGTTACAAAAACTTATAAGTAGATGATCCTAGAAATGTAAACACACAAAAAAAAAAAAAGGGGACAAAGAAAATACAATACTACAATGGTAATTACACCCATAAAAATTGCGTTTGTCAAATTCAAATTTGCTGTATCAGGTGAAGTTTTAAAAGATGCACACTGTTTAAGTTTAGGGGGTAGTTTGTTCCAAATAGTGGGTCCTTGGCATAAAAAGATAATATTTGAAAATGAAGAATGACCATATAATACACGAGTGTCTGCTGAAGTCACGGTATTATATCTATGAATATCGTTATTGCTCTGAAATATATTACAACAAATTTCTGGTAATAGGTTATGATAATATGAATACATAAAAACACAGAGTTGAAAATCATGTAATAATGATATTGGGAGAATATTCAGTTTCAAGAAAAGAGGTCTGCTTGGACTTAAAAATGGCTTGTGGCAAATTATACGAACTGCTCTTTTTTGTAGGAGGAAAATACGATTAAGTAAATGCTGTTTACAAAAACCCCATATAATGTTACAGTAGGATATTTAACGCAAGATTAGTGAGTTGTATAACATAAGAATTTTGGTTGGCAAGATGTCTTTAAGTTTACTCATAATTCCTATTGTTCTAGACACTTTACGTAGAACTTCATAGACGTGTGTTTTCCACTTAAGATCTTTATCAATATTAATGCCTAAGAACTTGGTTGAACTCGTATGTTCAATCAGATTTCCATTCATATATATTTTTTTTACTTCACTAGCACACGTCTTTGGAAAGGTAAATAACAAAACATTGGTTTTTTTCATAGTTAAGTTGCAGTTTATTTGCGCTAATCCACTCACTAACCTTTAAGAGCTCAATGTTTAGATTTTTGGTCAGGCATTCAACATCTTTATGCTTATAAAATATATTTGTATCATCCGCGAACAGTATAAAATTCAAAATGGGAGAGACTGAATGTTAATCATTTATATAAATTAAGAAGAGCAGTGGGCCTATAATTGACCCCTGCGGAATACCACAGGAAACTGATTGTAAACTTGAACTTTTAGAATTGAAAACAGTGAATTGTCTGCGATCATTTAGATAACTGCGAAATAATTGAAGAGTAACACCACGAATTCCATAATAATAAAGTTTTGAAAGGAGGATATCATTGTTAATTGAATCAAACGCTTTTTTAAAATCCAAAAATATACCAACAATGATTTCTTTGTTTTCAATTGCCTTTGATACTTGTATTAAAAAATCTAAAAGAGCATGATCAGTTGAATACCTGGCCCTAAATCCAAACTGCCTATCATAAAGTATACTATGTTTATCAAGAAAACCGTGTAGTCTGGTATAGATGCATTTTTCAAAGATTTTAGAGAAGAGTGGAAGTAATGAAATGGGTCTGTAATTTGAGAATATATCTTTAGGTCCCTTTTTATGAATGGGAATAATTTTGGCAATTTTCAGGTCAACAGGTACAACACTTTGCTCAATACACGAGTTAAAAATATTGCACAACGGTTTACATATGACATGAATAACCTTTTTCACTACGGAACAATCAATGGAGTCAAAACCAGGAGCTTTACCATTTTTGAAAGATAGAGCATTATTAATTATTTCTTTTTCAGTGATGAGTAAGAAATATGCAGTATGAGGAAAATTGCTATTTAAATAAGAGGTACAATTAATATTCGTTACGTTCCTGTTCATACAAGCTAATTTATGACCAACATCTTTAAAATAATCATTAAAGGTCTCAGCAATTTCTTTAGAATCATTTATAACTGAATTGTTACACTTAAACACAGAGGAATTTTTCTGATATTTCTTTCTCTGGAGAATATCATTAATAGTTCTCCAAGTTTTATTAATGTTTCCTTTAAATGTACGAAACTTTGAAAAGTAATAATTTGTTTTGGCACTACGAATTTGGTTTGTGTAAAGATTACGGAATTTGTTGTAGCAATCTTTTCGGAGTTCAGTAGTATTTTTAATGTACTTTTTGTAAAGGTAATTTTTTTGAACACATCCTTTTCAGCTCTTAGTAAACCATGGTTCATGATTTCTCTTATAAATTATTTTTTTTAGTGGAAAACAAGTACGATAGATCTCAGAAAAACCTCCATAAATTTTTCATACATCAGGTTTGGCTCCTCATGATAAACAAAAAGCAAACGGGTAAAATCAGTTGTAGAGAGATCTCTAAGAAAACAATTGACATTCATATCATTAATTTGATGTTTGTATACCACTGGTTGTTCTTCATGAATACCTTTAAAATCAAAAACTCCAAATATAGGTAAATGATCAGATATTTCAGAGGTCAATATACCAGAAAAAATATTGCAAATACTATTTGTAAATATATTATCTATTAAGGTTGCTGTGGAATCTGTTATTCTTGTTGGCTTTGTAATTAGAGGAGCAAAAACAAAATGAATAAAAAAGTTCCACCAACTCATTACACAGGTTTGGCACATCTAGTTTCATCAAGTCAAAATTAAAATCTCCAAGAAATATACACTCCTTTTTCTCTATGTACACTTTGCACAAGATGTCCTAATGATATCAATGAAATTAGCCTGTGATTGATCTGGAGGTCTATAAAAAAACACCAACAATAACATTTTTACCTGGCTTAAAAACTTCTATGAAAAGACTCTCACAAGAGGGTTAAAGACCGAAATGTCATTGCGTACAATGTACCTTATGTCATGCCTAATTGCAAATGCAACTCCTCCTCCTCTCCTGTCGTTACGGGATTTAATCTCCACATTATAGCCTTCAATATAAAACTCCTTTCTTACCTTAGTATCTAACCATGTTTCACTAAATGCTACAAGACCAAAAGAGTGTTCTACACTGCAAAAACCAGAGTGTTAAAATTAACACCAAGGGTGTTCAATTTAACACTTTCTTGGTATCTATATCGGACAACTCCTCTGGTGTAACTTAACACCATTTTGTGGAATTAGATAATTTCAATTCCACTTTTGGTGTTAATATTTGACAACTCCTACTGGTGTAGATTAACACCAATGTCTGGAATCATAACAAATTCCATTGCAATTTTGATGTTTATATTCTTGTTGATTCAATGGTCCCACATTCATATATTCCTATTATCGACCATTATCGACCACGGTGTCCACCCCAATAGGTATATTATAATCTCCATTGCATTAACTCCATCACATAGTTCATTTGAAGTAATTTCAAGATTAACATTTAAATGATACAGGCTCGTACACAAATATATATAATAAATATGTATGTTGTTTCTTGGTTAGTAATCTTATAATCAATATATCTATTGCTAAAACGTTAATGCAATTTTAACAAGATCGGACAAATAATCTATTGGTCAATAATTGCCTAAGGAAAATACAAATCACAAAATTGATGTGCATAGTCATAATTTGCTTAACAAATCATGATAAATGTATTCTTCTGTGAACACGTGTAAAGTAATCATAAAGCGCGCGTACATTTTGTGAAAACTTATTCGACCAATCAACCACCTTAAACGAAATCACGTGATAATACTTTCAACACCGAGCATAAAACAACACCATGTTACTTAATACCAAGTAATTATTATTGCATGCTTAATCTGACCGGTGTTAAAAATTAACACCAATGGTGTCAAAAAATTCAATACCATACTGGTGTTAGAAATTCAACACCCTGGTTTTTGCAGTGTAGAGTTGAGAGTACAGATGTTATGTCATCATGTTTTGGCAGGCTTCTGCAATTTATATGTAACAATGAAAAAGCATTGCTTTTGGTTAAATCTTGATTCAAAAATTCTTCAGGAGTCATATACATTGAGCCATTCTCTACTTCTTCCATCAAAATATTATTAACATTATCGAATGCAAAAAGAGGGATACATATAATTAAAACATACTTTAAAGTTCTCTAAGGAAAGGATAGTAGTGACAAACAACATGCTTATTTGATTGCAGATAATAATAGTGCTGAAACAAACACAACTTAATGAACACATATCAAATGAAAAATTAGAAGAACAAAGCTGGGGGGGGGGGGGGAACTAAGATAATGAGTTGAGTTATTGAAATACACACCTTAAATGTATAATGTCGGTCGGTCGGCCAGCGAATTTTTTTTTCCTACGAACTTTGACTTTTTATCCGATGTGACGATTTCGAGAGAGACTACAACTATAATACTTTAAACTTACTCGAGTTTCACCAATATCAGCATAGGAAAAGAAGGGTTAAAAAATCGCCCCATCGGACCGACCCCGGGAGATTAAAAAGCGCAGCGCTTTTTCGACCACGCCACACCGAATAGTTGCACATACATGTAGAGGTTGCACATTTTATTATATAGCTACGATGTTGACTAGTCTTGACGAAAAAACCGTATATTTATTAGGTCAAGGAAAATGACCATGTGCGCATGCGCACGTATAGATAGGCCGTAGGAAAATTAGCGCCCCGGACCTCGGGTTTATAGGGTTAAATTGGTAGACATTAAGTTAGCACATTGGCATTAATGTATTTGTCGGTAATCGATGGCCGCTCTACACCACACCCCCCCCCCCCCCTCCGATGAAAAAGGTCTAGCGATCGCCCTGCACCCCAAGTCACACTGATGAGACATAAGCTGCTTTTACACTGCAACCAATAATCGTCGATTTTCTCACATTCCGGTATTTCACCGGCAAACACGCCTGGCGACTGCCGAGTTTTCAACGAATTTTTGCAGTGTAAATGCAAACTTCAGTAATTTTTACTCACATGCCTCGTCACGCTTCCGCGCTTTATATAGCGCATGTAGGGCACCAATAAGTGGCGCATGCGCACTACTTACCCCAAAATTGGTATGAGAAAACTTCGACGGTTTTGTGGGTTTTTCCAGAAGTGTTAATGGTAGTCCCCCCAAAAAAATCTACGTTTTTTTTCTTAAAATTGGTGTCTGGGATGTGTAAATACAGGGAGGTGAGAACTCCCTGTGTGATTGAGCCTTATGTTGACGATAGACCGAAAACAGACCGAACAAAATATTACGCGAATGGAAAGGATTGGTCCGTTTTAAATCGGTTTGTGGAGTCCGTTTGCGATGAGACTGAGGTTTTACTCCGTATCAATAACACTCGACCTTCCAGCTATCTATACATGAAAGGTTTAAAAAAAGAAATGTTCATGAAGAAAAACCAAAGTTGTAAAATCAGACGGGAAAAGTTTAAAAGCTTACAATTTGCCCTCAGATTAGATTCAGAAAAATATGGAAAATGTGAAAGAAAACAAAACATCGTCATTATCCTCACCATCACCATCGCCATCATCGTCTTCACCATCGGCATCACCATCATCAGTGTTATCACTTAATCACCTTCATTTCTTGAATTTTCTTCCCATATTCTAGGGTACGAAGAAGGTGCCTATCCGGTCCATCTTACTCTCGTTACCGTGCATCGCCTTCTGCGTAGTCCTGTTCGGCATTCCTGGTTTTGTTTACTTCTGCTTAGCATGCAGTCTCCCTATCTATTTCAAACACGTATTGGGTTTGAGATTTTGTCTGTAAGTCCGATGTTTTCTGTCATTGATATCAGGGTTGTCACCAGACTTTTTAAATGGAAAGAAGGGGGGGGGGGGTGGTCTCGGGTGTAACTAAAGTATCCGCCAGTTTAAGAATATATAAATATAAAGAAAACCATCACTAGTAGTGGATAGTGAGGTAGTGACGTCACAGGTTCATAAGTGAGTTGCAAATTTGTCTTGTGATTTTCAAAGTTTTTTCAATGTCATTAAAAATTCATAACTATCTTATCAGTGATCCGATTTTGCTCAAACTTTTTTGATTGGTTTGTCTGAAATTTTCTGCTCCTATTGAAAGTAAGTTATTTTTGGAGTGGATTGCCTTAAATCGGGCCGAAAATTTCGCATCGACTCAGCCGGCTCAAATAAGCGGGGGGGGGGGGGGGGGGGGGGGGGGGGGGGGGGGGGGGGATGTAAGAGGACACTTTTTTTTTTTTTTTTGGTCTCGAAATTGTTTATTATTAAAAAAAACAAAAAAAACAAAAAAACAAAGGGGGGTGTTTTTTTTTATTTATGGGGGTTTATACAACATAAAAATACAAATGGGGGGGGGGGGGGAGAGGGGTTTAACCCCCCCCCCAAAACACCCCCCCCCCCCCCCCCCCCCCCCCCCCCCCCCCCCCCGTGTACGCGCCTGCTGGAGAATGAAAACCTACATTCCACATCCATTCCACATCCATGTACTTTTATTTCTACAGGTCGGCTTTCTAACATCTATTCCATATGTGTGTCAGTGGATAATCTCACTGCTTGCGTCATCCATAGCAGACGCTCTGAGTGGTCGAAATATCCTAAGTAGAACATCGGTGCGGAAATTTACAATTTGTTCAGGTAAAGTAGATTCTTCTCCCCTGCCCCCCCCCCTCTCTCTCTCTCTCTCTCTGTCACAGACACGCACACTCAGACATTCTGTGAAATTATAGTGTGCTGCTCGGAGTTTGAGAAAATACACAAAATAAAAGAAAAATATATATGTTTGTGTGTGTACGTCTGCATATCTCTTTCCCATGTTCACACTCTGTCCTATATAATTATCTCTCTCTCTCTCCCTCCCTCTCTCTCTCTCTCCCCTTTCTCTCTCCCTTTCTCTCTCCTCTCTCTCTCTCTTTCTCTCTTTCTCTTTCTCTTTCACACACACTCTCTCTCTCTTCAATTTTCAATCCCAGTCATGGCAGTCAAGTAGGCCTACACTTTTTTTGCATTTTTAAAGAGTTAAAACAATCTTTCTTTAGCATTTTCCACCAACATAACTTACCCATTTTCTATTTTGTTTTACAGGAGCACTGATAATGGCCGCTTGTTTTTAACGATCTCTTTCGTCGTGCAAAGGAACACGTCTTTCATCGTTATACTTATGAGTGTGATGTATGGAGCAATGGGCTTGGTGTTTTCAGCTGCCTTCGTCAACGCTCTGGACATCGCGCCTAGCTTCTCCGGCACGGTAACCGGCATTGGCAACGGCATCGCTGTCACATCGGGGTTCATTGCCCCTCTCGTGACGGCAGTGTTTACCGAGGATCAGGTGCGATCCGGTCGTAACTATTCTTAGAATTCAAGATCCTTTGCACACGAAGATAACAAATGGCGGAGTCTTGTGTAGCGCTCATGTCTATTAAACACGTACATTGCCACTCACGGTGCTCCGTTCAATATTACAATCACTGGACCTATCTTTAGCAGGGTTGCCATTACAGCGCTCGAGCGTTGAGTAACAAAATAATCTATTCATCTGTTGAGTAAAAATATTACTCAATGAAGGACTAAATCTCTACTCATTTTGAATGAGTCAACCTTTACTCAATATTTACTCCTTTGTTGAGCGGTTCCCTTTTTTACTCAGCATCTGGGTAGAAACGTAATCAAACTCATGTCGAGTAAGAAACTGCTCATGAGTTGAGCCAAATTTTACTCAATTAACGAGTACATGTTTTGACTCAAATTGTTTGAGCAATTTTTTGCTCAAATATTGAGTATGATGTTTTCTGGGTAACGCTTAGTTGCTCAATCAATATTGAGTAAAAACATGTACTAAAGTACATGTTTTTACTCAATACTGATTGAAACAAAGGTGGATTCAACTAGGGTTTTAACTTTTTGACTAAGGGTTTAACTAAACCGCTGATTAATATTGTGTTTTTTTTAACAGCTGTTAAGTAACCATTATTTGTCAATAGAGAATATAAACCATAATTTTGCCTGATTTCTAAATTTAGCATTGATATGAAGTTCTTCACTCACACACTATGCAAATAGTATAAAGTCCACGACGTTTTAAATTCAGTAACATAATTTGTGGACTTTAATTTCCAAAATCAGTTTGAATCACAGTGAAAACTCAAAGTTTGAAGAAAGGATACCAAAAAGTCATAAGGCGGACGGTATCTGAATTTCAAAGAAACGTGAAAGTTCTTTTGTCTGTGGTGATGCGTGATTACATAATAAACATTGTCGCGTCAAATAAATGTCCTCATCAACATACACATTATCAGGTGGCGGTGGTAATGAGGTGATCAAAGAAAGATTCTCATTATTAGTCCATCTGTACTAGGGTCCATGGTTAATAAAATCCTTGGTATGAATTCCATAAATGAGACAATCAAAGAAGTCCCGTATGACAGCTGACTGGGCAGGGTAATCCAGCTGTAGTACTAGAAATATCTTGTAGCAATATTTATTGCTGCTGTCAATGCAGAGCATGAATAGGCGCTTCTCTCGAGGACTACGTAATACTATCCTGGCTTCCTTGGTGTTCCTCAAAGCACCAACAAAAAACAGTTGGCTCCTTCCTCTGAAGGAGGCCAGAAAAAAAAAATCAAATCCAGTTCCTTCCTAAAATGATAACATTTTGATATGTAGTTAATATGGTAGGGATTAACAAGGTAGAGGTTAATTTATGTGCATTGAGTTTCGATAGGATGATAACAACTAATTGGTTTTGATAAAGTTGTCCTACTCCGAGTCCTTGGGGGTAATTTTCTAGGGGTAATTGTCATCTGGGGTGGTTGTCTCCAAGGGGATATTTTCTGGGGGGGGGGGGGGGGGGGGGGTAATTGTCCCGCTGGTAATTGGCCGATTTGTCCTAGAACCATCTGCATCAATAGGTCTACCCCAGGCAAATACGTGTTTAGTACAAATAGGCTAGCTATTACCGGTCACTAAATTAATACATGCACGCTCGCCCTTAGAGAATTGCCCAAGTTCACAATCAAATTAATGTCATCGACAGTGACAACAATAATTTCACAATCTTGATCAACACAGTGTCCTTGAGACTTGACTAAATATCACACGGTAGCTCATTTAATATTAATATCATGAGGATTTCTTACCTAGAAATGTCGGTTGGAGCTCTTCAAAGCTCGATCCATGAGCTCAGAATTTCTTCCCAATGTGTCACATCTATCTCAGTTCTTTTGCATCATTCTGCACGCGCACATGCATGCACGAGACAGCTAATATCCAACCGTAGTTTACTCAAAATTGAAACAAACGAAGTTCTTGTGCTACGGTCACAAAGGTTCGTACGAACGATAATTTCGTACGAACCTCCCTGGTTTTCCATTGTCTTCTCGAATTTCCATTGTCTGAAAATCGTTCGTACGGCGTTCGTAGCAGTTCGTAATGGCATTTGTGACCGAGGCTTTACTCAATGTTGAGTCATTGATTTACTCTTTATCGAAGGTAACAAATTACTCGGATGACGAGTACCACTAAAATTTATTTCTTACTCCAGCTTGAGTACTGAATTGCTCAATTTGTTACTCAGCTTGTTTTACTTGGCACAATATTTACTCGCTGAAATTAAGAGTGTATAAACCTACCCTTATCAAGCTTATGGAGGCATGCGCCAGTACGTCAATACTAATGACTCGTCAAATGCCGTGCACGTCGCTGACGCAGTCATACGTCAACCCAAGACACCTCATGCACAATGTGTTCTATCATAATCAAGTAATTTTACTTAGCGGTACAGGACACAAATCTCATTGTTCATAAAGCGTCATGCTTGACGTACCAAAGATAAGTGAAAATATGAACAATGTGAATAATAATTGTAGTAACTGGCGTATGGGCTCATTGTCTTTTATACATGCTAGAATGAGGAAGGTTTTAACGCAATCGAAGTGACTCAATTGTTATTTGATTGCATGGATTGTACGAAAATTACCATAATACAAAGTAAATTAGATCGTATTTAAAAAGAAATGTACATGTATTAAAATTTCTTTCAAATCCCTGAACATTTCTAAATAATAAGGCATCATTCCAGGAGAGAGGAAAATATGCTTTCACACATAAAAAAAATTAAAGTTTGGGAGGGAATTGAATGACGCCAAATAATGCATATTAATTTTTTAATTACTGTCGAACATCCACTCTCTCTCTCTCTCCCATACTTTCAGGCCGACCCTGAGGGATGGAGGACTGTATTTATCATCACGGCCGCAATCACTCTCATCAGTGCCCTCGTCTTTCTTGTATTCGGCTCAGGCGATGTCCAACCCTGGGCTATCCCAATAGATGCTGATGTGCATAGAATGGACAAGAACCAACCACTCAGTATTAAAGATCCTGAGGAAAATGCAGCGATGATGGAGAAAATAATTATTAAGCCACGTTTAATATGCTTAACGAAATTACCTTGAACGACTGTAGTCCAAGAAACCGAAAGCACACGAGACCGACCTTGCTGGTCTCGCAGGCCTGCACTGACAACGTTATAGAGAGACTGACGGCCCACAGGACCAACAGCTAACTAACTATACCAACCGTGTCGTTCTCGATCATGGGCAGTCTAGCCACTTTTCAGAGGGTTCAAGACCTACGACGCACGCTTGTATGGGACCGATAACTTTCCAACCAGACCGTCATTAATTTTGTCTCGTGGGATGTCGGTCTTTTGTTCCGTTGGTCTCGTTGTCCTTTTGTGACCATTAAAACAAAATTTTATATTCATTTATGTCTATCTTTGCTTTGTCAGACTCATGGGATCTCAGGTATTACCCCACCTTGAACAACATCTATTTAGCTAAAATATACTCTTCCCTATCCTATTGAATGTGCTGTAGCATGCATTACAGGATTGCCCGAGACTCGTGGCACTTTTCCAGCCGATCTCTCACCGTTTTCCCATTTTTTATCAGTGGTGCGGGAACAAATGCTTTCTTAAAGAACAAGTCAACTTTTGATGGTGGAACTGCATTTCGTGAAGAGCTACATATTGTGTATCACTATAATAAGTTCTTTGGCTTAGCCAATAGACTTATATAGAAACTTGTTTAACATGATGAAAATTTATTTAAATTTCAGGTATTATTCAAAAACTTATATTTATTTCATTTATATTTAAATAGTTCCATTCGGTGTCAGTTTTGTTTTGATCTGTGAAATTTGGCTTACCGATACGGTTACTAACAGAACTTAAAGTTTTTCGTTAATTTTGAAAAGTGAACCAGGACACTTTGCATTATGTTTTCTTGTATCGTACTCAAGGCCATCCGTTATTATTGCCCTCTGATTTAGTACAGTGGTTTACGGGGGAAACCAGGAAGAGGGCAATATGGCAAATATTGCCCGCTCCGGTTTCATATTCGGAGCAGCGTGCAAAATACGAAAAACATATGTAAAGCATATCTGATATATAATAAGCATGATATAGATATGCAAATTATACAAGCGAATGGTGGAGGCCAATTTTCTATGTTTTGAATATGGATCAATACAAATTTAAAAAATCTATCTATCTAGTTTATTTCTTTAAAGTCTCTGTGATCGTGTTGGCATGACATTTCAAAACAACATCCATTAGACTTTACAATGATAAATATGTAATGAAGAAATTAATTGGAAAGACCTTGAACAATACAGTACATGTAGTAGTGAGCAAGATCGAGTATTGTGTGTGTGTGTGTGAGAGAGAGAGAGAGAGAGAGAGAGACAGAGAGAGAGAGAGAGAGAGAGGAGACACAGAGTGGAGCCTGATGAGGGCCCAAAGAGAAAGAGAAAGAGAAAAGAACAAAAAAGACGGAGAAGAGAGAAAACGAAAAGGGAAGGCGAGAGAGAGAGAGAGAAGACAGAGAAGACAATTTCATCACAGGGAGAAAGTGAGAGAGAAAAGGGAGGGGCGGAGGTGGAAAGAGGTTGGGGAAAAACAATTTAAAGATCTTATTATTATGAATCTTTATCCACGGAATAGGACAGCGCTTGGGGTCGAGAACGAGCCGAGGGGAGGTCGGGTACGTGAACAAAATGGGAAAGTGAGAACACGAAAACACGACCCGGCATAGCAAGTCCAGTGCCATCCCCAGTCGATATCGTCTAGCTCCCACCAACCATGACTTCACTACCACTATTTTATGCAAATTTTATGCAAATTCAAAGATAATTTTTTTCGGATTTAATATAAATGAACAGTTGGTCTAAACTAAGTTTAGTCTGGGGAAATCTGGGGCATATCAATTTTTGTTCATCCAGGGATGGTGGAGTAGGAAAGGGGGAGGGGGGGGGGGGGTCGCCATAATTATGATAATAATATTATAATAATGATACTAACTACTAATTATAACAATAACGTACTCTACTTAAATATCGATGTCGTCGTCCGAAATGGGCGCGCATAAGAACATATCAAGCTTGAATTCAACATTTAGTGCTTTGTTTGAATTACTAAAAAAAAAAGGAACAACAAAGAAAATTGATGTTATATTTTGATCATCCATGCATTTCGGACTTCATATAAAATGTTCATTTTGAAAGACGAGAAGGGACAGCTAGATGGAAGGAAAATTTGTGACAGAAAGTGATTTGCTTTGGTTTTATTCAAGTACAACATTTAGACACGTTTATAAAAACCTAGACCTTTAGAACAGTGAACGGAAAATTGGCAAATTGATAGCACAGTACACATGATCCATACAAGTTTTCCAATTTTCAGAAGGGGTCTGACCAAAATGATCAGAGAGAGAGAGAGAGAGAGAAGGGGGGGGGTATAAAAGATGGTGAGATTGAGAAAGAGGCGGGGCGAGAGACAGAACGGGAGAGACAGAGGAAGAGATAAAGACATATAATGTATATAAAGAGAGCGGGAGAGAGATAGAGGAGAGAGAGGGAGAAAGAGAGAGAGAGAGAGAAGAAAGAGAGAGAGGGAGAAAGAGAGAGAGAGAGATAGGGGATCGGAGGGGCTGATATTCATATCATGTATTCTTACGACAAAAGCTGCTCAAACTTCTTGAAAGACGCTACATTAACATTTCAAAGGCATCATTTGCCAATTAACGAACTAGATCAATAATATTCATAGCCTAATTTGGTCTCACATTATCCAAAAACAGATAATGATATAAAGGTGGTACATTTTGTCCATTTTTGGAAATCAGATATCGGCAGTCAGTTTAACAAACACATTAGCAAACTCGTTACATCATAATCAAATAGAGAAGGTAAATATCGGCACTGAACGGTCGGTCTGGTATAATTGACTTTGCCATGTTATCTTGTCGGGGGAAAAAAACACCATTATATTGTTCCACGAACCTCTGCCAGTTTGTGTGTATTTCAAAGTATGCTAAGAAGTGAAGGATATTTCTGTGAAACTTCTCCAGATTCAGATATGAAGTGACTCATCACAGACTTACATGCAGGGCTTGCAGGCTGTCACCTCCTTATAGAAGCACTGTAAGATCGAAATTCATGAACATTGAAATCAATTAATATGGCTGTTAATGTTTCTGGTGTGATTTCTACCAGATTAACCTGGTTTAATCTTCTTGTAATGTTCTTATCATGTTGTGTGTTTGGTAGTAATGTCTTGATATCATCAATGCATGGGGAAGGGAGTCATTTCTTCCTTGGTGCCGCCATTGGTGAAGGCCTGGTCCAGCGAGGACACAACGCCACACTTCTCATCAGCAGAGCATACGAACACCGTACCAGGGAGCCCAAGTACTCCAATCTATCGTTCGAAGTGTTTGACCATCACAAGAGGTCCCTTCAAGAGGTCCGAGATTTCTGGAAGAACTTCGGTGTTCTTTCGCTTGGGAAAGGTGATGATGGTCTCATTAAGACTGTGTACTACTTGATCGAATCGATGGCAGATGACTGCGAGGATCTCGTTCTCGATATCGAGCTCATGAAGCGCCTGGAGGACGTCGACGCTATCGTTGTCGATATGACTTGGATATGTGGTATAATGATCAGAGCCGCGCTGGAACGCAACCTGAACTACTCGAAGAAGATAGCCCTGGTGACTCTGACACCTTTCACACCTCAGCCTATTGCGTTGTTTTCGTACGGTTCCTCGTACAATCCAGCATACCAACCAGAACTCAACACGGGTTTTACCGACAGGATGAGTTTCTTAGAGAGGACAGCCAATCTCCTGCAGTCTGTTGTCTACGCGGTGCTTGGTGCTGCTCTGACCATACCGGTCTACATGCGCGTAGGGGAGAACACAGGACTTGAAGATGTCATGAGCATAAAGATGTCTCTCATGAACGATCTTGCCGACTTACACCTTCAAAACTTTGATTTCGCCATCGAGTTCCCGTTCCCGATATCACCAAATGTGATTCCAGTCGGAGGTGGGCTGACAGCATGGCCACCTACACAACTTGACCAGGTGAGCAACTTTATAATTACGGGGCTATATTCCTTCTACTAGACGATTTTTGTTTGTTTTAATCTATTGTCAAATTATGTAAATGTCTAGGACCTTTCGCGCAGTAAGAGCAATTTTGTTTGGCATGTTTTGTTGTTATTTTTTTGTTTGCTTGATGAAAAATTGATTGGTCAACAAACTTGTCAGCATCTTTTTTTAATATAATAAACGATTTGCGTAGGTTCCATGGCAGTTGAGAATTTACAACAGACAGGGGGGGGGGGGTGCATGACAAGTTTATACTTAAATTGTCTGAGGGTGCTTTTTTTCTCGAAAGTCTTAGCGTTTTTATTTCATATCCTAATTGATACGTGACCAATGTTTACGTCATCAGGAACTAGAAGATTTCATGGAGGGTTCAGGCGACCATGGTGTCATTCTCTTCACCCTCGGAACGTACTTCGGCGAGATAACGATCATTCAACCGGGATTTGCCGAGCAGTTTGCCGAAGCTTTCCGCAGAGTGCCACAGAAGGTGATCTGGCAGGTGGAGGATCCACTCGGCGAAATCGACGTTCCTCCAAACGTGAAGGTCATGCCCTGGGTACCTCAGAATGATCTACTGGGTGAGTTTGGGGGAGTGATGATGTCCTTGTCCTTTTCCTTGGAGGGAAGGGGGTGGGGGCCCGGCCCCCCCCCCCCACTCAGTGTTATTTAGGGTACGCATATGCTCGTTCCCTCTTTTTGAAAGCACCCCCTATCTGAGGACTGCCAACATTCCGAACCCCCTTTCGCGGGCTTTTCGCGGGCTTTTCCTGCCTTGGAGACCCCCCTAAATCAGGAAAAATGCTCAATGTATCCCCCTAAATTCGGAATAATTTCTCAGGAGTCCAAAGAGATGAGAGAAAAAAAGAAAAAACACCCCCTTTTTAAAGAAATCTCCGGGTGAAAAGTCAAATACACCCCTTTTTTTTACAATTCTCGGGCCGGACTTTGTCGCACGAAAAGTACCCCTTTACCGGACATTTTGGCAACACGCATGCGGTCATTTCGAAACCTGAGTGGGGGGGGGGGGGGGGGGCCGGGGGTGGGGGTATGAGCCGAAATCAAAATATGATGTTGCATATCAAAGTAAAACAGACCGAACAAAATTGCAGTGCTTCAAATGAGCGAGAATAATCGGTATGTTTTGTTTGTATGTTTTGAGTCAGTTTGGCTGTGTGACCAGGGGGGTGTTTCATACAAATGAGAAGTGGAAAGTCCCCGGTGTGAGCGACTTGTAGCTAGTGTACACCATTCAAATACCGACTCGGGACCGACAACAAATAACATTACTCAGAGTTCGAGTCGGTTGGTTTTAAAGACCTCTTTTTGTCAAATAAAAACTGACGTCAAAATATATATATTGATGTTTAACTTTCCAATCCAATATCAAAAGATTATTTGGAAATACCATCTGAAAGTTAGCTCAATGCATTTCAAAAAAAAACAAGGCACAAAACAAACTATTCTATATCCAATATCATACATCCCTCTTATTTTTTCCGTATCCTATATAATTATCCATCTAAACAAAATATTGTCTACCCCTTCTACTCAAAGGTCATCCAAAGACCCGAGTATTTCTTTATCAGGGAGGCAACAACGGGTTCCAGGAAGCCTGCTATCACGGTGTACCCATAGTCGTCGTCCCGCTCCACGCGGACCAGTTCGACGTCGCCGCCAGGGTCGTAGCTCGAGGGATGGGCAGGAAGATCGACAAGATGGCTGCCAGTGCTGATGTTATCTATGATACCTTACAGGACGTCATCAGTGATCCAAAGTGAGTTTGTAGAGCAGAAAGTGGGAGTTATGTCGAGGTGTCGTATAGTCGAGTGGTTAATTAAGCACTTGACTGGAAATGCAAATTCAAAAAGAAAGAAAGAACAAATTTGAACTAATAACATTTTCCCTTAATACAGGTACGCTGCAGTGGCTAAAGAGGTTGCTACCATCATCAGAGAAAGGCCCATGCAGGCACGAGAACGCGCAGCATTCTGGATTGAACACGTGATCAAATATGGCGGACAGTACCTCAAAACATCTGCAAGGGATCTTTCCCTCATTGAGTTTTTCATGATCGACGTCCTCGCATTTCTTCTACTGCTTGCCACAGCGTTTCTTCTTATAGTTATATTTGGGGTTCGTTTATGTTGTCGAATGGTTTGTGGAAAGAGGAAAGCAAAATTAGACTGAGATCATATAGGGTGCCTCTAGATGGAGGGGGTGTTGCGGGGTATGCATGCCCCCCCCCCCCATAATGGGCGTACGAGGTGGGATGAGGGCCTGCTGATCTTAAGCTCCTCAAGATTGGGTAATTAAAAACACCCTTGCAATCATATTTCGGCACCAGTTGCCTCATATCAATGGCACCTATAGGTAGTCTATTAGAATATGTTAAAATCTCCTTTATAATTAGTACATTGTTATACAAAAAAATGAATCTACAATACAATAAGTGTCAATTTCGCTCACTTCCATACTCAAAACTTTCATAAAAAGGGGAGAGGGGGATCTAATATTCGACATTGTGAAATCCCTCCCCATATATATTTTCTGTTTGTAAATCTTTAAGAGAAAAAAAATGTATTTAGCATTATATCGATAAATCCTCTAATAATTTGATTATTAATTTATTTATCCTTGCATGTGGAAGATAAAATGATCCGATGTGTTTCAAATTTTAGATTCTGATATAGTGTTGTTGTTGGTGCTTTTTTTAATTTGTCCGAAAATTCAGGTTTAGGTTGATGGTCTTTGCCACCTTTCTGGAAATAATGGCTTTTCTGTATCCTGAATCGTATAATGAAGCCAATGAAAATAAGCCACATAATGTAAGCTTTTTTATGCATCGGTCCAAAAATGCATAATATGTTAGAGTTGAAGATCAGAGCGATTGTAACTATGGCAAAGACGAAGACTATACACACAGTAAAAACGCTGCTTAAAAAGTGATGTTCACTTACAGTTGTACACTATCTTAAACCACAGTTGAACAAATTGTAAACAATGTTGCTCGAAACGAAAGTAATTTTGTTAAACATTCGCTGTTTAAAATTTAATGACTGCTTTATTTACTATACGAGAGCTTTTAGACAGTGTTGTTTACATATGACGTCATGTGTCTCGTGCCAGTAAAGTGCGCGTTGGCTAAAAGCTTTATTTAACATTGTTATGTTTAGAAACAGGTTCCTTGAAACTAACATGCAATTGAAATTAACATGCCACTTAGAAATGCAGTGCAGCTGTTTGGGCACAGCTCATTGTTATTCATATTAGATGCATACACACAATGCAAGTGTATGCAAGGGTCTTCTGTTGACTACACAGATTGATACATAATTATGTAAAAGCACATGGATATTGGGTCTGGATTAAACTACCAAAGCAACCACATGTGTTTCTGCAGGCTCCATTTTGTTTGTCTCTATACTTACATTTATTAAGCTTAATAGTTATTACTTTCCAACCCACAACACAACACACATCATGGCCTACCAAGCTACCGACGCGCTTCTAAGTGACTGGGGATTCAATGGCTTCAGTAATTGAAATCACTTTTCTATTAACCAATTTGAAGTTTTTAACTTATATCACAGTTAAAATTTTCAGTATCTGTACGCAAATGTCAGAATAAAAATCGTCGCGTCATGCAGTGCGGCACTGATCGCGCACTCGGTTATATTGTGCTAAATTCCTTGCCATAGAGATTGCATGCATCCCTATATAATGCAGTTTATACGTGCGTGCATGCGCGCTCATGCAAAATGGGCACTGTTTTGGCGCTAATTCATGAATTGCAGAATTACCCTACCATATTGTTAGTCTTTATATACCTATAACATAGAGACCCAGAAGTAGTGGTGCACTTATTCAGAGTATCAAACCCAAATTATACGCCATTATACAACCCTTTTGTTGTAAACAACCCCCACTGAACAACAACTCCTTTTTAAACAACTTTCTTTAAACAACCCAGTTGGTGTAAACAACCCCCACTGAACAACAGCTCCTTTTTAACCAACTTTCTTTAAACAACCCCCACTGAACAACAGCTCCATTTTAAACAACCGTCTTTAAACAACACCAGTTGTTTAAATTGTGATTTTAAACAAGTTGTTCAAAATGTTGATCAACTAAGTGTTTAAACTTTAAACAACTCGAGATGCTTAACATTTTAAACAACTTTCAGATCAGGTCACCCGTTAATCAAGAGTTGTTTAAACTTTTAAACAACTTGTTCACAAAATTGTTAACTTTGTAGAAGTATTCGAAAATATGAACAGGGGGGGGGGGCGTAGCCGTTCATTGTGTGTTTTGTGAGATGGGAGTCGCAATTTATCACAGTAACCCTTTGCCATCAGTATATAGAAATTTGTTTAGGGCTAGTAATTAAATTCCTACATGTCTATGCACAATTACCAAGCGATTCAATATTTCTTTTCCCATATTAACATGAATTTCTAAAGGAAATAACTTTTCTACTTATGCTGCTGGATTCGAAGATTTTTCAGCAACTCCCAGGTAAAATTCATAGGCCAAATTGTTGATATCATTAACAGTTATTACGACCGATGTTATTCGACATTTCAATAGCCTATTCTGCAAGGCATGATTAAAATATTACCATATAGTCTAGAGTGTTTTTGTTGTAAATCAAATTAAGAAATATGCTATATATTATAGCATAAGCCTATAGTTACCAGTCCAGAATACGTGGAAAATAAAACATTATGTATTGATAAACTTATTATCATGTGGCTATTTGTAATATTTGGCAGAATAATGATGTGGTGATCAGGCGCGTACGCAGGGGGTGTTTTGGGGGTTACCCACTCAATTTGGTTTGTGGAAAGAAATGAATACCCCTTACCTCCCCACTGAGCAAAATATCGGGCGGGGCGACTTTCACATTTGCGAGGGCAAAAATAAGTAATTCTCTCACCCCCCCCCCCCCCCCCCCCCCCACTGAGCAAAATATCGGTTTGCGCGATTTCAAATTTTCACACACCCCTCTTGAAAAAATCCTGCGTGTGGTGCTGATGATGAGGATGATGATATAAACGACGATCATTCACTTGCAGCCTTTATAATGGCGCCATATTTTTGTTGAAATTTTTTTCGAGGCACAGGCTGCTCCCATGAATTCAGTAGTTTGAAATTTTCCGAAGTAGGTAAATTTGAGGGATCATTTTGAAGTGTTATAAACTGTCATTCTCACAATTCGCATGTTTGGTGATTAAGAAGGAATCTGAATTTTGCCCCTATTTTGGCCTGGCATGGCTCCATCTTGTAATTGGAAGTTACAATCCCCTGAAATGCTACTATATGTATATTTTACCAGTTTATTACTTCAACCGGCCCTAGCCCGCCCCGCCCCATACCGAATGCAGGAAGAATAGGGTATAATACCTACGTAGAATAATTTACGCAGCGACTTTTATAATTACATGTAAGTATAAAATAGCGAGAGGAAGGAGAGAGAGAGAGAGAGAGAGGGAGAGAGAGAGAGAGAGAGAGTGTGTGGTATAAAGGAGAGGGGGTAGGGGAGGATAAGGGGGGCGGAAGAGGGGGGGGGGTAGGGATTCGGGAGGTTGCGAGAGATGAGGAATGGGAAGGGAAGATAAAAGAAGAGATTGGGTGAGCGAGAGAGGAAGAGAGAGAAATAAAGAGAGGGATCGAAAAACGGGACAGTGTCGGGTAGCTTTAAAAATATAGACTAGTTTTTAAAACGCCCCCTCTCAAAAAATGAAATGGAAGCTCATATTACCAATCATGTGAAAGAATAATTTTTGACTATTACGTGATGATACAAATTTTGCCGGGAAACCGCCTTCTAATTGATATATTTGGTAAATCATCATATCTATCCGGACTGGATAAATATCGCATAGTCCAATATATAAATCTTTTTGTGTACAGTGCTTGTAACTTTACCAATACTGAGCCAAAGTTCTTATAATTTTAATGATTCCAGAACCTTCAAGTATACATCAACACTTATATGCTAGATGATCAACCTTTTCTGATCGATTCACAATGCAATCGCAGCACAGAACTGGTCTATACCTTTAAGGTACCCGATTTGATTTTTACATCTTATGACGATACTTAATAAGCGAGGTCGTAATTGCACACTGCGCATGCGCCGAAATCGGGAACGAACTTTTCAAAAGGTCACATGAACATAAAGAGAGCTGACAGAGGAACTGTTATTTGTTTGTGTGCTGGCATTTCCTTTGTGAATGATCACATCTGACACATCAGTCACCGAAAAATAATTTCTGAATGTAGGAATTGGTTCTTTATAGTAAACTTTACTTGGAATCTGATCATCGGTAAAGTATTATCAGCATTATCGTGATCCAAGCCCGATCCAAGTCCCCAGGGACTCGGATCCACTGACACTTTTTACCCTGCCCCCCCCCCCCTAACTTCCAAAAATGTACCCTCCAAAGCGCGCGTTTAATAGATTATTACGTTATTTAGTCAAGCCAATTTATCTAGTAGGCCTATTAAAGTCCTTCACTATTTAAAATAAAGCAAATTATATACCTCACTTAAGAAATCCGGCCATCTGATTGGTCGAAATTGCATTCATAAACTTTAACTATTCCTGTAAAATTCCTGGTAAAATTCCAAACCCATGTAATAGTTTTAAAAAATAGTTCTATCCCAGTTACCATGGTTACCGGGAAAATAGTTCTAAAAATAGTTCTAAAATCCCAGTAACCATGGTTACCCATAGGTTTACGTGTTAAAAAATGGTTTGAGCGATCGAGGATATCGTACGTGTGCGAAGAATACAAGAATACAAGACAAGACAATTCCAAACAAGACAAAAATGGCTAAAGAAACTCTCTCAAGATTTCAACTTATCAAATGCAAGACTCGCTGACAGCAAGAACAACAAAAAGGGTACGTGAAATTATCCATAAACATGTTCGTTTAGTTGCTGAAAATGGAGTACCAGCATAGACGTAGACGAAAATAGGTCCAGCTGGGTGTCTGATCGCGCACCCGATGTCGTGTGCAGAAATTCTTCCCATAGAGATTGCACGCAATGCAGTCTCTATGTAGTCTACGTGCATTGCGCGACCATGCAAAAAAAGTCAAGTTTTTTTTTTCAATTCGAGATTCAAACCTTTATCTGTTGTGATCCTGAAGGTGATACTCAATAAGTGAGGTGTCATATGAAAGCGCAGATTCTTCTCCATATCTCCCAAAGGGCCGGTGTCATAGGCGATTTGTTCCGTGCAGGCGATCGGTTCCTCCGGAACCGATCGCCTGGATATGTACCCGCCGATTTGTTCCGGATTCGTAGATTCGTTCCGCTAGTCACAGGCGATCGGTTCCGGCCAGGCGATTCATTCCGTGGAACCAATCGGCGGGATATTTAGCCGCCGATCCGTTCCGAATCTCATCGGAGAGCGTGCGTGCTCACGTATTATTGAATACACGCCATGGTACACCCCTAAAGCAAAATGAACTATTCTGGTCGGCCTTTGCAACCAATCAAACTTCTCCAAATTAGCTACACCAACGATTGCCAATTTGAGAACTTTGTATAGAAATGCAGATTCCCGTTGTTCAAATATGTTGATAATTGCGGCCAATGATTGACCACAAACAGTAACTATAGACAGCGCCGTCGCGAAGCGACGGGGACTGGGTGGTCTAGCAAAAAGGGCAGTTGTTGCCATAGGCTTAGTTTGCCTGTAAAAGCAGATGTCGGGGTGTTTTCTAATCAGGCCTTCTAATTTGGTTTGAATGCTGCTTATTATGATATCGTGTTACGTCAACCACCTATTACCGGGCTTCATCACAGAATCTAATTATGCATGTGGGCTGCATGCATGATGTACATGTAGTTTAAATGAAAGAGATGCGGGGTGGGGTGGGGGGGGGGCGGGGTCAACACAAAAAGAAATGAGTGGTCGAGCTGATAATTAAGAAGGACCAATAAAAAAAAATATAAAAAAAAGAAAAGAAGAGAAAGAAAATTCCTCAAGTAAAAGACGTGTCCGGCAGAATAAAAAAAAAAGAAATAAAAGAAAAACCCGACATATTTTGTTGAATTTTCAACCCTTGGTACTAGCCGACAAAAGTTAGTGTTAAACAGAGCCATAGCATAGTGTGTCTATACCCCCCCCCCCCATTCCGCTACATACAGTGGCAGATCTGTTGCGCCCCCTTGTTTGGAAACCACTAATTTCACGTACATTTTCACGTACATGTAGGCCTAATATCAGAAAACTATCGCCTGCCCCCCCCCCCGTTTTTCAAATTTTCGGGCTGCGCCCGGCCCCTATTTTCGAATCCTGGATCCGCCGCTGTAGTGCGCACCCTTTCCTTACTTATTCCAAGTGCCATTTTAATATCAATTGTCACAGTTGCTACGTGCACCTTATACTTTGACAAAGTGGCCTTTGTACCTTTTATGCATTTCCCTTGTAAGCATGCCCTTTGAATCTGTGATGGGTGTCCCATCTGTAAGTTACACTTTTTTTCTTTCCCTTTTTAAAAAAAAATTAGAATACTTTAGTCTCAGAAAGGCCTCATTCTCTGAAATTTCAGATAATTTTCTCATTGCCCATGTAACTGGCCTGCATGGAGTGGTTATCTTTATTCTCATGTGCTTTCGATGTAGAAACTGTGAAGCCAGTCAGTGTGGTGTAAGGAAATACTTGTGATTAACTGATCATCCATAAAAAATTAAAAAAAGAAACCATGAGCCTGCATGCATGTAACGCAGCAAAAAAGAAAAAAAAAAAAAAAAAAAAGGGGGATATGGGACAGCGTAACAAGGGTTGCGTTAGTGGGGGGGGGGGGGGGGGCAGGGGGGGAAATTTAAATTTTATTTCAAAGGGTCCCAAATGAGAGGTGGTTTTATAAGGGGGAAGGTACCTAAGAGGGACATGTGAAAGGGGAGATGTGAAGGAATTTAGGGAATCATATACACAGTCTACTCCCGTTATAACGAGTACATATACGAGATTCCCTTTTAAAGACGCGCGCGGGTAATTCCGTACGAGGTTATAAACCTTATTATTAAGTAATATTTCAAAAAAAATAATATTGGTTTTCATTCCAACAATAAATACAAAAGTATCAAGATAAAGCTAAAATCTATTTTTACCATGTTTATTCGACACAAGTAATAAAAATATACGCGATTATATAAGCAGAAACGTTCGGCCAATGTCGGATAAGAACGGCGGCTTTCGAACGTATCTGCGAACGAGTCGATCCAGTAGATTCGTTCCGCGGAACAAATCGGCGCGCCGATTTGTTCCGCGGAACCCGGAACAAATCGCCTAAACCACACCGGCCCACCCGCAAAATTGTAAAAGTATCTTGCTTAGTCTTAGACTAGAATCTAGATCTAGTCTACTCTCAAAGATACACTCATAAAAAACAACCGCGCAGATAAACTAGAGAAAGGCCAAGGTGGTGATATTAGTTGACTCTTTTGTTTTCGGCATATAAAAGTATTAATGACTGCTTTAATATTCGAGAAATAGTTGTTTTTATACGCTCTCGGGAAGGTTACAATTGGGGTATTGCCCTCGGCACGCCTCGGGGCAATAGCACAATTCTAACCTTCCCTTGAGCGTATAAAAACAACTATTTCTCTCAAAGCAGTCATTAATACTAGACTATAATTTATTTAGTCAAGCTTTGATTAGGCTGAATGAATGAATATTACATTTATTAATTTCACATTGCCTTTACGATTATTAAAGACGAAATATAACTTTCATTAAATTTTGTTTTAAATGATATTACTGATTTATTTAGTCAAGCCAATTTATCTAGTAGGCCTATTAAGAGAAACACTATATAACTGTCTATAATATTCTTCGTGGTGCGAGTCCCCCTTGCGTGTTAAGTTCATCAAATTTTCCATAGGAGGAGACTTACACAGTGGCGGATCCAGTCGGCGGCAAGAGGGGGGGGGGGGGGGGGGGGGGGAGGGGGGGGGGGGGCTAATTCGTGAGAAAATATTTAGTGGCGAATCGGCCAGCCGGTGATTAAGCGGGAGGGGGGGGGGGTAAGAGCACTTTCAAAATAATTTTTCTGGTCCAATTTTTCAGGAAATATTTAGCGGCGACTCAGCCCTCCGGTGAATAAGTAATTGTGTTTAATTTTTTTTTGCCAGGTGGGGGGGGGGGGGGGGCGTCGCCCCCCGCGGATCCGCGCCTGCTCTTGTACACGTCATGTGCAGCATGAGTTAAGTCCAGCATTTTGTGTGCCAATATCTTTAAAAGAGAGTGCAATCGCCGAAATTCATTGTAATGGTATGTTAATTGATCACGTAGACATTTTAAGTTTCTCTTCGAATTCTGCGATGGTTCTTTTGTTTTTAGCGCTCCTAAATTAGGCGATAATATGAGTAGTCGTAATAGTAGCGTTTCAAAGTTTCAAAATTCAATCAAAATTGTCTAGGTTAGTGCAAATATCAAAATATGTCTTTTTTATTCAATGATTATTTTTAATGATTCTTAATGATTAATTTAATGTTATAAATCATTGGGGCCAAACTAGAGTTACATAACAATGTAAGAGAGAACGAGAGGTTATCTCTAAAATGAAATGAAAGGACTCTTGAAAGTAAAATAGCCCTTTCATTTCATTTCAGAAATAAACTCTAATCCATCCCTTGATATTTAAATTGCACTGCTCCTACTGTGAGCTTTTGTTCACACTCTCCCTGATCTATAAAGGGTGCTTTCTTTATTTCATTTCATTTCATTTATTTTCCACATTAAAAACCAGATAAATATACAAGGTAAAAGATTTCATTATACACATTTGACACATAGAGCAAAAGAAAACAGATACATAAGCATAAAAGAACAATGAAAATCTACATCAGTTAACAAAAACATCAACATTAAAACATAAAAAGGTGAGTAATGTAGATGGGGCTAGAAAAAGCGAAGCTTGTCGAGTCTAGCCCCGGTAGCAATGAAGGGTAAGTCCACCCTGAGAATGTGTGTGGCCAAGTAAAGGCGGAGTAAACCCATCCTCAGGGTGGAATCTCCCTTCAAATGTCTGGTTTTATAATTAGATTAAATTGACCCGATGATAACATAATTGCGATTTGAAACATAATAATAATTGTTTTTAAATTGATTTGACTATTTAGAATTGCAGAGATATTGTTTATATTTATACTTAATTGTCGTAATGATGCAGATTGTTTGAGACTGTTATCTAAAGTAGACCATGTAAGGTAACCCTGATACTTAACACTTCTTTGGCCAGTAGCAGTTCTGTAATAAATGCTATGCAAATTCTTGGAGTTTCGAGTGTTATAACAATGTACATCACTGTTGCATCTAAACCAGTTTTGAAGTGAGTTTGGTAATAGTCCCTTTTCAGACTTGTACATAAATTCTCCCAGTTGTAACCTACCTAATTCATATACAGTCAAAACCCTTAATTGTTTAAAGATATTGTTGGTATGGGCCAAATAATGAGACTTGGCAATTATGCGTATTACACGTTTTTGCAACAAATGTAAACGATTTAACAATGTATTTGATGCATTTATCCATAGCATATTACCATATTGTAAATGAGGGAGAATTAATGAATTGTATAGCAAAAGCAGTACCTTTGACGGTAATACAAATTTTAGTTTTGACATAACTCCAGTAATTCTCGAGATCTTTAATGCAATATCATTAATATGTAAAGACCATGATAACTTGTCATCAATATTAACTCCCAAAAGGCGGGCACTATGTACTTGCTTTAAGGGCTCCACTGAATCAACAAACTTAAGAGTAAGTAAGTTCTTATCATATTGTTTATTCAATGGTGCAAAATGCATAAAATTTGTTTTCTCAATGTTTATCCTTAACCCATTCACTTTGTACCAAATATTAACCTTTTGTATTTCTTTATTCATATTATGGACAAGAGTATCTAGTTTCTTCTCGCTTAAAGAGACATTGGTGTCGTCTGCAAAAATAATGTATGACAAAGTTGAGGAAACATTCGGCAAATCATTTATATATAGAATAAACAACAGTGGCCCAATTATTGACCCTTGGGGCACTCCGCATATAACTTCTTTTTCAAATGAAGTTGCATTATCATAAACAACATATTGTTTTCTTTCCTTCAAATAATCCTTTATCCACTGTAATGGCAAACCTCTCACACCATAGTACTCCAATTTGGATAATAAGGCTTGATGATTAATGGAATCAAAAGCTTTTGAGATATCCAATGACAAACAGAGTGAATGTTTGCTATCATCAAGGGAAGTAAGTATTTGGTCCAAAAAATAAGTCAAGGCCAATATAGTTGAATGACCAGATCTGAAGCCATATTGAAAATTCGACAAAATCTCTCGTTTCTCAATGTAAGACAATAATCGAGAGTAAAATAATTTTTCCAAGATTTTGGAGAAAACGGGCAAGAGTGACACCGGTCTATAATTACAAAACTGCTCGAGGGAGCCTTTCTTATAGATCGGAGTCACCCTCGCCAGCTTCATACTGTGAGGGAATTTACCAGTGGAGAGGGAAAGGTTAAAAATATGTACCAGTGGAGCAAGAATGAAATAGATTGATTCTTTAATGACAGAAACAGTTATATTATCATGACCAGGGGGGTGTTTCACAAAGATTCTAAGTCGAACTTAACTCTAAGTTGGACTTAAATATTATGGAGAGCCATTTGTAGCCTCATAATGAAATATATTCAAAAGCAAAAATTCAAGTAATTTAGACTTTTCATAAATTCCACGCCAAGAACATGAAATCTCCCAGGGTAGTAGGAACTATGAATGATTTGAATCAACATTTATGCCTTTAAAATAACTTTTACAAAATATTTTCAAGGATGCTAATGGCTTTCCATAATTGTTAAGTCCAACTTAGAGATAAGTTCAACTTAGGATCTTTGTGAAACACCCTCCAGGACTTTTACCTATTTTCAGTGCCTTCACTATATCTATAATTTCATGACCTTCTATTGGTTTCAGAAACATTGACTGTTGATATTGACCATTCATGTAAGATCTACACTTCAGCATGTCAATATTACTTGTATCTGTGAACATTGTCCCAATGCCTATGAAATATTCATTGAATTTGTTTGCAATATCAACAGGATCTGTAAGTTTCTTATTATTTTCATCACGAAAACAGTCTTGGTTCTTTCTTTTGATTCCCCTATTCAACATATTGTTAATAATATTCCAAGTTCGTTTACTACAATTACTTTCTTCAAACTGCTTTGCATAGTAAGATTCTTTTGACCTTCGAATAATTGAAGTTAAAGTATTTCGATACTGTCGGTATACTTTTTTCCTGTATGCAGAAGGGTTCTTCAAATACGTTTTGTATAGCTCTATCTTTTTCTTACATGATTTCAATATTGCTATTGTAATCCATGGTTTAGATTCCCTTTTTCGGCAACGCCTTTCTTTCAAAGGAAAACAAGAATTCTGTATGATATTAAATTCACTGAGAAATACTTCATAAGCTCTGTCACATGACTCTTCATGCATCACATATTCCCAAGGGTGTTCAGTCAGGGCAACCCTAAATTTTTCAAAGTTTGAGCGAGACATGTCTCTTGTATAAGTTTTATTGCATTGATCGCGCTTAAGCCAATCACTACGTTTTGACCGATTGAAAACAAAATTGGAAGGTGGTCTGAAATGTCTGCCAGTAAAATACCGCTTTTTAACACTAGACTTGTGTCATTGACAAAAATATTGTCAATAAGAGTTGAACTTGACTGAACTATTCTTGTTGCCTTTGTTATGAGAGGGGCATAAGAGTGAGAAAAAACCATTTCCAAAAAAGAGTTGACATGTTGGTCAGAGTGTAGATCCAGTAAGTTTAGATTGAAATCACCTAAAAAGTAGCATCAACAGAAACAAAATTCTATAGGCCACGAACTATTCGAAGTGTGACCAGATTCTAAGTATGCTTAAGTGGGGACATTAGGGACCATTTAGATTTGCACTTCGAAATGTAAAAGAAGAATAAGAATAATAGACGTTGCATAATGCAATTCGTATTGGTATTATCTTCAATCTCAGAGTGATTATAGACGTTATGTTTAAGGATATACAGTTTAAGCTGTCCGGGGTTTTGAAGATAATGCTTAAAAACAAATCGACCAAGCTGTTTATTTCTTTATTTAGGGTCTGTTTCTACTGTTTAATCTATTTTCATTGCCAATCCTCGAAAACGAATTTCTTATGCATTTCACGGGGAAAGCAGGCACGGATCCAGGATTTTCCAATAGGGGGGCCGGAAATTCGAAATTCGCGCAGACCGTTATTTAAACTTACCAATACTGACAAGGTCATATTAGAAGCACTGTACTTTAATAGTGTACTGGTACCTACAAGCGGACACAATTATTTTGGAAAGGGGACATGCTCACGTCACATCTCTTGTCCGATATCAACATTCCCCGTTTTCAAGTTATGCTCGCGCGCAATGTTTTTGACATTTCCCTCAGTGGGGGCTGAAGCCTCTTGCCCCAATATCTATTTCCTGGATTAATAATTTGGCGAGTGAGCGGAAATTTGAGCTTATGTATGTTGTGAAAAGTGTTAATTGTCACCAAAATATAAGAGATAAGATATAACAAATGCATATTGGTAATTTTTAAATTTTCGGGGAAAGAGAGGCTGCAACCCCATCCCGCATTAAATGCAGGTGTTTTGAAATCAAATCAGACTCCCCCAAAAGGTATTAACCAAAACGCACGAATCCTGTTTCAAAAATCCAAAAAATGTCAGCTTCAGAGGGGGGCACATCACCCCTCAGACTCCCTCTAAAAGTATTAACCGAATCGCACGAATCCAGGTAAAACAAAAAAAATCAGCTTCAGAGCTAGAGAGGAATCCTCCCCCCCCCCCCCCCCCACACACACACAGACACTCCCTGTGCGCGCAAGCGTGAAATTAACGCTGGCGCTAATGCGTAAGCAGGGGCGGCGGAGCTATTTCCAAAGTGGAAAGCACCAACAAAAAAGGGCACCTACAAAGCGAAATCTTAAAGCAAAAACATACGTTTGTTTAGACATTGGTATATATTCTTTCATTGTGATTCCATTATCAGGGACGATTTCAATATTTGTTTTTCTTTATATATCATACAAGATATTGCTTAAGCATCACACTTTCGGCTGGGTGTGATTGTCTGAATATTCATTTGCGAGCGAGCAAAGCGAGCGAGAAAAAATGTAAGATCTGTGAGGTCGCAGAGTGAAAAATTACATCTTATAAAGAGGAAAAAACCAAATCATGATGGGGTTATAAGCATCACGGAAGACTGAAAAAACATTTGTTTTAAAGTGACATATCATCTATAAATGCGAGCGAGCGAGCGACCTTTAGGGGAAATTACTCTTAGTCGCTTTAAATTAGGTGCAAGACTAATGATGAGCAGGTTAGGGGCACGTGCCCCCCCCCCTGTGCCTAAGTGCGAAAGGGATAAAGACACTTATTAGAAAAGAAAAGGAGCATGTGTCAAGGTACAAAGAGTAATTATCAAAGGTTCAAACGGGGCACTTCTTACACCTGAAAGGAGGCACTCACCAGAAATGAGATAGGGCACTTATGGGTATGGGAAATGGGCATTTGTTGACGGAAAAGGGGCATCCATCAGAAATTGATTTATCAGAGGTGAAAAGGGGCATTTATGAAAAGGGGATGGGTCCCTTATTAGAAAGGAAAAGGGGCACGATTCTAAATAAAAGGGCAGTTAGCAAAGGTGAAAATGGGCACCCATCATAGATGAAAAGAGTACTTATCAGGAGGGGAAGGGGTAATTTTCAAAGTAAAACGAGCATCTCAGATTTGTATAGGGGCAATTATCGGAGGTGAAGAGCGCACTGAAGTGACAAGAATTAACTTCTCATAATTATATGAAAATGGTCATTTACCAGAGATGAAAAGGGACACTTTTTATTTATTAAGGGCCTCATTTTTCTAAATAGCCTTTATCAGATAGGAAAGGGGGCACATGTGTTGATGAAATGTGCGCTTATCCGAGTTTAAAAGGGGAAGGGCACTTGTTTACAAAGTAAAAGTGGCCCTTTGGGGGGGGGGGTACTTTAAGAGTGGGGCGAACTTTGCCCCCTACCCCTGCCACCCGGCCCATCATCTGAAAATCCAAAATGATGTTGTAGGGGCCGTGCGCGGCTTTATCATGAGTGCTTTTATGTGAACCTCTTTTTTATAAATATATTATGCTGGATTCCGACCCAGATTGCACACTCTAAAATGATAGTATGATCATCCCAATACGCTTGTAGTTCACGTATGCACCCCTTCCTCCTAATCCGTCGTTACCGTCACTGCCAATAGGGACTTTTAGATTTGCGTGGACTGATACGTGTGACGTCCATTCAAGGCAGTGCATTAAAAGGACGTCGATCGTAGCCATCCCCATTGTCTTCGTGCGAATCTAAAAGTCCCTATTTACGTATGGCCGGCCGGTGTCATAGGCGATTTGTTCCGTGCAGGCGTATTTTTTATTTATACGCTAGCGAGGGGAATTTCTCGATTAATTCCAATGAAACCGCTTAAATTCCAATGAAACCGCTCGCGAAGAGTCTAGCCTAGATCGGAGAGCTCGCTAGTGCCATACGCTAGTGTGAATTTACATCCAGGAGAAAGTTTGCTTAACTTTTGCTTGAAACACTTGAACGGTTATGGAAACTGTTTGTGTTTCTAATCTCCAAATATTAATATTATTCTGCATCAAATATAAAACACTGATTTCTACTGTGATATGTAAAGGCACGAACTTACGTTAATACATACACATATTTTTGTTTGTAACCAAGAAGGTGCACCATGGTAATACATTTTAACAAACACATCAACATGTTACCTAGACAACTCATCACCATAGCCATTGTAAAACCATATATTAATGATACATGTAAAATATAGATTGAAGCAATTCTCGTCAGTTGGCTGTATCCTGAGTGTGATTTATATAATGGATTTTGAGTAACATTTGCATCTACCTGTATATATAGCATATTTCTTAATTTGATTTACAACAAAAACACTCTAGACTATATGGTAATATTTTAATCATGCCTTGCAGAATAGGCTATTGAAATGTCGAATAACATCGGTCGTAATAACTGTTAATGATATCAACAATTTGGCCTATGAATTTTACCTGGGAGTTGCTGAAAAATCTTCGAATCCAGCAGCATAAGTAGAAAAGTTATTTCCTTTAGAAATTCATGTTTATTTGGGAAAAGAAATATTGAATCGCTTGGTAATTGTGCATAGACATGTAGGAATTTAATTATTAGCCCTAAACAAATTTCTATATACTGATGGCAAAGGGCTACTGTGATAAATTGCGACTCCCATCTCACAAAACACACAATGAACGGCTCCGCCCCCCCCCCCCCTGTTCATATTTTCGAATACTTCTATATAGTCTTCGTCTTTGCCATAGTTACAATCGCTCTGATCTTCAACTCTAACATATTATGCATTTTTGGACCGATGCATAAAAAAGCTTACATTATGTGGCTTTATTTTCAATGGCTTCATTATACGATTCAGGATACAGAAAAGCCATTATTTCCAGAAAGGTGGCAAAGACCATCAACCTAAACCTGAATTTTCGGACAAATTAAAAAAAAGCACCAACAACAACACTATATCAGAATCTAAAATTTGAAACACATCGGATCATTTTATCTTCCACATGCAAGGATAAATAAATTAATAATCAAATTATTAGAGGATTTATCGATATAATGCTAAATACATTTTTTTTCTCTTGAAGATTTACCAACAGAAAATATACAAGGGGAGGGGTGTCACAATGTCGAATATTCGATCCCCCTCTCCCCTTTTTATTAAATTTGTGAGTATGGAAGTGAGCGAAATTGACACTTATTGTATTGTAGATTCATTTTTTGTATAACAATGTACTAATTATAAAGGAGATTTTAACATATTCTAATAGACTACCTATAGGTGCCATTGATATGAGGCAACTGGTGCCGAAATATGATTGCAAGGGTGTTTTTAATTACCCAATCTTGAGGAGCTTACGATCAGCAGGCCCTCATCCCACCTCGTACGTCCATTATGGGGGGGGGGGGGGGAGGGCATGCATACCCCGCAACACGCCCTCCATCTAGAGGCACCCTATATGATCTCAGTCTAATTTTGCTTTCCTCTTTCCACAAACCATTCGACAACATAAACGAACCCCAAATATAACTATAAGAAGAAACGCTGTGGCAAGCAGTAGAAGAAATGCGAGGACGTCGATCATGAAAAACTCAATGAGGGAAAGATCCCTTGCAGATGTTTTGAGATACTGTCCGCCATATTTGATCACGTGTTCAATCCAGAATGCTGCGCGTTCTCGTGCCTGCATGGGCCTTTCTCTGATGATGGTAGAAACCTCTTTAGCCACTGCAGTGTACCTGTATGAAGAGGAAAATGTTATTAGTTAAAATTTGTTCTTTCTTTCTTTTGATTTTGCATTTCCAGTCAAGTGCTTAATTAACCACTCGACTATACGACACCTCGACATAACTCCCACTTTCTGCTCTACAAACTCACTTTGGATCACTGATGACGTCCTGTAAGGTATCATAGATAACATCAGCACTGGCAGCCATCTTGTCGATCTTCTTGCCCATCCCTCGAGCTACGACCCTGGCGGCGACGTCGAACTGGTCCGCGTGGAGCGGGACGACGACTATGGGTACACCGTGATAGCAGGCTTCCTGGAACCCGTTGTTGCCTCCCTGATAAAGAAATACTCGGGTCTTTGGATGACCTTTGAGTAGAAGGGATAGAAATATTTTGTTTAGATGGATAACTATATAAGATACGGAAAAAATAAGATAGATGTATGATATTGGATATAGAATAGTTTGTTTTGTGCTTGTTTTTGGAATGTATTGATCTAAGCTAACTTTCAGATGGTATTTCCAAACAATCTTTCGATATTGGATTGGAAAGTGCAATATCACTATATATATTTCGACGTCATCTTTTTTTAAAACAATAATTAAGAGGTCTTTAAAAGGGACTGACGGTTAATACGCACCACCAACCGACGCGAACTCTGTGTAATGTGATTTGTTTTTGGTCTCGAGTCCGTATATCGTCGATTTGAATGGTGTACACTGCCTACACCTCGCTCACACCAGGGGCTTTTCACTTTTAATCTGGTCACACAGCCAAACTGACTCAAAACCTACAACATACCGATTATTCTGCCTCATTTGAAGCACTGAAATGTGTTGTTGTTTTTTTTTACTTTGATATGCAATATCGTATGACTTCGGCTCATTGCCCCCCACCCCCCCCCCCACTTCCCACCAACACCACCACCACGTACATGCACCACAAGGTATTATATTCCCGAAACTCACCCAGTAGATCATTCTGAGGTACCCAGGGCTTGACCTTCACGTTTGGAGAAACGTCGATTTCGCCGAGTGGATCCTTCATCTGCCAGATCACCTTCTGCGGCAATCTTCGGAAAGCTTTGGCAAACTGCTCAGCAAATCCCGGTTGAATGATCGTTATCTCACCGAAGTACGTGCCAAGGGTGAAGAGAATGACACCATGGTCGCCTGAACTCTCCATGAAATCTTCCAGTTCCTGATGACGTAAACATTGGTCACGTATCAATTAGGATATGAAATAAAAACGCTAAGACTTTCGAGAAAAAAAGCACCCTCAGCCAATTTTAGTATAACCTTGTCATGCACGCCCCCACCCCCCCCCCCCGGCCCCCACTCCGGGGTCGGAATGACCGCATGCGTGTTACCAAAATGTCCGGTAAAGGGGTACCTTTCGTGCGACAAAGTCCGGCCCGAGAATTGTAAAAAAAAAAAGGGGTGTATTTGACTTTTCACCCGGAGATTTCTTTAAAAAGGGAGTGTTTTTCTTTTTTTTTTCTCTCATTTTTTTCTCTCATCTCTTTGAACTCCTGAGAAATTATTCCGAATTGTCTGACATTACTAATGTCAGAACTGGCGTTCCGCAAGGCTCGATCATCAGGCCCCTTCTTTTTTCGGTAATGGTAAATGCTTTACCAGGGATTGTTGAAAAGTGCCACATTATGATGTACGCCGACGATACAATATTGTACTACAGTGGGAAAGATAATTAAAGACATTGAATCTGTACTGAATAAGGAGCTTGAGATAGTCAATAAATGGCTGACACAAAATCATCTTAGGTTGAATTTATCAAAAACTCAATATATGGTTTTTGTGGTGATATAAATCTGGCTGTTGACAACCATGAGCTAGAAAGAGTAAACACCTATAAATATCTTGGAGTTTGGATGGATGAGACATTAACCTGGCAAAAACATATTGAAGAAACAATGAAAAAGATTGCTTCCCGACTTGCACTCTTTGGTAGACTCCGAAAATACCTCACGTTGACAGCTCTAAAGTCTTAGCTAACTCACTTATATTACCTTACTTTGACTACTGTAGCAATTCATGGTCCACATGTGCACAATATTTGAAAGACGGTTTAATAAGACAACACAGGAAAATGGCCCGGTTGATCTTAAAAGTCAATTATTCTACTCCCATTGAACAGGCATATAACAAATTAAAATGGGTTTCAATTGAAGAAAGGTGGCAATTCCATAAATGCAAAACAGTGCATAGTGTACTCCGCGGGGAAACACCAGTTTACCTCATTGAACTTTTTATACGTTCAGGAAGTATCATTCACACCGGACAAGAAATGCAGTGCACAATGGTGTTGTGGTGCCACTTGTCCGCACACAGGCTGGTAAAAAAGCCTTTTCCCGTTGTGCTTCCGTTCTCTGGAATCGGCTGGATAGCGGTATTCGGGGCGCTGTTTCTAGTCAGTCCTTTGCTACCTCATATTGGAGAATTAGAAATCAGTAGATGGTTTGGTATGAACACAAACACATCAACAAACAAACAAAAAATAAAAATTCAATATGGCGTGGCGAGGGAGAGTAGTGTTTGGAGGTAGTACGTGCCTCAGACCCTGCTGTCCAGTTGGTTCCGGCAAGCGGAGGCATTGTGAGAGCCTTATAGTTTTTTTTTTTCTTCTTTTTTTCTTAAAAGTTTAATATTTCGTGCAGGTCTGATGTCATAGTAATATTTGTTGTTTTGTATTCATTTACATGTTTGTAATTTGTGTTCTACTATTGCAGGGCCCCCGAGTATAACAGTGTTTTACTCACTGGTGGGGTTACCCTGGGTAAATAAAACAAAATAAATGAATAAATAAATAAATAAATAAATAAATTTAGGGGGTACATTGAGCATTTTTACGTATTTAGGGTGGTCTCCAAGGCAGGAAAAGCCCGCGAAAAGCCCGCGAAAGGGGGGTTCGGAAATGTTGGCAATCCTCAGATAGGGGGTGCTTTCAAAAAGAGGGAACGAGCATAAGCGTACCCTAAATAACACTGAGTGGGTGGGGGGCGGGGCACCCCCCCCCCCCCCCTATCTGTAAATTTGCAACTGCCACGGGACCTGCGCAAATCGTTTATTATATAAAAAAAAAAGATGCTGACAAGTTTGTTGACCAATCAATTTTTCATCAAGCAAACAAAATAATAACAACAAAACAAGCCCAACAAAATTGCTCTTACTGCGTGAAAGGTCCTAGACATTTAAATAATGGCGAAGACATTACTGGATTTAAAGAGAAGGTTGAGTTCTGGGAAGAGGTGAAAAATAATTTGTGAGCGTTACTCATTCTTATTATGCAAGTGTGGAAGAACATCAGATAATTAAGACATGTTCCCTGAAAAGCATGGCTCTTCAAATGCCTTCATATTCTAAATATGCATGTAACATCGTAAAAATCGGGGGCCGGCTTTTTACGCCACGTGTTCGTGTAGTCCCATATACATCTTTCTGTGTACAGTGTTTGTAACTTTACCAAGACTTGGCCAAATTTCTTATCATTTTGATGATTCCAGAACCTTGCAATACACACAAATACTTATATGCTAGATGATCAACCTTTTCTGGTCGGTTCCACACCGTTTCTTTCACAATGCAATCGCATGACCAGAACTCAACTTCATCTTTAACAATAGATTAAAACAAACAAAAATCGTCTAGTACGTAGAAGGAATATAGACCAGTAATTATAAAGTTGCTCACCTGGTCAAGTTGTGTAGGTGGCCATGCTGTCAGCCCACCTCCGACTGGAATCACATTTGGTGATATCGGGAACGGGAACTCGATGGCGAAATCAAAGTTTTGAAGGTGTAAGTCGGCAAGATCGTTCATGAGAGACATCTTTATGCTCATGACATCTTCAAGTCCTGTGTTCTCCCCTACGCGCATGTAGAGCGGTATCAGAGTAGCACCAAGCACCGCGTATACAACAGACTGCAGGAGATTGGCTGTCCTCTCTAAGAAACTCATCCTGTTGGTAAAGCCCGTGTTGAGTTCTGGTTGGTAGGCTGGATTGTACGAGGAACCGTACGAAAACAACGCCATAAGATGAGGTGTTAAAGGTGTCAGAGTCACCAGGGCTATCTTCTTCGAGTAGTTCAGGTTGCGTTCCAGCGCGGCTCTGATCATTATTCCACATATCCAAGTCATATCGACAACGATAGCGTCGACGTCCTCCAGGCGCTTCATGAGCTCGATATCGAGAAGGAGATCCTCGCAGTCATCTGCCATCGATTCGATCAAGTAGTACACAGTCTTAATGAGACCATCATCACCTTTCCCAAGCGAAAGAACACCGAAGTTCTTCCAGAAATCTCGGATCTCTTGAAGGGACCTCTTGTGATGGTCAAACACTTCGAAGGATAGATTGGAGTACATTGGTTCCCTGGTACGACGTTCATATGCCCTGCTGATGAGAAGTGTGGCGTTGTGTCCTCGTTGGACTAGGCCTTCACCAATGGCGGCACCAAGGAAGAAGTGACTCCCTTCCCCATGCATTGATGATATCAAGACATTACTACCGGACACACAACATGATACGAACATTACAAGAAGATAAAACCAGGTTAGGCTGGTAGAAATCACACCAGATACATTAACAGCCATGTTAGGGGAGCTTTCCAAAGTTGCGACTGCGCCCCGACGCGTACGTGGCACGATAAATATATAGGTCGCGTTTAGACGCATTCAGGCGCGAAGGGCGCAATGGGGCACGATAGGTTCATCCTCAGGCGGTGCGCTCGGGTGCAATTAACTCACGATTTCGTTTTGATTTGACCTTGCTTTCCTATTGAATAAACACGTTGTTTACGTGAAACCGCTGGGAAAGTGTCGCAGCAAACCTGCCATAACTTTGGCATATGACAATGAATCTTAAAGATCTTTACATTTTTGAAAAGAGGAATAATCATTTAAACTATACATTACATTTTTTATTGTAATAACGAAGAAAAAATGGGGGCAAAAGGACAAGAAACTTTGTATGAAAAAAAAAAAAAAAGAGTCCGAAATAATGCCTAAAATTACACATTTTTAATATTTGGACGATAACGATTTTCGAATATGTTATTGAATAACTATTAAAGAAAATTTCTGTGAAATATCAATTTCATAAACCAATTCGGCCGGATGTGTCTGGTAATGATCCAACATAATGCATTTTCATACCTTCAATACGAGCACCGATCTACCGAGTCGTCCCCACATTACATCGCGGGTGATGACGTCATGCTCAATAGCACAGTCCCACACACTCTAGTTTGTGTTGGCGTTGATCGGTAAAAACGGCTTTCAACATGATTTCGTGGCATAGATTGTAATTGTTGCAATGTTTGAATTAACCCCCAAATTTCTCCAACATTAATAACAAATGTATATTACGGAAATAAAGCTAAATTACACTGATTATCTTAGCTTTACTGTAAATAAGACGGAATAACGTGGCGTCAAACATGTACATTGCCCGTACATTGTCGTGAATATCGTCTGCACCAGCAGTGCACCGCGAGCCCATATATGCCTAGCTGTAGCCTGTGTCCATCGTAGGAGCAGGAGGTGTACTCCACCAATACTACTTTAAAATAGTAGTAGTTGTATAAGTAGTAGCAGTCGTAGATGTAATAATAATGATAGTAATAATAATATTAATAACAATCATAATAATAATAAATAGTATTTGTAGGGGAATAGCAGGGTATTTCCCGGCAGAAGGGGGGGGGGGGGGGGGGGGGGGGTTATGCGTAATTCGCCACTCTTCATCCAATTTAAAATAAATGAAGATCCCCCCACCCCCAATAGCAACCCCCTGGGTAATATATCAAAATAATAGATTTACTTCATGATTATAATGATGCTGCTGCTTAGATTAATAATGGTAATAATGATAATTAAAAAGTAATAGTACTTATAACAGGGAGGTGTTTTACCCTGCTTATATTTTAATGATTGTTATTATTATTATTATTATTCATTATAATGGTTATAATAATACTTCGGGTAGGAAGAAGTCAAGGAAAAATATCCCAACAATGAATGACCATGCAAGAAATATATAGGTAGCTAGATACCTAGTTGTAGGCCACCATTTATTGCAATAGCATTAACCCTTTATTGCTTGCTTTTTTAAAATGTTAAGTTGACTCAAGCGATGATTGTCTAACATCACTTTGTGATTTAATTTTTTTTTTTTTTTAATGAATTAACCCAAGTCTTTGTTTTGTGAAATAAATTCTGGAACCAACTGAGAAGAAACCCGGAGCCTTTGTCTACACATCCACGCCATTATAAACACTCACTTTAAATTCTGGCACAAAAATCCACATACCACATGCACACTTGCATTTACCTTTCTCACAATGATCCATGTACCACCTTCATGTAAATCACTCTCCGATTATATATATATATCTCTGAATATCATTTCATCATTTACTGCAAAACATTAACCACTCGACCAATGAATAACACAAAACAGCAATTTCATTTTAAAAACAATTCTCAATCTGCATATTATAATTGCCACTTCACTTCAGATACAATAGGCAAGATACTTCCATTATGTAACTTGCATACAAAACAGGAATGCTTCTTTTTTTTCTTCAATGCAATAACACTGTATATTTGTGTGTTAAATGTACTTGTATACTTAACTTAACATGTATACAAAAACGAAAGACTCAAATAAATACTTATATCCATGTCTCACATACTTTTCATTGTACATCTAATACTTCTTCAATAAATATAAAGCTTTGTATAAATAATAAAACAATCTGTTTTGAAAGCCATTACTTTATGTTTACTGTCATCTTTGGTTCAATCATGCGCCAATAACACGCAATTGTTCAAATGTGTACATGAATGAACATTATTGGAAACAAGTGAAATGTGAAAATCTACATGGAGTTCATAACTTGCATAATAATGATGAAGATGCACGTATGACATGGACTAACCAAGTCGAAAATAGGCACAAAATATGCAGGTAATGTTGCAATGATACATGTAATGTTGTACTATGCAACATCAAATGTAATTAAAAAAGTATGCATATAAATTTGAATATGTAAGGAAACAGGTCTATTGCCAATTATCTGAACTTTTCACTTATTCACAACTTCTAAAACATATACTTTAAATTGTCTAAGCATTGAAAGCACTATTCTCTGGAACACCAGGAATTAATGTACTAAGTACAAGTTAACCCTATCGTGTGTACCATATTGTAACCAGAGTGCTAGTTTTACACTACTTTCGGGCTTCCTGACTCCTTCACTATGAAATCACCATCCAAACTGAAGAACACTGGTAGCCAATGTTGACATATTTAAGGGAGCGCCATTCTGCAATAAAATAGAAAAACAATTAATGAATTGAAATTCAATTATATTACAGCAAATAAAGAAAAAAAGGGGAATTTAACATGATTTATATTTCACATTCATATGGTTATATATTAACTCTAACATTAGACAGCATAACTTACATACACTACTCTATAACAGACATTACCAAAGTATTATATGATCAAGAGCCAGATTATGGAAAGAACTTCAAAAAATACCTGAAATGGATCTCACAGCTCAGTTAGGCATGATATTCATAAATGATAATTGGGTCAGATTTGGTCTACATGCATGATAATAACCTTCAAGACATTGTGTTTTTCAGCAGTGGCGTAATGAGCCAAAAAAATTGGAGGGGGAATAACGGAGCTAAAGTTTTGGAAATGGTGCATGATTTTTTTTTTTTTTTTTTTAAAAGAGCAAGCGAGAAAAAAAAATCTACATTTTCTAATTTAAAAAAAAATAATTCTGTCACAGAATTTTTGGTAGATAATTTGATTTTTCTTTGTCTAATTCTAAAAAGGAAAAAGAGGCAGATATTAGAAGAATTTAGATGCAAATTGTAATGTTGAAAAATACAATGAGGATTTAACCAAAAAATACCCTTTTCGTGAAAAATTGGGGGTGTTTAAGTGTACAATTAGGTCAAGGTCAGTAAAAGCAAAGTATTAAGATCTCGAAATCATAGTTTCCACATTCATCAGAGTGAACAAAAAATTACTTTAGGAATATTAAGATCTAAAGCTCCTGATGAGTACTTCTTAAATTTTAAATAAAACAAGACTCTCATTTATCTTGATAATTAGACACTGGATTGAAAAAGACTAGTGTCACCAGGCACTGTTAGAGAAATTTATAAACAAATGGTACATGTTGTTTCTCAGAATGATTTGACATAACCAAGGAACATTGCCTTTAATGACTTCATGGTGATGAAAAAATGCCAACTCTACTTAACAGTACATATCTTACCTAGTTGCATGAAGACAAATCTGCTTGGGCACTAGGGTTGGTGAACACTCCACAGAGCCATGGTGGGATGTAGAATCTGTGATCGCTCTGAGGGAATGACCAGACAGCTTCAACACTGAATGGAAGAAAGGAAAAATATTGTAAGTGAATAATGAGAGTTAACATGTATGAATATACATAATTACAAGTCTAGTGCTTGACGTGACGTTGTCGGAACGGCAGGAAAATCAGTGCCGTGGCTTGAGACTCCAACCAAATGTGGGAGGGTTGACAGCCATGTCTTACCATGGTAGACTTATAGCAAAAAACAATTTGGTATTCAAGAATTTCCACATGAAAAATACACACATGTTCTTGCATATTTACCCAAGTACGAGGTCACATCACGTAAGCCTGGCCAGGCTCGGCAGCGGCCGCCAGCAGTGTCGGCCGTTCTTCAATGCTCGACCAATGTGTATCATGCATTAGGACATCTGCCAAGTCATGAAGTTGAGAAGGGGAGCTGGAGGTTACTTGAAGGTAAGGCTACATGAAGGTTTCATGGCCCTGCCTACATATTCTATAAGAAAGAAGGTGAAGAAATTATTAATTTTTTTTTGTAGAGATTTGAAGGTAAAACAGGTTAAATACTAGACTCTACAACATTGCCATTGATAAAGTTTGACTTTAGTTTAGAGTTTAGTAAGTAGGATGAGGTGTCGTGTGTAATACAGCTGCATGCACATGGATTATATGCACTTGAAATTGGGTCGACAATTCATTGGCTCCAAGATTCGTTCATTAATATTGCCGAGACCCGTGAATATGAATCATTGCCATTTATATTACGGTCACTGTAACTCATGAGCTCTGCCGCCGCCGACGGCTTGGCGGCGGAGCTCCCTGGAGTTACGGTCAATGAAGCTAATGCAGCTGCGCTGCAGAGCAGTAGCACTAAGCCACTATCAGTCGGGCATTATGAATGGCACATATGCGTAGCAGATTCGCCTGCTTTTTTTTTTTTTTTACCTATGAATACCTATTTTTCATGGAAAAGGAATATCAAACATCGATTTATGGAAAAAAAATACTTCATTACAATTGAAATGCGCCCTTACCTTTGTTTCTTTAGAGGGTTTTACAAAGTCAAAGATCCACTCGGCTCGGCTGAAATCAAAACAATACCTCTCGGTCACTGCATGCAATCAATGCTAATGCGTGTAGACCTCTAGCGCAGCACTACGTGCTAGGAGGCAGCAATCGCACACATGAATAGTCTATACACAAATTACAAACGAACGTACACAATAAATACGATGCGGTTGATCGGCAAGTTTGACAGTAGACTCGCGGTTTAATTTTTTTAATTATTCTTTTTAACATCATTAAGTTAAAAAAAATATTATATTTTACTACTATTTAGGTGTCATCAATTGTCGCTGGTATATCTGTTTTGAGTGGAATCAGTTGAGTATTGTACAGTGGTGTTTGAAATGTTGAGAATCAATAGCACAGATTTTAATACACAGCCAGGATAGTAATGCAGCTACGTGTGCTCACGATCAGCTGTCTCCGTAGGTTTAGGTAATTTCGTGTCAATGCGCATGCGCGAGTCTTTGATCTAGCGGTGACGTCGATTTTCTCGTAAGTTTGCTGCTTCTCGATTTCTGAAAAATACCCCATTCATTTTCCATTGTATCTCCGAAAATAAGTGATGGTCCCAGCGAAAATTTCGTCACCAGCACCGTAAAGGTCTCATGAATATGCATATTAAGTTTCATGAATAAATAGCCATATGACCAGATGTGTCTGATAATAATCTGAGGGTAGTTTTCGGAGACGACTGAACATGAAATGTTTGATAAAATGATAAATAGATCATCACTTAATACAATTTTTCATATATAGTTCGATATGACCATTTTACATCATTCCTGAGAGTCTGAGCGAAATCCGCCGACGAACAAAGAAGATATGAGAGAGAGAATTTCGGTGAAAAAGTGAGCTTGGCAACGTGAGTGCTTCGATGACCGTTGAATATTCAAAACGATTTCGGTGTTATCAGTGAGATAATTGGCATGCTCCGCACCGCCTGTCCTAACATCGTTTATCACATAATATCACCCATAGCAACCATCACATCCAGATGTCACTCTGACAAAATAACGGAATATACAATATTTTGGGATATAGCCTGCCGAGCTACTAGCAGTAGATACAGCATTTATTTCACATAAATTATCAACACTTTCATTTTTCAAAGTATGAAAACAACTTCCAACAAATTCTGTCTGAGAATCATACATATATAATGTTTTTTATACCTCTTAACATTTAATCATGTGAAATCATAACTAATTAAACTGTTATGCCCTAACCCTAATTATGCCCGGGTTTAAAAAAACAGAGAAAAACTGAATCAGCACTAAACTCTGAAAAGACCCTATAGCCACCACAACCTAAACTTTGATGCAACAACGTCTCCTACCTATTATCATTTTTTAGTTCAATTGTAGTGACTTGAACTTTTCTAAGGTCACAAATGTTTATCAACATTGTAAATACTCAGCATTTTAAGCATTCCTTTCGTTAGTACTTTCCGTTCAGCCAACTTCAATAACAATAACAATCTACAGCTGCACATTCTAAACATTCTCTTAGTTAATTTCATCCATGGAACCACCCAGCAACAAGCAGAGTGTTATTTTAGTTACTCCAATCGGACCGCACCTTATTGTTTTAATAAGCCAATCAACACACTTTTAGCGCACTTGGAAAAGTCTCCACACACGAATTTTACTAACTTCTCCTGTCTTCAGTTTCGACACTCGGACGCGTTTGTATAGGAAGAGTTCGGATTATACAACAAGCGTTATTTCATTGGTTTTCACATTAATAGTGAGTTTTCATCAGCATCGTTTTTTTTAGGACTCTATCGCAAATCAGATTTTAGTTTCATCCACAGCATTTATTCCTACACACTCTTTAAAAAGAACTCCATATAAAAAAAAAAGTGCTGTGTGCGGTCCTTGGAAAGCTAGAATGACTTAATTCCCTCCACACACCACACCCTTATCTCGCATCCTCTCTTTTCATATTCAATGAAACACCTTCGACGCAACGGAATTGAATAATTCCGTCACGCATGCCAGAGAACAATTAGGCCCGAATTCACAAAGGAGGTTTGTCGACAAACCTTGGTTTTACAATATTAAGCGAAAGGAAATCCTAACTTTTGGCTGCCTTACTAAATAGCTCAATAATGGGTTTTAGATAGTTTTGAGCATCAATTGAGTGAATAGAAAACCGTTTAGAATGCGAAATTCGATTGAAGTTCTTTTACGCACACTTTCCAGTGGCGGATCCAGGGTGGGCCGAAACGGCCGCGGCCCCCCCCCCCCCCCCCTATTGGCGGCGCAAAAAAATTGAGAAAGAAAAAAGAGGAAAAAAAAAAAAGGAAAAAAGGGGGGGGGAAAGGAGAAGATAAAAGAAAAGAGAACAAAAAGTAAAGAAAAGAGAGAGAGAGAGTTCAAAAAAGAGGAAAGAAAAAGAAGAGAGGAGCCGGGTAGAAAGAAAGACAACGAAATGGCACTAAAAATTAGTGACAGTAACGACGAATAAGGGAAAGACAAGGGGAGGGGGGGGGGGGGTGCGTAAAGGCGGATGCATTGAGGGGGGAGGGGAGGGGTGACTGGCCGTATTCTTATTTTTAGGTTATGCGAAACTGAGTCGAAATTATGCTTCTTTTCAAAAAAATCTTAGCATGCTTGTTTATGTTAAGCCGTAGTGCATGAAAAGGTTAGTGTAGAAACACTTCCGAAAAGGCCGCGCCCGGCCCCTCCAAAGAACGGCAGAATGGTAATCTATAAATTATGGGGTCATTCTTGATGGCTTGGGAGTCGTTAAAAGGAGGGGGGTCGAACCCCCCTCAATTTTTGTCAAGTTGTCAAGTTGGTCCTGATGTGTATAATGCGTAGACCAGGGGTTCTCAAACTTTTTCTTTGACGGTCCAGAAGCGATTTATATGAAAGCTGTAAGGTCCGAAATGACACTTGTATACTGAAGATAATAAAAAAAAACAGAACCGCCAGTGCTTCCACTCGTTTAAATAGAGTTTCCTGAAAATAATATCCAATATCCTGGAATTTGAAGGAATTTTCTTAAAACTTTCAAATGCCTCTTACGTGGATTTCTTATTTGGATGAATCGCTATGACGTTTTAATATATGTATTAATTATTGAGTGGGCTTATTTTGCTTTCTAATGGATCCATACAACATGGCAGAGCTTGAGGGGCCTGGCAGAGCCTTTTCAAGAGAGAAATTGTCTTTAGGAGAAAAAGAGGTTATTTCTAAATCGAAATGAAAGGGTTATTGACTTTCAAGAGAGAAAATTGTCTATAAGAGAGGAAGAGAGGTTATTTCTAAAATGAAATAAAGGGCTCTAGTCAAATAGCCCTTTCATTTCATTTTTTCTCTCGAAATAAGGCTCTCTTTCTCTCTTATAGACAATTTTATGAAATGGAATCTTCAATCTGAAGCCTTTTTGTGCTCTTTGAAAATGGCACACTGAATGGGGGCAGTGCTATTTAAATTCCAAGGGATGGATTAGAGTTTTTATTGCTCTTAAAAGTCAAATATCCCTTTCATTTCATTTTAGAAGTAAACTCTAATACATTCCTTGATATTTAAATTGCGCTGCCCCTATTGTGTCCTCTTTTTAAAGAGCACAACAGAGCCCTCAGATTAGGCAGCAAGTAGCAAAACAAACCCGTAACACTGGACACAACATTCAATGGGATGATGCCCATATCATTGAGTTTGAAACGCACTTCTGGTCAGGAATGGTAGAAGAAGCATCTGCATAAAAAGGATGAATCCTTCACTGAATAGGGATTCTTGCTATACACTTTTACCTTTGTGTAAATAATAAAAGGTCCACGGGCGTGGTTGTTAGAAGCTTAAACTACATAAAACTCTCCAATTTTGCAGGGGAGAGCCTTTGTCGGGAATCTTTAATAATAAAAGGGATAAATCCTTCACTGAATAGGGATTCTTGCTATGTTACCTTTTTTCGCTCCAGTGATCTCGAGGCAGCAGACAGCAAGAAATTGTGTAAATAATTTGCTGTTGCCGGGAGTCTTGCATGGGGCGGAGCCCCAAGAATTTCTTGAACTTTAAATTTTTTAGGAAATTCCAAATAGTCGTCATGAGCGATAGAAATTGTAATTTCCTCCTTGAGCGTCACATAACCCCTTTCATTTCATTTTAGAATTTAACCTCTCTTTCTCTCTTAAAGACAATTTCATATAACTTCTGTTTTCGTATTGTTGTACTTTCGTCCGCAGACTACTTAAGCACATGTCGAGCCAACTGTAATATGTAGGCCTAAGTGTTCATGTTCTTCCTTTTTTCTTTCTTTCTTTCTTTCTCTCCCTCTCTCTGTCTCTCTCCTTTTCCTCTATCTTCTTTTTTAAAAACATTATTCTTTCTTTTCTTCTCATTTATTTTGCGTGTGACATGCGTTACGCGTACGTCTATCAATGTCTCAATATGGTAGATTTACATTTTGATGTTTCCCTTTGTAGGTGCACCTTATATTCCAGAAAGTGCCCTATTTTTATGGTGCCCCCCCCCATGTATTGATCTTGAAAAAATAACTTTCTCATTAATTCTATTTCCAATATATCTAATACTTGCACTAATCTCCAATTTAAAAATAAAAAAGCAAGAAATTGTGTAAATAATTTGCTGTTGCCGGGAGTCTTGCATGGGGCGGAGCACATTTTTTTTTTTTGATCCTCACAAAATTTCAATTTGCACCCCCCCCCCCCTTGAGCGTTGCCAATTTGATATTATTGTAAGGATCGTATGCAATTCTCTTGAATTTACGTACAATGTACACTGATCTATGTAGAGATCAGTGGCTCCGTACCGACAAGACTCGAGTAATTTTTGTGTAATTAGAACTTTTTATGAAACATTTCTTGTATTAGCAATGCAATGGTAGTTTAAGAATATGCCTACAGAATTAGAGTCCCTAATATTCATTGTAATGATAAAAAAAAAGATATATGTCTTTTTTTTTTTCCAGTGCTGAATTAGTATTGACATGTTTTCAAATGTTTGATTTTTTTCATTTATTTATTTATTTATTTATTTATTTATTTATTTACTTTTTTTTGGGGGGGGGGGGGAGAGAGTACTCGCTTAATAATAGGGTATACGGGGATGTGGGTTATTTTTCTTCCTGAAGGAAGAAATATGACAATGTTAATTCAAAATTACACTGCATTCACTGGCTTAAAAATTGATAACAAATACATGCTGAGGTATATATGTGAAGTGTACAGAATGATGATGTATAATTTTAGGTCGTCTGGATTTTGAAATCATGCGATGTTATTATAGTTCGTTTTGTTGATGAACGGAATGCCCAACTACATTTATGTGTGAAGAACCATTTACTGGATGAGAAATGTGAAATGAAAGATAAATGTCAGTATGCAAAAGCTTCCACTTAACCAAAAATAAATAAATATACTTGTATATATGAGACATTCATTTGAAGAAAATCCTCCTCCAAAGGGATGGGCCGGGAAATTCATTAAACACCTGAAAAGGCCAAGGACCTTTTATGTCGTGCTCCGATCAGGCGCGTACGCAGGATTTTTTCAAGGGGGGGGGGGGTTTAACATTTATAAATCGGGCCGAAAATTTCGCAACGACTCAGCCAGCCGATGAATAAGCGGGGGGTAAGAGGACACTTTTTTTTTTTGGGTCTCGAAGTTTGAAAATTTGACATTTTGCTTCGTGGGGGGGGGGGGGGGGGGGGGGGGGGTCGGGGGGGGGGGGGGGGGGGGGGGTAAGTAAGCCTTTTTTAGGTCAACCATGGGAATAATTTTTTTTTCTTTTTTTTTCCCCCCCCCCCCCCCCCCCCCCCCCCCCCCCCCCCCCCCCCTCTGTGTACGCGCCTGGTCGTGCTTTTCCTTGATGTTTTCTACGGAAGCGTTAAAGTGCCATTCTACTTGACGACATGACGAGATATTCCATCTTGTCAAGTTGACTTAATATTCATATCATGTCGACATGTAAAAATATTTAACTTACTATGTCGACTTATCAACAGTTATTAGTCGACATGGCGAAATAAATTATGTTGCCAAGTCGACTTCACAAAAAGTTCAGGTCGTCATGGCGACACAAGTTATCTTGCCAAGTTGATTTCGCATAAAGTTCATGTCGTCATGGCGACATAAATTATCTTACCAAGTCGACTTCCCAAAAATTATCTGTCGTCATGGCGAAATAAATTATCTTGCCAAGTCGATTTCTCAGAAAGTATGTCGTCATGATGAACTTTTTGTGAAGTCGACTTGGCAAGATACATATCGCCATGACGACATGAACTTTTTGTGAAGTCGACTTGGCAAGATAATTTATTTCGCCATGTCGACTAATAAAAGTTGATAAGTCGACATGGTAAGTTAAATATATTTACATGTCGACATGATATGGATATTAAGTCGACTTGACAAGATGAAAAAGGGAAAGCGCGGCCTCTATAAGAAGGAAATAAAGTAATTAATGAAAAGCCCCCCCCCCCCCAGCTTTAACGTGTATGTCTTTATTTCCCAATCTGTTTTATTTTTCTTCTTTTGCTTTGTTTTCCTTTTGATGTCTTTCTTCATTTCCTTCTCTATATGTGTTTGGCAAAATGTTCCCTTTAATTCACCTTTTCCCGTTTTTTCTCTAGTCTCTTTCTTGACCTTATAATTTGTATCTCCTCTATCGTTCTCTCTCTCTCTCTCTCTCTCCGTCTCTCTCCTTTCACGCGTACTTTTTGGCACCCCTTTGTAAAAAAAAAAGTTGGTCTTAGTGGAAACAAACAAATCCAGGGAGGGGAGATTATAGAAATCGAACAAAGAAGAAAGTCATGAAAATTGACACTCGAGATCGATAACTTTCTCCTTGTCAAGTTGGTCCTGATGTGTATAATGTGTAGGCCAGGCAGGCGTGTACGCAGGGGGGGGGGGGGGGGGTTTGGGGGTTAAACCCCCCCCTTTGGAAATTTTTTGTGTGTAAACCCCCCAAAAAAAACCTAAAACCCCCCCCTTTTGGATTTTTTTTTTTTTTTTTTTTTTTTTTTTTTTTTAATTATTAAAAAAAAAAATAAAATAAATAAATTATTCCCATGGCCGACCTAAAAAAGGTGACCTTACCCCCCCCCCCAACGGAGCAAAATGTCAAATTTCCAAATTTCGAGACCAAAAAAAAAAAAAAATGTGTCCTCTTACCCCCCCCCCCCCCCGCTTATTCAGCGGCTGGCTGAGTCGTTGCGAAATTTTCGGACCGATTTATAAATGTTAAACCCCCCCCCTTGAAAAAATCCTGCGTACGCGCCTGAGGCCAGGGGTTCTCAAACTTTTTCTTTGACGGTCCGGAAGTGATTTCTATGAAAGCTGTAAGGTCCGAAATGTCACTTGCCATACTAAAGATAATGAGGCTTGTTTTTGGTCAAATATCTGATCCAAGGAGAATTGTTACAGTTTAAAAAACAGAGCCGTCAGTGCTTCCACTCGTTTAAATAGAGTTTCCGAAAAGAAAACCCAATTTCCTGGATTTTTAAGGAATTTTCTTAAAACTTTCAAAATGCCTCTTACGTAGATTTTTTATTTGGATGAATCGCTATGACGTTTGAATATATATTAATTATTTAGTGGGCTTATTTTGCCTTCTAATGGATCCGTACATGGCAGAGCTTGAGGGGCCTGGCACAGCCCCAGGATGCTCTCGAGTTTATTTGACTTTCAAGAGAGAAAATTGTCTTGAAGGGAGAAAGTGAGTTTATTTCTTTCTCTCAGACAATTTTATGAGATGGAATGTTCAATCTGAAAGCTGTACGTGCTCTTTGAAAATAGCACACAATGGGGGCAATGAAATTTACATTTCAAGGGATGGATTAGAGTTTTTATCGCTCTTGAAAGTCAAATAGACCCTTCATTTCATTTAGAAATAAACTCTAATCCATCCCTTTTAATTGCACTGCCCCTATTGTGTGCTCTTTTTAAGCCCTCAGATTAGGCAGCAAATAGCTGAACATATCGCACGCCCTTATGGACACAACATTCAATGGGATGATGCCCATGTCAATGAGTTTGAAACGCACTTCTGGTCAAGAATGGTAGAATAATGCAGGCGCGGATCCAGGGGGGGGCCGAGCGGGCCTTGGCCCCCCCCCCCCCCCGCAAAAAAAAAAAAAAAAAAAGAGAGAGAAAAAAGGAAAAGAAGAGAAAGGGAAAGAGGAGAGAAAGAGAAAGAAAGAAGAGGAAGAAGAAAAGAAAAGGGGGAAGAAGGAGATCGGGGGGCCGAAAGGGCTTTGCCTCCCAGGCTGTTGACCCCCCCCCCCCCCTAAAAAAACAAATAAGAGAGAAGGAAGGAAAGGGAAAGGAAAAGAGGAGATACTGGCGTACTGACGGGTAGGGGGGGGGGGGGTAGGGGTAGTGGAAATCAAATTCAAACGTGGTTTATTTCTAATTCCACAACGGTGGATTACAAATAATGCTGAAATGACATCATTTCCGAGATTTTTCCACACTTTTTAGTAAATTATACGTTTGTATGTGTTTGTTGGAAAATGACAAATTCCTAAATTTGCAGCCAGGCAAGAAATATGATTCTTGAGATTCCTACACGTCAGGGCCCGAGGTACGGTGGGGATCGGGAGCCTCGAGCTCCCCCCCCCCCCCCTCAGCATTTTTTTTGAAAAAGTAAATTAAAGAGAAATAAAATAGAATGAGAGCAAGAAAGAAAGAATAGTTAACTGCCAGTGTTGACAAATAATGAGGCATCAAAATATGCTCATCTGACCGTGATTAAATACCTAAAACCCCTAAGCTTCCGTGGGCTCTGCCCCCTGGATCCTACCAAGGGTCCTACGGCGGGCCCTTAGATGCTCATCTGACGGTAATTTAATGCCTAAAACCCCTGATTTTGGGGGGCTCCGCCCCCGGACCCAACGCCAAATAGTCACCTGCCTGTGTCACGAAATAATAAGGTATACAAAAAAAAAAATGCTCATATGACCTTAATTAAACGCCTAAAACCTCTGAGTTTCCGGGGCCGGCTTCGCCGCCGCCCCAGACAAGGATTAACAATCGAGAACGGTACAGCGAATCGTCTTTTTCTCTCATAATCTTATGAAACGTGAAGCTTCCGCGCTTAGCGCGGGAGGGGGAACCTGAATTCAGACTAGGATTCAGAGGCGAGAACGGTAATACCAACCTTTTATGATGTAATAAAACGTAAAAGCTTCCGCGCTTCGCGCGGGATGGGGGGGGGGGGGGGGGAAACTTAATTCAGACGAGGATTATTTTCGAGAGCGGTACAACGAATCGTCTTCTTTCTCTGATGATTTAATGAAAATTAAAAGCTTCCGCGCTTCGCGCGGGAGGGGGGGAACCTGAATTCAGACGAGGATTAAGAGTCGAGAACTGAACAGCAAATCGTCTTTTCTCTCTCATAATCTTATGAAACTTTAAAGCTTCAGCGCTTCGCGCGGGAGGGGGGGGGGGGGGGGACCTGAATTCAGACGAGGATTAAGAGTCGAGAACAGTACAACGAATCACCTTCTTTCTTCAATAGTTTAATGAAACGTCAAAGCTTCCGCAAATCGCGCAGGAGGGGGAGGGGAAAAACTAAATTCAGACGAGAATTATTTTCGAGAACTGTACAACGAATCGTCTTGTTTCTCTAATGATTTAATAAAACGTAAAAGCTTCCGCGCTTCGCGCGGGAGGGGGAGAATCTAAATTTAGACGAGGATTAAGAGTCGAGAACTGTTCAGCCAATCGTCTTCTTTCTCTCATAATCTTATGAAACTTAAATGCTTCCGCGCTTCGCGCGAGAGGGGGGGGGGGGGCCTGAATTCAGACGAGGATTAAGAGTCGAGAACTGTACAGCGAATCGTCTTCTTTCTCTAATGATTTAATGAAACGTAAAAGCTTCCGCGCTTCGCGGGGAGGGGGGGGGGGAGGGAACTGAATTCAGAGGAGGATTAAGATTCGAGAACGGTACAACGAACCGTCTTCTTTCTTTTATAGTTTAATGAAACGTCAAAGCTTCCGCGCTTCGCGCAGGAGGGGGAGAGGGGGAGAGGGGGAGGGAACTGAATCTAGACAAGGATTAAGAGTCGAGAACGGTACAACGAATCGTCTTCTTTCTCTTATGATTTAATGAATCGTAAAAGCTTCTACGCTTCGCGCGGAAGGGGTAAACTGAATTCAGACGAGGATTAAGAGTCGAGAACTGTACAACGAATCGTTTTGTTTCTCTAATGATTTAATGAAACATAAAAGCTTCCGCGCTTCGCGCGGGAGGGGGGGGGGGGGGGAGAATCTAAATTCAGACGAGGATTATTTTCGAAAACGGTACAACGAATCGTCTATTTTCTCTAATGATTTAAGGAAACTTAAAGTGGGGGGGGGGGGGGAACCTGAATTCAGACAAGGATTAAGAGTCGAGAACGGTACAACGAATCGTCTTCTTTCTCTTATAATTTAATGAATCGTAAAAGCTTCTACGCTTCGCGCGGAAGGGGTAAACTGAATTCAGACGAGGATTAAGAGTCGAGAACTGTACAACGAATCGTTTTGTTTCTCTAATGATTTAATGAAACGTAAAAGCTTCCGCGCTTCGCGTGGGAGGGGGGGAGAATCTCAATTCAGACGAGGATTATTTTCGAAAACGGTACAACGAATCGTTTTGTTTCTCTAATGATTTAAGGAAACTTAAAAGCTTCCGCGCTTCGCGCGATAAGCAAGGGGGGGGGGGACCTGAATTCAGACGAGAACTTAGAGTTGAGAACTCTACAACGAATCGTTTTCTTTCTCTAATAATTTTATAAATCCTAAAATTTTCCGCGCGTCGCGCGAGAGGGGAAAAACTAAATTCAGACGAGAATTATTTTCGAGAACTGTACAACGAATCGTTTTGTTTCTCTAATGATTCAATGAAACGTAACAGCTTCCGCGCTTCGCGCGGGAGGGGGGGGGGGAGAATCTAAATTCAGACGAGGATTATTTTCGAAAACGGTACAACGAATCGTTTTGTTTCTCTAATGATTTAAGGAAACTTAAAAGCTTCCGCGCTTCGCGCGATAAGCGAGGGAGGGAACCTGAATTCAGACGAGAATTTAGAGTTGAGAACTCTACAACGAATCGTTTTCTTTCTCTAATAATTTAATAAATCCTAAAATTTTCCGCGCGTCGCGCGAGAGGGGAAAAAACTAAATTCAGACGAGAATTATTTTCGAGAACTGTACAACGAATCGTTTTGTTTCTCTAATGATTCAATGAAACGTAACAGCTTCCGCGCTTCGCGCGGGAGGGGGGGGGGAGAATCTAAATTCAGACGAGGATTATTTTCGAAAACGGTACAACGAATCGTTTTGTTTCTCTAATGATTTAAGGAAACTTAAAAGCTTCCGCGCTTCGCGCGATAGGGGGGGGGGGGGGGAAACCTGAATTCAGACGAAAATTTAGAGTTGAGAACTCTACAACGAATCGTTTTCTTTCTCTAATAATTTAATAAACCCTAAAATTTTCTGCGCTTCGCGCGAGAGGGGAAAAACTCAATTCAGACGAGATTTATTTTCGAGAACGGTACAACGAACCGTCTTCTTTTTCTAATAATTAAATGAAACGTCAAAGCTTCCGCGTTTCGCGGAGGAGGGAGGGGGAAATTCGCCCCTCCCTGCACCGACCCCCCCCCCCCCCCGCATCACGTCACTGTTGGTCACCATTACGTACCAATATTTGGCTCGCATAATTTCAAATTTGGGCCCCCCCCCCTAAGAAATCCTGGATCCGCGCCTGGAATAATGCATCTGCATAAAAAGGGTAAATCCTTCACTGAATAGTGATTCTTGCTATACATTGTTACCTTTCTTCGCTCCAGTGATCTCGATTCTCGAGGCAGCAGACAGCAAGACGTATGAATAATAAAAGGTCCACGGGAGTGGTTGTTAGAAGCTTAAACTACACAAAACTCACACTCTCTCCAATTTTATACCACAAAAGGTTGTCTTGGGAACCACTTCTATCTTTACGGATGGGGTGCAGGGGGAGAGCCTTTGCCGGGAGTCTTTAATAATACAAAGGATAAATTCTTCACTGAATAGGGATTCTTGCCGTATACATTGTTACCTTTCTTCGCTCCTGTCAGAGTCCAGTGATCTCGAGGCAGCAGACAGCAAGAAATTGTGTAAATAATTTGCCTTTGCCGGGAGTCTTGGGGCGGAGCCCCAGGAAGGTCTTGAATTAAAAAAAAAAATAGGAAATTCAAAATAGTCGTTACGAGCAATAGAAATTGTATTTTCCTCCTTGAAAGTCACATAGCCCCTTTCATTTCATTTTAGAAATAACCTATCTTCTCTCTTAAGACAATTATATATCACTTCTGTTTTCGTATTGTTTTGCTTTAGGCACATGTCGAGCCAACTCAGCCTAAGTGTAAATTTAAGTTTCATGTTCTTCCTTTTTTCTTTCTTTCTTTCTTTCTTTCTCTCTATTTCTCCCTCTCTCTCTGTCTCTCTCCTTTTCTTCTCTTTTACATTATTCTCTCTCTTCTCATATTTATGTGTGTGACATGCGTTACCCCCACGTGTGACATCGCACATAAATGCCAGTCGGAGATTCTCCGTCGAATTATATGTATTGATCTCGATTTAAAAAAAAAAATTCTCATTAATTATATTTGCGATATTTCTAATACTCACACTAATCTCCAACTAAAACAAAAATGGTTTACTTTCTCTCAAGACAACATTATATTTTTATAAAGGATTCATTAATGCAAGGCTATTTGGCGAGTCATCTCTCAATGTCAATAACTTCTTGCTTTCCTCATCTCCCAGTCTCCCTTGCTTTTATATTCCTCGTTACTTCCTTCCAATTGATCTCCAACTTAATTGATTTCTCCACATCTCCATATATTCCAGTTTATGCACTGTATCTATATATTCTTCAATTTCGGGTATATCAATGCAAATATTACTCAAAATCCATTATATAAATCACATTCAGGATACGGCCAATTGACGAGAATTGCTTCAATCTATATTTTACATGGATTAATATATGGTTTTACAATGGCTATGGTTATGAGATGTCTAGGTAATATGTTGATGTGTTTGTTATATTTGAAGATTAGAAACACACAAACAGGTTCCATAACCATTCAAGTGTTTCAAGACAAAGTTAAGCAAACTTTGTCTTCGATGTAAATTCACACTAGCGTGTAGCACTCGCGAGCTCTCCGATCCAGTCCTAGACTCTTCGCGAGCGGTTTCATTGGAATTAATCAAGAAACTCCCCTCGATACCGTGTAAATAAAAAATACGCTTGCGGGGTATGCAAGGCACCAGGCGCGGATCCAGGATTTCTTAGGGGGGGGGGGGGGGCCCACTTTTTTGGGGGGTCCCCCCAAAAAAACGACTCAGCCAGCCGCTGAATAAGCGGGGGGGGGGGGGGTAAGAGGACATTTGTTTTTGTTTTTTGGTCTCGTAATTTGAAAATTTGACATTTTGTTCCGTTGGGGGGATCACCTTTTATTAGGTCAGCCATTGGCATAATTTTTTTTTAATTAAAAAAAAAAAAAAAAAAAAAAAAAAATCACAAAAGGGGGAGGGGTGTCGCTCCAAAATACACACATAAAAAAAAACGAAGGGGGGAGGGTAGTTTTCCCCCTCTCGCGCGAAGCGCGGAAGCTTTTACGTTTCATTAAATCATTTGAGAAAGAAGGCGACTCGTTGTACCGTTTTCGACTCTTAATCCTTGTCTGAATTTCAAAAATGTTTTTTGTCTGCTCCTTTTTCTTCATACGTCCTTTTCCTTTTCTCTCCTCTCTTTTTTGGCCTGCTTTTTTTTGGGGGGGGGGGGTTGGACCGCCCCCACTGCCCCCCCCCCCCCCCCCCTGGGTACGCGCCTGCGGTCAGATGAACATATTTTGATACCTTGTCCGCCCCCGGTTGAAGGCAAATTACGGTCAGATAAGCATTCAGGGGCCCGCCTCAGGGCACCTGGTGTGGTCGAGGGTGCGGAAACCCTGAATCTCAGGGGTTTCAGGCAATTGATTACGGTCTGATGAACATATTTTTATACCTTATTTGTGACACTGGCAGGACACTTATTGGCGTGAGGTCCAGCGGGCGGAGCCCCCAGAAGCTCAGGGGTTTTAGGCATTACATTACCGTCAGATTAGCATCCAGTGGGGTTCAGGGGGCGGACCCCCCAGAAGCTTAAGGGTTTTAGGCGTTTAATAACGGTCAGATGAGTAATTTTGACACCTTATTTTGTTGTGACACTGGAAGTTAACTATTCTTTCTTTCTTGCTCTCTTTCTTTCTATTTTTCTGCTTTTCCAAAAAAAAATTGGGGGGGGGGGGGGGGAGCTGGAGGCTCCGATCCCCGCCGTTCCGCGGGCCCTGACATGTAGGCATCTCAAGAAGCATCTTATTTTCTTGCCTGGCTGTTAATTTACAAACGCATACAAAAATATTTCCTTCCTTCTCTCTTATTTTTTTTGATTAGGGGAGGGGGGGGGGCGACAGCCTGGGAGGCGAGGCTCTTTCGTCCCCCCGATCACTTCTTCCCCCTTTTCTTTTCTTCTTCCTCTTCCTTCTTTCCCTTTCTCTACTCTTTCCCTTCTTTTCCTTCTCTCTCTCTCTCTCTCTCTTTTTCCCCTTCTTTTTTTTCCCCAGGGGGGGGGGGGATGGGGGGGGGGGCTGGGCGGGTAAGCATTGTATGGTAATGGAGTCAAGTAACATCTTCTTATCTGTGTTGCGAGTTATTCGTTTTGAAACATCGTCGTTATGTGTAATATTTGGTAGAATAATGATGATGGTGGTGGTGATGATGAGGATGATGATAATAACGACGATCATTCACATGCATCCTTTTATAATGGCGCCTTATTTCTGTTAAAAACATTTCCGAGGCGCAGGCTGCTTCCATGAAATCAATAGTTTGACATTTTTTTTATTTGAAATAACGTTATAAAAATGCCAAACTCACGAGGAGAGGAAGGAATCGAGTTCCCCAAATGCAAGAGAAATGGATAAAAATTAGGCACAGCCGTCTCTGTATTATTCGATTGGCATTTTTGGTCAAGAAGGAATCCAAACTGTGCCCATCTGTGACTTTAATTTAACAACTCTGTTTGGCCTGGAATGGCTCAATCTTGCAATTAGACGTTTTTAATCCCCGGGATGCTACTATATATATATATTTTACCAGTTTATTACCTCAATCGGCCCCAGCCCCCCCCCATACCCTATAGAGGAAGAATAGGGTATACACAATTAGAGATAGCGAGAGGGATTCATATGTTGCGAGAAATGAGGAAATTAGAAGTAAGATAAACGAAGAGATTGAATGAGAGAGAGAGAGAGAGAGAGAGAGAGAAAGTATAGAAGAGAGCTATAGAGCATAGGCGGATGCGGATTAAAATATAAATGAATAATGTAAAACCATCATTTGCTAGCTCCTATTAGTGGGCAGCAATCGAAGTGCCCCGGCCGATATAACTCTCGGAGTTTTGCTATAGCTGTCCCGCTTCAACTTCACTTGCAAAGTTTAGAAACGAGACTGTGTCGTTCGGGTAGCCGAGGTACCCGAATATTTGATTTAAAAAAACATTTTATGACGATACGAAATTGTCTGGATTTTTTTATGGGCGCTCGCGCTCGCTCATGAATATCTAGACACACAATTCTTCAGCGCCCCCCCCCCCCCAGTGGCGTACCCAGGGGAATAAACATTTCTGGCACGAATTGGGCCCCCTCCTCTGCCGCCGGCTGGATCCGCCCCTGCCCCCTCCCCCACCACTGCTAGCTGAAGAATTATGTCTCCTGATCGAAGTCGATCTGGGCATACTGAGTCGGGCTCTAATTCCTTAAAAAACCCACAAGAGCTGGAAACCGTAATTTACCTACATCTGTTTAGGCATGTAGCCGTAGGCCAGTGGCGGGTCCAGGAGGGGGACCCAGCCCCCTCCCCTGAGAATAAAAACAGGTACAAACACGTTAATTTTGCTTTTTTTTTTTTTTTTTTTTTTTTTTTTAATAGATGGACCTCCTCCCCTGGCGCTCAATTGGGGGGGGGGGGGGGGGGGGTGCGATTGTTCAAATTTTCGAGAGTCCCCCCCCCCCCCCCCTCCGCTTATTCATCGGCTGGCTGTTTTCTCACGAATTGGGCCACCTCTTTGGCCCCCTCTCCTGCCGGAGGCTATATGAAGCTATGCACACTCACTTTACTCAAGCAATTAAGCTAGGGCAATTAAGATGCGGGACTCCAGTAAAGCATAGAAATTTACGCCTGGGAGAAGACTAATAACAGATTATCAGCAAGAGAATTCTATCATAAAACGTCATGAATCTTACATGAATCTATCAAAATACGGTAGAGTCATAGTCATGGCTTCTGAAACTTTTCAAATTCCACGAATATCAGCACCATCTGATCATAACTTCAGAGCAAACCATTTACGAAAAGGTTAGTTATTAATATTATTAAAGTTCATTTAGCGTGTATTTCTTGTCATGCTAGTCCCAATCACGCATATTCGTGTTGAGTCTGATCCAATGTTTTGCTGTATTGTACGCGTACGCCTAGCGTCTTTTTTTAAACGTAACCTAGCCATCCTACGCCGCATATTAATATTTGAATAAATGAATATTTGCCTTGGTACGGTGTGGTGGAGATCAAAATTAAATCGGACAGATTCTGGTACTGGTCTAGACTAGATCTAGACTAGACTATGTCGCAATGACTATAATTTATGGACAAGTACATGTACGACGTAATCTGGGTAACTGGGTTAGGCCTAGTCATTCGTGTAAGCTTTATGGTAAGCCTAGCCTCCCAATTTTCTCGCAATGTCATTTGTTTTAAGTAAACTTAGCTTTGCACTTGTAATTTTTGTATGAAATCTCATATTTGATTAATTATCGGATCAGATTCTGTGTGTGTGCGTATCATGAATATTGATGACAAGCGCATGATGTACATGTATATTGAGCCAATCAAATGCAGCGGTAGGATGGCTAGGTTAGGATTTTAAAAAATGTGGCTGGGCTGCGCATATTTTTTTTACACAACTGTTTTGCCAGGTCAGTCAAAAATACTGTACGAACGAGAGGAGACGTAGTCTAACAAGTAACGTTAATCTTCATGGTATTTTTGGATTGATGGGTGCCTTTACCTTGAAACCAACGACAAGACAATCATAACTTTATCCGCCAACTACGGAGATGTCTTTCTAAACCGTTTCACGAAGAGCTTACTAGCTAGACGTCTCGTGAAATCGATACTATTAGTGAGATGAGGAGCAATGACATAGCCTTTGTCACAATTCCACCGGATTAAAAGTAATTTTAGGAAAACTGCTATTATTTAAATGAATTCAGATTTAAAAATATTAAAAATGGTACCAGAAAATAACAGATATAATATACTTCAAAATTTGAGTAAATTATACCATAGAATTACTTGTAAAATGTAATTATGAGTATTTCATTTCATGACCGGTGAATCAGTTTGTTTTGAGATGGGTACCCCCCGGATATTTTCATTTGATAGTTTATAAAAATTCACCCGTTTATTATTATTAGTAAAAATACAAAGTTATGAAAGTTTTGTACAATGTTTTAGGCGTCAGTACAATATTCAAATGACAAAACTACAACATTCCAGACGTTAAAACATATGTTTTAAACTATTCATTTTACACATTTGAAGATAGAATTTATCTCGAAAGCTACACCACTCAGTATATGGGGTCTGAAAACTAAAGAATACACTTCAAACTATGGCTTGCCTGCCGTGGCAGATTATACCCATCCCTCCGAGAATTTTACGATACGGAAATAAACGCGTATAATCAGTTTGTAAAAGTGGGAAAAGCTTCAGATATAAACATGGCATATTTTCAAAAGATTTTCTAATATAAAGAAATGATAACTTTCTGTTTTTAATAGTAAATGTGTAGAAAAATCATAGCTGGAGGATTTCTTGTCCTTTTTTGCTAGCCATAGCAAAATAAATCTAGTCTACCCAATAAATAACATGTGATGGCACTGCCCATCGACTAAAAATTTATGACAGAGATATGATGGGGTCGGAGGCGTCATAGCTACTTAATCAGGATGTTGTCGTTGATCTTGGCAAAGAGGGCTTAGTGAAACATGTAGCGGACAAGTAGCTCACTAACGTTGATTTAGTCAAGAAGTAAGACTTATGACGGTTTCGAGGAACTGGCCCCTGGAGCGGTACATACTCGCGTTATATATTGCTTTGTTTTTCCCCATCCTCTTTTCTTTCATTATGTATTTCTTTGTCTTTCCCTTTGTTTCTCCTTCAATGATCTATCTTTTCTCTTTTGTTATGTATTTCTTTGTTTTTCCTTAAATCTATCCACTTCTCTTTCGTTATGTATTTCTTTGTTTTTCTTTCAATCTATCTTCTTCTTTTTCGTCTTGAATTTATTTGTTTTTCTTTCAATCTATCTTTTCTTTCGTTTTTTTCTTCTTCTTCTTCAATCTATCCTCTTCTCTTTCGTTATGTTTTTTTTTTTCACCTTTAATCCATCTTCTCTTTCGTCATATATTTCTTTGTTTTTCCTTAAAACTTTCCTTTCCTCCTTCGTTATGGACTTTTTTTTCTCCTTTGATCTATCCTCTTCTCTTTCCTAATTTTTGTCCTTGTTTTTCCTTCTTCATATGCTCTCCAATCTCTGTATGTATTTCTGAATTGCCGATTACTGTATTCTGCAGGGTTTTCAGTAATTTTGTCATTGATGTGGGTTTGTCAGCTTCATCAGCTACTGTGATCTTTGAATATCTTAGACTTGTAATGACATTATTGCTGTTTATAATATAAGCCATAACTTCTTATTTATGAATCTCCACTGCCTGCTCTCTCTCTCTGTCTCTCTTACCTCTTCCACGATATTTCACTCTTGATTTCCACCACTTAACTTTGTGCATTACATCTACTCTGCAGGTGTCCCTGTCGTTATAACAGATGTAGCAGACAAATGGCCTGCAGCAGAGTGGACGCTGGATGAACTGACCAGGAAGGCAGGACACAACAAGGCATTTATTAGGCAACAAACTGACAAGGAATCATATAAGGTATGTACTAGTAAAGGATTCATGTGGGGGGAGGGGCCATGAACAAACCAATTGGCATACATTACTACACACCAATTGTGGCATCAAATTGTACTACATCAAGACATTTATTAGGCAACAAACTGACAAACAATTGTGTAACTTTTAAGGTTTATAGCAGTAGAGGATTTAATGGGGGGGGGGGGGGGGGGTGCACTGTTCTGGCCAAAACCAAGTATGGCTTGTATTATTGCCTACTGATTGGCATACTACAATCTGACAAAGAAACAATCAGGTATATCGTAAGTGATTACAGACTTGTACCGGAAGTCAAACTTATGAAATAATATTCTGTTCTAATATATACATTGTGTACATTTTATGATAGGTTGGTAAATCCTACAGCATAAGAGAAAGCCCCCTGAAGGAATACATCGATGACATCAGAGCTGACAACAGCAGAGCAAGGAGTTCTTACCTGGCAGTACAGAATATTCGCAGTACATTTCCAGAGTTAGAGGTAACTTTAAAGTGGACCAATCTCCTTAACTGAAAATGTTCTATGAACTTTTGTATATTCTGGGTTTCAGGCTGGTATCTATCATTACTTGAATTGAAAATATGAGCTTCAAATAATTCTTATGTCAAGATCAGGCCTGATAATTACCAAATTTTAATTGGTTTCCCAAATTCTTTTTCCCTTCCAGATTTTATCACTATTTCATGATTTCCCCTTATTTTCTCTATTTTTCCATATTTCCCCCCAATTTTCTTACTCAGAAGGGGGAATGTTGTTAGATGCCATTCCCCCCCCCCCCAGATTTTTTGTATATATTTAGTGCTCACTAGCACCCCTGGTCAAGAGTGATAATTTCTTAAGTTTTGTTTGTTTTTCTGCTCTTAATTTCTCTTCTTTGCTTATTTTTTACCAGGCTGATATCAATGTACCAGGATATGTTGAAAAGCTACATGGAGGACCTTATCTCTGGATCGCAATGAAAGGGCATTATGGTAAACGTACTTCCCTACTGCTTTTTTGTTGTTGATATTCCAGTCAATGAAAAAATCATGCTTTCAATCAATTCAGCAGTCCTTCAATCAACAAACTAACTGACAATCAACCAAACTATCAATCGATTGATTGATAAACTTGTAAATAATAATAATAATAATAGCTACCGGTAGTTCTTATAAAGCGCTTTTCAGGAGTGAAGGCCTTCTCAAAGCGCTTTATACAGATGTATATTATTACCCCGATCACCGGATTCAGGCTTACCCGCACACAATGTATGCACATTCTCCACTCCATGGGGAGCATTCCAGCCAGGCATCATTTTTACAAGCGCACACTTGCTAATCTAACCAAATTAGCTTTGGCATCCTACCGGGTACCCATTTAACACCTACCGTATTCTATTGATAGTTATCTGCTTTTCAATAAACCATAAGCAACCAACATTTTACATTCGCACAAGATGCATAAAATTGATAATTTTGGAACCAACAACTGACCAATATGAAGGTTATTTATGCAGAAATAATGCTACTGTGACTATGTTAATGCAAGATCACAACTATTCTCAATATTGCCATTTGCCATTTACTGAATATCAAGATGTAATTAATGTAAGCACATTGGTTTATTTTGTTTATAAAGCTGAATAAAATATGACTTACTGCATGTATGATGAATTACCCCCAAATTCCTCACAGAATTCTGCCACTTCGATCCAGACGATGGTCTCCTAGTCATCTTATCTGGTTCTAAGAGGGTCAAACTATATGGTTGTGACATTCAACCTTTGTACCCTAATCCTCTGGGGTCAAGAGGTCGCACCATCCAAGCACAGGTCAACTGTGATGCACCTGATCTAGAAACCTTCCCAAAGTTTAAAGGAGCGCAGTGTCACGAGTGTGTACTGAATGCTGGGGAAATGTAAGTACATGTATTTTCAATTTTAATTTTCAATAATGGTTAATTTTATTTAAAAGGCAATCAAAACATGTTTGTACAAATCATTTTCCATGAAAAGCATCCAAAGCTGGAACATGTATGTTGCCTCGCAATGTTGGCATAATCCATAACATTCACAAAAGATATTAATATGTTAAAAACAATCAGACATTTTACTTAAAAGTTTAATGAAAATGGCTTTGCCAAGTTATTTGGTTAGAATAGATACTTATTGTATGGAAATGTACTTGTTTTTAATTGTTTTACTTGTTTTGTTACAAAACCTGAACATCTAAACAATGTGTGTCTTAAAATGATGTGGATCTTAAAATTGTTCTTAAAACGTTTTTCAACATTTTAAACTTTTGAGGTCATTAGAAACATTTCAGATTAAAAGGAAACTTGTATTATGTCATGTGGGGAAAGTTAATAGTGAACCCTTGTGTATTACATAAACAAGAGTAAGTAATATATTTGTGAGTATGCTTCAAGGCATGCAGTCCTTTTTCAATATTGAAATCAAGTTGTCTTCTAAAATAATTTCAGTCCTTTCTACATATTGACTCTCAAGGTACTCCCATTACTTTTTCAAATAGATCTACCTGCCCAACAGCAAGTAGGCAAGTGCTAAAACTAAAACATTAGCTGCAAATCAAACTTCTCAAGCCTCAATGTATCCATAAATAGAAATATTTTTGTGTTTCCTTAGGTTATTCATCCCTGCTTTCTGGTGGCATCAGGTAACAGCTTTAGAGATGACTATCTCAATCAATTTCTTCTACGGAGATGCTGGAGATAATACGTACCTTACTAAGATCATGGTGAGATATTTTATTTTGATGTCTTTTATATTCATAAAAGTGTTCAAATTCTCAGGCTAGCCCAGGTTTTAAGAAAATCTTGCAAGTTGCATAAAGTTAGTTCACTGTTTTGAAATAAAATAAAATAAAAATTCTCCATTAACTCTTAAGCTACCACCCATACAATGCACCCAGTGCCACAGTGCTAATCCCTATTGTGCCAGCCACAAATCCCCCTGTGTGCCAAGTTAATTTTAGTGTTGGTTCAAGTGCGTGTTTTTTAAATCTTTACTATGTTTGATCCACGCTAACTTCTCATTCGTATGTTGTATAAACAAACATTGTACATGAAAGTTGTAGGAAATTGCACCCTCTTTTCATTTATACCAATATCATTTCATGAATTTGTAATTTTGCTGAGGTAAATAAGCATCTCTCGCACCAGATCCGGGTCAATGTAGCATACCCGTTTCTTGCGATGGGGAGGCATAATGATGATATATGATATCAAAAACAAATCGCTAAATTACTCGAGAAAATCCAATCTGACTGTTGTAGACGTAATCGAAAGCCGATAATCTGATGCACGCGATGGTACTTTCAATAGCGCTGCAAAGGCACTCAGCACGGTGCAATGGGCATGAACAATAACTGTTATTACATGTGCGTGCTAGCGTGCACAAAGCAGACAAGCGGTAGCTCGCTAGCAATCAGCGCTCAAAATACACAGGGGCGATGGGCAATTCGCCCCCGTGAGCTACATAATCGCCCCCGTCAGATTGCTCACGGGGGCGATTGCAAAATTAAAAATCGCCCCCGTGGAATTATAAAATAAAGATTATTTTTTCTGTTATAACTTTAACACAATATTGAGTTTCAATTTTCAAACCTTAAACCAATGAAATGGAACTTAGATTAGCGTGCAAGATTTCTCGTTCTATGAGTATTATTACCAATTCAGCTCGCAGTGCAGTGCCGCCGTCAGCAGTGGTTATAGGCCTACTGCGCCGTTAATAACGGTACGTGTTCACGCTCCCGCTCCATATCTGCTGGAGCTGGAGGCGATCGCGCAAGGGCAGAAACATGGTCATGGAGAAATTTTTCGTCGTGAAAAGCGTAAACCCGCTGAAATCTGGTGATTTCAAATGACCAGCAAATAGTGAACCTCGACCAGTACATCAATATTAGGGACTCTTAGATTTGCACGACGAGAACGTGGACTGCAACGTGTGACCTCCTTTTAAGGTTTAACATTTTTGCGCCGACTCAGGCGGCCGGTGAATATGAAAGCGGGGGGATGCTGGAGAGGAGGACCACTAATTTTTTTTTTTTTAAACTCTCACTTTCACCTGTCCCAGGTAACCCTAAGTTTTGTGTTGCTGCTTTGTAGATGATAATGCATGATTACAATAGATAGAGAGAGAGAGAGAGAGAGAGAGAACCACCATCATTATGCAATGGTTCAGGGTTTGTGTAATGTACATTTGAAACCATTTCTTACCGTATCAACCCTAAAAAAATAGCGAAAGTATTTTTGAGAAAAAGCATTATACTGAACTGAATAAAGAATAATAACTTTATAATGGCTAATACTAATACTGATATGGGCTAAAGACAATGTGGTATCAGCACAGTAAGATCGGGTATTTGTATAGAGGTATTCCAAAATGACATTCTGATTTTGTTCTGTTATCATATGTATATACGCATAATACAACTGATCTTTGTGAATTCTTAACGTGACATAGCTTCTAATCTTCTCCCCCTGCAAACAAAAAATAAAACAAGGTTATTTAATAAAAGGATCTTGGGACAAAATGATCATTGTGATTCAAATTGATGCAAGGATTTTTTTGAAAAAGCAATGCTTTTCACCAGAATCTTCTTTGTAAAAACGACTTTTAAGAATCTCAGCCATGCAATTCTGCCACTGTGTTGTAAGATCACTTTCACATTAGGAGAAATGTATTCTTTAATGAGTATTTTAAATTGAATGGAACGTCTCAACTCAGTAGGCATGGCTGAGATTTGTAAAAGTTGTTTTTACAAGGAAGATTCTGGTGAATAGCAGTGCTTATTCAAACAAATATTTGCATCAATTTGAATCACAATCATTATTTGTTGCTTAATCCCTTTTAATGACCTTGTTTTCTTTCTCGTTTGCTAGGGGAGAAGAAGATAGTGTGATACGGTTTGTCACTGAAACAGCTCCCGTAGGACTTTTGTGCCAATTTTTGTTTTTTTGTTTTTTGTTTTTTGGTGTGGATTCATTGGGGTCCAAGCTATCAGAAACTGATGGAATTATATATAAGCCATTTTGGCGCCAATATGGACCCCCCAGGAAATGAAGGAGGGGTCTGAAAATTTGAAACCCATCATTTTTGGCCAATTGGGACCCTTTTGAAGCCAAAACAGCAAACAAAAACCTATTTTGGCACAAAATCATACGGGATTACATACCATACCACACTACATCATAAAGATCAGTGTTGTATGCATATATATTATATACACAGGCCCCGCGGAACGTTTATCAAAGTAGGGGGGGGGGATTAAAGTATTTACGATCAGGTAGAGGGTAGCGAGCGTAAATTGGTGTGGGGGGTTCAGGGGGTGGAGCCCCCGGAAGCTCAGGGGTTTTAGACATTTAATTACGGTCAGAGAAGCACACATATTTTGATGCCGCATTTATGTCACTGGCAGGTCAGGGGGGGGGGGGCTTTTTTTTTTTAAATTTTTTTTTTATGTTAAGGTTAAATTTACGTTATTATCCTATTTTTTACCGGTTTGGGAGGCTAGGGGGGCCGGGCCGTTAGAATCGACCTGATGATCTGCGCCTGTAAAAAAAAGCACCAAAAACAGAATCGCCTCGCCGCTCCGAATAATGAGGAAATAATGTGCAGAACGGGAAGAAATCGAGAGAATGTCATCACGGGATGAAAGTCAGTAACAGCTATGTAGCTTGTAAATTTGTAAGAGGGAAAATGCTGATTAAAATGATAATGATGAAATAGCAAATAATTGAGGAGTATCATACAGCTGTAGGTACCAATTCAATGGAAATTTGTATAAAAAAGAGCCCCCGTTGGGGGGAAGAGCCCCCGTGGACAAAAAATTAATTTGAGCCCTGGTAGCAATCAATCGATAGCGCGCTCGCGTGCACACGGCACTATAACAATAGCGCGCTAGCAGTCTCATGGCAAGATATGAGTTAATAAAAAAGAAAATTCATAAACAAAAGTTGTGTCATGACATTAATTTCTCATTTTCATTTCATGACTTGACTCAAACTGTTTATTCATTTTGAGAATTTAAGAGCTTAAAACGTGAGATGTTTTAGATTTTAATTAAACTGAAACTGAAACCTGAAACGTGCAAGGTTCTAAGATTGAATTATAATATTACATATGATTCAATAAGGTTCACTCTGTCAACCCAAGTGGGTCCTGTGTAAAGTCTATGGGAATCTCTCAAGTCATTTATTTTCTTCTTAAAGGGAAAGTCCACCCTGAAATTAAGTTAGTTTTAATAGGAGTAGAAAAATGAGAGAAACAAGTCAGTGAAAGTTTGAACAAATTCCGATTAAAAATAAGGAAGTTAGGATTTTGAAGTTGTGATCAATCAAACACAAATTGGCAACTCTATGACGTATCATGCGAGCTCAACTTCCATTTGTTCAGTACTAAAAAAATCTAAAATTTTCATTTTCCCTCAAGAAAAATTTCAACCATACATGCACCCTAAATATAATAATTGCAAATATGTTTCTATACTCCCCCCTGCAAGGAACAAATATATATTCCGTCATCAATAACGAAGAAAACATGATTTTATGGAATATTATGCACAAAGCAAATGAAGGAGAGCTCGTATGATAAATCACAGAGTTGCCAATTTGTATTTGATTGATTACAACTTCAATAATTCATAACTTTTTTTATTTTCATTCAGAATTTGCTCAAACTTTCACTCACCTGATTTTCTTATTATTCTGCCTCTATCGAAACAAACTTATTTTGGGGGTGGACTTTCCCTTTAAAGGTAATACAAACTTTTAGGAAATTTTGAAAATTGGTTGGATAGTGATTCTTTACAATTTTGATATATTTGGAAGCCTCTGTGGATGTATTATAAGCACTAGAAAATTTAGCCCCTAAAACACTTCTGCTTTCGATTAAAATTTAATATAAAAATTTACCGGTGCTCCCAATAAATTTTGATAAATTTCAAATAGCGCTTACATGATACAGTTGTAGCTGGGACCATGAAAATCTCAGAATATGTAGTTGTGATATTTAATTTCCAAACGGAAATAGCCAATCGGTCGATTTTATTCAAGAAACATTGTTTTATGGCTTAACTAATATCTTGACCTTGAGAGGGAGCTATACAACATAAAGAGTTTATTATTTACAATTCCATAACTTAAGACTCAATTTCAACCGCGACAACGATCACTGAATATTGTAGGATCGCATATGCTTCCAATATGTTCATTTGACCCAAATTCATGACCCCATACCAAAACTTTGTATTACCTTTAAGTCAACAAAATTTTGATCTGATTTCAGATGAAAAGGACTTCTATTCCTTTTTTAGCATTGGAACAACCAAAATTTAACCAAAACAGTGACAATATGTCGAAACTGAGATGATTGAAGCATTTTTTGACTGCGTGTTTTGTTGATTTATGACATCAGGAACCCATGAGATGGCAAGCCTACTCCCACTGGTTTCTCAACATCGTGGAGCAGAACCGACCATTTGAGTCCTTCCAGCGTGTCCTTGAGAACCTCCCAGACAGCCTCAGGAGCTTCTTCCTCAAGACATGGCATGAGAAACCATCACAGGACCAGCTGGACAGACTAGTCAAACTGGTCCTGGACCACCTTCAGTTGGACTCCCTTCCCGTAGGTCCAGCCAGGACTAGTAAACATCCGCCAGTCATGAAAATCAGGGGTCTACTCTGGCGGAAATGAGTTGGGTTAAATGAAAGTGTCTAAAAATTGAATGGAGACCCATAGGATGTCCTTAAAGGAGTCTTTCAGAAACTGCAGAAGAGAACACCTCAACTTGGACAACAGGCCCCAAGATTCAGTCGAGTAAACATCCACCGATGATAAAAGAGTTCTGTTGTACTCTGGTAAAAATGAGTTCAGTTTTATGCTAGTGGCCAATGAGTATACAGAGACCTACATATCACGAGCATCCTTTTCAAGATGCTCGTGAAGGAGTCTTAGAAGAACTGCAGAAGAGAACATCTTTACATTTGGACTTCGTTTATCAAGGTTCAGTTGGGAGGAGTAAGCACCTGTCAGTATAGATATTAGATTTCTATAGAGGCAAAAATGAACAAGTGATCGTTAGCTGGAGATCTATGTTGTTGCATTTAGAAAAGCTTCCATTTTAAATGGCCACATAGTACAGGCGTCTTGCAAGAACTGCAGAAGAGCACACATTTACAGGCGACGTTCCAAGGGTCAGACAAGACCGTCATGAGCATTTGGCAATCTGGGGCTACTGTCATGAAATTATTCAGGATGTATAGAAAGGATGTATAGAAAGGCTGCCCACGATGGTTTCATGTGGAGTGCACAGAGTTAGTTGGGCTCACTAGGGATGAAGTAGAAGCTAAGGATTATTCTGTACAGAGACTGAAGAACCTCATCAAGGGCTTATTTTTCAAGATTTTATTTGTCAAAACCTAGTGGAAAACTACAGAGGAAGTAGACAAGCGAGCCGAGAGACAACATTAAAATTATGGGTCAAAACCACCACCTAGTCGATCAAGCTGGATACAGAGGTGATATAAAATACATGTACATGTATACACATGTGGCTATTCTAAGCTTCTGTTCTAACAAACCAACTATTAAACATTTGCAATACAAGTTCTGTATCACTGTACATGTACAACTACTGCTGGCATAAAAGAGGGAGGGGGGGGGGGGGGGGGGGGGGGAGTAAACATTTGTTAAAGAACTCTTCACTTAAAATTTTGTCTCAATGGTGCCAGGAAGCACACTATTAAAGGCAATATACATTGTATTGCAATTAAGAGATTTAATGGCAAACAAAAGTTTTTATTGTAATCAGATAATCTTTAAACTTGTGTAAATACAAGCATCTGAAATAAATTTATTGCAAACATCTCTAATGCATTTCAATCCCATCATACATATATTTGCATTTCTTTGAACCTTCTCTATAGAGTAAATCAGCACTTTGAACCTGACCCTTCAGGGTCTCTTTCTCCAGGGTCTCTTTCCCCATTTATCCAAAACCCTCTCTCTATCCCCCTCTCTGTCTCTCTCTCTCTCAATATTCTCATATAATTTTCAAAGTTACAAATAAATCTTTCCCCAAATGCTTCTTGACAACATTCTCCCTTTAAAGGTACTATGTCCCATTTGCAGGCCCAAAAAATGAAAAGGTTGAATTCCAACAGCATTTGAAAGACAATTAGTTATCAAATTGACTTGAGTTATTGCAGTCACCTTGATTTTGTGCTGCACAAAGATTAAATCAGTTGAATTTGGGCCATTTCAAGTAGTGGGTTATTGACGTAGACAAATGCTCATGCTCATTTTATGTATGTTATTACAAGTACCAAAGAAAAAAAGATGTCAGTCAGTTAGTCACTCGATAGTGTCTAACAGTGGAATCTAGAAAGTAAACGGGTTTCCTTGCATAATTTGAATACTGGAACACTGCTAATGTTTAAATTTTCCAGATAGGAAATACATGACATATTCATAATTCCTGCAAAGTTCTACAGAATTTGATGTTGGCAAAAGGGACATAGTATCTTTAATGCTGGACAAGGGGAATATTGCGAGTTTGTCAAGAGGCACATGAAAGTCTGGAGAATGCATCAACATGCTATGATGATAGTAATGATGTTGGTGGAGTGGTGTTGAAAATGCTGAAGATTGTCACAACACTGGTGATAATGGAGACTGTACAGGTAATGATGATGATAATGATGATAATGACTGGAAAGATGACTATGATGGTGATGAAGACGCCACCGTCACAACCAGCAAAAACAATAACAAAGTTTGAACACGGGATACAAAAGCAACATCTCTTCGCCTCAATTCAAGTTATATATAAGGGTAAAGACCTTGTGTTCACATACCTGTACATGTAATTTTTTAAATGGTCAAGTGAAGTGGACACCTGCACATATGTTCTTGAAATGATAGACACAGAAGGCTGTTGAATTTAAAGGAGAAAAATATGATGCCTTTATTCAAGATTAACAATCAGAGTATGGAATGACAAGAACAGAAGTTGACAAATTCATCATAGAAAGTGACATGGTTTAACTCCGCTGATCACAATAGGCCTACACATCTTAATCAGTATTTAGAATGTAATTGTTTTCTCTGCTACGTTTTTTTCAAACAAACTTGTAGATGCAATTTTGAGAGTTGTCTTTTGACTTGCAATGCCTTGTTAAATTGGGACATTGTTAACAAATTCATTAATCTGTAATTTTATCATATTTTCAGTAGTAGTGCAATGGTAACTCTGTAAAAGCAAATCAAGATGTACTACAGTGTATTACGAATGAAGCAAAAATGGTACTGCCAGTTTGGGGATGATCCTTCTTTCTTTACAAACACTACCTTAAAGAGAAGGTCGAGTTCTGGGAAGAGGTAAAAAGATAATTTGTGAGCGTTATCATCGTTATTATGCAAGGGTGGAAGAACATCAGATTAATCATGTTCCCTGAAAAGCATGGCTCTTCAAATGCCTTCATATTCTAAATATAAATATGACATGAACATCGTAAAAATCGGGGGGGGGGGGGGGGGGGGGGTAGGTTTTTTTCGTCACATGCTTGTGTAGTCCCATATACATCATTCTTTGTACAGTGCTTGTAACTTTGCCCAGATTTGGCCACATTTCTTATCATTTTGATGATTCCAGAACCTTGCAATACACATGAATACTTATATACTAGATGATCAACCTTTTCTGATAGATTCCACACCGTTCCTTCCACAATGCAATCACATGACCAGAACTCAACTTTATTTTTAAAGCAATGCATACATGTATGCTGAAACAAGCAAAAAATACAAAAAACGTATTACAGAAATTTTGACTTCCCACATCAAAATATTTGCAACATAAACATACAAGACTGCTCGAGGTGAATTCAAATTCAAACTTATGAATCTATCTGCTGACACACAACGTGCAATATTTTTTTTCTTCTTCATGTTTATAATTACTCAACTACTGAAAAGCAACAAATTAAACAAAAAGTGTACCCATATGAAATGTTTTCCTATAAAAAAGAAACATATTGTATGTGTCAAAAATGTATGATATACCTAAAACAAAGTGGGCGTAGGTAATTCCCAACCTTCATTCAATACAAAGTGTACCGTACAAGTTGGTACACATTTTTTCTGTGTTTGAACAGTGTTACATCAATAACATTCCCCACCCTCCAAAAGCTGCATAAAATCATAACAATACCTTAATACTCATCCCAACCCTCTTACTCTTTCTATTTTTCATGTGCGCCTTGGAATAGAATTGTCAAGAAAGACGGCGCTACTAAAATGCCCATTATTATTTATTTATTACTCCTAATAATGAAAACAACTTCAGACATTGAGTGAGTAAAGCAGGGATGGTTTGATCTAAGATGGCGCCCCTCCCTGACTGCGAGAGATCTGCTCCTTGAGAACCATGATGCTAGCTCTCTGCTCGGCGGGAAGGAGGTTGATCTGCTCAGGCGACAGCTGTAACACTTGCATGATCAGAGCAGCCTGCAAGTAAACACACAAGAAAGATGTTAGTACACTTAAAAACTAGAAACTTATGCATATTTCGTCAGTGGTCCAAGGGGGGCGTTTCACCGACTAATGCTATGGTCACATTACCCAAAAGTAGACTGCTCGGCGGCCGAGCGGCGAGTTTTTAACCAATTCTGCCCGGCGGCTGCCCGGCCACCGAGCGGCGGCCGCCCAGGCACCGCTCGTTTTTAGGGCATCGCTCGGTCGCCGCTGAAGTTTTAGCGCGGAGTTAAAATTTGGGCGGCGCCTGCTCACTTTTCACTCGCCGCCCAAAATACGCTCGGTGCCTGGGCGGTCGCCGGCCGGGCACCGACCTAATCGCTGGGCGATGCCTAATTAGAGCAGCGACCGAGCAGGCTACTGATCGATCGGTCGCTGCTCTGATTTGTGACCATAGCTTAATATTATTTTCACCGACTAATATTATTTTCACCGACAATCTTATTGTCATCGACTATTTTCCAGGCCTCTGATTGGTCAAATTTAGTCAGCGCTGACAATTTTCGGCGGACATTGAATTCTTTTGCAATTCATTGCCTCAAAAATGGCTATCTTTAGCAATAAAAAAACCCTGCTTCAGGCTTATGAAAAATCTGAATTCACAGCATTATACAGTTTGAAATGCTATCTACATGTAAATGCATCTAGAAAATATTGCGATGTATCTCTTGCTTACATTCCATGTAAATATAAATAGACCAACAAATATGCCTGGCTTCATTTTCATTCAGCATATTTTTGCATTGGGTACTACAGAGGCATGCATACAAGATGGAGGGGTGGGTGAGGGGGGAGCCCCTGAAATTTTTAAATTACCGGTATTTGGGCAACCACCACCTAGAATGCAGGCAGTGAGATGGTTTACTGGGTGTCGTTTACTTTAATCTTCCTAACCAGATATAATTAGTTGAAAATTACCTTTTCACTACAACCAAGTGTCGGAATTTGTCTTGCTTACTCGCAAATTTAGAAAGTTATTATTCAAAATACCCCCCCCCCCCTCTAAAAAAAAAAAACTCTATCTAACATTCTTTGGATATTCTGAAATGCTGTAAAACTTGTACCTTTTCTTGATCTTGTTGTGTAGGCTGAGTCTGTGACAGGTTGATATTCTGGGCAAGCTGCGAAAGATTCTGGAAAAGGAAAGCAGTACATGTACATGAGAATTAATAAACATTACTGTAGATTACTCAGCTATGACATTGAGGCTATGTAATAGCAATGGAAAATATCATATTGGGAGGGAAAAGATTAATGTAACCTAATCATCAAGCTCAGTAAGAGGAGAAATAAATTACGAAGTGTGAATCCATTTTTACGACCAATGTATTGATGATTGAGATCAGTGATGGCAGTGATGAAGTGATGATGACACAAAACACGATTAGGGAGTTTTCGTTAATCCCCAATGTTCTTTTAAGAGGTGCCAACTGGCATCTTATTTTGCACCAATGCCACCTCTTATTTTATTTGATTTCACCGTCTTTTATCTGTGAGGTTTGTGCGTACAGAGTAACAGGAATATTTATCAATGTGCATCAGAACATTCAACACAGATACAGTCAAACCTGCTTTAGTAACCACCTGTCTACAAAGACCACATTTTTTTGTTTCATTTGAAAATGATTTCTCATTGAATCATGTACTAAAGGAACCTGTCTACAAAGACCACTTTTGTGTTTCCCTTGGGCAGTCACTATAGACAGGTTTGACTGTACAACTCTGATCTGGCAGGTTCAACTTACGGTTGATGCTGTGATGGGTGACCTTTCCGCTGCTCTTGGGTCAGTCATGCGTGGGTCACCGGCACCCATTCCACTGGGCCTCATGCCCCCCATACCATGAGGTTCACCCCTCTCAAAGCCCCCTCCTACCCCTCCTCCTCCTGGCCCACCTGCTGCCCCTGGTCCTCTGGGGTCCTGTCTGCGGGGATCATGGACCATGCTGTCCGGAGGTCCACCTCTTGGGCCGGCTCCCATACCGCCACGGTTCATCTGCATGTCTGAAAAACAAAATAAAGAGATAGGTCTCTTTTAATACTTTGTCTTCGGGAACCAAATGGTACCTGAGGGCCTTGGAGACCTATAAGGTCTTTCGTATTGTAAAAATTAACTGGCAAATAATAGAGTTTTCAGAATACCAAAATTATTAAACTCCTTATCTAGCTACTGCGTGCACACCATATGCATGTATGAAAGCATACATGCAATGCACCTCCAGCCAACTGGAAAAGGGCACTTAAGTGAACTACCAGAACACCAATTTGCTAATTGAGTGCTAGGTGAGCTTTCTGAATACCACCCCTGGTGGAACTATTTGGAAGATGAAAAAGTGGTCCAGATTAAATGGACTAAGACATTTCAAGGAATTTTAAAACTTAGATGATAGCGAAGGAGCCCCCCACTACTTCAAATCTATCTCTACGACAACAAAATATTCGTGTTTCTTTTCTTTTTGAGAAAGAAAAGTGTTCATTTAATAGGATAAATAGCAGAATTGTTTGGAACCTCATAAATCCTCTCCACCATTGCTAGGTATATGATGTACAGATTCCATGAGAATAGAGAAGCAATAGCGCATCTGTAGCTTACCTTGATTCATCATGTTTGGGCTCATTCCAGGTCCTCCTGGTCCAGCTGGTCCTCCTCCTCCTTGACCCATGTTCATTCGGCCCTGGTCCATACCTCCATGTACCCTGCCCTGTGGACCCTGCTGTCCGGAACCCATACCCCTGTTCATGTCTGGACCTCCCCCTCGACCCATCTCATTCATACCCATCCCTGGCCCTCGACCTTGACCCATACCTCCCATGCCTGTATCTTGCTGGCCCATACCGCCCCGATTCATATCACCTGGCCCCATACCACCCCGATTCATATCACCTGGCCCCATGCCGCCCCTGCCCATATCCCCTGGGCCCATACCACCCCTGCTCATATCCCCTGGGCCCATGCCACTACGGTTCATATCTCCGGGCCCCATTCCCCCACGGCCCATGTCCCCCGGGCCCATACCGCCACGATTCATATCGCTTTGGCCCATATTGCCCCGATTACCTTCTCCTGGGCCCATACCACCCCTGTTTGCTTCTCCCTGGCCCATACCACCCCTGTTCATTTCCCCTGGTCCCATGCCACCCCTGTTTGTTTCTCCCTGGCCCATACCGCCCCTGCTCATATTATCCCCGGGTCCCATACCACCCCTGTTCATATTATCCCCTGGGCCCATTCCACCCCTGTTCATATCTCCTTGGCCCATACCGCCCCTGTTCATATCTCCTTGGCCCATACCGCCCCTGTTCATATCTCCAGGCCCCATTCCACCCCTCTGCATACCTCCCTGCATGTTCCTATCCTGAGGGCCCATACCGCCCCTACCCATGTCCTGGTGTCCCATGCCCTGTGGACCCATCCCTCTTGGTCCCATGGAGCCCTGGTTCATTCCTGGACCCATGTTAGGATTCATACCCCTCTGGTTCATACCACCCGGGCCCATCTGATGATCCGGTCTTGGTCCACCCATACCCATGCCTTGGTTTCCCTGGGGTCCTGGGCCTTGGTGCTGCCCAGGGTGAGGACCAGGACCTTGATTCATTTCAGGGGGAATCAGAGGTTGTGGTGCATCTGTCTGCCTGTGAAGCAGAGTCTGAAACAAACGACAAAAAAAAATATCGGTGATTGGTGATCAACATTGATCTCTCAATTGACAGGGTCACTAAACCTGTCAATTTCTACAACACTGATAATAAAAGATGCTATAAAATTGAAACAAATTACTAGACACAAAGGCTCCTTCCAACATGAACACAATAATCCTCCTAATTAAAACCAATTCTTTGAAATCAACTAAAATTCAAAATTACAATGCCTTTTTAATATTTGCCATCAATATCACTAGACATGGCACTGTTGTATCTACATTGTACCTTTTCCAACCCACGTTCAAGCAGTTGGGAACCTGCTATGCACTGTGAGCCGATAGTCACAGCAGAAACTGAATCCAGGGTTTTCCCCACAGTGCAAAAATACAACATGTCATTCAATAATTAAATATACACCAAAATGAATTATATTCATCATCAACAGTTATCATCATCATTAACACAATCAGTTACATCATCATCATCATCACTATCTTGTGATTCTAGAGTCAATTATCGTGTGTTGAACTATGAAAACAATTGAATGTCACAGAACTTTCTCTCACCATGGCAACGTTAGGGTCAACAATGCGCATGACGACCTGAGCCTGAAGCAAGGCATAAGCCAGTTGAGGATTCTGCAGTAACATGTTACGGGCTTCCACAGGGTTGTTCTGAATCACAATCTACAATGCAAAGAAGACACAAATAATAATAATGTGACTGTTATTCATCACAGGTAGGTTTTATTATACTATATTACCAAATTAAAACAGCAAGCAATCAACCCTTTGTACGATGTTGCCATGCACAATCTATCTTGTCATTTACTGTAAAACAGCTGACTTTTAATCAAGCCTATGTGCACAATTAATCTTGTCATTTACTATGAAACAGCAGACTTTAGTGAGCATGAAACACTTGCGAATTTCACAAGTGGATCTGATTCATTACTCTTTCCTGTCACGATACTAACTAACTAAATGTACTATTTTCATTTGCAAAGCTTTTAATGTTAATTAATTTGATGTAATTTGAAATGCAAATTCTGTTTCTTTACTCATCAACTATTTTCTGTCTAAACCACTTATAGGCATTATGCAATTTGCGGTATGGAAATATCTTATAACTATTATTAATATGATTAAATCAAGGTTTTACATGAAACTAAATTGTTGTAATTTGCGAAATTTAGATGGTTGCCTTGAAAGAGGCCTCTTTTTAAGAAGTCTCATTTTGCAAAAATATATGGTTTTTACAGTAGTACTCTTTTGTTAACTCAACAGGATGCCTTTCCCCAGGAAAATTTTAACAAAGTATCAAAATAAAATACATGTATGAGAAATTCAAGAATCGTTGAAACATCAAAGATCACTAGATACAACTAAAAACCCTTTACAAACTATGTAGCTTTCTTGTTTGGTTACCTTCATTTGTTTCATGACCTCGTACATCTGTTCAGGAGGCAGGCTGGCCACCGCTCTTGAGATGGCTTCTGGGGCTTCCTGGGGTGCTACAGAATCACCGTAGGGGGACTGTCCAGTTGAAAGACAGGCAATTACAAATTCGGGTAAACACAAGTTCTCAGCAGCAATATAAAATAAAAACTGTGTCCGTCCCTAACTCGAGCCACCCGTAAAAGAGGGTACCTAAGAGCAACTTAGCGAATTAAAATGACATGTAAAACCATGGGAGTTTTTCCAGCTAAGAAGTGTTTCTAGGTAATAAATAGTCAATTATTTTGTGGTTCTGTAATAATAATAATAATAACCGGTAGATCACATTTATAACGCGTCTAATACATTGTTTCTAGGCGCTGTGGTGCTGTTGTCCCAGCAGCCATAAAGTGAAGCAATGTCCTTACACAAAATAAAAGCTGGGACGACAGCACCATGATTACACAATATATGTAAGTGTATGAATTACTCCTGCTAATGTACGACTGCCCTAGCTAGCAAGATCCCAGATAGGACAAGGACAATGTTTAACTCTTACGGTGCCAAAGAGATTGGAGGTCTATGGACATTGTGTGTATTACTTTGTGCATATTTGCACCTCTGGTACTGCAAGAGTTAATAAGTCAGATTCAGTCCACACGTGCCATTGAATTTCACTGAAAGAGCTACCTTCAACAAGCTTTCTGGCAATCATATATTGCATACAATGCAAGGTCTCTGAACACACTCTGTAGCCCTCATAAATGAGACTTTACTTGCATCCATTTCATATTACCTCACTCGGGTAATAAATCAATCCGAAGAGATTAAATCTTTAAACTATTCTGAACAATTGATCATAAAATAGGAATCCTCATTTATTATTTATTGAGTGAGCAGGACTAAGAAAAAATCAATAAAATCTTTGAACCTTAATAAATAAATAAGGTGATGAAAACCGATCACAGAATGTGTACTTACTTCAGGAGGTGGCTGACTCTGCTGTAATGCAGCTAAAATAGAATGGAAAGAGGAAACATGGTCGAAGTAAAATAAATTTTCTTTTTTCTTTCAATGATAAATACTACGGTATGCATTATTGTAGCGAGTCTACTAACACCTATTTTTCAACACCTACATTGTACAGAGAGCTCAAACAACGGCATATGACAAAATCTGGACAACATGTACAGTAGGTACTAGGTAGTACATGTATTTCCATGACTAAATATGTTTTAAATACGTCTGAGGAAAATAATATAAATCTTTGACAATCACAGAAATAATCCTTCAAAAATGTATACAAAAAATAATTCAAATCAAATTGAATTAAAGCAGCTGTGAAACAGACATCAAAAGACAAGTATCTAGACTATAAACGTATCGTCTGTTTGGAGGTTTACAGTCACAAGGGCAGTAACTTTGTGTTAAAGTATACATGTAAAAGCTGATGCTCTTGTGAATCGAAATACATCCTGTTTAATCTGTGTAACTCTTTTTAATTAATTGTATCATTTTCAATTTTGGGCCTCAATTATTTGAAATGAAACATTGTGTTTTGCTGGCATTTTCCCCTAGATCAGAAATAAATGTACTAACTCACTAAAGCATGTAATCAAAGGACAGTGGTGATAAAAATGTTCTTTCTAAAAGTGATTCAGCAAAACTCACTTTTAAGCTCCTCCCTGTTCTTCTCACTGGTAGCATTATCAACCCTGAGACTCCTCCCACTCAGCTCATAGCCGTTCAGGTTTCGCATAGCTGAGAGCGCCGTCTCTTGGTCCTGGTACTCGCAGAACCCATATCCCTTGGGTTTGCCAGTGTCCCGATCGAAGACGAGACGGAAGCTGATCACAGGGCCGACCTCGGAGAAGATATCCTTCAGTTTCTCTTCTGTTATCTCATAGGGAATGTTCCCCACTGTGGTCAAAAGATGTTGAGAAAAAAAGCATTAAAACTTAAGCTCTTAAGCCAGGCCTGATAAAAACCCGATTTAAATCGGTTTCCCAATTTTTTCCCCGATTTAAAAAAACAAAAACAAAAACAAAAACAAAACAAACCCAGATTTTTTTTTTTTTTTTTTTACCTGATTTTTTTTTTCTTCCCTATTTTATCCTGATTTTTCCGATTCCCCCTTATTTTCTCTATTCTTCCCTATTTTGCCCTATTTTTCCCCAATTTTCTTACTCGAAAGGGGGGAATGTTGTTAGATGCCATTTTTTCCCCGCGAATCCTCTTCATTTTTTTTTACTCAAGGGGGGGGGGGGGGGGGGGGGCGTGGTTAACGGAAAAACAAAAAACCTATTTTTTTTTAGTGCTCACTATCACCCCTGTTAAGCATGTCCATATTGACGTAAGGCAATAATTATGGTTCCAAACACTAAGCAGCATTTTAGGACTCTCAGATTAAGATTTGAAATTTTAGCATTTTTTTGTGTGAGTGTTCTGTTCAGGCCTAAAGGTTTAAATTACGACTCTAAACACACAAACTCACAGCATTGTCGCCAGTACACCTTGGCACCAGGCACCTATAACATGATTATGTTGATAATATTTTATTTTCATAACACAACATACTCCTTACTTTACAAAAACGCTGACCTCTGACGAGATTGCGAAATCTTGGTTTTGCTGCAAATGTATGTGAACACATTTATTTTCACATTGTCACACGTGCCTGCGTGAAGTTAGCGACTCTAATCTCGATCTCGGATCTTCATTAAATTTATGCAAGTAAATCACATTAGGCCTACAAAAAAAAGGTGTTGTATTCAGGGAAAAAATTAGTATTTATTTTTCGCAGGCTACTTTTCAAGCTTGCCTACATGAAAATAACATTCTAAAATTTGTTTTGCATTGAACTCTATGCAAATTCATGGGGGCTCTTTTCTGATTTTTCGGGGGCTCTTTTGGGCATTTCGGGGGCTAATTCGCCCGGAGCCCTCGTGTATTTTTTTCACTGGTTGTATTGCCCTTTCGATGCCAAAACATGGGTCGGTCCGTCGGTCAGAAATCTTTATTTTTAAAAATAATTTTATCTTCTTTTTGAATGCTAAAAAAAAAGGTTTAAAAAAACAAAACCTCTTTTAAAAAGTCGTCAATAGATTTCAAGACTTTTGGGTCGGTCGGAAAGGGCAATAAAACATCTTTTTTGTTTAGGCCTTAAATGTAGGCCTTAAATGTAGGCCTCTAATGGCATATTTCGTTCCTGACTGTAACATTAGGAATTTGTCATTTTCCAACAAACGCATACAAAATTATAATTTATTAAAATGTGAGGAAAAATCTTGGAAAATTATGTCATTTCAGCAACATTGGTAAATCACCGGTATCAATTTAGAAATACCCCCCCCCCCCCCCCCCCATCTACACCTTGTTGGCAGGGAAATTCGCAACTGATCTCCCCTACATTATGGCCTTGGTTTCTTCTTTCTCTTTTTCCCCCTTTTTCTCCTCTTTCTCTTACCCACAATCCCTTCCTTCTCTCTCATTTAGGTTTGCGGGGAGGGAAGCAAGTGCCTTTCGCCCCCCCCCCCAATGCTTTGTTTCACTGGATTAAACGCAAATGATCTCCCCTTCTTTTTTTTCTTCTTCCTCTTTTTTGTTCCCTTTTTGCTCCCTTTTTGCTCTCCTCTTCTCTAGTCTTCTTTTCTTTTTTTGGGGCGAGGGCGGGTGGGGGAGAAGCAAGGGCCTGATCCACAACTTGATGGCAGGAAAATCTCAACTGATTTCTCCCTTCATTTCTTTTTCGTTTTCCTCTTTTTTTCCTTCCCTTTTTTCTTTCTCTTTCCTTCCTTCCTTCTTAGTTTCTTCTTTCTCTATTTCCCCCTTTTTCTCCTCTTTCTCTTACCCACAATCCCTTCCTTCTCTCTCATTAAGGTTTGCGGGGAGGGAAGCAAGTGCCTTTCGCCCCCCCCCCCCCCCCCCCCCCCCCCCCCCCCCCCCTGATGCTTCGTTTCACTGGATTAAACGCAAATGATCTCCCCATCTTTTCTTTTCTTCTTCCTCTTTTTGTTCCCTTTTTGCTCTCCTCTTCTCTAGTCTTCTTTCTCTTTTTTGGGGGCGAGGGCAGGTGGGGGAGAAGCAAGGGCCTCCCCCCCCCCCCCGATCCACAACTTGATGGCAGGAAAATTTCAACTGATTTCTCCCTTCATTTCATTTTCGTTCCTTCTCTCTTATTTTTTTGATGGGGGGAGGGCCTTATCGCCTTCCCCTGATCTTCTTCTTTACCCTTTATTTTCTTCTTCCTCTTCTTTCTTTCTCTTTGCCTTTCTCTGACTCTAGCTCTCCTCTTTTTCTTCTTTCTCTCTCTCTCTCCATGACCATGATTTGTGCCTGAGCACAGCATCGATCAGGCAGCCCATCATCATAATTAATACTTTTTTTTATTACAACCTCGCCCTTAATAAGCCTTAGGCTACACATTCTCCCAGTCTCACAGTCTCACATAGTCAAACCATAGACGTAATAGAATGGACTATCGACGAAGCAGTTTCTTTGATCCTATGAGTTCCACCGGCAAGGTTTAAATTTCGCGCCGATGCAAAAACCCAGCGGTGGTCCCACCGCAACCCGACAGCTGGATGCGATCACTTGCGCAATCTTTCATAATCGCAACAGCAAGCTCGCGATTTGGGGTTGTTCGCTGCTCCTTCAAATCGTTGAGAACCTAGTGTTAAATAGTACGAGCGCTCTCCGCCATGCGGTCGTAGCGAACATGTTTTCGTCTTTGTGCCTGACGATATTATTGTTATTGTTTTCAGCGTTGTATTTATACTAACAATTATTATTTATTTCGATGTGTGTATTGTTCCATAATACATATTTTTCTCGTACTCATGAGTCATGTGTTGTTTATAAAGTAATTAGAAGGGCAGGATTATCATTAGATGACATAAATAAGGAAGAACTTTATGATTATGATGGGCAGTCCATATATCGACATAGCAGACGACGGAAATGTTGAATATTTTGCAATGGTCAATTCCCAAATTTACGGACACAGATATTTATCCTAATTCCTAGATTCTCAAAAAAAAAACGTACACATATAGTAGGCCTACATCAAGATGAAATAAGATAAAATCTGAGGGAAGAAAAAAAAAAGCAGTCACTCTCGGATTAACAAGTCCAAAATATAACTTGAAAAAAACATGCACCCGCCGATCTCTATCAATGGGACTACGTGTGCAATTTGGATTAGACAAAGGCACGGCAATTTAGTGGTCATGATGCGAAGAAGTCACGCATTACCACAGATTTTCTGAGCACTCACGAAAACAACCCCATTCTTCCAATGCCTATAAAAAAAACGCACGCAAACGCAACAAATAACGAATGATTGTATTCGACAAACGAAGGATTTGTGATCACCACAACGTCGTTGGTTTCACAGAGAAATTAACGGAAACAGGAGAAAAAAAACACTTTTTAAACTGTATTTTGTAAGCTCTTGTGGTGACTTTCCTTGCTTATATGATGAGTTTGCTACACACCAACACAAATTCGTAAAAAATCGAAGAAATCACCGATTTCAACGGCTTTTTTTACAGATTGGCGAGCATGAACAGGACGTAAACCTCATGTTTACATCCGGGGCACTATTGACGTAGTATTTAGCTGCGCATGGGCAGAAGGCTCTCCTGTCACGATTCATTCATGAAATGAGAAGCGCAAATCGTGGGAAGCATTGGTCAGTGCGAAGCGACTTGGCCGATAGAGGTCGGCAAAATCCCGGTGGATCTCATAGGACCAAAGGACCCTTATCGGAGCTTATCAAAACATGCCCGCAGCGTTGCGGTCAGACTTAAAACATAGAAGAAAGTAAGACATAAGAACAGGTGGTAGCTATCATTACTTTTACTACTCTTGCCGTCAAAAGTCCATTTCTATTACGTCTATGGTCAAACAGACAAGACAGTGCACTGCATGAGCTGCAGTGCTAGTGAAACGGAACCCCCATGTAGTACCGGTGCAGTGGCGGGTAAACGCTTGACTTGACTTGACTTGAGAGAAGAACTTACTTAGGTCTCGTCTATAATCAACTAATCATGCTTGTTTTTCTACAAATCTTAATATCTGGAGTTTCTTACCAAAGACAGAACGGACGGATCTATCCGCAGCGGACATTTTCAAATATGTGGCGACTTAGGCAAACACACAAATGTAGAAAACAAGGTGAAATGTTGAAATGAAGACAGTCGACGTCGCCAGCATGTATATCTCGAACGAACGTGAACAAAAAAAATTACTCACATTTAACGAGCGCCATCTACAGTTGACTAGCATAGCAACTTGGCCAGCGTAAACAAAATTAAGAAATTCTTTGACCATTTTTCAGTTGCAGGCTTCACGGTAAATATGAATACTTTCTTGATAAGAAAAGATTTGAAAATATTTTTCTGATATTATTTTAATCTCTGCATAGTTTAGTGTAATTGACAAAGCTCTTGATCTCAGGGTGACGCTGCACAAAAGAGTCTATATCCAGTTGGTAATACGAACCAGTCCCATGCGTGCATTTATTTGTTTTTTTTTATTTGTAAAATTGTAGCACTAGCACAAGCAGAAGAGGCTAGAGGAAGAGGAAGGGGAAGGGGAAGGGGAAGAGGAAGAGGAAGAGGAAGAGGAAGAAGAAGGGGAAGAAGAAGAATTTCAAGGAGAAGGAGGAGGAGGGGGAGCTAGAAGAAGAAGGAGAAGAAGAAGAAGAGAAAAAGACGAAGAAGCGAGAGAGACAGAGAGAGACAGAGGAGGGGAGTACTTTAATCAGTGACAGCAGTAAACCCTATAAGGGAAATTCAGGATTTTTAAATACAAGACTCGGGTTTAGAGAGGAATTGCAATTAAGAAGGAGGATAAAAAGAAGTAGAAAACAAAAGAGAGGATGAGAAGAAGAAGAAGAAGACAACAAAAAAGAAAGAAAGAAGATGTAGTTCTAGTCTAGATCTAGAAGAAGAAGATGAGAAGAACAATAGAGAGAGAGAGAGAGAGAGAGTTGGGGAGGGGGAGAGGAGGGGAGTATCGTGCAGTAATCGGTATTCAGAAAATTCAGGATTTCTGAATATGGTACAAGAGGAATTAAAATAGGAGGATAAAAATAGGAGAAAAGGAAGGAGAGGAAGAGAAGAAAGTGATGGATGGGAGATTAAAGAAGAGAAGGGGGAGTACTGGTATGAGGAAAATGAAGAAATAGAAGAAAATTGAAGAGAGATAGTCTAGTGAAGAAAGAAGGAGAAGAATGAGAAAAAGGAAAGTTAGTAAGATACAGGTATGATGTAGGCAGAGGCAGCTTGGTGTGATTACCACCATTCACTTTTGGGGTTTGTTTTATTTTGAAATGCCAAAAGTCATCTAATCCAGTGTTGTTGTTTTTTTTTGGGGGGGGGGCTGGGGGGGGGGGGGGTCTGTCTGCATGTCTCTCACCATATGACAAGATAAAAATAAAGGTGATAAAATGGATAAAACAAAAACAAATCTTTTAAAGTCATCAATCAAAATTTAATGGGTTCTTGCCATGAGCTTCGTATGTCAGAACCAATTTTGTTTTTGCGTCTTATTGATTAATGATATTCTGAGTGTTAGGACCCATTTTTTTTTATGTTGGTGGTTCGCCCACTCCTAGCACTTTTTTCCTTCTCCAATTCATTGTTCAGTACATCTTAAATTTCTGTATGTTTATCTTCTATAGACACTTCTCCAACACATTCTATGGACTGTTCAAAAACCTAGAGGGCATTACTATAACCTCGCAGTAGTCTTCATATTGGCTATGGCTTCAGAAGAAAAGGGTCCAGACGGGCCCCTCCCTCCACCAGGGGTTAGTTCTCGCCCCCTGCGGGATGTCATGGAGGGTCTCTTTCAGGAGCAGAAGTATGACATCTTACTGAGGACCAAGGGTCACTTGAATCACAACCGGCTCTCAAAGCCCCCTGAGATGGCAACCCACAAGCCTTGGGAGAGTTCGGGCAAGGAGGTACCCCTGCTGCTTGCCCCAAGCAAGCTGCCCTCGCCGAGACGTGCACAGGTAAAGAAATTATCATAATATGTGATCAAAGAAACAGCAAAAAGTGTGATTCCATACTAGATTGAAATATGACATTTTGACATAGTAAAGCCTTATTTATAACCATTATAGCTGCAATACATGGAAGTCTTGTTTGTGCCCATCATAACGTATACCCAGATGTTGTGTTTCCGGACAGGTTGTGTATTATCCTTACATTTAATTTAAAATAGCCATTCAAAGAAGTTTACATAAATATTTCATATATCTTCTAAGACTTATGCTGGACAATATTATAAAGGACAAAAATTCATGATGGTTAGTGCTATTTGATGAATATTTTCTGTTAAATCCGAATGCAAAAGATAAGTCTTTATGTTAGTCATGTGTCTGCACACCCATCCCCCGATCATTATATTATTGATCGATGGTCTCAATAGAGTGACTTGTCATTTGTCAGTGGGAAAACAAAGAATATTTGTCAAATGAGACATGTCTTAGTCCTTTATGTCATATGGCTTATTTCCATTTAACTAAAGAGAAGATAATTATAGATACTTAAAAAAAAAGAAAATCAAAGAATATCACTGAATAGAGAGAGAGAGACACACAGTTTGAGACTTTGAGTAGTGCAAGACATAAAGCTTCAATACCAATACTATTAATTTTTGTTATAGGCAATATGCTACAATGTAATCTAGTCTTGTAAACCTAATAATTTTAAAGGCCTTTTTGCTTTCCTCCACTTTCAGAGTAAAGAAGAAGAAATGGTGCAGGCCTTGTATCACTTCAGCACAGGTACAGCTGGGAGTTTGCCTCACCCTACCCCAGCAGACCTAAGGACGGACCAGAGAACTACCAAAGCATCCGCAGGTAGTCACCATGGTAGCAGAGCCCAACCCCAGAGAGCGTCTAATTTGGATGCTCGGATGGATTCCCCAGCTTCGTACATTGACGATGGCGTTTGCGTTGAAGAGCTGTCCCTGCCCGAAATCATGCTCCCTGTTTCTCGTCAGAAAACAACTCGGGGGATCTCACGGACCCAGTCTCCCCCCCACCGGTTGCCTCCATTTGATAAGAGGGAGGACAGGAGTGCTGGAGGGAGGGACTTGCACAAGCAACAATTTGTGCAAAGCCACCTGGCTGGGATTACGAAAAGAGACCAGCTCAATAGGTTTCTGGACTTTCAGAAGAACGTACTGAGGAAAGAGGAGATGTATGAGAAAGGGGTCTTAACAGGGAGGAAAGCAGTGGCACATTTGGAAAGGAAATTATATGAGGTAGGGAACAGCAGACAGAGTTCAGAAACATCAATAGGGACTTACATTTTTTTCCATTTCAGGACAGGATTTCTTTTTAGAGCTAAATTGATCCCATACTGTTCTTCAAATTGGTAGCAATGATAGTTTTCTTTTATTGCTACATTGTTCAGATGAAATGTAATGTCTCTGAGGCAATATACATGGGCGAGAATGTTGATTCCTTTTGGAAATTCCTGGGATAATATGCACTATATACTGTACATGTACTCATGAAACAAAAACAATAGTAGTCTTAAGTGAGTAAGATATCAAGATGTCCCACAAAAAACAAATGCCTGGTGCTATCGCTCCCTTCACATTGGCTACCAATTGATTTTGATGTATTTAATACACACATTCCCACAGACTACCTAGTGCAAGTATGTCTACAGTGATATTTGGTGGGTTGCATATGAAATTTTAATGTTATTTCAGACTTCAGTACTTCCCAAGTAAGTGTATAAGCCATGCGAAAGACACTAAAATCTTGTTGATGTTAAAATAATTCTCTGCTATTTAGGTGTCTCCTGCAAACGAGCGACACTATTTTTAAACCTTTTATTTCATTGAATATCCAATTTGTAGAAACTTCAGGAGCTGAATGTGGAGGCTAGATTCAGTGCGCCAAACTTTCACCGGTTGCAGATCTACAGTGATATCTGGGATGAACTCATCGAAGAAACCCCAACCTTTGCCAAGGTCCTGCTGGAAGTCAAGGTGAGATCCTCAATAGATTAAAGGGAGTGTAGCCTGACGAGACTAAGTGTCTTTCCCGTGGCCTGAGTCGGGGCCAATCGGGTATAATACGACTATGGACTACGAACAGGACTGAACTTCAGATAGAAATTATAGTTTCGGAACCAATAAACTAGAACCCATTATGATGGTGCCTACAGATCTCATTAAATCATTGGGGGGAGTTCATGAAACCTGAACAATGGTTTAGTTTAATAAGGAATTAGTTGAAACCGCTGTACATTCTCTACGGAAGCCAAAAAAACGGATGAAAGCTTGTCTTGGCGTCTTCCCCAGTATAGTATCTGCACATGTGCCGAACTGCGCAGTAAAGGAGGAAGGTCGCCATCTACAGGCAGACATGGTATTTGCGTTAGGGTCAATTTAGAAACTTCTCACAAATTTTTACCTGTCACTTTTGATTTATAGGGTGAGTTTGACCTTTACATGGGGTTACTACTGGACACACAGCCTCACAAGCATGGTGAGATCCTGAGCCAGCAGGTCAGGGGACTGACTGCTAGTGGTGTGGTCCTGCCTGGAGAACTGGCTATTGGTCAGGACGTGGTCAAGAAAATGGAACAGGAGACTAAGAATCTGCTTGAAGAAAATGACAGGTAAGCAAGAACTCTTATTTTGTTTGACTATTGACTCCTTATGGAGTGTACACGATTCATAAACTCTAGGAATAATGAAGTCCATCGTACAAAGAGTTGATATTGATTGCAACTTATTTGTGATTGATATAATTGCAACTATACATAAGAGACAGGTGACTTCTAACTTGCTATTGATTGTAGGACTTGGGATTGATTTGGATCTATCGCAACTCTTTATAAGATAAGGTCCTGGTCTCCTTGATAGACTAATAAGTATTTCGTCACAGGCTGAATTGGTATATCTGACCCCCTTGTCAAACAGTGTACAAACTAAGCATCTTTAAACTTTTTTATTCTTTGTTCTGATTATGGTAATGTGTTTATGTTTTAAACGATCTTTTGATTTCGATTTTTTTTCTTCTTCTGACAATGCCTTTTCATGAACTCATGCTGCACAGGTTACGAGAGACACTGCGCAAAGAAGAACATGGGGTTGCCAAGCTTCCGCCTCTCATCGGCCTCCCCGACCCCATCGCCGCGAGGGTCAAGGCCAAGGAAGAGGAGATAGTCCTGGGCCAGGGGGACCAGGTTCTGGAACACCATAATAAGATCCTAGACCTGCAGGGTGAGATAGAAGCCCTGACAGAGGACCTTCACGAGCACCATGTGCCTCGGTCTATCTGTGACCATATGGAAGGCTGTCTGAGGGATACGGAGGCAGAGGTGCTCAAACTCCTCTCCACTAATGAGTACTTGGCGAAGACAATACAGGTAAAAGTTTCTTCTTAAGCCTGTCGGTACTAGTTTGGCCAGGGGGATTATCTGACAGGTGGTTATCTCATCATGGGGGACCAACAGGCACCGATTAGACATTGTTAGCTATATAGAGGGCGCAAGTAGCCATAAGTAGTGCAGTGGGGCTTTAAAGCTGAGAGGGATTTGACCCCTCTGAGTATAAACTGTTGACTTGAGTCTTGAATGATCAAAACAAGCATGCTCTCTCTCTCTCTCCTTCTCTGTGAATACTGGTTGGATTTTGAGTTGTGCCCTTTGAGTGGTGATGTAAAAATATCCCTGGAGCTGTGAGCCGTTTAGCTTTGGAAAAAAAAAGCCCAATAAGGGAGAAAAAAAATGAGCTTTGGTAAACAAGCACACTAAAGAAAAATAAGGGCTGTGATTAAAAAAAAAAGCACAATGAATAAAGTGCATAACAATTACTATGATAAAATAATATTTGATTGATATCTGATCTGAAAAGATCTCCTGTAATTACAATTTTGTGTGTAAGTTTGTGTACTTTGCATACGATTTGTTCAAGATTTATTCTCATTTATCAATAATTATTTGTTTTGGTTCGTTTCCAGGGTCTGAGTGTGGATGTGGACAAACTTCTCGAGAGGTATGATGCACCCGATACAGATATCAGGTAGGTCAATAACATTGTGAAGTAGCACTGAAGCAGGAGGGTTTTATCTGGAACTGGTATTTTGAAAGTATATCTGACCTTTTTATAACAAATTTCTTGGAACCAAGGAATTTACCTGGTTATATATTGACAACTTGTTACATCAGCACCATTCTGTTATGCTGCTGGCTTATGGGCACTGTTAGATTATTCTTTTGAGAATTGACATCTTATATTGCAGGTTCCTCTCACAAAACCGAAATGATATTGGGAAGGGACACATGCTCATGTCTTCATAATTGTGTTTTGTTTATAATTATGGGATAAAGCAACTGTTTTGTGCAACAGACCCCTGGCCTTGCAGCATCTGAGTAGATGGTCTAAAAGGACCAAAGAATGATTTGTAAATTCTAGGAATATTGCAAATAATTTCTGCAAATAATTAATGAAATGAAAAATAGAATCTGTACCAGTATTTAGCATTTCGAAACACAAGAATATGGGTGTGGGAGTAATTTGTTTTAAAAAAAAATTTCATCTCTGATCATTTTTTTTTCTTTTCATTTTTCAGAGCCATTTGGAAGAGTATCAACACTATAGGTGCCATGACATTTCCAGGAGTATACTAGGAGCTTGCCAGTAAATATGGATCCTACTATGGCCAGTGTGGTGTTTGTATACAAGGAACATTTTTTCTTGGTTTATGGATGATAGCTGAATTGAACATTGAAAATCTATGGGCAGTAAATCTGGCCTCCAAACTGGCCAATTCTTGGTCATTTGGGGGTAATTTAGTACTTTGTTTGGTCTGTTGTTGGCCTGGGTAGTGTTTCATGAAACCATCATAAGTACAAGTTTGCCAACAACCCATCGATTTCACACACACGTTTCAATGGGATGTCGGTGAACTTGTATACTTATGACTGTTTCGTTAAACAATGCCAATTGTGTGACTAGGATATCAAGAATTGAGTGTTGAGCTATTGTGCTGGAACTAAGAATGGTTACGCTCTCCTTCCTCAAACAGAAATACACCGTGAATTTTATTATCAGAGAAGATTTTATTTTATGCCCAATTAAGTAATGAAGTAGGGCACTGTACAGTGTAGATACAATTGCAAGTGTTTCATAAACTTGGTGACACAGAAGGGTTCAATTTAATTGTGAGTTGTGGTTAAAGGCTTCAATCCTTAGGGAAGTGGCTGGAGGTACTTCTGCGTTGTTTATTAAACCGCAGTGGATCGGTTATTGGATCAGCAATGTATATGATACTGATGATGATGATGATTGATGATTGTTTTATTGACTGCTAAAAAGGCATGTCTATGCTTGTATTAAGTAAGCAACCAGGGGACCGATGGCTTTAAATTCTTCTCCGAGGGTTAATGCCTTACCAATGGACACCAGCGCATCACCTTGGTTTCGAACCAGGGACCACTACTGAGCCATATTGCGCCATGCACTGTAATATGATCAATACTTGAAATCGCATCCAAATCTATTTCCAACCGAACTCATGTTTCAACTTACGACAGGTGACAGGTGACAGGTGTATGCACTCATGTTGAGATGAGTAGCTCAATCTTCAACTACATGTATCTATTCTTGGTTATCATGCCCATTATATTAGAAAGGTCAAGTTGGGCGTCATCACGGACAAAGACTGTAGCTTAAAGACCTGAAAATTTATGAGGTGAAGAATTCATATTGAGATTAAAAGTCTTGATAACTCTCAAACATGCTTCACTAAAATATACAGACAATTAAACTTTCATGCTAGTATTTTTTATTGGTCATTACTATGCTATCTTTCTACTTTCATTGCACATGTGTGTGTAGTCCCATATACTCATTTCGGTGTACAGTGCATGCAACTTTTATTGAATTGAATTAGGGGCACTTCAAACATTAGGAAAGCACAAGTATGTGTAGTTTACTGGTAAGCAAAACCGTCCATTTCTCACCCACCAAATAGCATTTGTGTGATAGATTCTAATCAACTTCCAGATTGCTTTTTTTACAGAATGTATTTATGTACAGTATTTATTATCTACCAAAGCAGAAAGAAAGTGCGTTTGTATTTTTAACTTGTACACATTTTAGGAATATTTGTTGACACTTTACCAAAAGCAAAAAGGAATCGGTAGCTAATCTTTACCAAATGAATCTTTGAATAAGCTATACTGAAGTTTAATCTTACTCATACTATCACGATATGAGAAGTGATCCATGTACATAATTATTTATATAGTCTATTATAAGAAACTAACTATCTTCCAATATTCAATCAAAATTCATATACAAATGTATATTATACTTATCCATGTTGTAAATTGCTTAATAAAATATTATTATAAAGAATGAATCTTGTGTGAACTGGCTTTCCTTTTCAATAGACCTCTGCAAATGAATGTAGTTCATGTATAATTTGAGTGCCTACGTCTGAGCTTACATGGAGCTGTGCGATCGTGATAAATCAAAACAAGTGATAAATGACACCAAATATATGTCTATTGTAGCAATATGTATTCATGCAATAAACATGTAAAATATATTGTAAAATGTCTGATTTTGGTGATATCATTCACAAGTCCCAAAATGCTATCTTTCACTTTAAAAATCCTTAAAGGTAAAGACCAGTTATGGTCATGCGATTGCATTGTGAAAGAAACGTTGTGGAATCAATCAGAAAAGGTTGATCATCTAGCATCTGCAAGGTTCTGGAATCATCAAAATGATAAGAAATTTGGCCCATTCTTCGTAAAGTTACAAGCACTATACACAGAAAGATGTATATGGGACTACCCTATATCTCTCACAGACCATGAGAGAAACAAATTTACCAAATATATGAATTAGTAGGCGGTTTCCCGGCAAATTTTGTATCATCATGTATTAGTCAAAACATATTCTTTCACATGATTGGTAATGAGAGCTTCCATTTCATTTTTTGAAATTGGGGCGTTTCCAATACTGGTCTTTACCTTTAACTTTGAAAATGAATGAGTGTGCATACATGGGAACCTGTACTTTTGCAATTTCAACATGACATCGTTTTCACTATCATTTTGGCACACTTCAAAATATAAAGAATGATATGGGATTAAGCATTAGAGGAACATAAAAGAAAATCATTGTCACTTTCAAGTCAAATGGGGCCAGTCACCACGAAATGAGTCCAGTGTCGCATTAGGCACAATCGTAGTAATAGCGATGTATAGTGTGTATGTACTGAAAATTGACCCACCTACCACATTTAAGATTTTTCCAAAAATCGACTTATTATTTCTTCGTTTGTTGAAAGTTTCATTGAAATCGAATGATGGGAAGTGTGTTGTTGCTATGTTGTTGTTGACCAGACTATAATATGTTACGCATCATTAACTTTACACCTAATTATCTCAAAACTGGGTAATCCCATTGCTATAAAGTCCAATTAGGTTTTTGTTCATATTTGTGGATATAATTTATCAATTTCAATGTGTGACCCCTTAATTTAAAGCTTACTTAATGTAGATTCATATAATACTTAAAAACAGGAATAAAATTTTTGACCAACTGGACTCATTTCGTGGTGACAGGCCCCAAATTATGTGCGCAGACCCTTAGTTCCCCTTTGTGCACTATTAGTTTTGGGTAGATATTTGTTATCTTTTATAATATAAAAAGAATATAATATTTAAGATTTATATAGCGCTGGTATACAAATACAGTTTCTAAGCGCTTTACAAAACAAGTGAAATGAGAAGTACGGTTAAACTAAATATGTAATAAGGATCAACTAGAAACGTGAAATGAACAATGCGCTTAATTTAGACCAATTACTTAACTAACAATGTATAACAATAACATGATAATGAAAAATGAAAATGTAAATAAAATAATTAAGTAACATTAATGAAACTGCAATAATTATGTACATTAGACAATAAATAAATTACAAGAATATAGGACATGTGGTTATAAATACGGTATGATGATGGGCTATTACTTTGTGTTGAATAGATAGGTCTTAAGTCTACGTTTAAAAGTGTCAAGAGTTGGGGATTCACGGACAGAGACGGGGAGATTATTCCAGAGTTTAGGAGCACATACAGAGAAGGCACAATCTCCATAGTGGGTGTGAGTTCGAGGACCAGGTGATAGTTGAAGATGAACAGATGATGATGAGCGGAGCCTGATGGAGGAGGTTTGCACCTTTGGTGAAAGGAGTCCATTGATGTATGCTGGAGCAAGTCCTTTTCATGTGTAATCCCCCCTTTCATCTGATTTTTTATTATTAGTATTCTATAACCTTTACAAGTAAGAGCGTATCTCGATCTTGTATCGCATCCAAAATGTAATACTTTCTCTTTCTTCCATTTTCCCCCTTTCTCATTCTTGTATCATTACTAAATGTTCTGTGTCCAACTCTTTCTCGACACATGTCTGTTCATCTCTCGGTCTCTGTCCGTCTGTATCTCCCTCTCTCTCTCTCTCTCTCTCTCTCTATACACTAACTATTTTTGTTATAAATAATGTTCATTTCTTGTGACGTGTAATTGTTCATAAGTCCGTTTTCACTGTATGCTCGGAAATGAACAAAAAAGAGATGTTTGTAACTATTGACAACTAGTGCTTTTGCTGTACGTGTGAAAAATGGAAAGCCCCATGCAACCTTCATGAATATATAGTAATTTTACACTTCCAAAAATCCTAGTATTGCTAAATAACATGATAACAACTTTAGAGAGTTTATGAACAGTTGCAGAGGGGTATTCTCAGATCAAGCAGTATTCGGTGTATTTACATATCACCTGTTCAGAACCAAATGGGCGTTAACTCTGTTAAAAGACACGAGTTAACACCCAACCGACTCCAAACGATGTTATACAGTGCTTTGAGAGGAGAAATTCATGACAATGCACAACTATTTTTCATTGATATACAGTATGTACATTCCAGATCTTATTTTAATACATCAAATAGAATATGTAAATTCATTCTGACAATTTCTGACCATCCATGCATACATGATGTACATATGAATTTTGCTTTTGAAAAAATGCATAGAAAAAATGGGTACTCCGTACTTAACAAAATGTTAAGGACAATCACCACCAATATTAGGTAGATAAAATGGAGAAGAAAAAAAGAAAAACAAATCCATAGAGTATGAAAAGCTATTCTTAATTCATTATTTTTTATTTTTTTAAGGGGGGGGGGGGAGAGGTGGTGTTGCATATTACCTTCTTTTCACATTGACTTCCCACCCTTTATCTTTTAATGCCCCTTTCTGTTTCTGTCCTCTATTTCTTTCTTTTTCAATTTTTTTAATTTTAATTTATTTTTTATCAGGGGGGGGGGGGGGCAAATGTGCTTTACCCACATATTTTCCTAAAGTAAGGTATTAACAACCCTTTCTGTTTTTGCCCTTTTTTTATCTTCCCCTTATTCTGCTATCAAAAGTGACACCTCCTTTTTTTCTTCTTTTATTCATTATCATTATTACATTTTAATTTGTTTTTATAACAATCGTTTTGCTGGGGGGGGGGGGGGGGGGAGGGGAAATTACAGCTCTCTGATATTAACTAAACTGAATATACAGAACAATACACTGTGAAAAAACATTAAGAAAATGGACTTTGGCATACATTTCTCTGCCACTTCTTCCAAATATCTCAATCATTATAAATTTGAGGTACGCAGGCTAAGGGAGTTGGTAAGCCTCGGTCAGATATAAAGTGACAAAACTAAGACAATTTTATCAATGATGTGAAGTGTACATTTATGTAATACACAAAGCTTAGTGAATATGCCCAGGACCTTTGTTGCCACAGTTGCCATTCATTTACATGTTAAACAAATTCTGGCGTTTTTTTTGCGGTGGTTTACGTCGTGTCTGAATGAGCCTTTAGTCTTGTTGAACGAGTGCAGACAGGTCCTCAAGTCACTACTTTGTCTAGTCAAAGTTTGTCAGCTCTTTCATTGAACAGCTTCTGGTTTATGCACCCACAGGACATGCTTTTCATCTGTGTTAAACCTCTTCACCTGCTTACAGTCCATACACCTGACCACGACGTGCTTCTGCCGTCGACCCTTGACCCTGACCGTAGCTGTAACTCCTGGGACCAACAGGGCGCTGCACTTTTTGCATATCGTGCGCTTGATGTGAGGTGCGAGTCGCAGCACGAGCTTTGCCGCTACGTTCTTCATGGTTTCTATGTAGAACCTGGCCAGCTGGGTGTTCCCAGGGTTCTGTGCCAGGCTGCAGTGGGCCGCCTGGTACAGGAAGTTCATTCGCTGGTGACCAATGTCTCCTTTGCCACATTTGACCATCTTAAGCAGAGTTGACCCTGACCTGCAGATGTGCTGAAGTAATTCACCAAGAACCTTACACAAGAAGTCACAAAGTTGTTCTAACCTTGATACGGTTTCCTGTCGTTTCTACAAGAACACAGCAATCAAACTATTGGCATTGCTTAAATCCATCGATTTCACAAATATTGAATTGTCAGAAATCTAACCTAATGACTCACTAAGTAATTCTACACTTGATTCAGAATACTGTGAATTCACCAAGAATCAAACGATGGATACTGATGTACTTTGTCAATGTCAAGTCTCTTGAAGTAGTGGAATTTCCTTTGAAGCATCGATGTCCCCTACTGACCCTGATTAACAAACAATGCCTCTGGGCTAGTAATTGGCTTCGTCAAAAGCCTTCCTTGCTTTCTTGAGTTCCTCATTCATAAGTAGAAGCTGCTTGATCCTGGAGTACTTGCGAGGGTCCTTTCTGATCAGGAAGATGATATCCTCTACCTGAACTCTGCCTTGCCTGCCGACGTGGGTGGCCTTAAGGGTCTGTTTCGAAAAAAAGAATAGAAAGAAAAGAATCTAATTTACAAGTACTTTAACCAGGGTGTAACACGGGGCCAGACATAGAGCAGTCAGGGCAGGAGGGGGTTAGGAGCAGCGCTCGACAGTCATAGGTACCTGGGACACATGGGCGCCACAAATTTGAATCTGGACCCCCTTCCAAAAAAGTTGGTGGGGTGCCCTGGTTGATAGGCACCAGTACTTGCTGCAAGTTGCTGGATCAGGCCGGGGAAAGGGATCCTTTTCTTCCTTTCTTCCTTCCTCCTCTCCTTTTTTTCCTCCGTTTGTCTTTTTCGTTTTTTCCTTTGCATTTACTTTCATTTTGCCTCCCCCCTGTCCCCTACAGCTACTTCACTTATTTTACATGTGACTTACTTAACATTACTCTATATTTTGAGAAACATTGTTTTGCATGAAATAAAAAGTGTATCCAACATTTTCATTTGCCTGATCGTCATTGGAGGTAAAGTTACACATGTACATGCTATAGCTTGATTGTGGTATTAGTGTGTGTGACTGTTTAATAATCAAGACTGATATTCTAATTTCTTCTCCTTAATTCCAGTTAAGAGTTAGGTAGATTCAAAGATCTCAACATTCATAATGAGCTTACATTCTGTGTTTCAAAGACTGAAGTAAATTATAAGGAAATTTATTTTTTCACTTTGCAAAGCCTTGATGAAATATACCAGATGCAGATAAGATTATTCTGTCACTACAATAGGCCTTATGTGTGTTTGAGGAAAGAAAAACCACACATACTTTCATGTGCCATAAGAGGCGTGAGCATATCTTTAAAGATTATCTTCATTTCAATGCAAATGTTTAAATACTTCTACATCATGGTGTTAAATATATAACTGTAATAAAATCTAGCATTTACTCTACTAGAAAATGCATAATACCAGTATGCAAACTCAGATTGTCTATTTATAATACATAAAAAGACTTACTGTATCTGTAATGAAATCCAGTACCAAATCTTCGAGTAGATCTACGGTCTCAGCATACGGATTCTGATCATCTCCAAATCCATACATCATACATCTCACTGTAAAGTGAAAAGACAAAAGACATAAAAGACAAAAAAAGTGAGTAGATCTATATCACACAACCTTGAACTTTGAGTCATTTTCATCTAACTCGAACTCGCACCGTTTTTGCTAACAAAACAAACATTTAGTTTTACTGGACCCAAATTCTGGAACAGCCTGAATAACAAACTAGTTGAAAGCCCCTCCACTAATTCATTTAAACGAAAGCTCAGGTTTTTCTTTTGAGTAAGTATGTATAAAAGTAATGTTAATGTCGCGCTGGATCGTACAGGTGGTTATACAGACTTTGTTTTTGTTATTTTACAATGCCATTGATTTCGTCAAATTTGCTTTCTCTTATTCTTCTTCTTCCACTTCTTTTTCGTCTTCCTCTTTCTTTCCTTCTTCACCTTCTTCTACTTATCATTATTATATTATTCTCTTTACTCTTTATTTCTTTTTTTCGTTTCTTCTCAAATTCACTCTCCTTGTACGTCTCTAGAATCTCATGCTATACTACTCCTCGTTTTCGCCTCCTATAATACCTTTTAAATCCAGACCTACTATATTGTGTTACTCAGTACAGGAGCCTATTCACATACAAGCTATGCCTTTTATTTAAGCTCCCCACATTTTACATTGTTCTACCTAGCCTGTTATATATACATATTTCGAAATTTCGTACTTATTTTCTGTACATTATATTTAATTTGAATTCTTTCTTTTTTTTCTGTTTTTTTTTCTTGTGTGAAATCTACTCTTATATTAATATACGCCTGTACAAAAAAAGAAAGAATATAAACTGTTTTTTCTATGTAAAATGTGGAATGAATAAAACTTCGAACTTCAAATAAACCAAATCTTAATGGAATATTACAACATCCAAACGGTACATGAACATATTCAAAATGCAATTGTAAAGAATTGATGTCTTACACTCTTTGTTGAAGAATCTCTTTCTCTTATCAGCACTCTCGACTGGAATATCTTGATCAGCTTCCTGCCCATCAAAGTCCTGAGTATCTTCAGTTTCCTATTTCAAGAGAAGATGATAATTCATTAACATATTTGGGGAGAATGATAAATGTAATTAGTTTAGTGTAATAAAGTCAGGGCGACTGGGAAAAAAAAGAGTTAATTTTACCATTTTTTGGAGACGGGCCCCCTCCCCTGGTGCTCCAGGGGGGGGGGGGGGGGGGGGGGGGGCTGCGGTTTTCAAATTTTCGGGAGCCAAAAAAAATATTAAACACTTGCAATGCCAAAAATGGATTCCCTGGGGGAAAATAACCCTAGTTCACCATTTACTTTCATGGGTTGTCCGTCTTCCCAAGGATTTTATTGCTCATAATGTGAAGGTCTCTGTACAAAGTCAGTGTAAAATGCACCAAGAAAATCATCATGGAATCCATTTTTTGCATTGCCAATGTGCCGATCAAAAATATGAAACGTCTGCGATCCTTATTTTTGAGGATGAATATCGGTCCGCGTTTATGAAGACGATCCTTATTCTCAGACCAGCGTCCTTACTGACTGTGGATCGACTTCTGAACTGGCGCAGGAATGGACATAAATAAATGGTTAAATTGCGAAACAAGCATTGACTACTATGGTTTGCTGGATCTGTTTCTGAAGTGTCAGAATTATCAATCATAAATAACTTGTTAATGCCAACATATCTTGCAATAGATGGGGCATACAGAAACCCAGGACCATATTGAGAGAGGCATTACTAACCTTTCAAAGCAACATCACTACATGATTTCATACCGTAAACATCAACTAAATTCTTAAATACTATTAAGGTAACGAATTATTACAAGTAGACTATTTCTAACAGAACAAAATGAATCACAAACCTCGGTATTCGAAGCGCCTGAGTTCAGAGATTCTGCCATTCTCGTAAAATAACCTGTAGAGGGCGCTCTATTAGTAACAATTCAAAGAGATTCGATCATACCATAGAGATATATACTATTAAGTATATATCTCTATGGATCATACACAGTATGTCCTCCGTAGGAGGACTAGAGGGCCAACTAAAATCGTGACCTTTGACATTCCATAGGTTTTGCATTGGATGCATTATGGGGGTTTTGTCCGATTTGAACGACGGTTTTGGAGGGTCAATGAATATTCATGAGCAATGACGTAAAAAATACGCCAACTACTGTTTGTTGATTGGCCATCGACAAAATGTTTTATGTATTAGGACATGCATAAAACATTTCTTGCATTCCCAGAATTCCCTACGATTTGACCACGAAAATGGCGGTTGTATGAACTGCAACTTTCAAGTTATTCAATTACGAACAATGAAACATTTTTCTTTTAAGTGAATTTCTATTATAATAGAAGTTTGTCAAGTACATCTCAGTGAAGCAGAAAATCTTCAGGCGAACATTGACATCGAAGTGATACCCTATGATATCAAGAAAAGTAGACTCTAAGTAAAGATCCATTTTGTGTGAAGGTCTCTGAAATGATTGTGATGTGTTCGTCATTGCAGTGAGGGGCTCTCCGCATTGTCACAACGTATTACCCGGTTAACCCCCTACCCCATCCTCTTTTCTTTCTTCTGACCAAAGAATATTAACTGATTGAATGAACTCTAATATAAGTCATCGACGGTAATATTTTTTAAAACAATCAGGATTTTACCGTAGGTTATTTCATTAGAGCACATCTCATAATTAGGTGGTCTGTCAACGACAGATCACCTATTGTTTTCGTCAGAATTTTCTTTCTTTATTTATTTATTTATTTATTTATTTATTATTAGGTGGTCTGTCAACGACAGATCACCTGTTTTCGTCAGAATTTTCTTTCTTTATTTATTTATTTATTTATTTATTTATTATTTATTTTTATTTCTCCCCGTTTTTTGTTCATCGGTTAACTCAAGATCGGTTGTGTCAATTTCTTTCAATTTTGACACAGTCATAGGTCATTGTCATGAGACGTGACAGTAACCTTTTCAAGGTCATCAGGTCATCATGACGTCATCCAGGCGCCATTTTGTGAAATCACGTTATCCATCATATCTTCATGATGCATAAGCAAAGGTCATTCATATTCATATCACATATACTTCAGGTTAAGGGTCAACAAGTCATGTCATCAAAGGTCACAAAAAGGTCATGACGCGCACGTACGCGCGCGTCAAAATTTAAAAATGCTCAAAATCACTTAACTATTTAAGGTGAGTACGAATCAGGTCATTTTAAGCATTTCAAAATTTTCCGTCCGTAAGTGTCACCGCGCGCGTTGCGCGCGCTCATAACGCGCGGAAAAGGTCAAATTCAAATTGTTTACATGATTTAGATTCCTCTTACCGTAAATGACAATTTACATTAATTTCAGTCACCCTTGACCTTTCAAAAGGCCGTGAGCGCGCGTCAAAGTTCAAAATCCGCGCGTGCTGCTATGGGCAATATAATGCAAATTTGATCAAAAACATGACATTTTAAAAATCAAAATAGCTCTTCAGATAATCAATTGATCCCATTTTTTATATCATGGTTGGAAGAAGCATGAGTTGGAGATATGATTTCATGTGTCATTTGACCCTCAATTAACTCAAGACGTCATCATAATGGCCTCCAAACTCAAAATTTCAATTTGCATATTATGACGTCAGCAGATTTTTGGAAAATTGATTGTATCTCTGTAAATATTGATCAATTTTCTTTCGAATTTTGATATGTTCTACCTGAGAATATTCTCTACAAATCAGTCACCACAAAATTTCATTTTGACAAAGGTATCATGGCGTTTTTTTGCGATTAAAGGAGGCATGTCATTTTTTCACATTTTGCGTGTATTCTCTATGGGACATGACTTTTTCTCAAAACTGGATTCTACATTCTCGTCTTTCGCGAGCAATATCTCCGTCGTTTTATCTTTGTTTACGCTGAGCTTTGAGTATGTTGTAGCTGAGAAAATAAGCTATCACTAGTGTGCCCTTTATTTTTCGATCAGATGCCGGGATCATGCTCATATTTCACTTACAAAGTGGGATTTGATAATTCCATTTTCCGTTTACGTGTAATCTCTATGGTAAATGTTTTGGTATATCGGTATTACGCACTTGACTTCAGACCTCAAGGTCCCTGGTTCGAGTCCGGGCGTCTCCAACAATTTTTTTTCTTCACTTTTTTTCTTTTTGACCTTTCACTCTACCATCTCCTTTGAATATTAAAACACGTACAATCGCAAATAATGTAATAAACAACCATATTTACTTTATTATTACCCTATCATCACTTGATCCATTACTTTTTGCGTGTAATCCTTATGGGAGATGACTTTTTCTCAAATCTGGATTCTACATTCTTGTCTTTTGCGAGCAATATCGCCGTTATTTCAGCTTGATTTTTGTTGATTTTTGAGTATGTTGTAGCTGAGACTATATACTATCTAAATGTTCTCTCATTTTGTTCAGTCTGATGTCATCATGGTCTGTTGATGATAATCATCAACATCATCATGATCATCATCATCATCATTATCGTCATCACCATTACTATCAAGATCATCATCATCATGATGATCATTGTTTACATGTCTTTATAACTTCTCCCTTTCTCAATACAGTAACTATTTTAATCTATCATAAGACTTGAAGACAGACCACCTTATTCGTCTTCGTGACGAATTAAATTCTAGTTTATTTTTATTTCTCCCCGTTTTTTGTTCATCGGTTAACTCAAGATCGGTTGTGTTAATTTCTTTCAATTTTGACACAGTCATAGGTCATTGTCATGAGACGTGACAGTAACCTTTTCAAGGTCATCAGGTCATCGTGACGTCATCCAGGCGCCATTTTGTGAAATCACGTTATCCATCATATCTTCATGATGCATAAGCAAAGGTCATTCATATTCATATCACATATACTTCAGGTCAAGGATCAACAAGTCATGTCATCAAAGGTCACATAAAGGTCATGACGCGCACGTACGCGCGCGTCAAAATTTTAATATGCTCAAAATCACTTAACTATTAAAGGAGAGTACGAATCAGGTCATTTTAAGCATTTCAAAATTTTCCGTCCGTAAGTGTCACCGCGCGCGTTACGCGCGCTCATAACGCGCGGAAAAGGTCAAATTCAAATTGTTTACATGATTTAGATTCCTCTTACCGTAAATGACAATTTACATTAATTTCAGTCACTCTTGACCTTTCATAAGGCCGTGAGCGCGCGTCAAAGTTCAAAATCCGCGCGTGCTGCTATGGGCAATATAATGCAAATTTGATCAAAAACATCCCATTTTAAAAATCAAAATAGCTCTTCAGATAGTCAATTGACCCCAATTTTTATATCATGGTTGGAAAAACCATGAGTTGGAGATATGATTTCATGTCTCATTTGACCCTCAATTAACTCATGACGTCATCATAATGGCCTCCGAACTCAAAATATCAATTTGCATATTATGACGTCAGCAGATTTTTGGAAAATTGATTGTATCTCTGTAAATATTAATCACTTTTCTTTCAAATTTTGATATGTTCTACCTTAGAATATTCTCTACAAATGCAGTTAACACAATAATTCATTTTGACAACAATATCATGGCGTATTTTTGCGATTAAAGGAGGGATGTCAATTTTTCACATTTTGCGTGTATTCTCTATGGGACATGACTTTTTCTCAAAACTGGATTCTACATTCTCGTCTTTCGCGAGCAATATCTCCGTCGTTTTATCTTTGTTTACGCTGAGCTTTGAGTATGTTGTAGCTGAGACAATAAGCTATCACAAGTGTGCCCTTTATTTTTCGATCAGATGCCGGGATCATGCTCATATTTCACTTACAAAGTGGGATTTGATAATTCCATTTTCCGTTTACGTGTAATCTCTATGGGAAATGTTTTGGTATATCGGTAACGCACTTGACTTCCGACCTCGAGGTCCCTGGTTCGAGTCCGGGCGTCTCCAACAATTTTTTTTCTTCACTTTTTTTCTTTTTGACCTTTCACTGTACCATCTCCTTTAAATATTAAAACACGTAGAATCGCAAATAATGTAATAAACAACCATATTTACTTTATCATTACCCTATTATCACTAGATCCATTACTTTTTGAATGTGTAATCCTTAAGGAAGATGACTTTTTCTCAAATCTGGATTCTACATTCTTGTCTTTTGCGAGCAATATCGCCGTTATTTCGGCTTGATTTTTGTTGATTTTTGAGTATGTTAAAGCTGAGACTAAATACTATCTAAATGTTCTCTCATTTTTTTCAGTCTGTCATCGTAGTCTGTTGATGATACTCATCAACATCATCATGATGATGATCATCATCATCATCACCATTACTATCAAGATCATCATCATCATGATCATCATGATGATCATCATTGTTTACATGTCTATATAACTTCTCCCTTTCTCAATATAGTAAATATTATAATCTATCATAAGACTTGAAGACAGACCACCTAATTCGTCCCCATGACGAATTAAATTTCTAGTTTTAAGTTCAGTTCATAGCTTGATTACCGATAGTAATCGGTCGTAGATGTGGACCTGTTGTTGACTGCGCAAATGGCTCATTGCTAGTCCAAGCCGACGAGATCTCGTCGAGCGGTTTATGATTTTCAATTCGCCGGTGCTAGCCGGCTGTAACACTCCACCAAGAAGCGACTGCGTTTCCTGAGCTGGCGTGGCTATAACTTTACAGTGTGTTACTGTAAAGCCTAGTATACATAAAAAGTCATAGCCTAGTCTAGCCTGAATTTTTCTGTCTCTTTCGTTCGTTAGCCTCTGATTTGGGTAGGGTCGGCTCCTCTCTTTAGCCGACCCTACCCAAATCGGAGGCTAACGAACGAAAGAGACAGAAAAATTCGGGCTAAGGCTAAGCAGAGCCTAGATCTAGGCTAGGCTAGGTCTACCGTCTAGTCTAGATCTAGCACTTAACTAAGTATAAACAGCATTTAACCCCGCATCTACTAGATCTAGGCCTAGATCTAGGGCTAGATTCTAGGCCTAGGCCTAATGCATTCTAATAAAAAAAAAAAGACTAAATAAATGCCTGGTTTAGGTGGGTCAATGTGGAAGTTATGGAGGGGGGGGGGGGTGCACAATCATTCTGTGCCCCCTTATTCAGATGTGGCCTAGGGACGGGTCTAGATCTAGGTCTAAAAGCCCCCTAGTAGGGTCTAGATCTACTAATAATATTAAAAATGGGCAATTATATCTAAGCTTGTGTTATGCCAAAGCCTAGCAAAGACTTCCATAGCCATGGGTCTAGGCTCGTTTTGCTCCACTACTAGACTAGTCCTGCGCATGTGTCATTATTGTGATCCAGGTCCAGATTCAGCTTAGACTAGTTTGAATGTAGATCTAGGCTAGATCTACCAACAACAACAAAAACAAAACAAAAAAGGTATCTCTCCCCCCCCCCCCCCACCTCCCCTGATTTCGCTCTTAGTTATGTCATTGTGCCTTGTTTGAAATAATTCAATAATTGGTTTATTTTCAGGATTTTATGCCACCCCTTTTATGTTGGTGAGAATTCTGGATCCAACCCTACATATGACATGGATATTTCTTTCTCTTAAGGACATGAACAAAGTTAATAAACTGATAACTAATGCATGCATTTGATATTAGCAGGAACCTTACTAAGTTTCTGTTTTCTTTTAATTGTAGATCCTATGGAACAAAGAAGCAGATAATGATCACAGAAGTGCAACAAAGAGCACCAGGACCTGATCATCAAATGTTATGGTGTAGATCTAATCAGGAACAAGACACCTAAGTTGAACTCTGGCAAGGTATGTTTGTATGAAGTTCGAAAATATTCAGGCTGTATAATCTAAGCCCATGCGAACACCGCACTCGACTTGGACTATATACAAAGATTTGGGGAACTGTCATCTTGTGTTGCATTATTATCTTGTAATTCTCATTTATTCTCTAGCTGTATTTAGGTGACAAACTATGGTGTTGCTACAGTTTAATTCTCTCAGCATATTAAAAGACACACTCAAAGGCATTTTTTTCTAAATATTACATTATATCTAACAAACTTTTGTTCACAAAAGTCTAGCAAATAATAACTTAAAATAAATTGGAAATTACTTTTAGAATAATTGGAAATACATCTAAACCTTTACTCTTCTCTTTAAAAAAAGGCCCTATCACTCAAATAGACATACGTTTATCATTTTTTAGTAAAATTAAAATGCAAGACCTAAAAAAAGTGGGGATCGAGGTACTATTTTTGAAAATCCAATATAATGCAGCAGTTTTAATCTTATTTGATTTCTCTCTTTTTGTTTTGATTATTCAGGTTGTCCAGAAGATTTGATACCCAGGCTTCTTTTGTACAAGTCCCTAGTCCACCCTCATCTTGAGAACTGTTCCGGTGTCTGGGATCCCTACAACATCTCAGATGTCCAGGACGCTTCTTCACAATGGGGACCACAAGAGAAGCAGCAGTTTGACTGAGATGATCAGCACCTTTTAGTTGCCTACTATATCTACAACTACAAGGCACTCTGCAGGAAGACTGGGAATGGTGCGCAAGATAGTCAATGGTCTCTCCGCTCTTCCTTGAAAATTTTCCCACTGCACTACTTATAGCTATTTGCGCCCTCTATATAGCAAACAATGCCTAATCTGTGCCTGTTGGTCCCCCATGATCCTCTTTTTCTTATATTAATTGAGAGCTGATTTGATGAGATAACCACCTGTCAGTGACCTTGCAGGGTGGTCTTATCCCCCTGGCCAAACTAGTACAGACAGGCTTTAACAAATCACGAGCAGGAAGTACCATGACATGACCCTCCAGTTGCACCAAGCCAGAAGCGACATAGGTAGACAAGTTTGCATTTGCCCAACACTCTGTCCCAAAGTTAATGGAACTGACTTCCAGCAAATATAGTGCATGCTGACAGTCCAGAGAACTGCCAGGGACTACTTCTGAGGCATCTACTCTCCTTATTCCACTTAGAAACAATCTGTCTTCCTCACACCACTTGTAATCTTTAGTATTAGTTCATCTTCGTGATAGGCTACAACGCCTTTTGAAGATTACCAGAAGAAGAAGAAGAAGATATATCGAGGATCATGAAAGTAATCATTTGTTCTTTTAAATGCGTGTACATGTAACATAGTTTTTTGATATTTAATCTTAAGTCAAGTTCTGACAGCAATATGAGGGATATGCTGAACTGGATAGTAAATTGAAGGGGGGGGGGGTAAAATGATGTAGTTCAATAGTAAGACTGTATTAATATAATTAATATTAATAATAATAACAATATTAAAAATAGTAACAATAATGACAATGATCATGATAATAGCAGTAAAAATAATGATAATACAGGTAGTAGTAAAAACAACAATAATAATGTCCAATGTTAGATAAAGTACTCATAAAACTCAGTATATACCTGTGCTTTACATAATAAAATCGCATGTTGATATTATTGAATATTTTTTTCTTCAAAATCGACAGTAAATTTTTACAACTGAAAGATTTGAATTCAAGAGACAGCATCCCCCCCCCCCATCCATTTTCATCCTTTTGTTGATGTCATGTTGGATTTAAAAAGACTTTATAGAAACAAAATATGTTGATAAATGAGTTAATACTGCTCATTCTGTTCTTTTCATTTTCTTATTTTGTGAAATGTGATGATGCTGGTGATTATGATGATGTAGGCACTCTGTAATGATAATGCTGTATGACTGAGGTGAGATGGGGGCTGATGCAGTCTTGTGTAGAATCGAGTATGGTGTTCAACCTTTTGATGTTTGTTTTTATCTTGCATCAGCGAGATAGATTTAACCATCTTTCCTAATGAGAGAGAAAGCGGAAATGTAACAAGAGAGTGGGCAAGACTAATGAATAAATGCAGTATAAAAAATGGTTTACAATAAAGATGAGGGGGGGGGGGGGTTAAATAAAGAATAAGTCGATGCCGAAATGATGAAAGCATAGGTAATTTGGGTAATAGAGCCTATGGAAATGTCACTATTAGAAGGGGTCCCTGTATTGAAAATGTTACTGTTGGGGGGGGGGGGGGATTTAAAAAAAAAATCAGTGGCGACGAATGCAAGAATGAAAAGAACGAGACAACATTGAAATTTCATTGGGGATGGGGCACAATATGAAGATCATTGAAGTCGAGGTGAGAATGATTCATTAATTGGACACTAAAAATATGAAAATATCACTTGTTAAGTGGGCTAAATGATCAGTGCAATTTGTCTGATTTTAAAAATATCTAAGTTAATAAACGAAAGAAAAAAAAAGAGGTAAAAAATGAATTGAGTGAAATGGGGTCATTATTTTTGCCTTTTAACTGAACTGAATTTAAAAAAAATGTACTTTCCATCCTGGTGACAGTGAAGTTTGTGGCCCCAACTAAGTCAACCATTTAAAAGTCTCCCCCCCCCCCCCCCCTCCCCACACACCTCCCCAACTCTGACCTTTGTTCTACATTTATCCGGCCCAATTAGGATTCTGTCGATATTAACGCATGCGCATTGTCTTTTTTCATTGCGATAATATGCTAATAAGTGGAAAAGAGCTCATGAATATTCAAAATTTTAATTTAAATATTTTGCGCGCTGCGCGCAGTCCAAAATCCCCATTTCGCTGGTGCACTAAACATTTGTCGTCTTCATAGGCTAATACACGATAAATGGAAGCAGTGTGCACTTTTGACCCTCCAAAATCTCCCCATGGCTAGACGGATGCAGAAGCGGAGTTGCACCCCCCTGTAACAATTATAGCTAGCGCGGTGCGTTGTATATAGATACTTTTTTAAATTTTAAAACCACGTATTCTTGTTATTTTTCCACTCAAAACAGAAGATACAAATCATTCACAATTTTCCGCATAATAAAATCTTTCCAAAACTAAACAATAACTATTACAATGCAACAAAAAAAAGGAAAACATGTGCAAAAGAAGTACATTATAAAGCTTTTCATTTTAGAAATGAAATTACAGTAATGTGTAGATCAATACTTTTGTTTTGAGAGGAAACAAACTGTTTTATATTATTTTCTAAGACAGATTGTTAACGGCCTAGAATGATAGGAGTTCATTCCCCCTATTAAACCTACTTTGCAGAAAACCTCGCCACCCCTACCTGGCCACCTCATTCCCCTCCCGCCCGATAATATGAACAGCCTTTGTAGCCTAATTTCCCTAAAAGGATAAAAGCATTTCTTTCACACGTGTAATGCTTATTTATTTATTTATGACTAGGCCTCGACGTCCCTAGAAAGGGAGATTGTTCTACCTTCTGAAATGATTACGTAATGTTCCGCTCCGTTGAACAAACTTATTATCGTCGTGTTTGTTTTCCAATATTTTTTTTTTTTAATATCTTGAGGGAGGCCCAAAAGGACATTTTGGGTTATGCTCATTTTATTGGAAAAGGGGTTCCTTTTGCCGTAATCCCTATGTACCAATAATTATTATTCCTCTCATTCTCTCCCTCTCTCTTTCTCTCTTTCTTGATCTCTCTACCCCCTGTCCCATATCCCCAGTATATCCTCTCTCCTCCATGCACGCTCTCTCTCTCCCCACTCCCTTCTTTCTTATAAAGTTTTTTTTGCTATATAGGCCTATACAAACTATAATTATTATCATGATCATTATTATTATCATTTTCATCAAGAATCACCAAAGTTAATATGGGAAATCCAACCTAGCAAACAATTTTCAAAGAAAACAGAAACAAAATTAGAAAATCGGACTGTCAACAGTTTGAAAATAAAAAAAGCCATGAAATTGTAAAAGTTAAAATCACAATAATACTAAGGCCTACGGGTGAACTTCAAATTCACTTAATCGGTAATGTCCAGGGGGTGGGGAGGGGGGGGGGAATTCTTTTCATGACGGGGGGGGGGGGGGGAGACGAAAAACGAGGGAAAATCTGTATTTTGTTTGAATCACGGGGTACTAAAGGAATTCAGATTTTCTACAATATTTTCTAGTACATATTGAAGAATACTATGCGAAGGAGCGATATTTTTTTTTTTTTTTTTTTTTGGGGGGGGGGGGGGGGGGGGGGGGGTGCATTTTATTATTCTAAACGCTGCACTGTTTGGCCCTCCAGAGCCTAAAAATGTGTTGCAGTCTTTAGTCAGCTCCCGAAAATTTGAAAATCGCGCCGGCCAATAATTCGGCACGGGCCCCCGCCAACCCACCCAAACCCTCCCCACTGGATCCGCCACTGACCCCCCCCCCCCCCCCCCCCCCGATGGTAACACGTTCATGCAAACATAGTACGCACGTACAACCCGAAAGTCTATACTTATCCAGGTCAGCCAACTTGGTTGTGATCTATATCGCTTTGGCCAGGTATGTACGTGCATCCACAGTAAATGTATAAAGGCCTTTATTATACAGACCATGGACTTACCTAAATCGAAAACACTTAAAATCAGGATCCTCCCATCTACCTTCGTTTTTTTTTATTACGTTTTCATAGAATGCAATATACAATGCAATATTTTTCTACATTTTCCCGTTATATTTATCGAGTTCCTAATCTTTTTGGGGGAGTTTATGTGGCTAAGTTAATATCACAGTCTTTTAGCTAGGCTTGATGTACGTGACTGGGCCGAACCGGCAAGTTACAGTTAATATATCAAGACAAAGCATGCACATCTCGACTCTATTATAATTTTTCATGTGCCCAATATACCTATTTCAAGTCTTTAAATATTGATGAATTGCCTAACAATATTTTATTAGTGATAGTTTGCAACATTGAAACATTGAAACTGGAAAGTTGACATGTGTGTATCTGCCAAATCTGCCCTTATGCCAACCCTCTCTCTCTCTCTCGCTCTCTTTCCCTGTCTCTCTCTCTGTCTCTCTCTGTCTTTCACTCCCTCTCTCTCTCTCTGTCTTTCGCTCCCTCTGTCTCTGTCTCTCCCTCTGTCTCTCTCGTCCCCTCTGTCTCTCTCTCTGGCACTCCCTCTCTCTGTCTCTTTCGCTCCCTCTCTCTCTCTCTATCAGATAGAGAGAGAGGGAGCGAAAGAGAATCTATCTGTCTATCTATCTCTCTATGTCTCTCTCCACCCCCTCTCTCTCTGTCTCTCTTCCTCTCTCTCTTTCCCCTCCTATATTTCAGGCGTGTTTCTCTTGTTTCATTGTTTTGGTATGGGGTCATGAATTTGGTTCAAATGAACATATTGGATGCATATGCGATCCTACAATATTCAGTTATCGTTGTCGAGGTCTAAATGGACTCTAAATTTATGAAATTGTAAATAATAAACACATCATGTTGTATAGCTCCCTCTCGAGGTCAAGATATTAATTAAGCTATAGCTAATACAAGCTAATTAAGCTAATACAAGAAGTGAATTGGCAGCCTCTCGTTTGATCCATTATAACAAATTATGGCAAGCAGAATGGGACAATGCAGAACACGGTAGATTTTTATATGCTTTGCATAGCGACGTTTCAAAGCCCATACATAGACAAGGCCTATCTCGCAGAGAAGAATGCTTGATACAACAACTAAGAGTAGGTAACTGTAGTTTAAATTATTACCTTTTTCAAATTAACCAACACGATATACTGGTCTTTGTGAAGTTTGTCAGGAAGATGAAACAATTAAACATTTTATTTTCTATTGTACAAAATACGACAAAGATAGACGTCTCTTAAAAGAAAGGATTAAATTGAACAACCCCAATCTGAAACAATTATTGATGTCTAACCCAATTTTTACTCGTGAATTATTGGGTTACATATACGATACTAATCGTTTTAGATAGCTTTTAAAGCTATCAGGGACCCCCTTAACTTATGTCGATCCTGTAATAATATATAAAATGAAGTATTTGCGGTTTTTCCATGAACAATTGCAACTAACTCCCATCTCGCCTTTTATGTGCATTTTATGCAATTTTAATATTGCAGCTTTTTTTTTTTTTTTTTTTTTTATTATATAAAACCATATCACTATTAATTTCATTTCACCAAGGAAAGTCGCTCGTCGGCTTGATTTCCGAAGCCCACGCCAAAGCTATACACGAAATTGACTGGCGCAAATAATCTTTGAGATTGAAGAGCGCCATCTAAACGAAGAACCAACCAACCAACCTATAAAACAATGTTTCTTGACTAAAATCGACCGATTATATATTCCCGTTCGGAAATTATAAAGCACAACTACATATTCTGAGATTTTCATGGTCGCAGCTACCATTGTACGGCCGTAGGTATGAGGCGCCGTTTGTAAAACAATTATATAGACAAATTATATGTTATATAATCATTATTTAACAAATAATAACCATTATTTACATATAATGCAAGAAAATGTACATTTTTATTTGTATATAATTCTTAACACATTTTTATTATTTATAAATAATGACAAAGAACGTTTCATTATTTATATATAATTGCCATTATTTATAAATAATTACAATTCACACTTTCATTATTTATATATAATAAAAAGCGTATTTCAATTATATAATATATAATGAAAAGCACATTTCCATTATATAATATATAATGAAAAGTCATTTCCATTATATAATATATAATGAAAAGCGTATTTCCATTATATAATATATAATGAAACGCACATGTCCATTATATAATATATAATGAAAAGCGTATTTCCATTATATAATAAATAATGAAAAGCACATTTCCATTATATAATATATAATGAAAAGCGTATTTCCATTATATAATATATAATGAAAAGCACATTCCATTATATAATATATAATGAAAAGCACATTTCAATTATATAATATATAATGAGAGGCGTATTTCCATTATATAATATATAATGAAAAGCACATTTCCATTATATAATATATAATGAACAGCGCATTTCCATTATATAATATATAATGAAAAGCGCATTTCCATTATATATTAAATAACGATTGTGTATGCAAATGTCAATGGTTGGTAACGCCCATAATATGAATATTCATGAGCTTGACTGATATTATTATCCTCTATTCCAGGCACCTTTCCATTTTGTGTTCTTTGTGCATTCTTATCAGAAATCCTACGTGCGGTAAATAAGTCTCTGTATCACCATTCTCCTTCTTATTTGTATGCAGATTTGGTTATAATGATTGATAACTGTAATCATCCTCATTATTTTAATAAGAAATTTTTCTATCTGTGATGGAAGTTTTTATGTACGATTGCCTGATCTGAAGACAAGACTTTCGCTGCATGCATATTTAATGTATGACGTCACCCACACAGAGTGAGAGCTCGAGGTTTTCTTTGAAAGGTTGATGGTGAGTACAGCTGTAATTACGTTCAAATCTCGTAAATTGAATCATATTTATAAACATATCTGCTGTAGGTATGAATCTGCTGATTTGTCTGTACATTGTGAAGTGGTTTAAAATGGTTATATCTGATGAATTTAGGAGTAATCTACACTCGAACTTTTGATTCGTTATTTATCGTCGTGAGAATATTTCAGCTCGATTGCCATCGTCACTCCTTGATCCTTGGCCCAAACTTTCGGGCGAGACCCTCTCTGAAAATAAGATACGAGTATAGGGTCTATAGGCAGATCACTTCACTAGCGCTAGCTGCATCAATGATCCAAGCTTTTTGTTACTTTTAGGTCCAACTGTTGAAAAACTACTTTCATAGTTGGGTCAGAAGAAAGTTAATAGCTAACACTAAAAAGCATGGTCACAGTTGACATGAGTTGTGAACAAGCGCCAAAATTGGACCAGATACCGAGACAGTTAGACGAGTACGAGAGTAGAAAATTTGAGGCCTAGATCTAGGCCTACAGACCAGTAAATAATTGGACTACCTGTGAACAGGCGCGGATCCAGGATTTCTTAGGGGGGGGGGCCCAAATTTGAAATTATGCAAGCCAAATATTAGTACGTAATACTAATAGTGACACCGGCAGTGGCGAAATGAGCAAAAACCGGGGGGGGGGGGGGGGGGGTAGACAAAAAAATCTGCACCACCCCACTCTTACATGCAGGTTCCGCTAAACGTTTCTCTAAGTAGGTGGGGGGGGGGGGAGGTATTTACGATCAAGTAGAGCGTTGTGAAATTGGCGTGGTGTCTAAGGGCGAAGAACCTGCGGGGGTCAAGGGGTGGAACCCCCAGAAGCTCAGGGGTATAGGCATTTGATTGCGGTCAGATGAGCATATCAGCTGCATACCTTATTTGTGACACTGGCAGGACACTAATTGGCATCACCATTCTTTCTTTCTTTATGAATGAATTTGCCATTGTCCCACAAACGCATTAAAAAGTATGATTTATTAAACATTGAGGAAAAATCTCGGAAATTATGTCATTTCAGCAACATTTGTAAATCACCGGTAATCACCGGTATCGAATTAGAAATAAACCATGTTCGAATTATATTTGGGGGGCATCTGTCACCCCTCCCCCCCCCCCAAGTCCCCTTCCCCATCAGTACGCCAGTGCCCCTCCCCCCGATCTACACGTAACTGATCTCCCCTACCTTTCTTCTTTCTCTCTTTTCTTTCCCTTTCTCTCCTATTTTCCTTTCCTCCTTTCCTTTCCCTTCCTACTCTCTGTTTTAGGTTTGCTAGGGGGAGGCAAGGGCCTTTTGGCCCCCCCCTCCCCGATCCACACATTGTTGGCGGGATTAATCGCAACTGTTCTCCCCTTCTTATCACCCTTTTCTTTTCTTCTTCCTCTTTTTTGTTCCCCGTTAGCTCTCCTCTATCCCTTTCCCTTCCTTCTCCTTTTTTTTTTTTTTGGGGGGGGGGGGGGAGAGGGAGGAGGAGGCAAGGGCCTTTGCCCCCCCCCCCCGAACTACAACTTGTTGGCGGGAAAATTACAACTGATTTCCCCCTTCTTTTCTTCTTCCTCTTTTTTCCTTCTCTTTATCCCCTCTTTACTTTTTTTCTTTCCCTTTCCTTCCTTCTCTTTTATTTTTTGAGGGGGAGAGGTTACAGCTGGGAGGCAAGGCTCTTTCGGCCCCCGATCTCCTTCTTTTCCCCCTTTTCTTTTCCTCTTCCTCTTCTTTCTTTCCCTTTCTCTCCTGTTTCCCTTCTTTTCCTTCTATCTCTCTCTCTCTTTTTATTTTTTGCGGGTGGGGGGGGGGGGGGGGGCGGCCCCCTGGATCCGTGCCTGCCTGTGAATGTGATACTCTTAGTCGTACAGAGTCTCATAGCTGTCTAACAAATTAAAACACGATCCCCCCAAATTAGACTACACTGTATACAGGGGTACGTATAGTGGTGCCTGTGTGTTTCTTAAACTCTTTGTTGGCTTAGCCTAATTTGCCTCTGCTCTAGGCTCTATCTTTGAATTTTTGTTTGCTGTAAACACGATTAAGTTTTCTCTGTCATATATAGATCTAGGTCCATATCTATTTTGCGTTTTTTCAATTTGATAGAATGAACAGTTACGAGACATGCATCTAGATCATCTAGAGACTGTAGATCAACTAGATCTGGATCAAGGAATTGAATATAAATTTCAATGTTAGATAATGAAGGAGGGCTTTTTTGGTAAAGAGAAAATCCAAAAGAGAACAGTTAATTCTGCAAATGCTCATCAATGTTTTAATGATCATGCTCATTTCCTTTTATTCTAAGAATTAAATCCCCCCCCTCTCTTTTACAGGAAAATGTATGCAGAGACTTGTCGCAGTTAATGCAGTACCAAATGCTTGCTTTCTTGGAGTATGTGCTTGAAACAAGAATGTCCTGGAGAAAATAGACCACCACAAGAGAAGGTAAACATATTTACTTTTGATCTAACTTGATCTGTTTAGTTTTTTCAAGTAAAACAAAATTTTGAATAGGTGAGGTCAAGGTCAAACTGAAGGGGATGCAAAGGGCTGGTTTGAGAAGTATGTATTCATGGGATGGCTATGTATGAATCCACATGTCTACTAACACGTTGCTGAAGTGTTTCTCTTTTTAGAATTAACATTTTAAGCTCATGTGCAGGGGGAAAAGGGGGGGGGGGTCCAATACATGAAAAGGAACGACAAGCAAAAAAACAAAAACAATTGACCTTCAAATTTTGCTGAAAAAGTAATTGTTAAAGACAACTAAAATATTAAATAGTGCTATTTATTTCAAATTTGGTTAATATTTATTGAATTGTTTATAATTCTGTTCCAGGGATTGAGAAGGAGGGCTTCCTGTTGACAGATCAGGGGGTGCCTTGAGGTTCCACTCTTGATGTTCTGCCCCTTACCTGAAAGCGATGGCCTCTTGTGCCTGACATATTAGGAGCAAAGCACAATGGACTGGTAATTAATAATGAATATTACAATGGTTTTTTTAAAATCTGGTAAAGAAACAGATAAAGTCATAGCAACTGAGCCTGTCATGGCATTTCGAGTGACCAAACATTTGCTCCTGCAACGACTGCTCAAGGCTTTATTTGTCAAATGTGTAGGGTTAGGCCGAGGGTTGCAATTGGGATTGAGGTTAGGTGTAGGGTAAGGTCTAGTGTTGGATCCCGGGATGAAGTTCAGTATTTGGATAATAGTGTAGGAAATTGATGTTAAGCAAATGTCTTGAGGAACAAGTGTCGTACAATCAGATTTTCCAGGTGCTGGTGGAGCTGTATGTATTGATACTCATCATTGGCAGTTTAAAAATCTTCCTTTGTATTAGTAAACTAAAAATACGCTGATCCCCAGTTTGTGAAACGTGTATCTGATTTTTACGACCTGCTCTATTGTTTAGTGGTTATGTTGTAACACAAAATGAATTCTTAATCTTAATCCTGGATCCATAGCTAAACGTAATATTAACCCTAAAGCTAATCTAAAACCCTATCACAACTTGAGCAATAACCATATATCTTGATGAAATAAAGCTTGTGTTAAGCATTGGCAGACCCAAAGTCAGGTTATCCTAAATTCCTTTCTACATACTGCTATTGTACAAAGTTGATATTTAAGTACATCCCATTGCAAGTTCTAAAATTTCTGTAAAAACCTTACCCTGCTGCAAGATGATAGTGTGTGAAGTAAGTTGGCTCATAGTAGAGCATGAATTATTACCTGCAATTCTCAACCAATACACCCTTGCCACCTGCAATCCATCTCACTTTCATAATATATTCTTTAAACAACATTAACTGAAGTTCAAAATTTTGAATAGTGATTAAGAAAGGCTACAAAGAATTGTATTCTTTTTTCACACTCGTATAATAGAGGGGGAGGGGGGGGGGCAGCCTAGCAGTACAAGATCAAATTATCTTATATGATTATATCCTGCAAGTGTGATAAAGAAAAATATGTTTGTGTACTAAAAGTGAAACAAAAACAAATCACTGGAAACTTTTGGTTGTTAATAACTCAAAAGTTACACTCAAATCAAAACGAGGTTTTCAAAGCTTAAAGTTTAAGGATGTAAATTCTATGTCATTTCTATGAATGCTAATTGCTATTCTTAAAGCCCCACTGTCCTACTTGCTCTCTCTATATAGAAAACTTCCCCAATCGGTGTCTGTTGGTCCCCCATGATCCTCTCTTTCTTATGTTAGTTGAGAACTGAGTTGATGAGATAGCCACCTGTCAGTGACCTGGCTGGGTGGTCTAATCCCTTCTGGCCCAGTAGTATTGACGGTCTTTAAAACAATGATCGGAATGTTTGATTAGATCTTTTACTCAGACATGTAGTATATTAGTAATAAAATACATGTTTGGCAATATGGTATTTCATTTCAGACCATAATGAGATCTGGGATCTCTCGTTGGCACGGAAAATAAGGAATGTACTCCTGTTGAGCAAACAGTGAATTTATATAAAACTAATAGCCCTTTGAAGATTACTAGAAGAAGAAAAACAACAAGAAAGAAGAAAAAGAAATATACTTGTGATGTCAGCTTTAGATCTTAAAGTGCTTGTAACAATATTGGATTTTTTTTTCTTCTTTCAATTAACATTTTATTCATGAACAGCTGGCTTATTGGAATTGGTTACAAAGATACAAGTGGACTTGTCTGTAGTAGTTGCTGAAGAGGAGCAGTCAGCACAAGGAGCGTGTGCCTCCAAAACAACGTGGGAACTTCTCCCAAGTTCATCTCAAATCACAAGGCTCTTCAGGAATCAAGATGTAACAATGGAGGTTGAGAAGGAGTTTGCGACCCTCCTGATTTGGACTACTCGCTATATACATTCTCAAACAATGGATTGTAGCACTTCTGCACAAAACTCAACAAGTCATGATTGAGGAAAATGCAACAAATACTCAGTTGAGCATTGATTTATGTGACTGGTATTAGGGTAGGATTCAGCTTGGTAATTTTATATAAACTATGTCCCAAAAGAACCTCATTGGTCCTTATGGTTCCACGCCACAAGCTGCTCCCTCCCCTGTTTCGGTATACCGAACCCAGACTATCAAGGGATCAAATGAATTAAAATCCACACTTGATTACAAATGAATTGATCTTTTGAATATTGTCATCATTTCAGGGTGGTTTTGGTTACGGGTTAGTGTGAGCTTTCTGTGCGTAAAATTGAGGGTACTTCGTGCGGAGATCAGTGAATGGATATTTCATGTACAATGCAAGAGAGATGTCTATCTTCATTGGAATTCAGGATGTGAATTCCAATGAAGATGGCTTGTTTGTAAGGAGAGAAGCAAGATAGATTGATGTAAACTTAATGACATCAGGGAATGTTTGCCTGTATTGTTTGAATGACACGGATATTGAATAACATGAAGTTAAGTGGAAAGAATGGCATAATATATTCGATTTGTACACCATCCTATTGAATTTTTTTAAAATAGCATTATATGATAACATTTGTGCACAGGTCTATGGAAAACCAGTAAGTGGCATATACAATAAGATCATTTACCGCAGCTCAAGGAATACCGTAGATATCACTTACCGTAGTTGCTGCTATTTGTGCCCACATGCATATTGATATCAAACAGTTGAAGCTAAAACTAATATAATCTAATTAACAGGGTTTTTTTCTCCAATTATCATAACAAGAGAGAAAAACATACTTTTATAATAACTTCCATTATTTCTTTATTTGATCCACGAGACCGAGTAGTCCAGCCCTTGTGAATCTGTATGTTCTCCAGATTTCATTGTCAGGGCCTATTAGGGGGGGGGGGGGGCGGATCTAGCTTTTTGCTAAGGGGGGGGGGGGGGTTGTCCCTATGACGATGCAGAGCATCGCCCACGAGCCGCATAGCGGCGAGGCGATTAACGCATTTATAAGATGGATTTTTAAATTTTTTTCTCTCTCGCTGTCTCACTGCATTATAAATTTTTCATTTTCACGACATCAACATCTCTCACCATTAAACAGTTCTCTCATTTCCTTTCCTTTCTCTTTTGCTCTCTCTCTCTCTCTGAACTCTCACGTTCTGTTTCCAGATTTTTTCCACATATGATTCCATTTATCCAACCATATATGCACACTAAAAAGAAAAGATATGAAGGGAATACTGTATATAAGATAATAAACATGTTTAATTTATTCATTTTATTACAACAAACTAATATGTTTACAGATTATAACATCGATGGTCAAATATTAAGCACAAATGACCTCATCTGCTACTTCCATTTGTAGATTACTTTTTTCTTTAAAAATTTAACAAAGCATACTTAGGCTAAATCTGAGCACTGTTTTTTTCTCCAGGGAATGTATTGTATCATGACCTGCACCCTTATTATAAAACACATTATAAAAACATGCTGATTTCTTTAAAAAAAAAAAAAAAATACCTATGACTCAATGATTGCAATTTTTTCCAGAGAAACAATAATACTGTACAATAGTATATAACATCCTTTAGTGTGATGGTTACTCCGTGGTCCACACACGCACAAAGGTATATCAGACCTTTTATTAACAGTTGCTTGTTTTATACAATATATAAATCATACTCATAGGCCCATTCCCAAATGTTATAATTATTATCAATAAACAGAAATTGATAAAAGATGACCCCTCCCCAAAACTCTTATATTCCAAAAGTTTGATCTTGTCTGACAGATGGTAACTTGAGTACTTGACTACATCTTATTTGCCCTATAGACACATACTTAAAATGGATGCCTTGGCAAAGCCTCAGTTTTATAAATGATTGACTTAGACTGCCGATGAACATATTTCTTGTGTATTTATCTACACCATTAACTTTTCTCCACATCGTGCTGTCAGATTGAGATGCTTTGGTGTGATATACTTAATGTTTTACATCATGTTTTTAATGAACTCCTACCTTGCTTAGTTATGCAGACATTGGGCCCTTTTTTTAAAACTTGCGATAGCAGTGGAAAGGATGTGCATAAAAGAAGAGGCGGGATATCCATAGTTACTACTACCATGTACTACTACAACATGGGTAAAATTGCATCATTGTATTATACCTTGGTTCCTGGTTACCTCTCCTTGGTAGTTTGAAAACTATGTTTCAGTACCGGTAATCATTGTAATAGTGTTTCTGTTTCATGGTGTCACTGGTGTGGTTGTGTGTATGAAGGCCAAATTTTCTACTTTCCTGCTTCGCCTGTCCACAATCACTAAACAATTTGAGCTGAAATACAGGGCCTTATATACAAGGTGATTAAAAAATTAAACATACTGCTTGCAAGGTGAAGTTACACGTACTGCTTGAAGAGAATTGTGAATGATATTTATCTATTGGGAGTTTGACCAAATCCAGGTTCAAAAATTTCAGCTTCGGAGGGGGGCATTACCCCTCAACCCCCCCCCCCCCCCCCCCCTGTGCGCGCTTTTGACTGATGTGTCCCCCCAGGAGTGGCGGAGCGTCTTCCAAAGTGGGGGGGGGCACCAACAAAATAGGACACTTTCTGGAAAAAAAGGGAATCTCAAAGCGAAAATATCCATTTTTTTAGACAATGGTATATACCCCTACATTGTGATTACATTTTCAGGGACGATTTCAACATTTGTTTCTCTTTATACACCATACAAGATATTGCTTAAGTATCAGTTTGGAGTGATGGTATGCAAATTGATTTGCGAGCGAGGAAAATTTTAAGTTTTGTGAGGTCGCAGTACAAAAAATTGCATCTTATTAAGAGGGAAAAACCCAATCCTGATGGGGTTATAAGCACATTCTCACAATGGAAGACTGAAAAGACCTTTAATAAGTAACGTAATTATATCATCTATAAATGCGAGCGAGCTTTGGGGGAACTTACTCTTAGTCGCTTGAAATTAGGGGCGCGTTTAATGATGAGAGGAAAAGGGGACACTACAGGGATAAGGGGAAAAGGAGCATGTGTCAGGTAAAAAGGGTAATTATCAGAGGTGAAAATAGGGCACTTCTTAGACCTACAGAAAGAGGCACTCACCAGGAATGAAAAAAGGCACTTATCAGAATGGGAATTCTCACGTGATTGGGAATACTTGATAACCCTATAGTCTTAGTTTCATTGACTAAAAACTTAAACTTTGAAAATTATATCAAAAATTCAAAAACTTAACCTTAGGTTAAGTTTTTGATGTTGACGCCGTCGCCGCCGTCACCGGAAAAGCAGCGCCTATGTCTCACTTTTTGCTCGTAGGTGAGACAAAAAGGGAGGTGCAGATTAGATTTTAATAGGGGCATTTATTGGAGGTGAAAGGGGGCTATTATGAGAATGGGGAAGTGGCTCTTATTAAAAAGAAAAAGAGGCACATGTTAAAGTAAACAAGGCACTTATGAGAGATGAAAAGGGGTAATTATGAGAAGGGTAAGGGGTACTTATGATCAGAAAAAAGAGCATTTATTAGGAAGGAAAAGGGGGCGTGTCAAATAAAAGTGGCAGTTATTAGAGACAAAATGGGACACTCATCAGAGATGAAAAGAGCACTAATCAGGAGATGGAGGGGGCACTTATCAAAAGTGAAAAGGGGCATTTCTCGTAGTTGAAAAGGGGCACTTACTAGAGATTAAAAAGGGCAGTTATGAGAATGGAAAATGAACACTTATTGCATAGAATAATGGGAACTTGTCGAAGGATAAGGGGCACTTATCAGAGGTGAAATGGGGAAGGGGCAATTTTACAAATTAATAGGGGAACTTGTCAAAGTAATATGGCACTTTACCTATGTGAAAAGGCCATAAAAGGGGCATACTGGGGGTACTTGAAAAAGTGGGGGGGGGGGGGCACTGACCCCTCCCCCCTGGCTAACAACATATCTCCGCCACTGGTTATGAAGTTTATAATACCAAGGTTTTGATACCCAGTCGCAGCTACAGCAGTTCATTGAAGAGGCTAAGTAGAACTTCATAGTCCATACTGTACATGTATGTCTGTTGAATGAAAAGAGAAGAGAATGAAAGTTAAACATTGATACCTACATCATACATGTATCTCTGTTGTAACATAAAAATGTCTTGCATGTACATTGTAGGCCTAGGCCTCAAATTTTTTCATGTGGAATCATACATAGCCATCCCATTAATACATACTTCTCAAACCAGCCCTTCGCATCCCCTCCAGCTTGGCCTTGACCTCACTCATTTCAAAATGTTGTTTTACTTGAAAAAAATAAACAGATCAAGTTAGATCAAAAGTAAAAATGTTTACCTTCTCTTGTGGTGGTCTGTTTTCTCCAGGACATTCTTGTTTCAAGCACATACTCCAAGAAAGCAAGCATTTGGTACTGCATGCATTAACTGCGACAAGACTAGTGTCTCTGTACATTTTCCTGTAAAAGAGAGGGGGGGGGGGGGGGATTTAATTCTTAGAATAAAAGGAAATGAGCATGATCATTTAAACATTGATGAGCATTTGCAGAATTAACTGTTCTATTTTAATTTGGATTTTCTCTTTACCAAAAAAGCCCTCCTTCATTATCTAACATTGAAATTTTTATTCAATTCCTTGATCCAGATCTAGTTGATCTACAGTCTCTAGATGATCTAGATGCATGTCTTGTAACTGTTCATTCTATCAAATTGAAAAAACGCAAAATAGATATGGACCTAGATCTATATATGACAGAGAAAAAAAGAGAGAGAGAGAGAGAGAGAAGGAAAAGAAGGAAAAAAGGAGAGAAAGGGAAAGAAAGAAGAGGAAGAAGAAAAGAAAATGGGGAAAAGGAGATCGGGGGGCCGAAAGGGCCTTGCCTCCCAGCTGTAACCTCTCCCCCTCCCCCCATCAAAAAATAAAAGAGAAGGAAGGAAAGGGAAAGAAAAAAAGTAAAGAGGGGATAAAGAGAAGGAAAAAAGAGGAAGAAGAAAAGAAGGGGGAAATCAGTTGCAATTTTCCCGCCAACAAGTTGTAGTTCGGGGGGGGGGGGGGGGGGCAAAGGCCCTTGCCTCCTCCTCCCTCCCCCCCCCCCTAAAAAAAAAAGGAGAAGGAAGGGAACGGGAAAGGGATAGAGGAGAGCTAAAAGGGAACAAAAAAGAGGAAAAAGAAAAGAAAAGAGAGATAAGAAGGGGAGAACAGTTGCGATTAATCCCGCCAACAATGTGTGGATCGGGGAGGGGGGGGGGAGGCCAAAAGGCCCTTGCCTCCCCCTAGCAAACCTAAAACAGAGAGTAGGAAGGGAAAGGAAAGGGAAATAGGAGAGAAAGGGAAAGAAAAAAAGAGAAAGAAGAAAGGTAGGGGAGATCAGTTACGTGTAGATCGGGGGGGGGGGGGGGGGGGGAGGGGCACTGGCGTACTGATGGGGAAGGGGACTTGGGGGGGGGGGGGTTGACAGATGCCCCCCAAATATAATTCAAACGTGGTTTATTTCTAATTCGATACCGGTGATTTACAAATGTTGCTGAAATGACATAATTTTCCGAGATTTTTCCTTAATGTTTAATAAATTATACTTTGTAATGCGTTTGTGGGACAATGGCAAATTCATAAAGAAAGAAAGAATAGTGACGCCAATTAGTGTCCTGCCAGTGTCACAAATAAGGTATGCAGCTGATATGCTCATCTGACCGCAATCAAATGCCTATACCCCTGAGCTTCTGGGGGTTCCACCCCTTGACCCCCGCAGGTTCTTCGCCCTTAGACACCACGCCAATTTCACTTAGAGAAACGTTTAGCGGAACCTGCATGAAAGAGTGGGGTGGTGCAGATTTTTTTCAAATTTGGGCTCCCCCTAAGAAATCCTGGATCCGCGCCCGTTCACAGGTAGTCCAATTATTTACTGGTCTGTAGGACTAGGCCTCAAATTTTCTACTCTCGTACTCGTCTATTAACTATCTCGGTATCTGGTCCAAATTTTGGCGCTTGTTCACAACTCATGTCAACTGTGACCATGCTTTTTAGTGTTAGCTATTAACTTTCTTCTGACCCAACTATGAAAGTAGTTTTTCAACAGTTGGACCTAAAAGTAACAAAAAGCTTGGATCATTGATGCAGCTCGCGCTAGTGAAGTGATCTGCCTATAGACCCTATAGGCCTACTCGTATCTAATTTTCAGAGAGGGTCTCGCCCGATAGTTTGGGCCAAGGATCAAGGAGTGACGATGGCAATCGAGCTGAAATATTCTCACGACAATAATTAACGAATCAAAAGTTCGAGTGTAGATTACTCCTAAATTCATCAGATATAACCATTTTAAACCACTTCACAATGTACAGACAAATAAGCAGATTCATACCTACAGCAGATATGTTTATAAATATGATTCAATTTACGAGATTTGAACGTAATTACAGCTGTACTCACCATCAACCTTTCAAAGAAAACCTCGAGCTCTCACTCTGTGTGGGTGACGTCATACATTAAATATGCATGCAGCGAAAGTCTTGTCTTCAGATCAGGCAATCGTACATAAAAACTTCCATCACAGATAGAAAAAAATTCTTATTAAAATAATGAGGATGATTACAGTTATCAATCATTATAACCAAATCTGCATACAAATAAGAAGGAGAATGGGGATACAGAGACTTATTTACCGCACGTAGGATTTCTGATAAGAATGCACAAAGAACACAAAATGGAAAGGTGCCTGGAATAGAGGATAATAATATCAGTCAAGCTCATGAATATTCATATTATGGGCGTTACCAACCATTGACATTTGCATACACAATCGTTATTTAATATATAATGGAAATGCGCTTTTCATTATATATTATATAATGGAAATGCGCTGTTCATTATATATTATATAATGGAAATGTGCTTTTCATTATATATTATATAATGGAAATACGCCTCTCATTATATATTATATAATTGAAATGTGCTTTTCATTATATATTATATAATGGAATGTGCTTTTCATTATATATTATATAATGGAAATATGCTTTTCATTATATATTATATAATGGAAATACGCTTTTCATTATATATTATATAATGGACATGTGCGTTTCATTATATATTAAATAATGGAAATACGCTTTTCATTATATATTATATAATGGAAATGACTTTTCATTATATATTATATAATGGAAATGTGTTTTTCATTATATATTATATAATTGAAATACGCTTTTTATTATATAAATAATGAAAGTGTGAATTGTAATTATTTATAAATAATGGCAATTATATATAAATAATGAAACGTTCTTTGTCATTATTTATAAATAATAAAAATGTGTTAAGAATTATATACAAATAAAAATGTACATTTTCTTGCATTATATGTAAATAATGGTTATTATTTGTTAAATAATGATTATATAACATATAATTTGTCTATATAATTGTTTTACAAACGGCGCCTCATACGTAGGAGCTATTTGAAATTTATCAAAATTTACCGGTAAGCACCTGTAAATCTTTATATTCAATATTTCTCGAAAGCAGAAGTGTTTTAGGGGCTCACATTTCTAGTGCTTTTAATACATCCACAGGGGCATCCAAATACATCAAAATAGTAAAGATTCACTATCCACCCGTTTTTCGAAATTTACCAAAACTTTGTAATACCTTTAAGATTAACTAGAAACTTCTAAGCTCACCACTATCAGCCTGTTAGAAGATGTGTATCAGCACCAGATCTCACTGAATAAACTATAATAACAATATTATTAATAATATTAATTATATTGAAAAAGTGATAAAAATATTAATAGTAATAATAATGATAATGATAACAATAACGAGAATATGCTAATTATAATAATGAAGATTCTGATAATACTAACAATTATAATGATAGTAACTATAAGAGTTATAATAGTGATATTGATAATGATGATTAAACAAAAAAATGATGATGCTGATAATAATAAAAAACCAGAAATCTCAAAATTTCTCTGGAAAATCATTAGAAAACGTTACTTTGTGTTGATTTCAGTATCATCAATCCTATCCTTGAAAACAAGTTCTTTGCCAGCAAATATTAAAAAAATAGAAAGTACAATGTCCTCCAACGTGTCAATCGATGAACAAAGAAGATCTCGAGGTTATTTTACCAGCCTTCAAAATATAAGAGGGATTCGCATTTCTCTTGAGAGAGAGAACCACTAATATCTCGAATCTACTTCTAAGGTTTAAAGTACTATTACGGTCATGGCCAAGTTCTTTTGCCAAAACGCAGAAGAAGAATGGAAACGAAATGGCGAAAAATTTGAAATAATTCGAATTGAGTTGTGAATATTTGAAATAAGAGATAACTAAATCTATGCGAATCTCAAATTGGCAGTTTGGTCAGTCGACTGTGACGTAGTCATGATCACCCGTTTGTATAGACAAACAAAATTAATTTATGTTTTTCTCTTTAGTGCCTTCTCATTAGGGGCACTAGTGTAGGCATATTATGGATAAGCCTACCTTATTTCAATATGTCCTCTAAAAGGAAAAGACCATCCTGAGGCAAAAATGTTAAGATAATTTACATTTTAATAATTTTGTGTAATGAAACAAATGGGAAAGTTGTCCGACAATACGTCACAGTGACATTAATGATTCAGCCAATTTGATGTGCCTAAACGTACTACAGGGATTACATCTGTCAAAAATTCATTACTTTCTTATTCTTTGTCCGTTATCATTCAAAATTTAACCAGCCTGCTTCTCTGATTTTGTATTGGTTCGATATTGACAAATATTCAGGCAACTGTAAACCCATGTCCTAGCATTAATGTCGATATTTATAAAATGTTAATACTGTTGTTGTTGTTGTTGCTCAGTGTTTTGTTTTGTTTTTGCTTTTTTATTCATAAAATATCTTACCAAAATGTTTAATGTTTCATCGAATTATGGAATTAAGTTGTCACATTCCCTATCACGATTCAAATCGCTTGATTTTAATTACACATGCACGCCAATTTAACACTGTAAAGGTGTCAACGTCGAGTTGTTATAACCCTGGACTGGAGATGAGAAGGTCGAGGGTTCGAGCCCATGTTCAGCATAAGTGTCCTTTGCCATAATATTAATCAACAGTTGCCACTCTTCACCCATGTATTAAATAAACACCGGTAGGTGAATGCTGCGATAACCGATATCGGTAGCCTAACAGAGCCGGAGCAGTTTGAGCACCTTGCATGGTGAATATGCGCTCTGTAAAATTATCCATTATTATCAATATTATCATCATTATTATTATTATCATCATCATTATTATTATTATTATAATTACCATTAACATTATTAATAGTAATGTAAATGTCATCTACACTTCTAGCCTTCATTCATATTAGGGCAGACGAGCTGAAAATAAGCTTGTTACCTCTTCAAATTGTTTTTATAGAGGGCCGATTGCGAAACTCTTTTGACGCAGCCTTTGAGATGAATCATGCTAATTTTATGACGAAATAAATGAAGAAAAAAAATCCTATTTATCATATCAATCAAAAAATATAAAAAATTAAATAAATAGTTTCAAATCGGCATCCTAAAGGGCGAGTCACCCTTATTCACAAAATACATTTGCAAAGGTTAGCTGACCTGGATAATTTATGAACTACAAAATAATAATCTTCATGATCTTCACTAGTTTAAAACTGCATGCGTGTCACTCATAGAACTTCACCCTGAAAAGGAAGTCAAGAGATATGAGTGAAGAGGAGTTTAAAACAGTTTTTGATGTGTGTAACCTTGTCAGATCATCTCGAGACCATCTTAGTACGATATGCTGGCAGACAAAATAATTCTAGAAGGGGGGGGGGGGGGGTAGTGTTAACTTAGAAATCAGATCACAAAAATTGTTCGCTATCCTAATCCATGATTTTCAGAGAGATGTGAGAAATATGATTTGCACTTGGACATTGATGATAACTACACCGTGGAAATCATTATTCTTTTTTAAAATAAATTACCTGTAGATGGATAAGTCGTTTACTTGACGTCGTGTGCAAAATATATAGCTTTTTCTTTTTTATCCTAAGTGCCTTCACCCTTCTGGCAATTCTTTAAAAAACATTATGAATAACATATTCTTATCGTGCTTATAGGTATTATAAAAAGAAAAGATCCCCCTGAGTCCTACGTTTTGAAAAAAAATTACACTTTAGTTATATTTGTGTTACGACAAAAAAAGGGGAACGCTGTCCGGCACTACATGACGATTATTTTACCGATTTTGTAAATTTAAAGTGCCCATAGTGATGACCACTTTTAACTATTTTACTTTCTGATTTTAGTCCAATTTCGTTTAAGCTTTCACCAGTCTGTTTATCTGATTTTCTTGTTTTCTTTTAGTCTACTCTAAGAGTAGTTGTCTATCAAAGACCCTATCCGATGAAAAAAAAAACAATTTTATATCAATGGAGACCTGATTCAAAGTAGAATACAAATATAAACGAATAACTATGACTGCCTCCCCATATTGCCAACAAACCTCATTTTCTGCACCCCTCCAAAAGAAGGATCAACAGGGGTCGGAATTGCCGTCATAACATGTGGACCCAATCGACAAGTCTATATAGCTGAGGTGATGAGCCGTAGTTAATTAGTGCACAGTCATTGTGAATATGCATACTCCAGGTGAGATGGTGTCATGAAGTCGATAGTTGTTTTTTTAGGTCGACAACTTCCGTTTTTCAAAATTTTTTATTTTGAGTTTTTGGAGGGCTGTTTCTCCCCTGACAGATGTCAACATAGTATGTAATTGATAGTATTGTAATATATGGCTTATACGCTTTTAGTTGATATATAATTCATCTATTTCAACTTTTAATCCCGACATGGTCTTTAATGTTGGATTTTCCTCTAAGCGCGACTGATTGCCCTTTTTCCCGCCCCAAGAATTAAAAAAGTGCATGTTTCTGACCCTGTATAATGTCTGGTTGTTTGCACGAAACACTCCTTCACTTTTAAATTGACTTCGACCTTTTTCATCAAACTTGTCATATTAATGACTGCTTCAACAAATATGGTGGTTGATTTGTCACGAAAATCCTCTGTAACTGAAATCCAAATAAAACTTCAAACGTTGCCATCGGATCTCAGATTACAGATCTCCCCAAGACATGAAGAAATGAGAGAGTGAGAGAAAGTGAAGTGAGAGTGTGTGCGTGTGTATGTGTGTGTGTTTGTGTGAGAGAGAGAGGAAGCGAGAGAGATAGAGAGAGACACAGAGAGAGCGGGTGAGAGAGAGAGAGAGCGGGAGAGAGAGATAGAGTAGAATGTGTATGTGTGTGTGTGTGTGTGTGTGTGTGTGTGGGGGGGGGGGGGGGGTGGGAGCATGGGACGACAAAACAAATTTACCAAAAAATAGATAATGTCATTTTTGCGCGACGGGACCAGAATACGAAAGGTTTACTAATATTATTTAGATTTTTGTTTTCCTTAATTTTTGATAATGATCCAGAGCTTTATATTTTCGTGAAAATTATCTCGGGTAATACATTCGATTAAAATTCAATGCAAGAATAACATGATGTCAACGCTATATGTAATTGGATAAAGGAATTAGCTAAATTCTTGTGGACAATATTGTAATACCTTATCCACTACAGTATGTATACATTCTGGTACTTAATTTTGTTAAAGATATAGACCGGTAGTGGTAAAATTGCGGGCCACGGGTTTTGGGTGCAAAGTATACACTCAATATTATTTAAATATTACCTTCAGAGGTTTAGATGGCAGTACTTCAACCTAAATTCGCAAAAGAGCAGAAATATATGCCCAAATGTTTAATGTTGCATTGCATTCGCGATATCTATCCAGGCCGGATCGATATGATAATTTACCAAATATATCAATTAGTAGGCGGTTTCCCGGCAAAATTCGTATCATCACGTATTAGTCAAAACATATTCTTTCACATGATTGGTAATAAGAGCTTAAATTTCATTGTTTGAGAGGGGCGTTTCCAAAACTGGTCTATACTTTCAAATATATCAACTTTAAATATCTTTCAAAAATTTATTTTGAGTAGATTTTAATGACGGTCATGGAAAATTGATGAATAAGAATTGTTAAAATGTAATCCTTGAATAAGAGTTGATATCGGATAGGTGAAAAATCGTGGGATTTACCCAGCATAATACAATAACGTACAGGTGCCGTGGCCTAGTGGGTATGTCGCAGGACCATGGATGATGATGATGATGTCATGAAGTCGATAGCTGGTTTTTAGGTCGACAACATTCGATTTTAAAAGCTTTTGATTTCGATTTTCAGACAGCTGTGACTCCTCTAACAGATACTAAAATAGTATATAATTGATTCAATGTAATCAATGACTCATAAACTTTCAGTTGATATATGCACACCGTACTTCATTTATGCCTATTTCAATTTTTACTCCCGACAAGGTCTTTACTGTTGGATTTTTCTTTAATCGCAAGACAGCGCCCTTTTGCCGGCCAATAGAATTACAAAAGTGCATGTAACTGACCTTGCACTGCTCATGTTGTTTGCACGAAATTCCCATTCACTTTTAAATTGACTTCGACCTTCTTCATCAAACTTGTCATTATAAGTGACTCCTTTAAAAAATATGATGGTTGATTTGTCACGAAAATCCTCTCTTACCGAAATCCAGACAAAATCAAATTTCAGACGTCGCCATTGGATCTCAGATTTCAGATGTCTCCAAGACATGAAGAGATACGAGAGTGAGAGAAGGAAGTGAAGTGAGTGTGTGCGTGTGTGCGTTTGCGTGAGAGAGAGAGAGAGAGAGAGAGAGAGTAGAATGTGTATGTGTGTAGGGAGGGGGGGGGGGGAGGTGGGAGCATGGGAAGATGAATTTACCAAAAATAGATAACGTCACATTGGCGCCACGGGACCACAATACGAAGGGTTTACTAATATAATTTATAATTTATGTTTTTTTCTTCTTAATTTTTTAATAATAATCCAGAATTGATTATATTTTCATGAAAATTCACTCGGGTAAGGCATTCGATTAAAATTCAATACCGGAATAAGATGATATCAGCGCTTTACGTTTCAGTTTCAGTTTCAGTTTCAGTTTATTTTCATATTTCTCACATGTTGTATAGTACATCATTACATATAGCATGTTACATTTTGAACTCATTTTAGCATGCGTTTATACAAAAAAAAAAGAAGAATGATACATAAGACTAAGTTGAATAAGGGAAGAAATATGATGGAGCCTGAAGAGAAAGCAATGCTTGTAGGTCATAGGCTCCGGAAGTTAACACAATGAAATAGTCTTGTGTATATTAAAAAAACGTAATTTAATTAAATTGAAACTTATTATGAAAAAAAAAAAAATATTCATACACTTAGCAATATTTGTATAACATTTTCACTACCCGTACGCAATGGCAATTCCCATAGGAGCATACCAAGATGTCTGCATCAATTGACAGGGAGTGTCGCTGGCTAAGTACCGGTAAAGTACGATGTTGTAGAAAATTTAAGTGTAGCCGCGCTGGCGAACGGACTGGTTGTCAATGACGCCAGCATCTTGGTATGATGGAACAAAAATGAATAGAACATTTTTTTTTTTTTTTGATACACATATACGTAATTGGAAAAAGGAACTACAGGATAGCTTTATTCTTGTGGACAATATTTTTTAATATCTTATCCACTGTGTATGCACTGTGATACTTAATTTTGTTAAAGATATAGACCGGTAGTGGTAAAATGGCGGTTGAAAGGTTTTGGGTTGCAGAATATCCATTCAATATTGTTAAGATATTGCCTTCGGTTGTTTAGATGACAGTACTACAACATAAATTCACAAAAAAGCAGAAAAATATGCCCAAATGTTCAATGTTGAAGTGCATTCGCGACATCTATCCAGGCCGGATCGATATGATAATTTTAATTATCAAATGTATAAATTAGTTTGCGGTTTCCCGGCAAAATTTGTATCATCACGTATTAGTCAAAACATATTCTTCACTTGATTAGTAATAAGAGCTTCCATTTCATTCTTTTGAGAGGGGGGGGGGGGGGGGTGTTTTCAAAACTGGTCTGTACTGGTCTAACTGGTAAAGTAGATTTTAATGACGGTTATGGAAAATTAAAATTGATGAATAAGAATTGTTCAAATGTAATCCTTGAATAATAATTGATATAGGTAAAAAATTCGTGGGAAGTTAACCAGCATAATTGACATAACGTAGAGGTGTCGTGGCCTAGTGGATATGTCATCGGACCACGATGATGATGTCAAGAAGTCGATAGCTGGTTATTAAGTCGACAAATTCCGATTTCAAAAGCTTTTGATTTCGAATTTTCAGAGAGCTGCTACTCCTCTGACAGATAATAAAATAGTATCTAATTTATGTTATAGTAATCTATGACTCATAAGCTTTCAGTTGATATATACTTCATCTATTTCAATTTTTACTCCCGACAAGGTCTTTAATGTTGGATTTTCCTTTAATCGCAAGACAGCGCCCTTTTGCCCGCCCAATGAATTAAAAAAGTGCATGTTACTGACCTTGTACACTGTCTGGTTGTTTGCACGTAACTCTCCTTCGTTTTTTTATATTGACTTTGACCTCCTTCATCAAACTTGTCACAATAGTGACTGCTTTAGAAAATATGCTGGTTTACTTGTCACAAAAATCCTCTCTAACTGAGAGAGTGTGTGTGTGTGTATGTGTGCGATTGTGTGTATGTGTGTATACAAAGAAGTTGCAAAAATGTCTTTTGAATTTATATGGAGGGGGAAAGATAGAATTAAACGGGCAATAATGTATCAGGATTATGACTTTGGAGGATTAAGAATGATTAATTTTGAAATGTCTGTTAAAATACAGCGCATAATGTGAATAAAACGTCTTTTATATAGAGAGAAAAATTTGGGATGGAAATTGTTTTTTGATCATTGCTTACAGTTTGTGGGTGGTAGATTAATTTTTGTATGTGATTATGATTTTAAAAAGATTAAACTCGTTTTAGATATTCCACCATACTATATGGAAATGTTGCAAGCATGGCAAGAGACAAGTAATTCAAGATATTTGGAGGGTTATATTAATCCAATTATTTTTAATAATCAGAATATATGTATAAATGGAAAAAGTATATTTGATAGATACTTGTTTGAAAGAGGGATCGTTCAACTGAATCACTTGGTTGAGAAAGGCCATGTTAAGTCTGTTATTTTATGAACCTCGGTATGAAAGGTAATAATTTGCTTATGATTATTGATATTTACGATGCGATACCCAGGTTATGGAAGAATGATTCAGGGTTAATACAATTCCTCGAAGTTGATTTTATAAGCTTTAATACTTATTTCCATATTTCAGGAAAAAAATACAGTTTTTGGATGTTGGTTCAAGAACAATTTATGATTATTTTATCAAAGCACTGCATCAAACGTATGATTTGCAGGTAAGGGATGGGCAAAATGATTATGATTTTATAGATAAAGAATTAAAAGAAATATTTGTTTGACCAAAAAATACTATACTCATTAGAAAACAACGAGAATTTCAATTTAAATTATTGCATGGAGCCATATATACTAATGAGTTTCTTCATAGATTTGGTTTTGTTGGTGATAATTTATGTTCGTTTTGTAAGCAGGAAATAGAAACATACAAACAAATATTTTTATCTTGCGAGAGCGTTCAAACGATATGGCAGGCTTTAGTTCAACTTTTTGGGTTAGATGAAATTAAAGATTTAGAATGGATATATTTCTTGGATTGGCAGGAAGTTCATATAGAATAAAAATGTGTAATACTATCATTTTCATGGTAGAGTATGTTACATTTATGTGAAGATCGGGGGGAGGGGGCGAGTACCAACTTTAGAAAAGATGATTTTTTTTTTTTTTTTTTAAAGTATAGGGATGAGGAGAAAAGAAAATAGCAATTAGAATGGGAAAGCTGGGATCACATTTCTTAACGTGGGAGCAGCTTAAGATTGATTAAGATTTGTTTTCTTCTCCACCGTGAGCCTGTTAAAAGTGTAACTCTATTTTGCGGCCCGTATAACTTACTTATTTAGTATATTTTTCTTGAGTTGAGAATGTTAGCAGACATCCACTGAGTGAGTAGTGTGTGTGTGTGTGTGGGGGGGGGGGGGGTGGGGGGTGAGTATGTGTGTTGGTGGGTGGGGGTGTTTGTGTGAGGGAGGGGGGGGGGGCAGGAAGGGGGCAGGGAGGAGCAGGCATTGTTTTAGTTAAAATTACCTCCAGATTTGTTTAAGTTTTGTTTTTATATACACTGTTGGTCATAATGGTAGAATAATTATTTTTACCCTAATTAATTGAATGATTTTGACAACGATTTATTCCTAATAGATCTACATAACAGTATGAATTCTCAGATTTTATTGAATGACAATTGGGGAGTGTTTGTTTTGCGTGACTGCTTAAGCATGTGTGTGCTAATATGCCAATCAACTAGGGGACCTACGTCCTTAATTCATAACTGACAGTAATGGGGATTAATGCCTCATAAAAGGGGATTAATGCCTCATAAAAGGGCACTTATATACCACATCGACACGGTTTTGATCCTGGGGGTTCACATTAACGATGCCATTGCTTAGCCAATAAATCATGACTCTACGCAGCGGGCGCTAGGGTACGTCGACGCCCCCACAAAAACAAAAAAACAAAGAAAATGCAATAAATTTCCAATAATTCATTTCATTTCCCCCAGTCCCCAACAGGAAAATTGCTCTGTAGGGCCATGCATTATGGTTCAAGGCATGCCCACCAAGAAGATTTTTTTAATGTTGGGGTCGGGTCAAAATGCAATGAATTATTGAAAAATTATTGCATTTTCTTTGTTTTTTTGGTTTTTGCGGGGGCGTCGACGTACCCTAGCGCCCGCTGCGCACAGTCATGATTCGTTGGCTAAGCAATAGCCTCGTTACTGTGAGCCCCCAGGATCAAAAACGTGTCGATGAACTATAATAGTGCCCTTTTATGAGGTATTAATCCCCATTACTTTCAGTTATGACTTAAGGACGTATGTCCCCTAGTTGATAAGCATTGTAGCATCCACATGCTTTAGCAGTCCTGCAAAATAAACACTCCCCAATTGTCATTCAATAAAATCTGAGAATGTACACTGTTATTTAGAACTATTAATAATAATAATAATAATATTTGATTCTTATATAGCGCACGTATCGACCTTACAAGGTCCTCAAGGCGCTCCAACATTACCCGGCTATGCTAGGCTGCCGATTTCGGCGACGTATCCACTCATCCACGACACCTATTAGGAATGAATCATTGTCAAAATCATTCAATAAATTGGGGTAAAAATAATTATTCCACCATTTTGACCAACAGTGTAGGTGAATAACATTTACAATTGGCATATATATTATGTTTAGGTACTTATACGTTTACTTTCTTGCTAAGTTATATATGCTGCAAATAAGTTTTTGTTTACTTATGTTTATTTAAAAGCAATCAATATTGAACACGTTTATTTTATTCAATTGTATGTTATGGTTTCTATTATACATCTGGAGAAATAAAACAAATTTGCTTTAAAAAAAAGGTTAATCTATATTCGCCACTCACCACCCAGGAGTTAAATGAGTACCCGATAGGATGTGAAAGTAAATGTGAATGGATTGGCATGTGTGCGCTTGTTAAATAAAGCCTGGCCGGAATGCTCCCCAGGGAGTGGAGCGTGTGCACGCTCATAGGCAGATTAGCAATTGAATCCAATGACCGAAGTAATAATAATTACAATGTAAAGCGTTTAGAAACAAAGTATTAAGCGCTTTACAAATGTGATTGTTATTATTATCATTATTATTCTTATCATTCATATTATCACTATTATCATTATTATTAGTAGTAGTAGTATAAAAATAGGAATTGTACATGTATATAAAAGGAGCCGAGGTCAACTTAAGGATTTGAGAATAAATTAGATTGCAAACAATAGACCTATATTCATCCATTGACACCTTGCCAAATGTTGAGGATTAATTCAATTTATTTTTTTTATAAATAAATGTAATGCTTCCTGGGAGCATTAAATTAAATGATTCAATTCAATAGTCCATTTTTCGAAATGTAATAAAATTTAATGCACAGATCTGTGTTACGTGCCTCGTTAAATGTTAAATTATATTTATATTGTCATTATGTTATAGATGAGTGATGACTTCTAACTGTATATGATTCTGTTAAGTCTCTGTGGTAGTTAGTAACATAACGTATATATGCTTTATGCATTTGTAATAGTTTGATAACGAGATGTTAGAGTGAAAAGGTGCGATTTGTTATCATATTTAAAGGGATAGTTGAGTTCTGTTTTTAGACCGCAAATGCCTTCAAAGTGCATAGCTATTGTTCTTATTCTTATCTATGACATTTCTAGTGCTCTTTTAGAACCTAAAATTGCTATGAAGGTAATTTTAGACCCCAAAATGTGTGAAATTTAGCCAATACGAGCATACCAATTCAGCTCCACTTAAAAAAAAACACGGTGACCGTTAATTTATTATTAAAATAACAATACATGATCGGGCTAATTGTGGGTAATATAAGCAACACGAAAATGCCAAGAAAAAACCCATCATTGGCATTGGCTGAAATACGACGTAAAAGGCGTTATTTCGTGTTTTTTTTCAAATTTGTCAAAATATCTAATATTTGTGGTGGTACACAAGTATTAGAGATCGTTATATTTCAGCCGTCTCTGAACCGATTTTGATCAAACAAAGATGATTTTGTCATTTAAATATTTAGTTCTTTCAAACTTAGTTTTTCATTATCTCACACAAAAATATTTTGTGTAGCGCCCTCTGCAACAGAACTTAACTATCCCTTTAATTTATGTTGAAGTAATTTAGCTTCAATATCTTATCTTATAATATTATGACAAATTATATATATATATTATCATTCTGTTGTTATTTGTTGTTCATTGAATAAACAATAAAATATCTTTCAAAACAAAAAACAGTAACAGTGCATTCACAAAGTCATATCATTAGCTTGTAAACTTTTTTCCTGTCTTGGTTTGACCAATTTCTCTTAATCAGCATGGCGTCATGGGGGGGGCTTAAAAAAACAGCTTTAAAAGCAACTTCAGAGCTCGCCTTCGTGTATTCAAGGACGAATATGCCTATTTCATTTCCCCCAGAAAAGCAGCGATGGGCGGGGTTCCATTCTTTCCTTCGACCAAACATAACTTACCAGTCACGCATTTTAGATGATCGTTTTATGTCCTTCGAAATTTGGGTGGGGCCTCGTAATATTTTGGACCAATCAGATTGGCCTACGACACGTATTTAAATTATTTTCCTTTTGATCATTACTGATGGGATGGGTGAAAATTGTCCTTTCCACCAATCAAAACCCAAGTTTGATATACTGTGGGGATGTCTTCTACTTGTAATACTATAAATGTGGGCATCCAATCCTTCCAGCTTCATATCGAGGATCCAGCAGGCAGTTGCACAACTAGATTTGAAGGACAGCAAATCTTCGAAAGCTTTGGATATTGTGAGCAGGGTGAGTATATTTCCTCTCTTCCTCAAAGTATCTCTATCTAATAACATTCATAAAATGTTGGCCGCATATATGTTTCTATACCAGAAACAGTTGGCCTGTAAGGAATAAGTTGCTTAGCTATTCCTGTTGCACCATGGAAGGGTGAAATAGAAGTAGTATTATTTGACACCTTTGAGTGATATTTTGAGAGATTACAATAGAAATGATGGTTATAATTTTGACTTTAAGGATAGTTGGACGAATTTAATAATACGCCAACATTACGACTATTTGAATATCATGGTTCATCATTATTTCTGATCTTGGTACCACCGACCTACCAGTTCTAAGTAGCTTTGTCTATAAACCATCGCCGTATTTTGTATTGTGTCAGTAAGCAGTAACCATGGTCATTTCGTTTATCCTCCTCGTTATTCCAACAGCAAGCTGAATATTCCCTTTCATATTTTTGTTTGTATTTTTAGTTCTTCTTTGAGTCCGACAAAACGTCTTGAACATGGCCCAACTTTTCTTGTACATGGCACTCGCTGCTACCTTCGTGCTTGTTTCAAGCCAACCGGATTGTAAGTATAATGTACCAATATATAAATAATAATATTACAAATATGTAAGAGTAATTTTTACACAGTCTCACAACTTAAAGTTAAGATAATTGCATTGCTTTGAAAAACATGACTGTTAAGCATGTTAAGTGAATTATTCAAAGCCTTCCACGCCCTCTATTAACCAGACAGGAAAAATACATGATATATATATATATATATATATGTATATATATAAGTGAGATCTAGATTTAAAAACAAATATGCCAACAGTTTTGCAGACCATGACACGTTAAAATTTATTCTCTCTTAAATGTATAAAAGAATGCGTAAGCCCACATTAATCATTTTTTTAGGCACGGACGATCCAAACGGGACCATCTACAGAGGAGAGTTGGCTCAGACCTTTTCCGGTAAAACATGCCAATCCTGGAACTCCCAGAACCCACAGAGGCACTCCCGGACACCCGGCAACTACCCTGATGCGGGCCTTGGGGATCACAACTACTGCAGAAACCCCGACAGTGCATTCACCGCCTGGTGTTACACCACCGATCCTGATACCCGATGGGAGTATTGTACCATTGGTGATTTCAGCCAGGAATGCACGAGTAAGTATTGTATATGTATGCGTATACATTCAGAACAAAAAATATAGTGGACGCTATTTGTATTAAAGATATTTAAATAGAATATTGAATTCGAGTTATTTTTCAAGTATCATAATACCATAAAATAACCCTCTCTAAGATGATATGAAATTTGATTCGTACCACTCATGCATGAGTTAGCATAGTCCTTAAACAATTAATTAGTCTCTGAAAGAAAATAATTAAAATCGCATCCTACCGGGTACCTATGGGTGGAGAGAGCCAATTTAGCTTGATTGAGGACATGGGTGACTTGCCGGGGATCGAACCCACGACCTTCTTCTATATCCAGTCAAGTGTTGCAATCGACTACGAAACTTCTACTTATTCCACATTGAATTAGATCCCGAATGCTACCAACAATCCCCTGGCGCTGACTACCGAGGAAAGGTCTCGACTACCCGGAACGGTCGTGAGTGCCAAAACTGGACCTCCCAGTCGCCCCATGGTCACAGCCGCACCCCAGAGAACTACCCTACCTCTGGTCTCGGGGACCACAACCTCTGCCGCAACCCCGACGGCGAGGATTTCGCCTGGTGCTACACAACCGACCCCAGTGTCCGTTGGGAGTTCTGCAACATCGGATTGCCCGAAGAAAGTTGCTAAATGGCGTTCAATGTCTTCTTAAAATGAGCGGAGGAGGAAGGGGTATTTCTTGAATCTTATCATGTTTCGTTATCGTAATTTTGCTTTTTAATATTTATCATCTTTGGAAACAGGGTGACTTTGTAGGCCATATGGTGGCTGCTTACTGCTATGATACAACCTCCTATATTGATTTCACTGTCTGTCATTTCTTTGATGGAATATTATTGTTCAAACCTCTCTACGAGAAAGTATGGATCTAATTTCCTGTTCATATTTTAACAATTGCTAACATTCTTTAGGTGTTGTTCTGCTAGTACTTTCTTTTGATGGGGTGGTTGGGAGGGAAGGGGTCAACTATTTATATCAAGTGGTGTGTTTCAGAAAGAAATAACAAACGAAAACTAGACAAGAAATAGAGGGAAATAGAAGAATAAATGTTTCATTACTTCACCGTTACAAATTTATCTCATTGATATATTGATAATGATATAGCAGTGTAACTCAGATTGAATAAACAGTAGTTACACTATTTATTCGCAATAATATTAAGCAATGGAAACATTGCTTTTTTTACTCTTTGAATTTGTATTAGTCTTAGAATTAAATCTTAGCATTGTGTTGTATTGGCTATAAGGTGTAGTACTGGATTAAATACTTCATATATTGTTTGATGTATCAATATTGCATTCCTTGATAATGAGTCACACCACCCCCTGTGCAATCATTTGTTGAACAATAAAAGACGATTGAAACATCTCTAGCACACTCACAATGTTGTGTTTGCTTTGTTGTATTTCCGTTTAATGGACAAGGAACAAACAGAGAGAGAGAGAGAGAGAGAGCGAGAGAGATATCGAAAGAGAGGGAGAGAGAAAGAGAGAGAGATTGAAAGAGCGAGAGAGAGAGAGAGAGATTGAAAGAGCGAGAGAGAGAGAGTTTTCTTTCCATTTTAATTTTGAATATTCATTGTAATGTGTGCGCGTGCGTGTGTCTGTGTATGCGTGCGTGTGTGTGTGCATGCTTGTGTGTGTGAAGGTGAGAGAGAAGGATATATATATATGGAGAGTATGAGAGACAGAGTGAGTGAGTGAGAGAGAGAGAGAGAGAGAGAGATAGAGAGATAGAGAGATAGAGATGGGGAGGGGTTGGGGTTGAGAGAAAATATTTAAACACACGAAGGCGCGAATCTTTTCCCTTTCGTTTTCTTTCCCTTTTAAAGGCGTCGTTTAAAAATGTTAAATCTGAGATGCACGACCCTATATGTGTTATCAGGGTCTGTGAAATAGTGTAATATTGAAGCACTAAAGGAATTGCGCTTCAAAATGATCAAGAAGTGCCTCAAATTTTTTTTGAGTGACCGGTTTTACCATACCTGTTTTCCCCAATAGACTGTAGTGAATCAGACAGGTGATCGGCTTGTAAAAGTCATTGGGTTCCTGACTGACCTAAAGGTTTGTAATTACCATTGCAGCATGAGCTAAATCCAGGATTTTGTTTCAGAATCTGGGACAAAGTTACCGGATCCCTTTAATTTTGAATATTCATTGTAATGTTTAAAAGGTTTAATATCACATTTTCATTAACTTTGGAAAATAAAAATATAATGAACTAGCCCCAAACATCTTACACATTCTTGTAACTTGCATCTTGGTAAATCTAAACTGCAATTCCCTTTTTTCTCCTCGGAACAGTTGATTTGAACAGACATTGTCTTCGATGTTACATCCCTCTTCTTCTCCTCTATAGGCTTTTCCTGAATTTGCGAAACATGTGCGATTCACAACGACAATAGTGAGGATAACGATGATGATGATAATACTACTACTACTACTACTACTAATGATAATATAGTAATAATACAAATAATCAAGTACACTGTGAAAAATGTGGGCAATATTATTTCCACACTTTGCCCAACGTTGTGCCATAGTCAACCCAACCATCTATTGGGCAATAATTTTCCCAGTGGTATTGGTAAAAGTACCCGACTTCACACGTGCATAATTGTTTCGTATTTTGACCAACATTTGGGCTAACATATCACCCTTCAACTGCCCAACTACGGCAGCCCACTTGTTGTGAAAATCTTGACCAGCTGTTGGGCAAAATACTAACAAATTATGCAAATATTGCCCCATAGATGGTTGGGTTGACTATGGCACAACGCTGGGTTACGTGTTGAAATAATATTGCCCAATTTTTTCACAGTGTATAATCACAGAGATTACCAGAAACAATTTACTATACAATCGAAATAGAATATCATACCCATATCTTGCGTACCCTTTTCAATTTTGTTTCAATCTTAATTCCGAGAGTCAGAAAGTGCGAGAAATGTCAGACAACTTTGCGAGGGGTGGAGACTTTATGAAACTACATTGTCATTGTGACTGATTGGGGACAAAAATAAGAATCTGACTTTCTGGGGGGAGATATGCCCGAGCTGCCCTGGGACACCTGGGAGCGCGACAAAATTGCGAATTATTTGAAAATATATTGTCGCGCAAATGTCGTGCAACAGTCGTAAGACAAGTTTGTAAACTTCAGGCAAACCTTTAGCAAAATTTTTCCGAGAGATTATGAGACTTACGCAAAAGTGTAACTAATTTGCGTATATTTGTTTGCCATTTTGTGTCTCCAATTCCTCTCGAGCTGTCACAGCCCAGTAAGTTATTAGCTTAAGATTTAACCTAAAGTGTAACCATACCCCTACTACCCCTTTGACGAAATACGGCTCGGAACAATTTTTGTTAAAGCAAATGTCGGGTCATAATATTAAAGAACGATCCAACCTTGATACTGATAAGTTCATTCGTATGGCGGCAAAACAAAAATAAGAGAAACAGAATGGACACAGCATGAAATAAATCGGACCAATGAGAGAGAGAGAGAGTTTTGAATTTGTAAAATATGAAATCACTAATAATCTGAGCGAATCTCAATTTTGCAATATGGTCAGTAGATTGTGACTCTCCCGTTTGTCGTGTGCAAGATAAATTGTTTCTCTCCGAAGTGCCTTCATCCATGGGGCCCTTCTAAAAGTGCAATATTAATAACATATTCTGATCGTGCGTATATGTTCTCTAAAAAGAAAAGACCCTCCTGAGTCTTACGCTTTGAAACAAAAACGACACTTTCATCATTTCGTGTGTTAGGACAAAATAATTTGAAATTTTTCCAGCACTACGTGACAGTTCCATGGCCGATTCAGCCAATATAAAGTACCTATAGTAATGAACACTTTTAACTATTCTACTTTCTAATCTTAGTCCGGTACTCGTTTGACCGTTCAACAGTCTGCTTGTACATGTATGAGTTGTCTTTTATTCTTTTAGGGAAGTTGTCTATCGAGAAGCCTATCCGATGAAAATATTAGTTAAAATCAATGAAAGACTGGATGAAGGTTGAATACAAATTATAAAGGAATAAAGAATATTTCCCCTTTAAATGTTGCACAAAAGCAAATTGAAACCTCGTTTTCTGCATCCCTCCAAATCACGGGTTAACAAGGGTCGGATTTGCCGCAGTTACGGAGATGACATAACATATGGACCTAATCGGCTCGTCTATAGCTGAGGCGATGAGGCGTGCTTACTTAATGCACAGTGAATTGTGCATATGCGTACTCCACATAACATGATGTCATGAAGTCGATAGCTGGTTTTAAAGTAGACAATTCCGATTTACAAAGCTATTGATTTCGAGTTTCCAGAGAGCTGCTAGTCTTCTGACAGATACTAAATTAGTATATAATTGAAATTATTGTAATTCATGACTCATAACCGTTCAGTTGGTATATAATTCATTATTTCAACATGGTCTTTAAAGGACAAGTCCACTCGAAAATAACTTACTTTTAATAAAAGCAGAAAAATCTGACAAACCAATCAAAAAAAGTGTGAGCAAAATCGGATAATTAATAAGAAAGTTATGAAGTTTTGAAAAAAAGTATGTAAACTATGGAACAATGAGAATGACAATACAAATTGCCAAGGTGGTTATTAGTTTGCGACATGTCCTCACTATTTATTAAATGCTCTTTATGGTTTAATCCCATTAATGTCCCTTTTTATTACCCAAAACTTGATTTCTCCATGCCTTTGCCCAGGTTATATGATTTGTATCATATTGCGGGCATGACATTTCACAAAATCTTTTATGAACTTTGAAGAATTTCTACTATTTCTGAATATTGTATATTCATAATTTATTGATTTTTATATTAATAGTTTATCAAAATTCACATATTTCAACTACCCCATATTAGTGCATCCACACAAAACATATTACTATTAATGTAACTTGGATGCTGGTGTGAAGAAATAAGATTCTTGAGGAGAAAATAGGAAATTTATATCATCCATATAAAGAAAATAATTAGGGGATAGTGAGGACAACACGTCACAGACTCATGAGTGAGTTGCCAATTTGTCTAGTGATTTTCAAAGTTTTTAATGTCATTAAATTCATAACTTTCTTATTAGTTATCTGGTTTTGCTCAGATTTTTTTTGATTGGTTAGTCTGATCTTTCTGCTTCTATTGAAATTAAGTTTTTTTTTCGAGTGGACTTGGGCTTTAATGTTGGATTTTCCTTTAAGTGCAACTCAGCGCACTAAACTGACCTTGTACAATGTCTGGTTGTTTGCACGAAACACTCTCTCACTTTAAAATTGACTTCGACCCTCTTCATCAAACTTGTCATATAAGAGTGACTGATTTAAAAATATGCTGGTCTACTCGTTACGAAAATCCTCTTTAACTGAAATCCAGATATAACTTCGGACGTCACGGTTGCCATCGCATCTCAGTTTTCAGATCTCTCCGAGACATGAAGAGATGATAGAGTGAGAGAACGGGAAGTGTGGGTGTGTATTTGTGAGAGACAGAGATAAAAATATTTACACTTGTTCTGGGAGTGTGTACATGTTCAAAGATTATGGCAAAATGTAATAGCTAAGTTTGAGCTAAATGATTATTATCTGTGTCAAGCCATTATGTATGGAAATTATTTCTTTAATTATTTGTATATAATATATGGATAAACTGTATATGATGGAATTTGTTTTGAAATAAAGAACCCTGTGGAAGGGGGAAAAAGTTTGAGCTAAGGGAATTAAGGTCTATCGACTGGATAGATATTCATTTAGGGTTGTCCGGTAACTCCCCACGAATAAAGATTTGTAATACAATTATTTTTGCAATGAAGTATTGGATATATATTGAAAGAAGAAAAGAATATTGCAGGGAGGGCAGGTAAATTGGCCTTACATTTACAGAAATGAGAACAAGTAAAGTTTTCATGAAATTTTAACACTGGGCTATTGTGGCTATTGTAGCCTCGTTTAAATGATTAACAAAACATGTTTTAAATAGATTGTTTCTGTTTGTCTGTCGCTCCAATTTAGGGTATTCTGAGGAGGCTAGGAACAGTGTGTGGTGGAAGTGTGGTCGGTGGTGTGTGTGTCGTATGGTGGGGAGGGGGGGGGGGTAGTAGTGTGTTTGGTTGAATGGGGTTGTTTGTTTTATGTTACAACTGATTTCATTTTCGTTATAATGTAATGAAAATGTTTTGAATTCTTGTCAAGGAAAAATAACTGTATTTTATTTCTAAAATTAATTTGTATTGTTTGGAATCAATAAAAAAAAAAGTATGTGAGGAGGGGGATGGTAAATAGGCAGCACCGGACGACAATATATTAATATCATTTATAATTCATGTTTTTTTTTTAATAACCCAGACATGATTATATATATTTTCATAAAAAATATCTCGGGTAATGCAATCGATTATAATTGATATCATTTATAATTCATGTTTAAAAAAGAATTTTTTAAAAATAATAATCCAGACATGAATATATATATTTTCATGAATAGTTGAGTTCTGTTGCAGAAAGCGCTACACAAAATATTTTTATTTTAGTGAGATAATGAAAATCTGAGTGTCAAATTTGAAAGAACATACAATTTAAATGACAAAATCATCTTTGTTTGATCAAAATCGGTTCAAAGACGGCTGAAATATCCATAAATATAATGATTTCTAATACTTTTGTACCACCACAAATATAAGATAATTTGAAAAAGCCGTTGGAAAAACGAAATAGCGCCTTTTACGTCGTATTTCAGCCAATGCCGATGTTGGTGTTTTTTCGTGTTGGTTATATTACGCACAACCAGCCGGCTCATGTATTTTTTTTAAAATCAATTAATTAATTAAAGGTCACCTTAATTTCTAAAAAGTGGAGCTGAATTGGTATGACCGTATTGGCAAAATTTCACACATTATGGGGGTCTAAAATTACCTTCATAGCAATTTTAGGTCCTTAAAGAGCACTAGAAAGGTCATAAATAAGAATAAGAGCAATAACCATGCACTTTGAAGGCATTTGTGGTCTGAAAATAGAACTTAATTTTCTCTTTAATATCATTTATAATTCTTCTTTTTATTTTATTTTTTTCTTCTAATAATCCAGATATGATTACATATATTTTCATGAAAATTATCTGGGGTAATTCGATTAAAATTATCTACCTGAATAAAATGATTTCAACGCGATACGTAATTGGAAGATGGAATTAGCTTAACTCTTGTGAACAATTTGTTTAATATGTTATCCACTGTGTATACATTCTGATATTTAAATGTATCCTTTCTGACATATCAGCTTTTAATATCTTTCAACAAAATATTTTGAGTAGATTTCAATGATGGTTTAATATGGAACATTGATGAATACGAATTAAAAAAATATAATACTTGAATAAAAGTTGATATAAGTAACAATTTCTTGGGAATTTAACCAGCATAACATAGCGTCGAGGTGTCGTGGCCTAGTGCATATGTCACCGGACCATGGATGATGATGATGTCATGAAATCGATAGCCTTTTTTTTTTTAGGGCGACAACATCCGATTTTCAAAGCTTTTGATTTCGAGTTTTCATAGAGCTGTTACTCCTTTGACAGATACTGAAATAGTATATTATTTAAATATATGGCCTGTAAGCCCTCATCTGATTTATAATTCATCTTTTAATTTGTTTAATCCGGACAAGTAAACCATGGATATGAATTTTTTTCCCCATTTTCGTGGGTCACCTCCTGCAACCACACAAGAACCAAATATTTCAAGGGTGAGTGTGTTTTTGTCCAATCCCGGTACTGTCAAGAAGTAGTGGTGGGTTAAGAATTTTGTAGCCGGGGTGAGGAGGGGGGGGGGGGGGGGGGGGGGGGGTTAGGAGAGGGCATGTTTTTTAATGAAAATCCCTGAAATGGATAAACAACAATTCTCACTTCTTCTAACATTATCCTTGTGGCTTTTCCTTGAGATTAAGTCAAATTTCCTTTCATATACTTAAAGTTCATTGTGATATTGTGATGTAAACAAACTAACTGTACAAATATAAAAGAAATATAAGGAATAATGAGGGTCCTAGCTATTAAAAAAAAGGGAAAAAAAAGGAGAAATGCTTCATTGCAACCATCATAGTTTGGTGAGTTATTGTTATTTATGTTCAAACATTGTCAGATTTTGTGTATGTTCTCTTACGCTCTTGGTATTTAAAAATAAAATAAAAAGGTGTCAATCAGCAATATCATTTTGTATTGTTTTCCCTTAGCATTTCAATTAAATGCAAGTGCATCGCAACCAGATACATAGCTTATTTCCTTATGTCCTATCATATCTTTGTTGTCCCTCTGATTTATTCAAAATTTTGCTTATCAAGAGGGGAGAGGAACCCCCCCCCCCCAGCACCTCTGCCACGGGTTATAAAGGAAAAAAAGAAAATTATCCTCCAAATGATCCTGCAACATAAACACAATGGATGAGCATATTCATTCGCAGAATAGCAACAACCATAACAGAAATTACACAGTACATACATTCCAATACATATGCAACTACAGTTTAATAATCAATCAGCAACGGCGTACCTACCATCAAAAATGGACGAGCTCAGGTAAATACACCCTTTCTCTCCCTTACCCACATTGAAAAGCAAAACTTGAGAAAAATTAAGAGTGAAAGATAGTAAAAGATAGAAAACATAAAAGGGCCAGGCAACATAGAACCGATATGACATCCTTCTTTTACTTCATAGCCTTGTTCTCTAACAGTTTATCTACATTATAAGACTGATTACCATCAATAGCTGGATCCAAGCTACGCCACTTCACATGCACACTCATATGAATACAAAAATAAACAAAGTTTGTTACCATTCATCGATATCAAAGCCACAGACATACATTTCACCAATGCCATTCAGATATTTCTTCCAAGGTTCATTGAAGAATGAAATCAAAATGTTGACACATGATTTTGGTTCGTTCACCTTGAAATCTAACGACGTACATAATTGTCAAGAGAATCCATCAAATGTAAACAGGTACATTGCATTGTTTTAATCATGGGTTTTTATGACACCAATTTGAAAATTCTTTACTTAATCAAACTGAGCATTCTATGTAGCAGGGAAAAACAAAACAAAACAGAGTGCTGGTTTTATTATAGATTGATCCTAATTTTATAAAAATATCTCCATTTCAAAACATGGACTTTAATTTCTGAAATATCAAACCTACTATCATCGTATGATGGTTAAAAATGATACACAAACTTATTGAGTTCTTTGTAACAACAACTTCTCACATTATCCTTAGTTATTTGGGGCGGGTTCCTAGAAGCCGTCATAAGTCTAACTTCTTGACTATCCCATTGAAACGTGTGTTATAGAATTAACACGGGTTTCAATGGGATAGTCAAGAAGTTAGACTTATGACGGTTTCTAGGAACCCGCCCTAGAATGATAAGCATCTTATATTTAAATCAGTAGGTTCCGAAATGCATCAATTCACTTCTTTGTAGAGAGGAAGTACAAGAGCATGACTGAGTCAATGTTTGCATGGTATACCCAAGCTTGTCGAATTTTAGCGATAATAAACAAGCATGGCATCATAATGACACAGGATAAAGTGTTCAAATGGTTTTCAAAATGCTTTATGAAACATATTATGTAATCAGAACTGTTAACAAATGAAAGTTCATATGCTCATGAAAAACTACATGTAGCAGCAGATATCATATTAAGCAACTTCTCTTTAAGTTTGGCATATTCCAATCAGTTTTTTGAAGGTTGATAAACAACCAGTGTATAGTCCATTATAGAGTTACACTACATAAGATCAAAATGATACATTTAAATTATATCATTCAAACAAATAATCTTTAATAATCAAAGTGCCAATTAAAGGAAAATAATAATGTCGCTTTTTTGTCGGAACCCGTTGATGACGACGCCTAATCCATGCTTGCCATGAAAGGGCCCATGACATCGAAATACAAGTGTATTCCTGTTGGTGTGCAGTCCTGCATACATCTCATATTTTGATATATAAACTTTTGAATTTGTTTCACAGATTTTTAAATATTTTTTAAAATATTTGTTTTTCAAACTTGCTAAGCTCCAGGCTGAAAGGCAGACTTGTCGGTGAAATCGATAGAACAGTTTCGGGTGATATTTCTTACAATTTTGAGTTCGAGAGCAAGTGTGAAGGTGGGCAACATGGCAAATTTGCTTCTGTATAATATTTTACATATTATTATGCCAAAGAAACGTGGTCGCATTTGACGAACCACGAACATGCACAATTTCAGTGGTGATTTCATAGTTTAATGGTATCAAATTTTGGATGTTCCTTTAAGCGCAACTCTGCTCCTATTATCCGCTTCAAGAATTAAGACAGTGTATGTAACTGACCTTGTACAATGTCTGGTTGTTTTCACGAAACACTCGTCAATTTTTAAATTCGACCCTCTTCATCAAACTTGTCATATTACTAACTGCTTTGAAAATATGCTGGTTTACTTGTCAAGAAAATCCACTTTACTGAAATCCAGATAAAACTTCGGACGTTGCCATTGGACCTCATATTTCAGACCTCTTCAAGACATGAAGGGATATAGAAAGTGAAATGAGTGTGTGTGTGTGTGTTGTTTGAGTGTGTGTGAGAGAGAGAGAGAGAGAGAGAGAGAAAGAGAGAGGAGAGAGAGGGAGAGATAGAGGGAGTGGGATGGTGTATTTTGGGAGGGGGGGGGCGGTGGTGGGCATTACGGTACGACAGAACGATTTTTTATATTAAAAAGAAAATAATTTCATATGTACGCCACGGGACCAGTACGACAGTCCTCCTTATAATGTTCATAATTTATGGTGGTTTTTGTTGTCAATAAGTTTTAAAGAATGATTTTGTTTTTTAAATCATAAAGCGCTTAGAAACAGCATTATGCGGTATACAGATGTGATTATTATTTATATTATTATTATTATTATTATTATTATTATTATTATTATTATATTATTATTATTATTATTATTATTATTATTATTTTTGTTATTATTATCATTATTACTATTAGAAGAGCCAAGGTAAATTTAAGGATCATGCGAATGAATTACAGTACATTGCAAACAATAGACGTATATCCATCCATTGACACCTTGCCAAATGTTAAGGAATAGTTTAGTTCAATGGGCCATTTGTGTAATGTAATCAAATTTAATGCGCAAATCTTTCTAATGTACCTCCTTACAAATTATTTCATCCACCTGTTACAAATAATTGTTTTTCAAAAGTCAGAATGCGAATTGCATACATTTCATATTGATAGGTAGGACAGGCGATACTGTTTGTCCTACCTAGCAACAATAAATGTGCACTGTCGCTCATATAGTTGGAATATAATGAGAATTAATGCCTCACAAAAGGGCACTAATATAGCACATCGACACGGTTTTGATCCTGGGACCTCACAGTTACGAGGCCATTGCTTTGCCACTGAACCATGATTGTACGCAGCGGGGGCTAGGGTACGGGGCAGTTCCCACAAATAAAATAAAGACAAAGAAAATGCAATAAATTATCAATAATTCATAGAATCCCCCCCCCCCCACGATCCCCAACAGAAAAAAATCTTCTGTGTGCCCATGCCTTGAGCCATAATGCATGGATTTTTGTTTATGTTGGGGACCGGGGTAGAATGCAATGAATTATTAATTATTTAGGGCATTTTCTTTGGGTTTTTTTTATTTTTGGGCACTGCCCCGTACCCTAGCCCCCGAAATGTTATCATATATTTCATTTGTGTTGAAGAAATGTAGCTTCAATATCTTGTAATATTATATTAAATGATATATATTATCATTCTGTTGTTGAACAATAAAATATATTTCAAAACAGAACAAATCAGGCGCGGATCCAGGATTTTTCTAGGGGGAAGGGGCATTTTTAAAATTGTTTTTGCTCCCGAAAATTTGAAAATCGGACCGGCCGAAAATTCGCTGTGTGTGTGTGTGGGGGGGGGGGGGGGGAGCCATCTCCGAAAAAAGGGTAAAATTAGCGTGTTTTTACACGTTATATTTCCTAGGGAGGGGGCCGGTCCCCCGGGCGCCCTGGATCCGCCACTGGTTAAATAGTAACAGTGCATTCAGTCAAAGTCTTAAAATTAACTTGTTTTCAAGGGTTGGCATAAACATTTCCCCATTGTCGGTATCGATGGAAGGGGCTTAGTGGTAACGGAACTTCTCAGTCAAAGTCAAAAAACTGTATTCCTGTCTTGGCGTTATCACTTTCTCTTGATCAGCATGGCGCCATGGGCGGGGCTTTAGAAAAAAGCTTTAGAAAAACTTCAGTGCTCGCCTTCGTGTATTCAAGGAAGAATAGCCCTATATCATTTTCCAAAGAAAAGCAGCGATGGGCGGGGTTCCATTCTTTCCTTCGACCAAACATAACCTGACAGTCACGCATTTTTAGAAGATTGTTTTATGTCCTTCGAAATTCGGTTGTGGCCTGATGATATTTTGGACCAATCAGATTGGCCTACGACACGTATTTAAATTATTTTCCTTTTGATCATTACTGATGGGATGGGTGAAAATTGTCCTTTCCAAAACCCAAGTTTGATATACTGTGGGGATGTCTTCTACTTGTAATACTATAAATGTGGGCATCCAATCCTTCCAGCTTCATATCGAGGATCCAGCAGGCAGTTGCACAACAAGATTGGAAGGACAGCAAATCTTCGAAAGCTTTTCATATTGTGAGCAGGGTGACTATATTTCCTCTCTTCCTCAAAGTATCTCCATCAAATAACATTCATAGTATTTTGGCCGCATTATGTTTCTATACCAGAAACAGTTGGCCTGTAAGGAATAAGTTGCTTAGCTATTCATTCCTGTTGCATCATGGAAGGGTGAAATAGAAGTAGTAACATTTTGCCACCTTTTAGTGTTTTTTTGAGAGACGGAGAACTTGAAATGAAGAGAATATTTCTTTCCAATAAATACCATAAAGTTTTTTTTCTATCGGTATTGATGTGTTCTGAATTTATTACGATGACCTTAGGACTTTGATTTGTCATTATGTGAAATCGAATCAAACAGATCAAGCAATATTCCGAAGAATTTACAATACGAAGCATTATTAATTATTTCCAAATATTTTTGACAAAACTTCTACTTGACAATGTGCAAACTTCAGTTTGATACGAGTTCAATTCAATTTAAGTTATAAATGATATGTCAGGTGCATCTACTTACACCAAAGATTAATGAAAATGATAACAATAGAAATTATGGTGTTAATTATAGTTTTAAGGATACTCGGATGACTCTACGTATGCGCCAACATTACAACTATTTGAATATCATGGCCCATCATTATTTCTGTTCTGGTTACCACAGACCTCCAAATTAGCAGGTAGCTTTATCCACAAACTGTTGGCTTACTTCCTTTTGTGTTGATATTCAGTAAAATACCACAGTCACTATCTTAATCATTATCTTATTCTCCGCGTCATTCCTACAGCCATCCGATTATTTCTTTTCTTATTTTTTGGTATCCTTAGTTCTTCTTTGAGTTCGACAAAACGTCTTGAACATGGCTAAACTTTTCTTGTACATGGCACTCGCTGCTATCTTAGTGCTTGTTTCAAGCATCCCCGATTGTAAGTATACATTTTTCTTTTAAATGTACCAATATATCAATAATAATATTACAAATATTTAAGAGTGATTTTTATACAGTCTCACTATTTCAAGTTAGGATATATTGCATGCTTTGAAAAACATGACTCTTAAGCATGTTAAGTGGATTATTCAAAGTCTTTAACCTCCCCCCAATCAGACAGACAAAATACATTTTATATGTGTGTGTATATATATATATATATATATATAAGTGAAATCTCGATTAAAGAAAATAAGCCGACAGATTTGCAGACCAAAACATGTTAGTGGATTAATAAACGCCTTGGCACTTTCACTTAGTTGCTTTGGAGATATTTTTTTAAAGGAAGAAAATTGAACCATACATGTATGTATTAAATGAAGGACCATGCAGAACAGGAAAGTAGTCTAGGAGGGCATTTCAAAAGCACTCATATTTATCAGATACCTTTATTAATACCATGCTCTTTCGGCATCCTCATCGTAAGAAACTTATTTCTTTTAACTTACCCAACTAAAGCTGTTATGAATCTAGTTTACCATTACTGTATCATTATGATCATTTTTTTTGTTGAAAATTGATCTCTGTAAAATTTTAGCAGTTAAAAACAAATTTCCGAATGGACAATAAATACTTAATTTCAATTTTAATTTCATTCTCTCTTAAATGAATAAAACAATGCGTAAGCCTACATTAATCATTGTTTAGGCACGGACGATCCAAACGGGACCATCTACAGGGGAGAGTTGGCCCAGACATTTTCCGGTAAAACATGCCAATCCTGGAACTCACAGACCCCACAGGGGCATTCCCGGACACCCGCCAACTACCCTAATGCGGGCCTTGGAGATCACAACTACTGCAGAAACCCCGACGGTGCATTCACCGCTTGGTGTTACACCACCGATCCTGATACCCGATGGGAGTATTGTACCATTGGTGATTTCAGCCCCGAATGCACGAGTAAGTATTGTATATGTATGCGAATACATTCAGCACAAAACATACAGTGGACGCTATTCATATTAAAGATATTTAAATAGAATATTGAATTCGAGTTATTTTTCATATTTCATAATAACATAAAATAACCCTCTCTTAGATGATATGGAATTTGATTTATAACACTCATGCATGAGTTAGCATAGTCATTAAACAATTAATTAGTCTCTGAAAGAAAATAATTAAAATCGCATCCTACCGGGTACCTATGGGTGGAGAGAGCGAATTTAGCTAAGGTGCTTTGATTGAGGACATGAGTGACTTGCCGAACCCACGACCTTCTTCTGTATCCAGTTAAGCGTTTAAACCAATCGACTTCGAAACTTCTACTTACTCCACATTGAATTAGATCCCGAATGCTACCACCAATCCCCTGGCGCTGACTACCGAGGAGAAGTCTCGACTACCCGGAACGGTCGTGAGTGCCAAAACTGGACCTCCCAGTCGCCCCATGGTCACAGCCGCACGCCAGATAACTACCCTACCTCTGGTCTCGGGGACCACAACCTCTGCCGCAACCCCGATGGCGAGGAATTCGCCTGGTGCTACACAACCGACCCCAGTGTCCGTTGGGAGTTCTGCAACATCGGATTGCCCGAAGAGGGTTGCTAAATGGCGTTTCAAAGAGTCTTCCTAAAATGAGCGGAGGGGAGGGGGTGTCTCTGGTATCTTGTCATGTTTGGTCATCGTAATTTTGCTTATTATATCATCTTTTGATTCAAGGGTGACTTTGTAGGCCGTATGGTGGCTGACTTACTGCTCTGATTATAACTTCCTAATACATTTCACTGTCTGTCATTTCTTAATGGAATACATACAAAGGTTAATGGGCAAAGCCATTATTGTTCAAACCTCTCTACGAGAAAGTATGGACCTCATTTCCTGTTCATATTTTAACAATTTCTAACAGCCTTTATTATTAAGGTGTAGGTCTTTGTAATTTTATAGGTGTTAACTTGTTGATCTATTCCTTTCTTTTGATCGGAGTGGTTGGGAGAGGAGGGTTTAAGTATCTCTATCAAGTGGTATGTTGCAGACAAAAATAACAAACAAACAAATAAACAAGAAATAGAAGGAATTGGCAGAATAAATGTTTCATCACTTCACCATCACAAATTTATTTCATTGATATATTAATAATGATATAGCAGTGTAACTCAGATTGAATAAACAGTAGTAACACTATTTCTTCGCAATAATATTAAGCATTGGAAACGTTGCTGTTTTTACTCTTTGAATTTGTATTAGAATTAAATCTTATTATTGTTGGTATTAGCTATGGTGTAGTACTGGACTAAGTATTTCAAAATAATGTTAAAAGTAACGCTTTTTAATTTTGCATTCCTTGGTAATGAATTACACCACCCCCTCTGAAATTATTTGTTAAACAATAAACGACGATTGAAACATCTCTAGCATAATCATAATGTTGTGTTTACTTTGTTGTCTTTCTGTTAATTAATGGACAAGTTTGACACAAAATAGTCATTTTTTTGTCGTTGTCCGTTCTCCAGTACGTTTATTTACTAGACAATGGTTGGTTGGAGGTGGAAAAGGGAGGGGATTCAAAAGCAAACGGAACTGAGCTCAAGAGGAAACAAAGATTGTAAATATGAAAATGTAAAGGATAGGAGGACGAATGAATAATGAGAGAGGAAGGTATAAAGCATGTAAGAAAGAGAGGGATAAAAGAAAATGTAAGAAAAAACTAATAAAGAAAATGGAAAACGGAAAAGGAGACATAACGAGAGAGATAAAAACGAATATGATACAACACTAATAGAAGAAAAATGGAAAAGCGACAAGGAAGAAAGAGAGAGAGAGAGAGAGAGGGGGGGGGGGTTGTGGGCGCGTGCGTGTGTTGTGCGTGAATGCGTGTGTGTGAAGGTGAGAGAGAAGGATAAGAGGAGAGAGAGATGGGGAGTGGTTGGGGCTGAGAGAAAATTTAAGAATGTAACGAAGGCGCTAATCTCTTTCCTTTCGTTTTCTTTCCCTTTTTAATTTTGAATATTCATTGTGATGTTTTAAAGATTATCATATTTTCATTATCTTTGGAAACTTAAAATATAATTAACTAGCCCCGATCATCTTACAATCTCTTTTAAATTGCATATTGGTAAATTTAAACTGCAACTCCTTTTTCCTCCTCGGAACAGTTTATTTGAACAGACCTCGTCTTCGATGTTACATTCACCTTCTCCTCTTCTAGGCTTTTCCTGTATTGGCGAAACATGTGCGATAATAATAATAATAATAATAATAATAATAATAATAATAATAATAATGATAATGATAATGATAATAATAATAATAAGTAGAATGATAATGATTTAAAAAATTTTAAAAAATTATGTATAAGCACAAAGATTACCAAAAAATATACCTATACGTCGTGTGTCCAGACAGGCTTTTGCATCCGGACGGCTGCTTTAAAACAGCAATTTGAAGAAGTTTACAAGCAAATTTTCTTAACTCTTTTAAGAATTATGTTCGACAATATTATACAGGACAAATATTAATGATGGTTAGTGCTTGTTCATGAATATTGTTCATTAAATACGAAGGCAAAAGAGAAGGCTATATGTTTGTTAAATGTCCGGACACACAACCCCATCTTGCGCTAGTACTGAATGGATTTCGGTCTCTTATCAGACTTGGATTTTATCATGATTACTTCAGATAATAGAGTACATTTTCTGTTAGTTCAACTAAATGCCTGTGGAGCGCCAGGACTCCAGGAGTGTCATGTTTTGAAAGACATGAGCGCTATGCAAGAACCCACATTTTGGATGACTTCAAAAAGATGACCTTACCCCCCCCCCCCCTCCCCAACGGAACGGAATGTCGATCGGTCAAATTTTCAAATTTCGGGCTTCGGCCCCCCCCCAAAAAAAAAACCCTCTTACCCCCCCCCCCCGCTTATTCAGCGGCTGGTTAAGTAATAATATGTCTTCTTACCCTCCCCCCCCCCCCGCTTATTCAGCGGCTAGCTGAGTCGTTGCGAAATTTTCGGCCCGATTTCAAAATGTTTACCCCCCCCCCCCCTTTGAAGAAAATCCGTATAATAAAATGGAGTAAAAAGATAAATTAATTGGTACATCACAATCGCAAAGGCTTTCATAAAAACCGGCCATATTACACTTTCGATATATATGCGGTATTGTTATGCACACGTCGCATTTTGAAATCCGAATCTATGATTTCTAAAGCGTTAAATTTGATACATTAAACAGGGTACTGAAATTGCCCTTGCAAGTTGCGCTGATTTCTTAAAAGTCATTGCAATCAAATTCCACTTACATTCCAAAGTTCTCGCCCTCTTCCAGCGTGTCAGGGAGTTTCCTCCCTCGGGTTTCGGGGAGGAGGAGGGTGGAGAACCCGACGGCTACCCCTGCTGCACCATAGATCACCATGGGGAGGGGGCGCCAGTACTTGGATAGTGTGAGAATGAGGGGAGAGATGATACCTGCCACGCGGGAGAAGTAGACCGGGAGCCAGGGGGGGTCAACCTAGCTGGGAAGGAAACCAATTTTCATGTGCACAGATGTAAATATCGCATACCTTCACATAACAAATTGACCGTCTGGCATGTTGTAAGTGGTGGGTGTGGCCAGGGGGACGCCCCCAACCAAAAAAGTGGCCCTTTTGACGACAAAATAGTATTTTGTAAATAATATTTTAAGGAAACCTTGAACCACCATGAGTTTGGTGTCATATGAAAGAGAGTTAAATTATCTACATTTTGATATCAATTCTAAAGAATTTGGGATTAATTAACATCGCAAATTTAAGTAAAAAACATGATTTTTGTGATTTTTTTCGAAAAATTGAATTTTACCAAAAAACATTATTTTCCATATATCAAAATTGAAAAATTAATTTTTTTAATTACTTTCCAGGAATTTGCTTATGTACAACGACAATATCCTGTGCGAGGGAGAGGTTTATATATCATTTCTATAAAAAGTTATAGCAATCCAAATTTATTGATCTGATTTCCACAAAAACAACATTTTTGCCCACATGTGTATTAACTGTATGCATATACGTGCATTAGTGTATTAAGGACCTGTTTGGTGTGTTTACATCAAGTTTTAAAGATAACTTTGAACTAAAACCTCTAATCACCATGTATTTGGTGTCAAAAGATGGATAATTAAAATACCTTCATTCTGATATCAATTTCAATGAGTGATGTAATGTGTGAAATATAAATTTTGAGCCAAAAAGGTGCTTTATTGTAGATATTCCTCTGATTTTGGCCAGTATATCGGTATATTACTGTAACTGGACAAAAGTGAAAAGACATTTAGTAGTGCAGAAAGTTCAAAGGATTTGGAGCACTGAGTGCAATTGATAAGGTTCTTCTTCTGTACTCTGGGATGTTTGAGGAAATGTGGACATTGGCAGTTGCCTCTCCCCCCCCCCCCACCCGGCACCCCGCCCCCTTCCAGCCGCTTGTCATAATCTTGCCCATGCCCAAGATAAGTTAGTGCATCGATCAACATGAATATAATATAATATTGCCATATTTGGTTAATGCCCTTGCCTCTCCCTCCACCCCCCCCCCCCAACCCGCCCCCAAAAGGGGGGAGGAAGGGAAAGGGAAAGAGGAGAGCTAAAAGGGAACAAAAACAGGAAGAAGAAAAGAAAAGGGTAAAAAGAAGGGGGAACAGTTGTGATTAATCCCGCCAAAAACGTGTGGATTGAAGGGGGAGGCGAAAAACTCTTCCCCCCCCCCCATCAAACTTAAAACAGAGAGAAGAATGGGAAGGGAAAGGAAAAGAGTGGAGAAAGGGAAAGAAAAAAAAGAGAAAAAAGAAAGGTAGGGGGGATCAGTTGCGATTTTCCCCGCCAACAAGGTGTAGATCGGGGGGCCAGGGGGAGGGCCAATGGCGTACTGATGGGGGAGGGGGCTTGGGGGAGACAGATCCTCCTAAGTATAATTCAAACATGGTTTATTTCTAAATCGATACCGCTGATTTACAAATGTTGTTGAAATAAAGAAAAAAATCCGAAATTTTTACTCAATATGTAGTACATTATCATTTTTTATGCGTTTGTTGGAAAATGGCAAATTCTTCTTCTGTTGTTTGAGGAAATGTGGGCATTGGCAGTTGCCTCTCCCCTCCCCCATCCCCACCCCGCCCTTTCCAGCCGCTTGCCATAATCTTGCCCATGCCCCAGCCAAGTTAGTGCATCGATCAACTATTGCCATATTTGGTTTAATGGTTTATTTTGCCCGACTACTAAGAAAACACGTGTATGCTTGTAAGCAACCAATAATCCGCATAATTCCTATTGTGATTAGATTAGAATGACATAAACTTTTTTCATAAAATAGTTTCGGCTAGGTATGCAAAGTTATTTTTTCTCTCGATTACTAGTAATTCGGTACAAAAATTGAAGGAACATTATGAAACTACTTGATTCGATTGAATCTCAGTTTAAGTTTTTTGTGTGTTTCAAATAGAAGGTTCGACAACTTCAATTTGAAATCTTTTCTGCTTAGCCATGAATAATTTAAAATCGTTACTAACTCCTTGAACTTCTAAGGATCTCACAATTTGATGATTGGAAAATGTCATAAGGTACAAGCTTATAATTTTGATAGCACACCACCGTCTACATTAGAGTTCTATCATGCCCGTTGCATAAATCATATGGTCTTTTTGAACATGTTGCTGAAATGACATGATTTTCTGTGAATTTTTCTCATTTGGGGGGTAAATTATACTTTTGTTGGAAAATGACAAGTCTCCCAAATTTACAGTTAGGCAAAAAAATATGCTTATTTAGAAGCCTTCATGTCAGGGCCTGCAGAAGGGTAGGGCTCGAGCACCCCCTCACTTTAAAAAAAAAGTATGTTAAAGAGAAACAGAAAGAAAGAGAGAAAGAAAGAATGAGTGACCTGCCAGTGTCACAAATGAGGTATCAAAGTATGCTCTTCTGACCGTAATTAAATACCTAAAACCCCTGAGCATTTGTGGGCTCCGCACCCTGGACCTCACCAAGGGCCCTTAGACGGGTCCCTGGATGCTCATCTGACCATAATTAAATGCCTTAAACGCTGAGCTTCATGGGACACAGCCCCCTGGACCCTACTTCAATTTACGCTGCACTCGCTCCGCTCTACCTGATCGTTAATACTCTACTTTGAAAGACGTTCAGCGGGGCCGGCATGTAACGTGTAAGAGTGGTGGTGGTGCAGATTTTTCTTCTGCCCCCCAAGAACGTTTTTGCTCATTACACCACTGCCCCTAAAAGGTGAGCCCCTGGAATGTTTGCCCCCTCCCTCCAATCCCAAACTGCTTCCGGCGCGCCTGGTGGGGGTGTCTGTCAGATGTCTTTAAAATACCCCAACCTCAATATCGAGCTAGATCAGCTTTAAAGGAAACCCAAATGGAACCTATATGAAAAGATTCGCCACAGGTCAACGATACACAAATGGCCATTGCCAGACGATTTAAATGGTGGGGAGTGACTGCCATATAGATATAGATTGTCGAGAGAAACCTTGCTTGACTAATGTTAAATGCAAATTGTACTTTCAACGTCCCTTTCCAGCACTCCTTCCTGATATGAATAATATTTAAAAAAATAAGAGCTATATACCCTAGGCGCGGATCCAAGATTTCTTAGGGGGGGGGGGCCAAATTTGAAATGATGCGAGCCAAATATTGGTACGTAATGGTGACACCGGCAGTGGCAAAAACGTTTGGGGGAGGGGGGAGGGGTAGACCAAAAACAAATCCCCATCACCCCACTCTTACATGCAGGCCCCGCTGAACGTTGCGGCGGGGGTCAAGGGGTGGAGCCCCCAGAAGCTTAGGGGTTTTGGGAAATACATTAAGGTCAGATGAGCATATTTTGATACCTTATTTGTGACACTGGCAGGTCACTAATTGGTGTGGGGTTCCAGGGGTGGAGCCCCCGGAAGCTTAGGGGTTTTGGGCAATAAATTACGGTCAGATGAGCATATTTTGATACCTTATTTGTGACACTGGCAGGACACAAATGCGTGTGGGGTCCAAGGGGCGGAACCCACAGAAGTTCAGGGGTTTTATACATTAAATTACCGTCAGATGAGCAAATTTTGATACTTTATTTGTGACACTGGCAGGACACTAATTGGCGTGAGGTCCAGGGGCGGAGACCCCAGAAGCTCAGGGGTTTTAAGCATTAAATTACCGTCTGATGAACATCCAGGTGCCTGCCTTAGGGCACTAGGCTAAATCCAGGGGGCAGAGCCCCCGAAAGCTCTGGGGTTTTTATGCATTTATTCACGGTCAGATGAGCAAATTTTGACACCTCATTATTTTGTGAGAAAGGCAGGTTATTATATTTTCTTTCTTTCTTTAGGAATTTGCCATTTTCCAACAAACGCATAAAAAATGATAATGTACTACATAATGAGTACAAATTTCTGATTTTTTTCTTTATTTCAGCAACATTTGTAAATCTGCGGTATCGATTAAGAAATAAACCATGTTTGAATTATACTTGGGAGGATCTGTCTCCCCCAAGCCCCCTCCCCCATCAGTACGCCATTGGCCCTCCCCCTGGCCCCCCGATCTACACCTTGTTGGCGGGGAAAATCGCAACTGATCCCCCTACCTTTCTTTTTTCTCTTTTTTTTCTTTCCCTTTCTCCACTCTTTTCCTTTCCCTTCCCATTCTTCTCTCTGTTTTAAGTTTGATGGGGGGGGGGGGAAAGAGTTTTTCGCCTCCCCCCTTCGATCCACACGTTTTTGGCGGGATTAATCACAACTGTTCCCCCTTCTTTTCACCCTTTTCTTTTCTTCTTCCTGTTTTTGTTCCCTTTTAGCTCTCCTCTTTCCCTTTCCCTTCCTCCCCCCATTTTGGGGGCGGGTTGGGGGGGGGGGAGGGAGAGGCAAGGGCATTAACCAAATATGGCAATATTATATTATATTCACATTGATCGATGCACTAACTTATCTTGGGCATGGGCAAGATTATGACAAGCGGCTGGAATAGGGTGGGTTGCCGGGTGGGAGGGGGGGAGGGGGAGAGGCAACTGCCAATGTCCACATTTCCACATCCCAGAGTACAGAAGAAGAACCTTATCAATTGCACTCAGTGCTCCAAATCCTTTGGACTTTCTGCACTACTAAATGTCTTTTCACTTTTGTCCAGTTACAGTAATATACCGATATACTGGCCAAAATCAGAGGAATATCTACAATAAAGCACCTTTTTGGCTCAAAATTTATATTTCACACATTACATCACTCATTGAAATTGATATCAGAATGAAGGTATTTTAATTATCCATCTTTTGACACCAAATACATGGTGATTAGAGGTTTTAGTTCAAAGTTATCTTTAAAACTTGATGTAAACACACCAAACAGGTCCTTAATACACTAATGCACGTATATGCATACAGTTAATACACATGTTGGCAAAAATGTTGTTTTTGTGGAAATCAAATCAATAACTTTGGATTGCTATAACTTTTTATAGAAATGATATATAAACCTCTCCCTCGCACAGGATATTGTCGTTGTACATAAGCAAATTCCTGGAAAGTTATTAAAAAAAATAATTTTTCAATTTTGATATATGGAAAATAATGTTTTTTGGTAAAATTCAATTTTTCGAAAAAAATCACAAAAATCATGTTTTTTACTTAAATTTGCGATGATAATTAATCCCAAATTCTTTAGAATTGATATCAAAATGTAGATAATTTAACTCTCTTTCATATGACACCAAACTCATGGTGGTTCAAGGTTTCCTTAAAATATTATTTACAAAATACTATTTTGTCGTCAAAAGGGCCACTTTTTTGGTTTGGGGCGTCCCCCTGGCCACACCCACCACTTACAACATGCCAGATGGTCAATTTGTTATGTGAAGGTATGCGATATTTACATCTGTGCACATGAAAATTGGTTTCCTTCCCAGCTAGGTTGACCCCCCCTGGCTCCTGTACTAAAGGTCGAGAATAGGCCCATCGCGGAGCTCCTGTGTTATCGGGAAATGTGTCGCACAAAAAAGTAAAGGTAGAATTATAAAGAAAAATACCAACATAAAACTATACGGTTGCACAGTATACAGAATGATCCGGATACGATTTCGACTTTTAGGTGTCGAGGTAGGGTGATTCATTGGGAAATACAGGACATATAAACTCAGTACAATGACACATCAATGATAACAACAACATGCTAATAGTGAATGGGGACAGCTTGGAAGGCATTTCTATATAAAAACCTGACCCGAGCAGAAAAATAGAATGTAATGCAATGTCATTACATTTGAATGTCCCAAATTTCCAATTTTGTAAGACATTGTCTGCCACATGCCACCCGACCTTTAATATGTGTTGATGGGAACATTGGTTTGCATGTATGTATGTACCAATATTTCATTAGTGCTTTAATTTTAAGTAGGCTAATTGTAATTTTTTGAAACATATACAATATATTTTAATAAATATACGCAATTATGATTTTGAATGCATTTAAGAGTATCGTGTACATATATTGCCAAATTAAATTACCTGATTGACGTTGGGTAGAGTTCAACAGTATACAGGAAGAGGACTGCATAGGCAGCAGATATACCAAACTTGCCTATCATAGCAAAGACTGTAAGTGCCGTTCCAGGGGCTTCATGTATAAAGGTCAAAAGTTATAGGATTAATATTCTGCGCCTTTGATTTGTTTTGTTTTGTCAACAGAACTATGGCGCAATATAAAAACTGAAGATCATCATCATCATCACCATTATAATCATCATCATCATCATCATCGCCATCATCATCACCATCATTATCACCATCATTATCATAATTATCATTATCATCATCATCACCATCATCATCATCATCATCGTCATTATCATCATCATCATCGCCATCATCATCACCATCATCACCATCATTATCATAATCATCATTATCATCATCACCATCATCATCACCATCATTATCTTCATCTTCACCATCATCATCATCATTATCATCATCATCACCATTATCATCATCATCATCATCACCATCATTATCATCATCACCATCATTATCATCATCGTCACCATCATCATCATCATTATCATCATCATCACCATCATTATCATCATCATCATCATCACCATCATCATCATCATCATCATTATCATCATCATCACCATCATCATTATCATCATTATCATTATCATCATCATCGTCATCATCATTATCATCATCATCATCATCATCATTATCATTATTCCTAACAACAGGATAGGTAAATAATGAAAAGTGATGTCCTTCCCGGTGCTGTTGAACAAAAGGTAATTTTAAAGTAGAAACTAAAGCATGGATTCAAGAAGAAGTTATGAAGCAACATGGATTCTATGAATACAACATAGTAAATGTCTCATGATCAAAACGTTTGTAAAATGGGGCTAAGACTATTAAACCGCAATTTTGAAATAATACGTTTTATGCCGTGAACTGCTTGACCAGGGGCGATATAAGTTGTACAGACCAGTTAAACATGTCAAATATAGTAGCCGGTGACTCTGTGTTATTGTCATTGATTAATTGGACAGTCAAATAGGAATCAATGACTAATGTTTATTCGGATTTTAAATCTTTATAACCAAGGGTAAAGTAAATTGAACACATACTGGCCTGCTGCAGTCGATGTTTGTCGCACATGATGTGTATGTTGTATGTTTTTTAAATAATTATTCTAAACAGTGTGGCAATCTACGTTGTTTAACCGTAACAGTCGCATTGGAAGACTCGAAAAACACAATTCCTTGGGTCCTACAATATTGTCGCTACATAGAAAATTGGGCGTTAACTGCCTGCAAGAAGGACCTTCCTGCCATTGACAATACATAGAACTCAGGGCCTTCTTGCCGGGAGCCAGCTTACGGTGTTCGACTTACGAAATATGGCTGAAGAGAGTAGCGAGGCTCCGCTGAGGAGGAGCAGACCGCAGAGACATCGAGGTCTCCCGATAACTTCGACGAGTACAGATGAGAAGAGGTAGGCTGGGATCTCGACGGCTCCTGCGATTGCAAAGGCAAGGTAATCGTTGACCCCGAGGTTGGATGTGTTCAAAGACAATCCATGGTAAACGACTGCGTTAACCATCCTGATGCAAGAGGGCAAAACATATGTATGAATGTATAAAGATGTAAAGTGTTAATATCAATCTCATTGCGGGAAGTAGTGAATTTCAAAATATAAAACATAGTTATTGTGTCATTGTTATGCTATGAATCATCATCACCATCGTCATTGGTGGAAGAATACAGATTAATGTGAAGATGATTACTATATTCTCAAATTATCGTTGTTTAAATTACTTTTAATTACCAAACTGTCACTAACTATTCAAATAAAACCACTTTGAGGAGATACCAACCAGTTAAAGGTGAGATTAATGCTTCGCATTCGCATCTTAGGAGTTCGGAAGAGGTCCAAGGCAGATGCTTGATGTCCCGCTCCTTCTGATTTCTAGACAAAAGTAGATTGATTCATGTTATCAATAAATAATTGGTCAATCCAACTCTGAAGAGAAACAATAAGATTGTTTATCTAGATATTGGACGCAGTGTTATCATTTGCAGTGAGTATACATTTGAAATGACAATGAGGCTTCTAAACAAATGATACAGTGATATAGAGATGATCGGATTGGTTATATATAATCTTCTTTCTTCTTCTATTTTCCACGCACCGCCCACCCCGGCGGGGTTATCTGAAGACAGACAGCCCACGATACCGACAAAAAGGGACGATTATAGAAATCTAGTCCCTTTTGGGCCCTCTTTCTAAAAGTGGTGAGGCTCATGGGACCAGTTGCCCGTGGTCTTATGGGCTATTGATCTAGAATGTTGTCGGTTTTGTGGACTGTCGGCCTCGTTGGTTGTCGGTCTGGTGGAATGTCGATCTCTAGGGCTTTAGCCCTACCAGACACTCGACCAAGCCACGCACACGCACTCATACACAATCATCCCACACACACTCCATCAGGTGTCCGTATTCCAAGAAGGCCGTCACAGTTATGTACTGCCAATTGCAGTAACGGTCTTCCTCTGATCCTGAGGGCAACCCGAACTGTTTCCAATCTTACCCTTTGCTCTTTGAATTGCTCAGTAAAGAGCGGTGATGGAAGTGTCTTCTTGTTGGATTTAGCCATTGTTGCAAGTGTCTTCTCCGCTTTGTCGTATCTACCGCTAGATATTTGCCACCTTACCGACTCGGGTAGGAACCTAGCAAAGATGGACGTAAAGGGGTATAATGAGGAAAGAACTGAGTTCGTAACTTCTTCCTTAAGTTTGTATTTAGTTCTCTTCGTCGAGATAGGCCCAATGATATGAGTTTCCTTTGAAACTTATTTATTTGCTTGACATTGTTACTTGTTGGTTCCCACCAGTAGCGTACGCAGGTTTTTCCAAAGGGGGGGGGGGGAGGTAAGAGGACACAGATACGACAAAGCGGAGGGGGTAAGAGGACACCCCCCCCCCCAAAAAAGGGGGGGGGGTTTAACCCGAAAATACACACATAATAAAACTGAAGGGGGGGTTCAACCCCAACTCCCCCCCCCCCTGCGTACGCGCCTGGTTCCCACTACTATGTTAGGCGTATAGTCGTTATTCCCTTTATAGGACCATCCACCAAGAAGCTTTGCAGTTGGGTTCCTTTTTTTTTTTTTTTACATATCCTCATTTTCGTTTTCCTTAATTCCAAAATTAAGTAACTACAAGGAAACCATTTGTTAAATTTACGTTTTGGTTATGAAATTCAAAATATGTTTGTATTATCATTTTCTTTGGCCTGTATATCTGCATTGTTCTTTTTTTTAATCCTATATTTTTTCCCTTTTCATATCAATTGCATTTTGAACTGGTGTATCTATCATAGACATACCTAGCTGATCTACGTCTGATGTTTCACACAGTTATATGCAATATTGCATGTACTCATATGCTAATACCGTCTCATATATTATCGTGTAATAACTTTATTATAGAAACCACATAGATATTCATGTATTTATATATCAGGCCCTACATTTTCATCGTGCCAATTATTTATACCATTGTTCCGTATCTCTTTGCATATATATTCGTATTTGAAATCAAATCTTTAGGTTGCAATGAAAGAATAGTAAATACATAAATCTTTTGTATTATCCTTTTTTTCTTCTTGTAAACAAAACTAAAAAAAGGGTAATGTTAAATGTGAACAAGAAAATAAATCGAATATTACCTCAACTTAATGTGATTTATAACCCTTATTCATGTTACTTGGACCATTTTGGAACAGCTTGAACTTGCGTTTATAACCATTTCTACCGAATGATGTTTAACGTCAGGTAGGGAAATTACAACTACAAACAAATCTCAGAAACATCGGCAACATTTTCGACAAGAGATGTCTAAAAAAAAGGCATCCCTTGTCACTTTTCGAAATTCGGAATACTGAAGCAAATAAAACATTGAGAAAATAAAGTTGATCTAATTTGTTTCTTACATCATAATTGCCATCAGGACGAGAGTAGGAACAGTAGCAACGATCTCTAGAGTCTTCCAGTAGCGAATGAAGTAGGCAACCAGAGCAAGGCATACGTACCCCGTGGCAAAGGGGACAGCGAAAAGTATCCCGGTGATGTTTCGTTTTGAAGTGCCCGCAAACTCATTTGCTGAAATTGATATTTTATTTAAAAACTAAGATGAAAAGTAATCATAGCCGAACTAGGGTGGAATAAGTATTGAGGACGTATGCATGTTTTGCAAACAGTAGGAGTTCTCTCAAGGCTCGAGAGTGGTAAATTGAAGATTAACATTATTCTGTTCTTGTTAATTATTATACATGACGTTAGAGACGTGACTTAATTAGATTTGTGCACACCATGATGATACGAAATCTGATGTAGATATACACCAGGCCACCACATTTTTTTTTACCCATGTTGAATAAACCTTTACCTGAAGACACGTTACCTTTTTTGTAAATTCGATAGGTGGGGAAATATTTTATCCCATTCTTACTACAGAGTATGCCTTAAGTAATATGCAAACAATAATCATCTCGGTTTTTGCATGCATCTTTATTTGAAAAATAAACAACAACAAAACAAGGAAAAAGACGCACCCCCCCCCAAGAAAACCCAGACACAAATAAGCATTTGCCAAGTTTGTGCTAGTGTATTTGACTTACCTAATACGAAGGAAATGATGTAAATTGGGATGGCGACGAATCCTTGAATAAATCGAATGGTAGAGAACACCCACCATGACGGGGAGAAGGCAAGGGCGAACCCGGCAATGAGACGGATGACCATGCAGATCATCAAAGACCACCATCGTCCGATTCTACAGTTTTAGGTTTAAAGAGATCGTTTAACAATGTTAAATCTGAGATGCACGGCCCTATGTGTTATCGGTGTCTGTGATATGATCTTATATTGAAGCCCTAAAAAAATTGCGCTTCAAAATGATCAAGAAGTGCCTCCAAAAAGTAAAAATGTTTGAGTGACCGGTTTTACCATACTCTTTTTCCCCAATAGACTGTAGTGTTATGAAAATCGTTTGGCAAACGGTTTTCAAAATTTGTAATTCCAATCATAAATATCTTGATAATCAGACATGCGATCGGCTTGTAAAAGTCATGGGGTTCCTGACTGACCTATCATTGCAGCATGAGCTAAATCCAGGATTTTGTTTCAGAATCTGAGACAAAGTTACCGGATCCCTTTAAACAAAATGTACACTTAAAGTGACTCGGGAACATTGTTGAAGGTTGATGAAAAAACTGCTCTTTTCAAACCACACAGATATTTATGGTTTTCTTTGAAGGCATCACTGTGCTACACCCTCTTACAGTAAATTCTCCCAACCCTTTTGAATTTTCCCAAGCGTTTTTTCCATGAAAATAAAATATAAAACAGGCCTCACTTAAATATCTGAATGGTATATAAAGCAAATTCTTTGCTTTTTGTAGATTTTCATTCACCTAAAATGTAATTAAATTGTAATATAGGTTTTCCCGCCCAATTTCATCAGAGGTGCATTCGACTTCATGAATAGGCGTTCAAGTTCGAACGGTTTTCGTCAACTCTCTGCTCTCATGGTTCATTTTAATTCTTTGAGCATTCAATTTCATTTGATATCATTCCTTTTAAATTATATTTCGTTCAATTTAGAGAGAAATCCATTCAATTTAGTGACGCGAAGTTGTCAGCTGGATAGACGTTCAATTTCGTACTTAATACCAATTTCAATTTTCATTTATAGGCACACACCTTCGCACTTTGAACGTTCGAATTAAATCAACATAAACAAGTTATGTAGTTCTGTGTAATTCTTACCGCAATTTGTTTACGTCATATTTGATTTTTTCACTATTTGTAATTAAATACTTAATTTTCTTTCTTAAAGTTTCACAATGTTTATTTTAATCATATTCTATATATTTCTTTTCTTTCTGATCTTTTCTTCCAGTTTCACTGTATTCCCTAGCAGTATAGACATAACACTTACAGAATGGTTATAATAATTATTTTGTACATGACGGTTTGTCAGAAGAATGAGATATTATAAGGGAAAGGTCCCATTTCAAGGTACATAAAGTTTGCATAATTTATTCAAACAGAAGCAGATTGCAAAAAACTTTAACAGTATATAAGAGAAAAGGACTGCCCAAATGCTGTAAATGCTTGCCTATTCGTCAATTTGAATACCTTAACGTTCATCAGGGCGGTGCAGGTACGAAATTGAATGCATTTACGTGCATTTTTAATTTGAACGCGCTTTTTACACGTTTATGTGAGAAAATCATGAAATCGCATGCTTATACAATTAAATTGAATGAACTAATTAGCTTTTTGAATGTTGATCTCGGTGATCATTCAAATTCGCTCGAAATTGAATGATCGCATCGTCAAATCGGATGCAACTCTGATGAAATTGGGCGGGAAAACCTATAATATAGTTGGGAGGATTAAGAAATTCATCAGATCAGTTTTTCCCAATTTGTATCATTAATAATGGTCTGTTTTCACTCAAAATTTCAGATTATCTTTAATTGTATATCTAGCATTGACGTAACTACCTTAGCACCATTTCCTCTCATCTGAACAGTGTTACCAAGTCCCTGTAATGATGTGCGTTTATATGGCAAGCCGTTTTAACATTAATTCCTATTTCTTGATATCACGATTTACTTACTGGTTATACAAATTCTAAATCTGCACACATAAAATTGGAAGGAGGAGGAGGGGGGGGGGGGGGGGGGGGGCTTGTCACCCCTCCATACCTCTCGTGCACGAGGAGAACTCATATATTCTATTATATGTACTAGGGAAGATAACTTACACGTCAGCAAGAGATCCGAACACGACGGATCCGAGCAGATAGCCTCCGAAGTATAGCGATTGGGACACCTGTGTGAGATCTTCCTTTCCACACACCAGGTCGAACTAACGGAGACAAGAAATACATTAATAATGAAATCTAAAACTTAATCTACTGAGCGATTTGTGGGGTGGGGTGGTTTATTAATGAAACATATTCCAAGACACATGGGTTAGATCTTGCTTTCGATAGACCAGGTCAATCTAGTAGGGTTAAGATACAAATTGACGATGAATTTGAATTGATTTTGGGTCATATCTCATACTTTAATATGTTTAGAACTAATATAATTATCATTATTTATCGCATCGCGTACTTGATTAGTGCCGTAGTCCGAACAGTGTCAAAGCATTTGGTGAGTATAATTGGGGCATAATTGTTGTTTTGTATCAATCCAGATAGATGGGAAAGTGTGATGAATATTGTTATTTTCATCTAGGGATGAACATGATTTTAAGCAATCTACACATTTTGTACAAATCCCATCACAAAAAAGTACTTTTATTGTTAAACCTCCAAAGAACATTAAAGTGATAGAGAGAGAGAGAGAGAAAGAAGGAAGGAAAGAAAGAAATCAGCAATTAATATTCAAGAGAGACAGAAATAGAGGGAGCGAGTAGTTGAAAAGTGGAGGCTTGGTGTTTGCGTGACTGTGTGAGAGATCTTTTTAGATTTCTTTTTTTTACTTTGATGTATAATATATACAAACAAAAATATAAATACTCACTTCTGTAACTATAGAAGATTTGTACTGACTGGTATCGTAGGCCCATCCCTGGTCACACTCAATGACTGGTAGTGATCCGCTGCTGTAGTTGGATGGATCGATCCCAGGCCAGAATTCCTCTCCTGACACGTTGTATTTCTCACATTGTGCGTACTCCAGCTCACCATCTGACGTGTAGTTGGAAGGGATACTTCCTTCCTTCTGGGCTAGTGCGCAAGCTTCCTCTGAAAGTCCATACTGCTCACATCCGGGAGTCCATTCGGGGGTCTGTAGAAGGGGGATAGAGATGAAGGTATGATATGATATATCTAAAGCCTTCCGCTCACCAAAGATCTTCATGCGATCCAATTTTCGAAGTAATTACAATTATATTAGATATAGAAATCTTAACAAACATCATCTTCCTGATTTAGGTTCCCAATAATGATCAGAATGCTAACAACCGGAATATAAGTGCATTTAAACGTTATAGACATAATACATGCCGAATGGGCTTCGATTTGTAGACAATCCCGCGTGTGGCATGGCAGTTTGTTCCAAGCTTTAATATTAGTTGTTTCTTTTCAGGAAATATTTTTCTATAGTATTCTTTCAAACTGACATAAAACTATCAAGATAGCTCACGATTACGATACCAACGGCCAAATAAAGATGATACCTCGAATCATAAACCGCGTTTCAAAAACACCAAAACTATAGATATAACTTTTACAAGACAGATATTCTTTATTTATGCATTTGAAATAAATAGTGACCTCTTCGATAATGAGCTTGGCATTTAATGGAAGATGTGCCCGATTTGTAAGGGACAAAGAATCCAAACTTACCTCGCACCAGTGATCGACGGTAGCCGCCAGGAAGACTGGAATCATTGACAACCATGAGGAGAAGAAGACTATGGTACAGGTGATGGCGAACACCCTGCGCTGGTAGGGACCAAACTCACCTAGCTCCTTGAGGAGATCGTCAAGTTTAAACATAACTGCAGGAATGAGATCGGAGCTGAAGCACAGGGTGCGCCTACACAGAAGTCGCCAATGATCCACTTCTGATATTTATGTTCCCTTGAGTGAAGCTATTGAAGATAACTCTAATTAGTGGCGTATACGCAATATGTATATTAGTCAATAGGCCAGTTCATACATGTATATTTTATCATGAATCCTTTTTTCGCTCTAGTGTCGTTGCCGTTGGTGTGACTACGGTAGGAGTGAACAAGATCACAAGTTATGCCCAAGTCACACTGAAATTATACATGGGGACTGACTGTTGGCCACAGGAGTAACGTTATTCTGTTCGATCTGGTGTCGGTCTGGTGGTGGTGTTGTTGGTGTGACTAGTCGGGTATTACTCACGAGTTAGTATTGTAATACATGCATGTTACATTGGGATTGCTTTAGGATTTGCTTTCTGCGGTAAACCTCTGCCTGATTCTTGGGTCGTCCATTCTTCCAGAAATGTATGGCATGTGTGAATTGGTCTATCATGTAATACACTCAACCCTTGGACTTTACTCTGTGAACCAAGTCAACACATACAATTATGATTAAGATTAACCGATACTGTATCAATAAAAGCAAATTACTTTTCTTATAATTAATAATAGAGATTGATAAGAATGCAACCGTCAAAAATGCATAATGGTGAAGATATCATGATATCGTTATACGGAAATGCAATCACGTGGAGGCGAGAGGGAAGGAAAGATCCGAACACCCTATTGTTTGCTTATCCAAAGGCTTGGGAAATTAACAAAAACCATGTTCACGAATGGGGAGGGAGGGGTGCAAAATGATGTTCATTAAAAAAGTAGGATTCCTCGGAATGTTTCTTATTAGGAAAGATATATGGTGAAATATAGCGGTAAACCCTCTAGTGATTGTTTGTTTCTTACGATGTTTTTGAGCTGGGAAGAAAAAGAAGCAGTGTAATATGGTAAAGTGGTTCATTCACTTAACTCTCGATCCAAGGGTTGAGGGTGCGAATCCCAGCCTGGCACTAACAACCTTTGGTAAAGCATCAATCCTCGTTTGTCACTCTCCGTCCAGGTCTAAATGGGTACCCGATATGCCAGAGCGCTACTTGGTCGCCTGTACTGACCGGGGTAATAACATTGGAGCGCCAGGAACGTCACGATGTGACGGACATGTACGCTATATTTGGCCACCATCATTATCATCATTATTTATTGTCATATGTCCACTTAAAGACTGAAATGTGAGGGGGTGACCAACTGGCCCTTGTTCAACCTTTTAACTACAAATATGGCATACCATTCATATACAAAACGAGTCGTGTTCTCGTGCTCAACTTTCATTTGTCTTTTGTAAAAAAAAAAATTGTCTTTCTTATTGTGTCTTTCTCCTACAGATTCCTTGAATCGCCACTAACGGTGTGAAAAGGTGGTACGTATCTCGGTTTGTCCCCTCTATGGTAAAACAGAATGGCATTAATTAAAATTAAATTACTTGCTTACTTCTCCAACATGTTCTCAGCCTGACTTTCATTGGTCCGGTAATTTTTGTGTTCTCTCATGTCGTCTTTAGTTCCGGGAACACAACTACCGACTGTTGCCACTACTAAAGATGTCGCATATAATAATAATGATGTCGTAATACATTTATTTGACTCTCATTCCAAGGGTTAAGGGTTCGAATACCAGCCTGGCGCATTCATCATTGGGTAAGCCGTTTATTTGCATTTGCCACTCTCCACCCAGGTGTAAATGGGTACCCGATATACCAGAGCACTACATATTCGGCCACTGGCTATGATCAGGGCCATGGACCAGGATAATAATGTTTAATGTAAGAGTGCCAGGAGCGTCAGGGCAGAGAGAGATACGGGGAAAGACAGGTAGACAATATAGGGAGAGAGACAGAGAAAGAGAGAGAGAGAGGGAGAGGCGAGAAGAAAAAAACGGAGAGAGAGAGAGAGAAAGATGCTAGAAGAGGAAAGAGAGAGAGATTATTATTATTTTGTATATAATTATATATATATATATTTTTTTTTTTTGGGGGGGGGGGACGACGACGAAAAGAAAAAGAAAAAGGTAGGACTTGATTAAATATTTCCTCTATCGGTGTCCTTGTAAATTCACATTTCATCAAACTTGTTGGTCCAACTTCTGTCCGTTTTTTAATTTTTATTCATCTATCACATGCATCGATCCACACAAAGCGTGGTGTCTTTATTCATCTCCCGTCGCCAAAAGTACCGTCTGGACAGGAAGATGTGATATTTCTGGTCTGGGTACACATCAACATGGCAAGGTCTACTGTCAACGTTGAGGGTGTGTTATTTGATCAGTTGAAAGGGCGCGCGACACGGAAACGGTACAGCATGAGAGGAATGGCAAGGTCTACTGTCAACATATCAGCTGATTGGGTGCGCGACAGAAAAACGGTCCACACAAATATAATTTTAAAAAAAAAACGGTCCAGAGGCTTGACTACAAACTTGCAGTTATACTTAAAGCCCCCAAACCTCCCCCCCCCCCTCCGCTTCCCCCGAGATGGAAGTGACTCCTTTATAGCTGAGCCCACACTCTCTTACGGTGCAGTTGTCCTGCCTGGAAATCTGGACGGAGGATGACTTTGCACGAATCCCATCACTTTTTCCATTTTGGAAAATTCTATTTCAACGAACACAAAGGAGTAAACCTATAAACAAGGAATACTAAAAATTACAATAACAAATTGAAACAAAAACCGTCATCAAATGCATGGGATTACTAAAAGAAAACAACTAACTGTATGACGCTTTCCCCATTAACCGATAACAGTATACATTAATAATTCAGTTTAAATCAAGCAAACAAAAAAGACATGAATACTAGATATAATCTAAAAAAACACTCCGATAATGCATGTGTGCTTTAAGGTCATTGAGCATTAAAGAGGATGAAAGAAGACATTTTGCATTGGAATTATAGCATATAAATCCTTTATAAAACAATATTTAATAATTTCAAGCTTTGATTTCTAACATAACAAATGCAGAATACGAATCTTCAAACGTATTTATAATAATAATAATAATAATAATAGTCATTTCTATAGCGCCGTCTGTCTAGATAATTCTATTCCGAGGCGTATTATTCTCTGACACGTAGATTGCGCAAGCTATTAAAATATTTAATTTAGCAATTGCATACACCAATAGTGAAAGAGAAGGGAGACGGGGTCATCCTAATTCTTTCTCAGAATATGATGCAAACATCATGAGAGCTATCGCAAGAACATTTATAAACAAGGATGTGGAGTAATGTCAATAAAAACAGGGTAGGGGATTTCATAACCAGTAGCGTAGTAATGGGGGCACATGCAGGCAGGACACGGCCCTTAACAAATATTAAAGGGCGAAAAAAGAAAGAAAACGAGAAGATAAAGAGAGAGAGAGAGAGAGAGATAATCCCCTTATTTAATGATCTTGATTGTTTTTTCCCCCACGGGCAAACATTCTTGGGAATTGGGATCTTCACCCCCCCTCCCCCACATTTATTTTAGCGCGTAGGAATGGTTTGAACAAAATGTATCCCACAGCCTCGAAGGACGATAATTATTTGTAAAATCAATTATATATATTGTGATAAAATTCATATAAGTGTCTCTTACAGTAGTGAAAATGTTTCTTTCAGATGATATAAATAATAATAATAATAATAACAATAATAATAGGCATTTCTATAGCGCCGTCTCTCTAGAAATTCTATTCCGATGCGCATTTTTAAAAAATTATTACCCCGGATTTAGCCCACCTGCCATTACAGCGCTCAAGCATTTCAAGGAATTAATTCCTGCCAGGTACCAATTTACACCTGGGTTGAGTGTGGCAAATGTAGATCAATGTCTTGCCAAAGGACATTAGTGCCACGGCGGGACTCGAACCGCGGACCTTGTTTAGAATATCCTGTAATGAGTCAATTTCGTTGGCATGTGTGCGTGTGATTTTGTATCTGTGCCCGTGTGTGTGTTAATTAACGCAAATAAAATAATAACAACGACAAACAACAACAGCAGCAGCAAAAACGAACGAAAGTCATTTTGCATTGGATTTATAGCATATAAATCCTTCATTAAACAATATTTGATTTTTCAAGCTTTGATTTCTAACATAAAAAACGCAGAATACGAATCTTCAAACGTATTCTCTCACATGAAGATTTCGCAAGCTATTAAAATATTTACTTTAGCAATTGCAGACACCAAAAGGGAAAGAGAAGGGAGACGGGGTCATCCTAATCCTATTACAGAACATGATGCAAACATCATGAGAAATATCGCAAGAACTTATGTAAACAAGGATTTGGAGTCATGTCAATACAAAGGGAAATGGAAACCAGTAGATAAGAAAGGGGGCACATGCAGGCAGGGCATGGCCCTTAACCAATATTAACGAGCGAAAACAGAAAGAAAACGAGAAGATAAAGAGAGACAGAGAGAGAGATTGATTATCCCTCTATTTAAAGATCTAGATTTAAGGCGAGGGGACGGCCTGTACAAATATACCCCCACAGTCTCTAGGACGAAAATTATTTGTAAAATCAATCATATATTTTTACAAAATGTATATAAGTGTCTCTTACAGTAGTGAAACTGTTTTTTCAGACACTATTAGTATACTAAAAATAAATTTAGAATATTCTGTAATGAGTCGATTTCGTTAGCATGTGCGCGTGTGATTTTGTGCCTGTGTCCATGTGTATGTTCACGCGCAATGAAAACAAAAACAACGACAAACAACAACAGCAGCACAAACAAACGGAAGTAATACAAAAAGGAAACTCGGCACCAGATTACGATCAACACCCTTCTCCTCGGAAACCATTAAGACCAACCCCCCCCCCTACCACCACCACCTCTCATCCATGAAACCAGGGCGCGCGCCTAATGTCTGGACCTACGCCACTCTGTATAAATAAAACCACGCGACAACATAGCATCCTACTTCTAGGTGGTTTCATTCGGGGATGCGGGAAATTAGCACCATTGATTAAGAATCCGATCGCCATTCAAAAGCAGATAAGCATGAAATAACAATTGAGCGAAGATCCACTGAGAATGTGTTGATAAACTAATCTGACGTTTGCTCCTAGCAGTTGACTTCGAGTTCCTTTATGTTTATGTTTTTTTTTCCTTTTTAATATCGCAATGAAGTTCGACGACATTTTGACGACTGTTGGCGAGTTTGGAAAATATCAACACCGTCTTTACTTTATTCTTGATGTTTTCAAGTTTACGATTTCGTGGGCTGAGTTGATATATATCTTTATCGAGGCTCCCGTCAACCACTGGTGCGCGGTAAGTATCAAAACAACTTCAATTTATCAACTCTTGATGTGCAACGGGGATCTTTTTGTTTGTTTCGAGAGTTTACGAAAATATGAACGATCCTTACTTTCCAAATGTCTCCACTTCTTTAACCATTTCGGATATTTCAGAATGTTGCGTACCAAAGTCTTACGAAATCTGTCATCCTCTGTAATAATACAAAACATTGCATGTTTAATATAATTACTGCATGAAAATCATTGCCCAAAAAAGAAAAGAAACCCGACTCATAGTTCTTTACTCTTCTGTTTCCCATTTGACTAATGTTAAGTAGAAACAAGACATGGATTTCGAAACCGACACGAATTAGGTGATCTGTAAAAGAAATCTGTAAAAGTATAATTATTTTTTTCTTCAAATTTCAATGAACCTTCTCTTTAACATAGTGCCACTTTAAGGTACTATGTCCCATATTATGCAGACGAAAAAACTGAAAAGGTTCAATTCCAACGGCATTTGAATGTTAATATTAATTAGAAATTCCCTCAAAACGAAAGGTCTTGAAAATGTCTTTAAGTGGGAAATTTTTAATTACCATTAGTTGTCGAATTGACTTTAGCGATTGCCATTGCTAAAGTAATAGTCGGATTTTCAAAACCTTGTACCGAATAGTCGTACGTTTTGTACTGCACAAAGATTCTATCAGTTTAGTTTTTGCCATTAGGTAGTGGGTTATTGATGTAGACAAATGCTCATGTACCTGTTACAGCTCATTTTATGATGTTATTACCAAAGAAAAAAAGATGTCAGTGAGTCACTCAATAGTGTCTGACAGCTAGCGAAGTTAAGAAGGTAAACGGATTTCCTTGCATAATTTGATATTAGGACACTGCTAAAGTTCACAGATAGGACATATAAGACAAATTCATAGTTCCTGCAAAGTTCTACACAACTTGATTTTGGCTGCAAAAGGGACATACATATAGTTTCAAATAAGGTAATATTTGCTGTTGTTCTTTTGTATATATCTCGTCTATCGCTAATATGATGTCTCCCATATTTTGTTATATTGCAACTGAGACCTAATTCTACAAATATATAATGAATTAATTTTTGATCAGAAGACTGTTTCGTGGTCGAAATTCATATTTATGGTGAAGACTGCAAACCCGCCATTATTGTTTTTACATGTACGTGCTATCTTCTATTGAGTTTGTGTTATATTTTCGCCATGGATGGTCTACTCTACACGTTTCAGACCTTACTTGTACGTGTTATACGAATGGAGGATGGGATTATTTTGCAAAGTCTGAATTTCTCTCTGTCTCTGTGTTCTTAGGTGATAAGCTGCGGAGTGTAGCAAATCACCTAATGAGTGTAGTCTTTCAACATTCTATATATATATATATATCTCTCTCTCTCTCTCTCTTTCTGTCTATATCTCGATCTATCGATATCTCACAACCACATAACTTTTCGTTGCCCTCTTCTCGTTTTGCTTTCGCCGACCACAACAAAAATTCTGGTTAGGATTAACGCTCCTTCTACTCGGTATCGTTTACACCGACCCACCAAAGCCACTGTCAAAACTCAAAACATAATATCTGGCTGGGTCATAAATCTAAACATCAAGTCCAGCCTTTTGGACTCATGGTTCTTAGTTTTCTCCTTTGATACTTTATATCTCATACAATGCTCACCTGCACATGTTGTCCTCGCGATTCTCGACCGCCAACATCGTTTTTCTTGCTGCTCTGTACGATTCTACATATTTGTATAATAAATAATTGTTACTTGTGCTTTATGAACGACGTGTTATTTGGTTGTTTCTTCTTCAGCTCCTCTTATTACTATTGTTTCTATATCCTTGATTACTAAATGAGCTTGAGCATAGGCGTGTTATACCGTGTGAGTCAAAAAAGTTTACACCTGGAAAATTGCTAATTATTTTTTAAATCATATATGAACAGTAACATTATTATACATCTTATGAAAGAGTGTTTTATCCCAAATCATTTGGTACCATTTTTGTGTGGTATGTGTTCACGCTTGGATAAATAGGTGACATTGTTTGCGAGAGTGCAAAATCGACTTGCGCCAAAGTGATGCCTATAGTATGTATCATGTTGGGATTAACAGAGTGAGAGAATGAATTGAATGTATCAAATGAAATGCATTGCATATGTTTTTTGCTAAGGGCAAAGTCACACACACCCACACACACGCGCACAAATGTTTGTTGATATTTGATATTTGATATTTGATATGTGTGGCATGATCAATTTTGTTAGGGATGTTATTTGGATATTTAATACCCAAATCCCAATTGTTTTATTCAAACATCACATAAGCAACTTTGGCGCAAGTCGATTTTTGCAGTCTTGCAAACAATGTCTCCTGTTCATCCAAGCGTGAACACATACCACACAAATATGGTACCAAATGATTTGGGATAAAACACTCTTTCATAAGACAAATAACAATTTAATGTTCATCGATGATTTCTTTAAATAATTAGCAATTTTCTAGGTGTAAACTTTTTTTTGACTCACACTGTATAAGTGGAGGGTGGAATTTGTTTTAAAGACCAAATCTTCCATTGAGTTTCTACATGAGTCATGTCTCGATCAAGTGCCTAATTCGTCGCCGTGACGAATTCAATGTCTACTTTTATTTGTATTTTTGGTATTTTTGTATTTACTATTTTTGTTTAGACCCCCGAGTTGGACTCTTTCTGTGACCAACATGAAATGTCCAAGGAAGCTTGTGCACTAGCCCAGAAGGAAGGTAGCATCCCATCTAACTACACGTCAGATGGTGAGCTGGAGTACGCACAATGTAAGAAATACAACGTGTCAGGAGTGGGATTCTGGCCTGGGAGTGTTCCATCCAATTACAGCAGCGAAATGATGTCATGTGACAGTGGATGGGTCTATGATGACAGCCAATACAAGACGACGACAGTGACAGATGTAAGGAATTGAATGATATCATTGTAATCGTGAATTTGCAACTTAACTCTTTATATTATACAAAAAGTTGATCCTACACTAATATGTATTAAAGTGTACGATTTGACTTGCGTCTTGCAAAATCTTGCATCTTTAAACAAAATCTTTGATCTCTTTTAAATGTGGAAATATTCCTGACCTAAATCTTTTTGAATGTTGGGATATTTACAAAGAAAAACAGGTAATCATAAGAAGTCATTGCTCTTTTGTGATATAACTTCATGGAAAATGAATAGAATCAGCAGCATCTAGTTGAAATGTATGACAATTATCAAATGTTCTTTCGGAGCACGAGTATCATGAATGTTCACAAGTCCCATTTTATTTGTTTGGTTCCATTGACCGCTCGCCTTTGCGCTACGAAGTTCACCAAGTTAATTAATGTTTTTATTTTAGATGAATACAAAATGGTATAATTATGAAATATAAATGAATACATATTAACGAGAAAATCGAGCATTGTTAGAGACTTATTTGTCGCTGAAAGAGGAAAGGGTGATTTTTGTTTTACTTCCAAAATCTTATTTCGCTCCTTTGAGATGCCTCCCTGGACAGTGTGAAGACAGACTAGAGCCTTTAATTATGATATTATTCGTAGAAGCACTGCAAAAGCTGCAGTATTTCGCAAAATGATATACAAACGAATATTTTCACCCATAACAGAAAAAAACACAATTTTCTAGTGTCCCCTCCTCCATAGCAAAGCGGTAACCCCCCTCCCTAGCTCGTCCTGATCTGATCTATTTACGCTACTACTATCCTATCCCTAAACCAGCTGACTCATCTTCTCAATGACAGTAGTGAAAATAGCCCTTAGTCATGTCATATTTTGAATCTGCCTGTATGTCCATGGTGACCGTCATTCTAAATAATCCTTCGAATCGTTCATTGTGTACTAATGTGCCAAAAATGTAAACACAGTTATGTAAGAGGCTCTGATTCCTTTTAAAGCCGCAAATATCATATTTGCCTCGTCTGTCTATATAGTATCTGCAAACGTTTGGGACTGAAAAACACAGCAAGGTCGAAATTTCACCTGAAAGTGTGCTTAAAATCCTTCAAGTGGTGATCAATTGTGGGCGATCAAACCCTTTTCAATTTAAACCGCCATTAATGTTGTGGTTTATGAGTTCCTTTTTTTCTTCTTTTCATTTTATTTATCTCCACTTCTCATAAAATAACATGTACAAATTTACATACAATATCTGATAAACACAACAAAACAAGAAAATAGTACAACAATATTTAATGAATTGATAGCCCCTAGAATAAATACTTGAGACTGTGGTGAAGCCAGCAGAGCCCATTGACCTATCAAGTGCTGGTCTTCAGGAATAAATTATATATATATAGTTAGGTACATAACATAGTTAAGCCAAGTATGTTTAGACGCCCTATTTATTTTTCTTTTTTCTCTTTCTTTCTTCGTCAATTGTTTTAGCAAAGACCAACACTTGAATCCATCATTTGGTAACTTTTGAAAACAATACACGAAAGCAGGATTAGCTTGGCGCATGAGTATTTGTATTAGAAATTATTGTACAATAATGATAAAACCAAGGAAATATTGATATTTATACCAGTGGTTCTGGAAACTGCTTCACAAGAATATTTCCTATGTAGGCTCAGCCATATGAAACATATCGTAGATGAGGATTTCTACCTTTATTATTCAAGCTAATTTGGACAATATTATCCTTTGTTGTTGTTATACCTCCTAAAGCGAACCTTTCGGAGATAAATATATATTTTTAGCATCAAAGGTATTTTTACCAATTTTCCCTTATTATCGCTAACTGCTGGCAAAGTGACAACTCATTTGTACTTTGTTCAACGGATTAAGAGTCAGATATTTGCATCTAATGTCTTTTCCTTAGACTTGAACTTTTAAAACAAACAGGTCCGCCTATATGCAAGGGTTCCTGCTAGTTTTGAGCATGTAAATATATTCGTCGGTTGCTATTTGTTGTACCTGAAAAGATTAGACCGATGTCATTGCATGTGTGGTTCATTAGATAAAGCAAGGTCCTTGTTTATTTATTTATCTATTTATTTATTTAAAATCCAGGAGAATGCAATGAAAAACAGACATAAGTATAAACAAGACAAAGAAAAGATAATGGGTATCAGCCAGTGCCTGTGGATTGCCTAGAAGGAATGAGAATCCTGTCGAGGGCTCTACTTACTGGCTAGTAAGCAAATAATTACCGTTGGTGAAAACAATTTAACTACAAAAAGAAAAGGACGTGTATGCATTAACATACAAGACACCTAGGCCCAAATTCACACCAAAAAAGTTTAAGTTTAACCCAACCCCTTGAGGGTACGGTGCGCGCATGTGTTTTATTTAATTGCGCTCAATGGTAATGCGCGCTTAATTACGCCTGTTTTAGTGCGCTTTTGGATAATCTTCAGTGACAGTGCGTTGCCCTGTGTAGATAGTACCTCTATCTTCAGTGAAAGTGCGTTGCACTTTGTAGATAGTAGTACTATCTACACAGTGTAACGAAATTTTTACTTCTCCCATCAATAATGGGCGAACTATCTGTCATCACGTGATTTACTTTTGATCAATCGTAGAGCAAGATTCTTAGTATGTGGAATATAATGCCGAACATAAACATAAGACATATAACACTGACACAAAATTAGAATTTGATTAACGATCATTAACACATTATATAATATAAGTAATAATTTGTCATTAATCAGATTATTCTAACCGAGCAAATGAAAACATATTCCAAATATAAATTTCAAATATAAATTTCAAATTCATTCACATTGTTATATTGCCAATGAAAGCATAATTTAATAATACCAAAAGTGAATGTTTATAAATAAAATTAATCAATTATAATAGACGATTACTTGAATGATCTTAAAACTAATTTTGTTATCAAAGATATATGGCGAATTATATCAAGAAGGGGAAATTTGATAGGTAACGAATTAGAGTACGAAAGAACACATTAAAGGAAATATACAAATTTGCGTAGTTATTCCAGGAATGTTAGAGAAGAACTATTACACAGTATCGTTTAGAAATCTTAAAATTATATCCGTATAATTCAAATCAATTTGTGCTAATTAAAAAGATAAAAAAAGAAAACAATTGCAAATAAATCAATTAAAAAAAAGAAATGCAATAGTATAAAACAACAATAGTGGTTCCAATCATCATTATCATTATTCAAACAATGGGAACAATAATAATTTGTATTGAAAAATGAAAATAACTAATCAACTTTCTCTCTTCGTTTCTCTCTCTCTCTGTTTCTTTATTCCAGTTTGATCTCGTTTGTGGCGATCATGATATGACTGAACTGTCCCAATCCATCTTCTATATAGGAATCGTAGCAGGATCCATTTTCTTTGGCATAATGTCAGACAGGTGAGTTGGTAAACAAAATAATTTCATTGCCTCAAAACCTCTCTTAATGAATGGAATTATCCAAAGCAATGGCACTACAGTTAGAGTTCTAAATGCTTTCGTCCGTTCAAGATGAAATTTACTCTTGTTATGCTTTATGAAATTGAAATATATTGGGGATTTCGTAATTAATTCGATTTTGCTTTGATGTTCAATATTTGTTTACAGATTGAAATATTTGTTTAAATATAAATTAAAATAGCTGTTGTTTGGTATAAGTGCATAATTATATTGTTATAAGTTGTGCTAAAATACAAAGATCTATAAGGTTAAACGATTTTGATTGCGGAGGAATCTAATCCTCCCCCCCCCCCCCAAAAAAAAGAAGAAAAAAAAAACCCCAAAAACAAACAAGAAAACAAGAAAAAAAAATATATATACACATTCGAATACTTTACGCAACATTTATATTGGTGGTTAGAAATTTGTTTTTGTTGTTTTACTTGGTCTCAATGTTCAGGTTTAGGTTAATAATGATCGGACCTTTTTCTCATTATTTTGGTGTAAAATAGCAATTTACTACTCTGTTCTATGTTCATTATTGAAGAAACAGGTATCATGTTGATACTTACAAAAATAAATTAAAAAAAATCATGTTCAATATTCTTTAAAAAAATAAAAAAATACAAGTTTAATGAAACTTAGACCATGGCATATATAAACGCGGGAAGTTGTCGAGAATTATGTATGAAAAGCAAATGCCGATAACCGTTTCGCTTGATAGATAAGTTGCTTTGCTCTAGCAAAGTAAAATATGCATGGCCATACAGAGAGTGACATTTTCATCTTAACTCACCACTATAATCACCATTGTTATAATTTCCACAGAGTTGGGCGCTGGTGGGCGCTTTTTGTGAGCAACATCATCTCGCTTGTTTCGGGGCTTGCTCTTGCCTTTTCGCCAAATTGGTGCTTCTTTGCCATCATGCGTTTCTTCATGGGATTCGGCAACATCGCTCTCAACACCGTATTGTATATTATAGGTGAGAGCACTCATTCATCTAAGATATAAACATCTTTTGCACTTTACTTTTATTAGGTGGTCTGTCGTTTTCGACAGATCACCTATTGTTTTTGTTCAAATTTTCTTTCTTATTATTATTTCTTTATTTTTATTTATTGTACCCTCTTTTTTGTTTACGGGATAACTCAAGATCGGTTAAGTCAATTTCGTTCAATTTTGGCGCAGTCATTGGTCCTTGTCATAAGACGTGACAGTAACATTTTCAAGGTCATGAGGTCTTCATGACGTCATCCAGGCGCCATTTTGTGTTATTTTTGGTACTTTTTACTCATGATCATATCTTCATAACGGAAAGGCATTTCTCATTCATATTTATCATGATTAAGGTCAATATCCGTCCGGTCAATTATAGGTCAGAAATCGCGCGCGCATGCGTACTTCCGCGCGTCAGCGCGCGCGCAAAAAATAAAAATGCTCAAAATCGTCTCAAATTCATTTTGCATACGTTTCAGGCCATTTTAAGCATTTTGCAAAAAAACGCGCGCACGAACATGCGCGCGCGTTTTCGCGCGTACTGGTATTTTTCAACATAGAATCGCCAAATTTTCTCTGTCATCATATTTGGCACATTTTCCCAAGCATTTTGATACCTTGTTCACCTTTTTCTGCCCATTAATAACGGAATGAGCGTCCGTTTAAGATAATGTCCGTGCGTGCGAGGTCTTGTAATACATAGCATACATGGGCAAAAACATGCCTATACAAAATCCATTGTAGCGCTTTAGGATGCAAGAAAAACCCAATTTTGTTTTCATATTTTGATAGAGTATGAATTGGAGATATGATTTCATGTCTCATTTGACCCTCAATTAACTCACGACGTCATCATAATGGCCTCCGAACTCAAAATTTCAATTTGCATATTATGACGTCAGCATATTTTTTGAAAATTTATTGTATCTCTGTAAATATTGATTAATTTTCATCCAAATTTTGATATGTTTTAGCTGAGACAATTCTCTACAGATAAATTACCACAAATTTTCGATTTGACGAAAGCATCATGGCGTATTTTTGCGATTAAAGGAGGCATGTCAATTTTTTACATTTTGCGTGTATTCTCTAAGGGACATGACTTTTTCTCAAAACTGGATTCTACATTCCCGTCTTTCACGAGCAATATCTCCGTCGTCTTAACTTTGTTTTGGCTGAGCATCGAGTATGTTGTAGCTGAGACAATAAGCTATCACAAATGTGCCATTTATTTCTCGATCAGATGCCGGGATCATGCTCATATTTCACTTGCAAAGTGGGATTTGAGAATTTCATTTTCCGTTTACGTGTAATCGCTATGGGAAATGTTTTGGTATATCGGTAACGCACAACTCGACTTCGGACCTCGAGATCCCTGGTTCGAGTCCGGGAGTCTCCAACAATTTGTTTTCTTCATTTTTTTTCTTTTTTGACTTTTCAATGATTATAAAATTGAAAACAGACCACCTAATTCGTCCCCATTACGAATTAAATTTCTAGTTTGATCTGATTTTTCTTCTTGTTGTGCTATATTTATGTATTTTCATGTTTTGCACTGGTGCGCCTTGAGCATTTATTTCTAAAGTGCATTTGGCGCCTTATAAATCCTATATATTATTATCATTAGTACTATTGATATTTGTTATCGTACACATTTATTACCATGACTATTGTGACAGATATTTCACAAAAGAACTTGCTATTCCCGGATTAGGCTCTTCCCCCACCTTTCTCTCTCATATCATAATATCGCCATTTCCCTCTCAAATGGCCTGGTCTTTTCACTCTCATCCCAAGTTCCCTATTTCCTATTCCAATACCATTCCCGTAACTTCTTCTCCCCTCTTCCCACTCTCGCCCTTTCTGACGAATCAAATAAATTAATCATCCACTCTTTTCAACATTTGCACTCTTAGGTATTGAGTACATTGGACCATCGAAGAGGAACGTCATAATACTAGCATCGATTAGCTATGCACTCGGATACATGTTACTCACCCTACCGGCATACTACATTCGCTCCTGGCGTACCTTACAGCTAGTTATGACTGCACCTCTCTCCATCCTCTTCATCTTCTTCATGTAAGAAACTCATCAACTGTTGGATTTTTTAATTTTTTTTTTTATTAGAGTGCAATATTAACCTTTCAATTGCCAGAAGTGCCAATTTGCACAAGCGCTTATTCGTCACGTTTGCCATGCGAACCGATATGCACAAAACAATATGCATCAATCGAAAGAAGATTTGCTTTGTGCATGGTATAAGCTTTGCACGACTGCCCAGTTCTGCTCTTAATGGTAGCTGATTGGAAACCATTTTTACATTGGCACAGAAAAATGATCAGTCACGGTTTGCGATTCTAAACCGTAGAATTTTAAAGAATAAATAGAGCCACCGGAAATTTGAAATCGGAGAATTATTGTGCTTTAACAATAAAATTACAGGATAACAAATCTAATCGTTCACGCCCTGTGCTCTGGGATTGCGTACGGTTGTGTCAGTTAATCTACTCACGCGTCGCCTTTATTTATTTATTTAGAATGTATTTAGATAAATATTTGTGATAAGTATCCTAGTATCTCTCTTTATTGAAATCCAAGATGGCTCCCAGAATCACCAAGATGGCTGATATCAATGGGGAAATACGACAAGGCGGAGAAGGTGATTGAAAAGTTTGCTGACGTCAATGAAGTGACATTGCCAAACCCTCTCTTCACTAAAGAATTTATGGAAGAACAGGTGAGAATAGACTTTTATTGAACTGCAAGTGTAAATTTTACTTTGCCTACATTATTATTTCAGTCCTTTGTAGACATCACCGTCGTATGCATTTATTTTCTTAATCTATGACCAAGACTTCAATCCTAAGTTCCTGATTCCTCTTTTTCAAGTTATTGTCATGAAATTTTTTTAAACAAAGAGTAGCTGAAAGCTTTAAAAAATTAATACAAATGTTGATATTCTACAAAATACGTTGAATACATTATCCTTAGTGTCATTTGAGACAGAGGGATTTTTTTTAAAACTGCAAGCTCGATTACAATTTCCTGAAACCTCACTTTCCCCTTTAAAACTCGCAAACTCCAGCCTAGTCTGTTATTTACATTTCTCTTTTGTTTTCCTTTGTAATTACTTTTCCAGGACCAAATACGCAGGGCACGCAAACCTACGGGCCTTGATTTAATTCGGACGCCTAGGATGAGACTACGGACTATCAACCTTGTCTGTATATGGTAAGCCACTTGGGCAGCTCATCATTCATCACTCATTAATCAATAGACCAGTTTACTAACATTTTCAAATGTTATGGATACCGTTTAAAGAAAGGTTGTTCTTGACGCCCTAATATTTTTGGAGGCTTGTCCGACAACAAGTAATGTGTTCAGACTGGATTCCAAGTATTGTAGATCATTCATTAATAATAGGTTTAACTTTAATGGAATACCTCTTCACGAATTACTTTAAGGAAAGAAACATCTATGCATTTGAATATGTCAGAAAACCCAATTGATTGCAGTAAGCCTATATTTACATGACAGTAGAGACATCATAATTCTTTCTATTTTTTTATAAATGCACTTTTAGATAGAAGACTGTTTAGTCTCGGTCAATAAATCTAAACACAGCCTATAGTACAATATGTCATAGAAAGGGAAGGTTTGACATTGGTAAATTCCGTTGTATTATCTAGAATATGCAACACTATACTTTGTCAACAATTTTATGTAAAACCAGTAGGCCTACAATACTCAAAAGGTTATAGACATTGAAATATTTCTTATTCCCTGAAATTCATCGTCTATTACAGACTTTAAGTACTATGGCACAAATTAATTTTAGTTTAAATGTTATGCGTACCATGCCATGATTTAGAAGAAAAAAAAATCCTTTCTTTAAAAAAAAAATCAACATTCATATAACTATTACCTAAAGATCATCATTTGTTTTGTCGTTTCAAGGATCCTTTTATCACAATTAAAGAGAGGCTACTGAAGAAAATATAAAATATAGTATTCTTACATAATTATAATTATAACACCTTCTCTCTCTCTCTCTTTTTTTTTCTCTTTCCCTCTCTCATGCTATTTGTATACTTTTTCTTTCTCCTAATAAAACATTTGTATATCATAGGATGGTGAACTCACTGGTATACCACGGCCTTTCGCTCAATAGTTCAAATCTGGGTGTCGACGTCTATCTCGCTTTTGCTCTCTCGGCCGCTGTCGAAATTCCTGCCTACCTTCTGGCCTTCGTCATCGTCGAGTTCTTCGGTCGCAAGCTTAGTGTCTTCGGCTGTATGATGTTGGGCGGGCTGGCTTGCGTGTCGACTGCTTTTATAGGTATGATCACGGCGGCCATGCTGCTCGTATTAATTGTGTCGAATTTTCGAAAAACAGTTAGGATGATAGTGATATTAATGATAATGATGAAAGGAATTAATAGTATAATAAATTTGACTGTTTAAATTGATTAAGGTTGATATTTTTCTTCAAAAGTGTTTGTGTGATTGATTTATTATAAGCTATACATTAGTCATATGGAAACTGTTATAATGGATGTAGGGTTATTTTGGAAAGATAATTGATTTTAAAAAATCTGATAGATAAATGCAAAGCTGTCTTTTCTTCCTTATCATAATACGAAATAGTTATTCCTTTTTTCATCTACTGAGATATTCACCATAGATATGTTGTCGTTGATAACTTTGAAATTATTTAAGGTGAGTCATATGTACACAATTTTCAGTTCTCTGTATATACTTCATGTTTGAAATCTTTCTAGGTCTTGTATGTTTCAATTTTTTCTGAGTGAATACAATGTCTCCAACATTTCTCTGATAAAATTTAACCTACAGAACACGGCATTGCTTTGACGAGTGTCGCCATGATTGGAAAGTTTGGGATTTCAGCCTCATCTAACATCATCTATCTCTACACTGTCGAGCTTTACCCTACGAATATAAGGTAGATCACAATCCATATTGAACACAAAGTATTTCTCACTAAACTTATTACTTTCTGTTTAATTTTTCATCTTTTTCATTTGTTTGTTTATCTATTTATTCATTTACTTATTAATTATTTGTGTGTAATATATCTATTTGGTTGGAGTATGGATCCACAGCAAAAACTTCATGGTCGGGCATCGAAAAAACTGTGTTAAATAATTTATAACAGTTATTGAGTTCACTTTGTACATTTCACATTTTTTTATTTCTTGTGTTTTTATATTTTCCTTATGAATTGAAAGTTTCATCCGAATCGTAACAATAGGTCGTATGATAGCGTTTCAATTATCTGAATTTATCTATACTTCTTGAAAGAGATATATATTTCCGAATATATTTTCAAAATGATATTAAAATTTGCTACGATATGAGGGCGTCTAAAATTCGTGTACACCATTGTTTACAGGGCAGTGATATTTGTCATAAGTTGATTAAGATAGGCGAGAACCTTGATTTTATTACATATTCTAAATATCATCACAATACAATTCGTTGCGATGAACTATGTTTATGGTATTTTCTTAATCTTCTCTTTGACAGGGGGATTGCCGTTGGCAACTGTTCAATGTTCTCAAACATAGCAGGTATATTGGCCCCTCTCATCCTCATACTCAGCAAGTATTGGGATTCTCTTCCCCTCGTCATTTATGGGTCTTTTTCCGTCATCGCTGCACTGTCTGCCCTAGCCTTGCCCGAGACAAGAGGCGAGAAACTCCCCGAGACGGTGGAAGAAGTAGAACAATTTGGCTCGTAAGAATATTTTCTAAACGCTTCGTGATGTTTTTTGGTGAAGACGATCGATTAAATTCGTTACGAAGATAATTATGACAAAGTAGATATAACGTGATTTGGGAAAAACATATCGAATTTTTAGCCATATTTGAAATTAACTTGTGTCTTTATAACGATTTGTACTTGAATTTTTACGAAATTGATTCAGACTGATTGATTATAATTGGAGCACAACTGGAACATAGACCCACATGAGAACCACATTTCGGTATCGTTGGTTGTCGGACTCAGAGGCCGTCGGTTTTGCAATGGTTCTGACTAACATTATTTTGAGAAGGTTAGCTAGAGCGAAATCGTAGGTCTCGGGGGCTGAACCCGATCGGATTATAACGATAAAAATAGTAATATCGGTAATCATTTTGCTCTGCTAGAGAAAAAAAATATGATTGGCCTAATTATGTAGAGATTTTTTTTAGAGAAGTATAATGGTATACGTTTTCATAATATGATAGATGCGTTGTGGTTCTCTAAGGGCTACGATAATAACCCTCGCTTTTTCCACTTCTCCTTCTCTCTCTCTCTCTCTCTCTCTCATACAGAAGCTCCAAGGAAGCCAAGGAGCTCAAAGTCATGACGTCACAGCATGGACCTAACACAGTTGAGGAGAAGGACAAAGTAACAAATATATTGAATGACACATCAACTGATACCACCCATGTAAACCCTACATTTACCATAGAGGACGAACATGTAAATAATGTGAAATTTGTAAATGGAACGACTCTGGAAAATCATGTATTTACTGAGGAGGATGAGAAAAGTCAGAGGGACGGCATTGCAAATGGAGCTACCCCTAGCAATCGAGAATTCACAATACACAGGATACTGGACGAAGATGACGAAAATGGAAACATTAAATACATCTCGGGGGAAATAGTTTATGATAACTCAACATTTACAATGGAGGATAAAAAGCAGAGTGGCATACCCTTGTGCTCAAACGGGAGTATACCAGAAAGGGAGGAAAAGGAAACATCGCACACAGATGAAGGATAGAACATGAGAGAGATGAAAGACATGGAAAGAAAGGAATGGGGAGAGAGAGGTGTGTGAGAGAGAGAGAGAGAGAGAGAGAGAGGGAGAGAGAGAGAGTGATAGAGAAAGAGGGGGAGAAGTTGAACAAGAGCAATTATCATCAATGTCCTCTTGTCCCATAATATATTCGATTCATTATGTTCTTAAACTTTAACTTAGTATATAAAAAGGAATTATAAATTGTAGATCTTCACAATTAGACCGTCCTAGAAAACATAATTAAATGTTATGATATGGATTGATAGTGTCGAAGAAGAACAAAATATATTATTGATTTTTGTCTGATTCATATCATAAATTTGTAGTTATTTTTTTATTTATTTCTTTTACAGAATATGCTACTAAGTAGTCAATTACAAAAAGATTAAAACTAATTTGGAAAAACAAATAATTCTCGGAACATAAAATCGTTAATGTAATGTCAGATCATTAGAAGCTTAATCAGAAATGGCATATTTCTTGCTTTGAATACGGTCATTGTCATTATTGAATGCTACTTTTTATCGTGCTCAGTTTAGTTCATGCATTTTTGTTCATTATTAAACTTTGACCACAATCCAAATTGTTCACATGTAAAGCGTTTTATCTGACGACCCAATCCGAAAAAAATGTTTAATTGATATGTAATGCTTTGATATCTTTCAGATGATTCACAGCAAATCTTGGGCATGTGCAACTGAAATAGCTCATATGCCCATATACCATGTTTTGTGTTTGACATATTCATCCTTGTTCTGCCATGAAAAATTGCAACATGTGATTTAAATGCTGACTCAGAAGAAAAAATATGTTGTCACTTGATTTCTTTTTGTCTTATCTCTGTTATGTTTTTGGGTCGTCATGCTAGCAGTTATATATATGGCACTGTTTTTTTAACTTATACCAAATGTGTCCACAAATGGGTCCAAAATGAAATTGTGTTTACTCACTTCAAACTTGTATTTGTAGGATCAGGACTAATCATATTTTTGAGAAATGCAAATTCTGGACCTTAATCTATCTCCTTATTTATTCACCAGATATGAATACTTTGAGTTTTTACAATTTTATTGTGAACTATAGCATATCTAATAACTGTGATATAAAACTCATTTGCTATTAACTACACCTTTAAATATGTTGGGTCTATAAGAATATGTTTCAGAGATTATTCATGCAAATTGTTGAGTTTCTATCTTGAAAAATACAGATTTTGTATCCCTTGAAAGTGACAAATAGGTCTAAATTAGGGTTTTGACAATAACAAGTTTTTATTTCAATAGGTAAAATGCTTTTTTCTTAAGTCAAACTTATTTTATTATAACAACTGATGATATAAGGTAAATACAGGCAAAAAAAAAATGGGAACCAGTGCATTGCCTAATAATGTTCATATGGCACACCACTGATGTTTCGGACGTTACACACCGTTAACATTATAACTTTATTCAAGTTAATTGCTTTTCTTTAGGTATTATTGACCTCAGTTACATTAATTGTTTGCAGAAAAATACTTCTGTAACATTTTGGAAAAAAATTGTGCAGTTTGTATTAGTTTAGCACATACATGTATACCAAGTTTGTCTTCATCGACCACTCAATTTATGTAAGGTTTATTATTCATTTCAAGAACGTGTACTGGTAGTTAAATATGCTTATGTGATCTAACAGAGTGAAATATGAAGCTAATAGCAATTGTAGTCATCAAAACTCCTTAGAAAATTCACTTAGAAACATACTCTTTATTGCATGTTATGAACAACAGTGTGAAATGTATACTATGGTTTGTTTCGGATGTTACACGATGTTAACATTTCAATGAGATCATCAATTTCTACAAGCTCTACAATATAGATGTTTAATCAGCTTGCTGATGTTCTTTGCCTTCAACTATATAGTGTGTCATTCAATAATATCACTAACACATACATGTATGTAAGCAAAACATTGACACATCTTTTAAAAAATAAAATTATAAAACAGTACCCCCAGTCATGTAAGTACGGTTATAAGAAATAGGTGAATCCTAATGTATGCACATCTCGAGAATGAGACATTTTTGATGTATTTTAAAATTGTGTATGTTTTAGGTTATAATACTACTGTAGTAACAATCATCCTTTACCACTATTTGTATTAGGAGGCTGTTTCAAACGACAATATGTTTTAATGCTCTTAAATAAGTATTTATTTATTTATTTAATTGATGACTGATTAATGAATGGATGGATTGATTGGTCTGTTGGTTGGTTGATAGATCTGAACTCTTGATGTGCCTATATTACGGTTAAAAAAAATATACAGTGTAGGTTAAACATGTACCGTATTTGCCGGCGATAAGGCCGCAGCGCCGCACCCCCAACTTTGACATTTCGTAGAGGAAAAAAAACAAAAACGGACAGCCCATTTATATTTCACACTCGTGTAGGGTTGCGGTTCTAACAGATAATTCCTAGCACTCTTAACACAGAGGCAGCCCAGCAGACATGTTGTAGGATTGATAACTACTAGCTAACTGACCAGGTTTTAATTTGTAAAGGCATTACAGCATTCTATGTAGCATTCCACATACATTCCATGCAAAGTAGAATAAAGCAATAAATATTCATATAGTCCCATACAAGTATAAATCAACATCACAAAGTATTCTTGAATATTCAAACATAAACAAAGGGTATATATTGAATATTCATAGTATATGTAAATTATACTATATAAGCTTGACTGCATCAGGTAAACATTGAAACCAATGAGAGAGAGAGAGAGATAGACAGGAAAGGATGGTGGATGAAAAGGGTGAATGTGAATGAGGAATGACCTATATGAAAGGGATGAATCATGGATATGAAGGGGAGTTTCAGAAGTTCAAAATAAATCCCTACACTTTAGCTTATACATTTTGTATGTATGCATACATTTGAGGAAGATACTACATGTATAATTATGTTTAGGATCATTAAATAAGTTATTACTGGTAATGCCCTTTTCTTTTATACATGTTTGTACTTTCTACACAGATTAGTTACGTGTACCGAGTGCCCTTTTTAAAAGGTATTTTCAAATGAAAATCCATATTTCCCATAAATTTTTAGAAAAACATTTCAATTTGCTTGATTTTATCAACTCTATATACCTGTATCATACCCGTGTCATGTACATGTACACTAGGTATTGCTTAAATTAAGTGGGTGATTTTGAGCTTTTGTAACCTACCAAATAGTTTAGATTGACCATACAATCTTTGGTTATATGACATAATTTGGAACAACCTTTGTAAAAGTGAAAATGTGTAGATTTGCAAACACACAGCAATGTAAATAGCAAGAGGAGAGGTTGAACAATTTAAATTTGCTATTCTCACATCTATCTTTGCCCCTCATTTGAACTAGTTAAAGTATGAAAATGTCTGTTAACAGTTTAATGTAACATCCGAAACGTGCTAACAGCATAACAGAAAGTGCTGTTAAAATGCCGGCTGAATAATTGTTATGAGTCACTTTTATTGGGATTTTTTCTGATAAATTACAATTAAGGATATACTAAAGCAGCCAGGAATGCCTTGCACCACAAAGTGTGATTTCAATATTTATGTTTTATAAGTCAATTTTGCAGAAAATCTAGATATTTTACGGAAAATTTGATTTTTTGCATCATATTTCTTCATATTTTATATTTAGATCTAAATGAAATTATCAAAATAGTGTTTTTAACAGGAGTGTGCATTGTGAAATCGTAACTTGCACATATGATCGAAAATTAGTCGAAATTTGCAAACTATGTGTTAACAATCAAATAGTGTAACGTCCGAAACACCCTTCTTGAGTTTACACAAAATTATTGGATTTGAAAGACCTGATTTGTGTTTTGACTTGTGTGAAGACTTATAATAACTTATTTCATAATGACTTATTCACTCCAGATCCCCTCAAATATGGATTATCATCATTTATTTGGTATTTTTTGTTTCGGACGTTACAACAGTTAACGGAAAATTGGTTTTAACTATAAAATAGTATTGTAATGATGTATTGCAAATTTCTTTTTTTTGGTGGATAGCCGCCATGAAATGTTTAAAAAATGTTACGAAAGATAGGTCCTGCAGTTCATGTATTATCTGCTACTTCAAATTGAAAGTTGTTTCGGACGTTACAAAATTGTTTACGGAAAATGAGACAACTTTTTCAAATTTTGAATATATTTATTATATAAGCGCTACTACAATTAAATTATATTTTCTTTTAATTTAATGACTTGGAGTAACTAATAAGCTTATTCAAACTATAAACAATCTCATTAAATGATTGTTCTAGTGAGTTAAATGAGAGCCTACATTGTTTACGGAAAATGTAACGTCCGAAACACCATTTTCAATTGCACTGTTCTATCAAAATACAGGAGTTAATTCAGATTACTGTTAACTTTCTTTAAGATCCACCCATGCTCATTAATCATCAATAGAAAAAAAACATATTGCTTGTGGGTATATATTTTTTCGGCTCCAACCAAAAAGGTATGTCAATTTAGTTACAAAATTCCGTAAACAATTGGCTGTTCAGGGATACCTCATGCACATAAAGCAACGCTGAATTTTTTTGTTAAGCTATGGGAGGTTAACCTAGGTCCATGCTACAAGAAAAAGTTGTAACTGATTTCTAATTCTTTATCTTTGTACAGTTTCAGGCTGTCAAAGGGTCATTAAGCTATTTGGTCATAGTTAAAAAAACCAGTGCCATATGTATTATATCATCTTAATTTGACAAAATTTCGATCAGGGATAAGGGGAAAATGTTGCAAAGATTATACACGTAAATCCGTACTTTAAGTAATATGCAGTCTTGCATACCCATTGGATGCGGATTTGGTTCATCCCTTCATGAGTAGTTCATTTCCATTATGCCAAAACAGAAGGTAAATCCTGCTCCATAATAAGTTATTCGAAGAAGCACCACCACCCACCTCCTGTTAGAATGCGGAATAATTTCTCTTTTAGGTCACGTCGACTGAATTCATTATATTTTATTCTCACATCGAATATCGAGCACAGACAACATTATACATCAGGCTCATTAGGTTCAGATATTGTAATGAAGATTTCTTAAAACAAATATTTTCATTAGGTCATGGGATTACGATAAAGGAACGAGCCAATGAACAATAATAACAAAAACCACTAATAAGAAAGACAATAACTCCGTCACTTGATATTTGCTGTCTAGCTTTGGCTGAAATTTGCTCTCTGGTTTGTCGACATACATGTCTTCAATTACGCGCACACACGCAATATCCCGTTTCCTACGATCTTCACGACACAAACGCCATCACATGGCCACACCCACCACCTCCTTGCCCGAACATCGTTAAAAAAATGGACCTTTCCTGATCAGACATTTTGTCATGCGAATCTATCTGTCGCATCCATTACATTTGTAATTTAGCTGGTGACTGCACCGACGGTGACTTTTTTAAAGGTTAAACAAGTACTCAATGTTCAAGCTGAGATGAAAACATCTAATAATTTCTTGACAACCAATGTTTCCCTATTTCACAAACATATACACGAATATACCATTCTTAAATGATTTCACATGGGCAAAAATCAATTATGTATCAAATTCCGTACAAAAGGGATGTAAATATTCTGACACAAAATGTAAAAAAGAACCTCATATTTGTTGCATAACGAATGTTATTTAAATATAATAATAATAATAATGCTAATAATGCTAATAATGATAATAATCTGTTTACCAAAGTACCAAAGGTAGCCTTATCAGTATTCAAACCGTGCTCCTGAGGTTCCTGTACTCATACCATTACCTCCTGCTTTAGCTGAGCTACCATAAAACGGTGCTCAAGCATTCAAGGAACACCTTCCTATATTTGCTCTATGTAATACAATCTGAGATAACTAAATAATCCCTGAAAGGTTCTGGAAATGGAGCAGTAGTCTAAAAGAATCAGACTCCTCTCAAGGTTGTGCAAGTATCAGCACAGGTTCCCGAAACAATACAAAATGTTCTTAGTGGCACAATGGTTCTTCTACGAACCTCGGTATTTGGGGATAGTGTTTCTTCATGACCTATTGTTTAAAAATAGCTTATATATACACACGCTTAAGAATAAAGGCCAAAATTATTGCATATCTTCATGTCTTGGTCAGCGACAATTCGCCAGTCACAATTCTCTAATTCTTTAATTATTCATTCTTATTATCACAATAATACAAATGCGACTTTAGATCCTCTTCATTATTCTGGGCTGCCCAATGATATCGAGGAAAACTGCTGATGGATTCCCTCAAAAAACTTCTTTCAACGATTCCACTGAAATAACCTCTTGGGATTTGTAATGCGACACAAGGTTTGGAACTATGGAACACCAAAAAGGCCGATTATAGTTGATGGTTTAAAAGTAAATGATGACGACATAAAACAAACTTCATGACAGCTGCCGCCACACCCTAGATTATCAATTAGGTTTGATCCATCAACTATGACTGCCCTCTTGGCGTTCCATTTGGAACCCTTGAAGGTTTAAACATGAAAGAATTTTAACTTGTAAAAGTGTAAGCCTACATATTGTCATCATTTCTCGTCTTTCATGCTGAATGCTGGGTTGTCGTGAACGGTCTCAGCTGTGGTTTCGCCCTTCTCTCCATCACTTAAATGAATAGACACAAGAAATGATATGGATTTAAAATAAGCGTACTTCAATATAACAATAATAACGATTGGAGTTAATCACGTCACAGGTATTTTGTTTCAAATGTACGAGATGTAATAGATATACAATTAGAAACGTTTCTTTTTTTGTTTATAGCCAGTAGACGTTCAACCATATGGGGGAGCTTTACACTGCAGTCCTGTCAGCTTATTCAGAACTTTGTCGTAGCTAGCGCTGTTGCTGATGCTTGCTATAGTATATATGTTTACGCATTTGCATTTTATGATTTCGTTGGTATCAAACAATATCTATGACACCGATGAAATCATTATTATTATCGAGGACGTAAGCAGTCGAAAATCAATCTAATAATTTTAGCAGTATATAGAAAGAACTGCAACATTATACCAAGCATGGAGGAATGTGCTTTGGCTTAGACTAAACTTGAAAATCCTTTTTTCTGAGCAGAGAGGGACTTTAAGATTTGTTTTCACTCATTAATCTTTAGTATTATCCAATTTGCAAATTGTATATATAGCGTTTTAATGTGTTTGTAAAATAAGGGATATAATTTACTTCAAACCAAACTGTTCTCCTTCTTCCAGTGTCTCTGGGAGTTTCTTGCCTCGAGTCTCGGGCAATGCAAGAGCAGACAGTGAAGCGATGACGGATAGCGAACCGTAGATGACAAGAGGAAGTGGATCCCAATATTTTGCGAGGATGAGGACAAGAGGTGCTGATATTGTCGCTACCCGGGAAAACATAGAGCAGCTGCCTATGGCAACGCCCCTTTATAAGAGACAGGATTAAGAGAGAAACGACGCTAGGGATACATGAAAAATGCGTTTATTTCATTTTTCTACGATACAAATGGTCAATTGAAATGATCAGTTTGACAGGAATTTCGACAATTCAAACTTTATGCAATAAACAAATGTTATATATTTATAGTTCTTTATCCTTTTTGGATGTTCGTCTAAAATTATGTCTGTATTTCAGTCATAGGCATGAAGCATTGCTATCCGGTAATTGTTGTTCAATACCTGATTTAATTAAATACAGTACAGTTGAAACTATATGTGATGAACACCATCTATAATAAATAATCTGCATATTACTCGTAAACTGAGGTATATTCTAAAAACCTTTGATCCTTGGTTACCTTATATTTGTTGGATAAAGCTCCACGGTGTAGAGATATATGATTGCAAACGAGCCTGCGATCCCGAACTTTCCTATCATAGAAACAGTTGTCAGGGCAACGCCGGTGGCTACAATGATATTCAGACAGTACTATTATGGCAAGCGTGGGTTAGGATAATATGAAATCATCAGAAGCAGATATAACATTAATTTCTTACATAACATTTGGTGTATACAGAACTATTAAAGGTTTATATAATTAAGCAAGGTGAATTCAGGGCCCTGCATTATAATGAGTTGCAATCGCATGAATCTAAGTTAAATGCAACCATACAATTGTCTATCTCTCGTAAACATGATTAAACATGATAAGTACTACCTTTATTTGTTCTAGGACCCGTCTCATTAAGAGATGCGATTAATATCAAAGGAGATACATGTTAAAACGATGATGAACTTTCTACCCTAACGTACTGTTTATTGCATAATGCACAGCGCCATCTTATGGTAAACTTGCTGCCAGTGCTTGCTCCAATGAATTAAAGTAGTTTCAAAAGGTTATATAATTTTGGCTTAATTTGTGTTTGAGCAATGGCTCTTGACAAGCATTTTGTCATATTTATTTTATTTATATTATTATGGGTTTGCACACCCTGATTAGCACGATTTTTTTCTTTCTTAGGGGTCCACATGTAGTTTAATGGCCTATTGAAGAAAACAAAGCAACTTATGTATAAATGCAGTTGACAAGCAAGCTACCCCACCTAGCATCAAACAGAAGAAAAGACTTAACCTCCGGCCAAAGAACTCGACGATGAAAATATCCATGATGTAGGCCGGGATCTCGATACCACCCGTAATGGCAAAAGCGACGTAGTCGTTGGTGCCGAGATTTGAGCTATTCAAAGACAGGCCGTGATATACCATGGAGTTCACCATCCTAACAAAGAGGAGACAATGAAAGACAGAGGTTGGGATGGGAGATGGGAGAGAGTAAGAGAGGTATCACGAGGTACATATGTTTTTAAAAATCGATGTTCGCATTCTTGGACAATTTAAATCGCATGTTAGGTAAACGAATAATAATGATCATATTAATAATGATAATAATAATAATAATAATAATAATTATAAAATTGTGATGATCATAATACTAATGATCATGATAATTTAATAATAATTGACATTTATATTGCGGATATTAACGGCACTTTATTGTTTTTTTTCTGCTTTTATCATGGTTATGTAAGCTTGGTATTGTTAGTTTAACCAGGGAGGTGAAAGAAAGGAGTCGAAACTCTTGCGATTTATTCAAACGCATTCATGAGTTCTAAAGCGTAACAATGGGATGTGTAACATTCAACTTGGCTATGAAGTTCCATGCTCCGAGCCGCGCTTCCACTGCGGGGATTTTCGGAGGCCAGGCATGAGTTTCACATTTATTACAAAATATTAAATTACCAGCAAAATTTCAGTGTAAATTATATACTTTATATGGGGATTGTTTTGATATAGTGCATCAAATAATTTGTCACATTTTGGACTCCGCCCTTGGTAAAAGAAAAATTAGATCCTGAAAAGAAAAACAAATATTTTAGGATAATGCGCTAATGTGTGCATGTTTTAACTCATAGCATGCCATGATACTGCATGCACGCTACTGTTATAGTGCTTTGCACATGCAAGCTAACCATTGATACACTGCCATGTGCGTGCAAGGGCGCATTCGTAATAGCAGTTATTGTTCATGCTTATTGGACTGTGCTTTTGTTTCGCAAGCGCTATTCATAGAACCATCTCGTTAATCAGATTATCTCCAAAACAACATGGCACTGGGGGGTTTGGGGCTTGGCACAATGGGGATTAGCCCTGTGGCATGGTAAGAGAATGTCACTTCATGTAATCCATGATTTACAATCTTCGATAACTTTAAGTTACTTTGCTAATCCGTGATTTCGCGTGTCTTTTTTTATTTTTGTAGTTCGAAAAAAGGATGATATTACACAAGTTTGTGTTCGCTTGTTCTACTATTTACACATTTAACAATGGATGATAAATCATTAAAAGGGACAGCGAACAGTTGCTGTGATACTATTTTCTGATGTAGGAATTCTAAGTCCTGAAATTTCATTCGCTCTTTTATCTCACCACCTGGTCAACAGTTGCAGATTAGCGCATAACTTTTTCGGCGGCTTGGAGCATGGGGTCTAAGGAGAGCGGCTTGATTGCAGTCCTTCTCAATCACGTCCCTGGTTTAACGTTATCGAAATGATTCAGGTATGGTGCGGTTAACCGCCGCAAAAAAAAAACAGCCGCCTTTAAAAAAAAACGTACAATGAATGTCATTTGCGCGCAACGAAGGACTTTCGCGAATTCACACTGAGCTCTATGTTATGATATATACACAGAATTGTATTAAAAGCGTAGTACACTTTATGTCATCATCATAATAAGGAAAATTTAAACATACCGCCGCGGTTTGCCGCGTCATATTTGAAGGATCCTTGAGAGTCATTAGGCCTACCATATAAAGACAAGGTTGATGGTTCGCATTCTCATCCTGGGTGTGCGGATCAAATCGAGACCTGTGGGCCTATGTTCCTTGCGGATTCGTTCCTGGGGTAGTGAGAAAGAAAAGAACAAAAACCCGGAAAAAAGATGACGGGAGAGAAATGGGGTAAGGAGTGAGTGGGAAATAAAGAGGTAGAGAGTTTATGACATGATCTATGAAACGAAACCTTGGCAAAAAAAAAGCCTCCAATGTTGGCCAACCTCTTATTCCCAATTAAAAAACGAAGACCATGATATGTTAATTTGACCAGAATCCCGTTCGACCTACGTTATGCAGCATTAATGATATATTTAAATGACCGACTGTCATTATACAGCCCTTCGAAATAGATACAATAGAATCAATCGCAAATTGTTTAATCTTCCTTGAAATAACCTCAGGCTGTACTGTTCCTACTTACGCTATCATTTTCCATAATAAATTTTCGATTGACATCATTAGGTTCGACTTGCATAATGAGAATTGAAAATGTTCAAAAGTGTGAAGTGTGAAAAATGTTAAGCAATCGCTAATTACAATGTGCTTGTCATGCTCGATGTGGTATTATCGACCGAATAAAACCATTGAAAATTGAAAATGGCAACAATTTTAGTAATTTAAAGGGCTTTATTTTTGTTTACCTGCTCTACCATGAATTCTTTGGTAAACAGGGGCTTCTGCAGTTCGGCCTTGTTAACTTCGGCTACCTTGGTGATAACTTTTTCGGCCTTGTCGAATTTCCCCACGGAGATAAGCCATCTTGCAGACTCAGGTGGCCAGCTTTAAGAGTTGATGATACGTTGTAAATAAGGAATAGTAAATAGAGATTTGTTGTGAGTTTAATTTTCAGCAGTTTTTCTGCAAAATTCAGACAGAGGAAAGAGTTAAAACTTCGAAACCTTCCCTTTCAAATTTGTGTTTGGTTATATTATTTTAGTTGGTTTTTACATAATTATTACAGATAATTATGATATCGTTTTATCAACAATATATTCGAAGAATAGTTTATCAGAATTACATCTGTATATATGTTTTTATCAAACACAATGTAAGAAGAAAGTTTTAAACAAAGTTGGTTCTTACATGAAAAATATGAATAGAAACAGGAGAGGCAGTGTCATGGTTAGCGTTAGAAGGCGCCAGGAGCGAATGTAATAGGCCGGTAGAGCGAGAAACATGTAGCCTACAGCGTAGCTGATTGAGATAACAATCACCAAGGATCGTTTTGATGGCCCAATATACTCCGTCCCTGTTGAACCCAAAGTACAAGGAACATGACATGAATATATCGATAAGTATCCTCTTATTGGCCTTATGCTCAATTTTTATGTTTATATCTACGATTTATCGACTTTAATACTCACATTGTGAATAAAGATACCATTTAAAATTCAAGGCGACGATAGCAAAAATTGGGTGATAACGGAAATCTTTTAATAAAGGAATAAATCACATAGAAGCTAAATGATAACAGTGCCTGGTGTACAGCTCGGTCACAGGTCAGCCAAATAGAAAGACAAGGTCAAATATTGAAATGAAATAATAAATAGACTGTCATTTTGTTTGCCAGTGAGTAATATCAAAATATCTAATTGCAAAGTCGTTGATATACGCCGGGAGTTATACAAATGTGGTTCAAATACTTTGACCTAAGGGAAAAGGGGAGACCACATGAGTGAGAGAAAGAGAGAGACAGAGAGAGAGAGAGAGAGAGACAGGGCGAGACAGAGAGAAGGGTAAGGTGGGGTTCAGATGCGTGTTTAATTGGTTTTTAAAGACATGTATATAAATAGTCAGATAGTGGATCATCACTCGAAAGACATGCCTTTATTGAAAACTCGTAAAGCCCTGATAATTTTTCTCGTGCTTTTTTCCACTATATTTGTCGTTTCATTGCATATTTCTATGATATAATTATTCATTGTATTATGTTTTGCATGAGAAATACAAAATATATAAACAAAATCATTTGAATGAATGATGCACACGGCATGTGACCTAAAGTGGTGTGGCAATATGCTCACCTATAACGAACAAAGTGATGTTGAACGAAATGCTTCCAGAACCAATGAAGAAACGCATAGTGGCAAAGAACCACCAGTTGGGTGAAAAGACAATCGCAACTCCAGAAACAAGCGAAACGAGGTTAGCGAGCAGGTGAGTCCACCAGCGTCCAATCCTGCAGCGAAAGAAAAACCACGACATAAGCATTGCTTGTAAGTATTGGTGTGTACTGCAAGGTTCTGGAGTCATCAAAATCATAACAAAATTGGCCCAGTCTTGGTAAAGTAATAAGCACTGTACACAGAAAGATGTATATGGGACTACATTAATGGTGTCTGGGCTACTTACCTTGATTCCCTTATCTTTCTATGCTCATTACTTAACCAGCATACATTTTCTACCAAAATTGTCTGGCACATGACATTTATTTGTTATCTTGAACATTCAGTGTAAGTTTCGTTTGATTGTGTGAGAATTCATTTTTTTTTTTTACCAGAACTCAAGTATATCTTTAACCTTTCTCGACCCACGTGTTAACGGATATGTGGCAATCGCTTGGGTAATGATAATTGAGGGTCCATCAGGAAGAAGAGCATTCAAGCCGATTAGGCTTCCCTGGGTAGATAACATTTTTTTTCTTTCTTATCAATACTTTTTCATATAAAATGATTACTAACACGTCAGATAGGATACCAAAGAAGATAGATCCTGCTAAGAATCCCCCGTAGTATATAGATTGATATACTTAGGTTAGTTCACCATTGCCACATACAAGATCAAACTGTACAGAACAGAGAGAGAAGAATGAGAGAGAGAGAGAGAGAGAGAGAGATAGAGAGAGAAGGAGGGAGGAAGAGAAGAAAAACAACGAAAACAAGCAGACAGATAGGAAGAGGGGCATAGAAGGTTGGATACGTAAATAGATTGGTAGATATAGATAGATAACATCATAAACAATAATAACAATGAGTATAATAATAATGATACAAATAATAATAATTTTGATAAAAGCAATTGCAATAACAATATCGTAGTATAATAATTATACCTATAATAACATTAGATACAGCAATCCTTAGATAGGTATAAAACTAAGATACCAACGCGTGTGTGCGTGTGTGCGAGAGAACAAATAAGCAAGGTTAGGCAATGGTCTAGTCTCGAAAAACACTTCTATTAACAATGTATATATACTTTTATCGGATCTTTATATGGTTAACACCTTGCAGAGATATTTGCGTATCCCGCTGGATGAAGGACCCAATCCTGTAATCTATTAAAGCAAATACTCATGACTTGTCTGACCGAAATGTAGGAAATTGGATTTATACGTGTTTTTCTTATCCAAATGACTTTGTATAATTTGCATAAAACTGCTGTTAAAAATACGGTGAATGAAATGTAGTTCCTCGATTTATAAGTTTGTTTTGTTATCTTAAGGAAGAATTGTTATATTGTGAGTTTATGTAAAAAAGGAATAAGATTGCATATAATGTGTAATAACTAATTTTTACTTCATTCAAAAGGTGTTTGTATAAGAATAGCGAAATAAGGAGGGATATTTTGTTTATAGAACTGTGATAGGTCTTTATATGTGGGCGCGGGAATCTGCCTGACATAGCAGATACGTAGGCACACATTGCATCTTGTCATGGGCGAAGGAGGTTGTGCGTGTGTCGGGCCGTCTATTAGTGTGCAGCGCCCTTGTTACGTTTTACACCTTTGAAAGAAGTAAGTTGTTTTCTTTAAAAGTCAGTTTGATAGTAAAGATTGTAAGCTTTGATACATGTCTATGAAATGTTTTTATGTCCTTCAGGAGAGGAAAATAAGGATTATTTTGGAAGGAGAATGTATTTGATTTTGTACTTGACAACTTCCGTTAGTCAGAATAGTATGTCTTCATAGGGACATGGTATCCAGTTAATCAAATTACATTGATCGTTTAAATAAATGTTATTACATTTATTCTATATGATGTTTAGATAAATTGTCATTTAAATGGTTAGTGGTTAACGCCTACCTGTATTTAGTGCGTGAATTATTGATTGTAATGATTTCGCCGTTGAGGGCGTATGATGTTAATATTGTGATAAAGATGGCGGCGCCCATGGAATCTTTGTCTGATAATTTAATTGATGGGTTACTTTATGTAATGTGTTATTAGTATACTATAAGGATGTTTTAACGATTTGTTATAGATGACATGCTAGCGAGGTTTGCTGGGAGCTGTCTTAGTGTGGTCTAGCTGGGACTGTCTTGTCTTTTGGGAGCCGGCAGCTGCTCCGGCTTGTATCTCAGAGACCTTGGGTAGGATATGATTTAATATACATACATTGTTTAATTGGTGTAATGTTGTTTATTGATGCATTTTGAATATGTACTTTCATATAATATGTGTTAATTAAAGACAATGATATTGTCTTAATTATTATATTGTCATTGATGCATGATGCCACAGTTAAAACCAACAGTGTGATAATTTACTGTCTGTTTACCTCGCCCACATTGTTGTATACTATCAGATATATGTTGATAAGAATCTATACTTGTCTTGTATTTATGTTTGGCACATCTGATTGATTTGCAGGCCGGGGTTTTCTTCATGCTGATGTATATTGCTGTTCACAAATAAATAGGCTCATCACCCACCCTTCACATTCAAGCTGCATGCATGGTGCCTTACTTACTCCGTATTACGACAGAAACACAAAACATTTCAAGAAATATTTATAAATCATGGACTTTGTGATGGCATGTTAGCATTGTGCTAAAGAAGTTATCCAATAAAGTCTACTACTACCATCACTGTGTTATGAATGGAATTTATGCACACTGATGAACCAAAACAAATCATTAAGTAATTGCAATGTAAAACAAATTATCATTATTCTTCATTCATCAATTCGTACCTGTTGTAAAGACCGATTATTACAAACAAATATTTTATGTAAGAACTGCCAACGATTGGAACATGCATGCAATGTAATCAATAGCCCAACTTTTAGAACCTCACTAAAGATCCATCCCCATATAAAACGAGATATTGGTATAAGTAATAATATTATTATTTTGTCTCTCATAATGTATTCATATTGTCAGTTTTCCATTTATCTACTCATAAACTGTTTGAAATAATAATACCTAATATGACACCTTCGTGCAATTTAATATTCAAATCTCTGATAACTTATTTTTAATAATTTGCTGTCATCAGCTTAAAGTTAACATTCTATTAAATTTCGATTGTGTGTGTTTACTATTTAACCTATGTATTTCTTTGTTTTATCTCGGTTGTATGATCATGTATCTCGTTATATTTGATTACTATTAGCCTATCATTTAATTGGGTCACAAACCTTTCAAACCTTTTTGCTGCATCCCCAGACATATTTTGTTTTTACTGAATGTTTGAATTAATTCCATACAATACAATACAATCAATATAACGGATATTAAAAGTACTTCTGTATTGTACGAATAAGCAAAGAACTATCATCTGGAGATTAGTGTAACATACTAGAGTGTATTCAATTATTGTTCAATTTGATTAATATATTCACATATTCATGAAAGGTGTGTATGGGGGAGGAATTATGTTTAATGAAAGATCTTTCTTCCGTCACTGTTGTCGTGTCGTATTTGCAGTCATCATACACCCATCCACTGTCACATGACATCGTTTCGCTGCTGTAATTGGATGGATCGATCCCAGGCCAGAATCCCACTCCTGACACGTTATACTTCTCACATTGTGCGTACTCCAGCTCACCATCTGATGTGTAGTTTGATGGGATGCTACCTTCCTTCTGGGCTAGTGCACAAGCTTCCTCTGACAACCCGTATTGCTCACATCCAGGAGTCCATTCGGGGGTCTGTTGAAGGTGGATATAGATAAAGATATGATATATCTAAAGCCTTCCGCACACTAAAAAATATCTTTATAATGCGATCCTATTTTCGAAGAAATTTACAATTATATTAGATATAGAAATCTAAACAAACATCATCTTCCTGAATTAGGTTCTTAATAATGATCAGAATGCTAACAACCGGAATTTAAATGCATTTAAACTAATACCAGCCGAATGGGTTTCAAATCGTAGACACTACGGCATATGGCATGGTAGTTTGTTCCAAACTTTTTAGTTGTTTATTTTCAGGAATACTTTTGTTCTATAATATTTCTTTCGAACTGACTTATAAGTACTATCAAGATAGCTCACGACTACGATACCAACGGCCAAATGAAGATGATACCTCGAATCTTATACCGCGTTTCCAAAACACCAAAACTATAGATGTAATTTTTTACAAGACAGAGATTCTTTATTTCTGCATTTGAATCAAATGTTGACCTCTTTGATAATTAGCTTGAAATTTTATGGAAGATGTGCCCGATTTGTAAGGGACAAAGAATCCAAACTTACCTCGCACCAGTGATCGACTGTAGCCGCCAGGAAGACTGGAATCATTGACACCCATGAGGAGAAGAAGACTATGGTACAGGTGATGGCGAACACCCTGCGCTGGTAGGGACCAAACTCACCTAGCTTCTTGAGGAGATCGTCAAGTTTAAACATAACTGCAGGAATGAGATCGGAGCTGAAGCACAGGGTGCGCCTAGACAGAAGTCGCCAATGATCCACTTCTGATATTTATGTTCCCTTGAGTGAAGATATTGAAGATAACTCTAATTAGTAACGTGTACGCATTATGGTTATTAGCCAATAGGCCAGTTCAGACATGTATATTTTTTCATGAATCCTTTTTTCGCTCTAGTGTCGTTGCCGTTGGTGTGACTACGGTAGGAGTGAACAAGATCACAAGTTATGCCCAAGTCACACTGAAATTATACATGGGGACTGACTGTTGGCCACAGGAGTAACGTTATTCTGTTCGATCTGGTGTCGGTCTGGTGGTGGTGTTGTTGGTGTGACTAGTCGGGTATTACTCACGAGTTAGTATTGTAATACATGCATGTTACATTGGGATTGCTTTAGGATTTGCTTTCTGCGGTATACCTCTGCCTAATTCTTGGGTCGTTCAGAAATGTATGTCATATGTGAATCGGTCTATCATGCAATACACAACCTTATTACTTATTATTATTATTTGATTATCCCTCTATTTAATGATCATAATTTAAGGCGAGGGGACGGCCTGCATAATTATACCCCCACATCCTTGAAGGACGAACATTATTTGTAAAATCAATCATATATTTTGACAAAATATATATAAGTGTGTCTTACGGTAGTGAAAATGTTTTTTTAGAAGCTATTAGTATACTAAAAATAAGTTTATAATATTTTGTAATGAGTCAATTTCGTGTGTGTGTGTTCACGCAATAAAAACAATAACAACGAAAACAACAACAGCAGCAGCAAAAACAAACGAAAGTCATTTTGCTTTGGATTTATAGCATATAAATCCTTCATAAAACAATATTTGATTTTCAAGCTTTGATTTCTAACATCAGAAATGCAGAATACGAATATGTTTTCGTACGTTATAGAAATTCTACAAATTCATCATTATTTTCCTCCTCTTCTTCCTTCTCCTCTTTTTCTTCTTCTCCTTCTTCTTTTTCTTCTTGTACTTAATATCACTTCTATCATCAGTTTAATGTTGTTATTATTATTATTATCTTTAATAAGTAGTTCTTTTAATTTTCTTATCTGTCTGTAAATAATACTATTTTAACTTATTAATTTTATACATGTCTGTAAGGGACCCCACTGGAAATAAGCTCTCGAGCTTTCGTGGGTTATCCTGTTATTTTTGATCTGTTATTATTGTATATTGTTGTATGTTGGAAGCTTGTCGAATAAAAATCAATCAATCAATCTTCAAACGTATTCTCTCACATAAAGATTTCGCAAGCTATTAAAATATTTACTTAAGCAATTGCAGACACCAAAAGGGAAAGAGAAGGGAGAGACTGACGGTGTCACCCTAATCCTATCTCCGAAATTTGATGCAAACATCATGAGAACTATCGCAAGAACTTTTTTAAACAAACGAAAGTCAATTTGCTTTGGATTTATAGCATATAAATCCTTCATAAAACAATATTTGATTTTCAAGCTTTGATTTCTAACATAAGAAACGCAGAATACGAATATGTTTTCGTACGTTATAGAAATTCTACAAATTCATCATTATTTTCCTCTTCTTCCTTCTCCTCTTTTTCTTCTTCTCCTTCTTCTTTTTCTTCTTGTACTTAATATCATTTCTATCATCAGTTTAATGTTGTTATTATTATTATTATCTTTAATAAGTAGTTCTTTTAATTTTCTTATCTGTCTGTAAATAATACTATTTTAACTTATTAATTGTATACACGTCTGTAAGGGACCCCACTGGAAATAAGCTCTCGAGCTTTCGTGGGTTATCCTGTTCAAGCTGACTTATTTTTGATCTGTTATTATTGTATATTGTTGTATGTTGGAAGCTTGTCGAATAAAAATCAATCAATCAATCGAATAAAAATCAATCAATCAATCTTCAAACGTATTCTCTCACATGAAGATTTCGCAAGCTATTAAAATATTTACTTAAGCAATTGCAGACACCAAAAGGCAAGGGTGTCGATTTGTATCCGTGGTTGGGGGGGGGGGGATGATAGGTGCCAAAATATTTTCGGCAATGGATCAAAGCAACCAAGAGGTAGAAGCGTGTGGCAGGTTGCACCCCCTCCCCAAGCGCATAGCTAGCATTTCATTTTAGGGGGGGGGGGCGGTAGTGAGCACGCGCAGCGTGCGTATCACTTAAAGAGCACTCCCTAGGGGATAGGGTGCAGGGAGGGGGGGGGGTTCCCACTCCTCCCCGGCGAAGCGCTGAAGCTTTGAAGTTTCATTAGATTATTAGAAAAAGAAGAAGATTCGTCGGACCGTTCTCGACTCTTAATCCTTGTTTTAACTAAGTTCCCATTCCTCCGCGCGTAGCACGGAAGCTCTGATGTTTCATCATCATCATCAACTTCAGGTGGCGCTGTAAAGCGCTGCTGTGGTCTTCACGAGAGCACGCCATGCAACTCTTTCACCTGCCATTTGTGTTGCACCATTCATTCCTTGTCCAGACACTTTCTTGATATCATCAGTCCAAGATATTGGTGGACGACCTCTACCCCGTTTTCCTTCGACTGCTCCTTGCAGTATTTGCTTCTCAACTCCTTCAGATCTCCTAACAATGTGTCCAAAATAGTTTAGTTTTCTCTCCATGATTCCCCTTCTGATGGTCAAGTCTGTTCCAATCTTTTCCAGGACCCACACATTTGTCTTTTTATCTTTCCATGACACATGCAACAGCCTCCTGTAGCACCACATTTCAAAGGCATCAACTCTCTTTCTGTCATTCTTTGTCATGGCCCAGGACTCACTCCCGTAAGTCGCAATAGAGAAAGAAGTTGCTTGAAGCAGACGAACCATGAGACTGAGAGATAGGCCTCGACTCTTCCAGATGTGAGACATATTCTGTACTGTTGATCTCGCCATTGCCATCCTTCTCCTTATCTCTGTGGTGCTCTCTCCTTTGGTAGTGATGATTGAACCCAAGTACTCGAACCGATTTACTACTTCAATCTTATTTGCAGCTATGGTGAAGTCAGTGTTATTATCATCTCTATCGACAACCATTATTTTTGTCTTTTTGGTGTTCAGAAGAAGGTCTTTGTCTTCACTTGCCTGTTTGATGCGGTTTAACAAATCCATCAGCTCTTCTCTGCTGCTGCAAACAAGAGTAGTGTCGTCAGCATACCTTAGGTTCGTGATCTTTTTACCTCCAAACTTGACTCCCCCATTGAATCCTTCCAGAGCATTTCTCATAATGTCTTCAGAATAAATGTTAAAAAGGTTCGGAGACAGTATGCATCCTTGACGTACTCCCCTACCAATTCCAAACCACTCAGTATTGCCGTTACTGGTTCTCACTGTTGCTTCTTGGTCATGATAGAGGTTTTTGATCAGTTCGATGATGTGACTTGGGAACCCCATCTTTGCCATTGTATTCCACAATTGAGAGTGGCTCACACAGTCAAATGCTTTGCTATAATCTATAAAGCACAAATAGAGGGGATGTCTGTGTTCTCTGCATTTCTCTATTATGTTTCTAATGTTGACGATCTGTTCTCTTGTCCCTCTACCTTCACGGAACCCTGCTTGCTCATCTGCGATCTCGGCTTGCAGTTTCATTTTCATTCTTCTGCTAATCAACTTCAGAAGTATTTTGCTTGCATGGCAAATCAAGCTGATCGTTCGGTGATTTGCACATTCTTTCAGATCTCCCTTCTTTGGCAATGGTATAAAAACAGCCCTACACCAGTCCTTAGGCCACTCCCTACTTTTCCAGATATTGCAACATAGACGCCACATCAGGTCAGTACCTTCTTCACCTGTAGCCTTCCACATCTCGGAAGTCAAGTTGTCAAAGCCCGGGGATTTGCCATTCTTTAGTTGTTTCATTGCAAACTCCACTTCTGATCTTAATGGAGGGGGCTCCATTTCATCACTTTCCTCCCACTGAGTGTCAACTTGTTCCTGTGCAGCAAACAGCTTGGTACTATACTGCACCCATCTTTTCTTGATGTCTTCATTTTCCGTCAATGTTTTGCCATTGTCATCATTAATTACATCTAGTCTTGGGGTTCTTTTCTTTGTGATTTCTTTCACAATTGCAAATGCTGCCTTGGAGTTGTTATTGTGACTCTCTAGGTCCTCACACTTCCCCTCAATGTATTTCCTTTTGTCCTCCTTCACACTACTTGTAACTTCCTTATTGAGTCTCGACCATTCTCCTCTATTGTGTTTTGCTTTTGCTCTCTTCCTGTCATCAGCAATGTCGAAAGTCTGATTTGAGATCCATGGTTATTTCCGCTTCCTTTTCTTTGGGATGTGGTTCTTTGTTGCATTTTCAATTGTTTCTTTCATGTCTTCCCACAGCTCATTCGGTGTTTGCTCTGCTTCATCGTTTCTCAACAGCAGCTCAAACTTGTTCTTCACTTCCACTGAGAATTGAAAAGGGATATTTTCAACATCATACGTTGTGGGAGCTGAATCACATTTCTTAGCTTTCAGTCTTAGTCTCAGTTTAGCCACAAGCAGCTGATGATCGCTGCCACAGTCAGCACCTGGTCTTGTCTTGACGTTCTGTAGTGAGGTCCGCCACCTCTTCTTGACCATGATGTAGTCTATCTGGTTTCTGGCTCTGTCTCCCGGACTCATCCATGTCCAGAGTCTTCTGGGATGATGCTCAAACCTTGTGTTACCAATGATGAAGCTGTTCGCTACACAAAATTCTTCCAGTCGATCACCTCTTTCATTTCTGATGCCAAGACCATAATTGCCAATGTACTCAGATTTTTCCCTCGTTTTACCAATCTTGGCATTCCAGTCACCCAATATTATGAGGAAATCTTTCCTAGGAATGCTGTCTACGACATCTTGTACCATCTCGTAGAAGTCAGTGATTTCTTCCTCTGCTGTTGGTGCATATACCTGAATTATGGAGATATTCATAGGATGCCCTTGTAATCGCACAGTCATGTTTCATTAGATTATTAAAAAAAGAAGACGATTCGATGTACCATTTTCGACTCTTAATCCATGTTTGAATCAAGTTCCCCTTCCTCCGCGCGTAGCGCGGAAGCTCTGACGATTCATTAGATTATTAAAGAAAGAACACGATTCGATGTACCATTCTCTTCTCTTATTCCTTGTCTGAATTCATTTCCCCCCTTCCTCCCGCGCGAAGCGCGGAAGATTTGACGTTTTATTAAATTATTAGAGAAATAAGACGATTCTTGTACCGTTCTCGACTCTAAATCCTTGTCTGAATCCAGTTTCCCCACTCCCACGCGAAGCGTGGAAGCTTTGACGTTTCGTTAGATTATTAAAGAAAGAAAACGATTCGTTGAACCATTCTTGACTCTTAATCCTTGTCTGAGTTCAGTCCCCCCCCCCCCCTCCTCCCGCGCGAAGCGCGGAAGCTTTGACGTTACATTAAATTATTAGAGAAAGAAGACGATTCGTTGAACCGGTCTCGACTCTAAATCCTTGTCTGAATTCAGTTTCCCCGCTTGACGTTTCATTAAATTATTAGAGAAAGACGTCCTCTTTGTTTCTTCTTTCTCTTTTTTTTTCTTTTTGGCAGGCGTTTTTTGGGGCGACCGCCCCCATCGCCACACCTGGCTATGCGCCTGCCCCTCCCTCCCAAGTTATTAGTTTTTTCAAGTCACCCTCAATAAAGATAAAATTTCAGAGAATATAAGAGTGGTAATAAAATGAATAACATGCTAAATGTTAGTCCTGGCTCTTGCCTGCAGTGTAGGCCTACCAGACCGATATCATCTATTTTTAAACGAAATTTAGACAATGGTGAGGGATATCAAGTTCTGAAAGTATTATTTTACTAGTGGGCAAATGCATTAAAAAGTAACCAGGAAAGGTTCATGTAGACAGAAAATGCTTTAATTCCTGGTGATAGAAACATACATGTTATGAATATTCATGTCTCCAAACAACATTCATCGTGAAAAACCCATTGTAATATTCTGTATAAGGAGATCTAAAGTCACCCTCAATAAAGATAACATTTCAGAGAATATAAGAGTGGTAATAAAATGAATAACATGCTAAATGTTAGTCCTGGCTCTTGCCTGCAGTGTAGGCCTACCAGACCGATATCATCTAATTTTAAACGAAATTTAGACAATGGTGAGGGATATCAAGTTCTGAAAGTCTTATTTTACCAGTGGGCAAATGCATTAAAAAGTAACCAGGAAAGGTTCATGTAGACAGAAAATTCTTTAATTCCTGGTGAAAGAAACATACATGTTATGAATATTCATGACTCCAAACAACATTCATCTTGAAAAACCCATTGTAATATTCTGTGTAAGGAGATCTAAAAAAAAACTATAGTTCTCATTAGTAAATGAAAAACATATTGCTTTTGGTTCTTCATTTGACTCTCTTCCTTCTTTAATTAAACCAACTGAATCCTCTCTGCGGGGAACTCAATTCAATGAAACAGAATATCACTGATGCAAAATTTGGTTCTCCAAATGACAGAAAATTTCCACTCCTCATACAAACTGTCTGTTTCTTAACATAATATAAAACTTACGTTCCAACTATCAAACAACAAACTTCCATTATCTCCTTCTTCACCCAGATATACTTTTCATACCAGATTTGCTCTAAAAATAAGCATAATATGCCCCTAAGGAGCACTATTTTTTCTCAAAAACTATAACTTATTCTACTTCTTGCTGTCAAAAGCAAAATCCTCAAAATAATCTTAGTGATGTGGCATTCTTAGAAGGTGCATTATTATTGGAAGGGTGTTATAAACAAAACTTCAAACTTAATAACATTCTAACCTTCAGAAAAAACTTAACTATCTTATGCCTGTTATGTTTGAATACAATACATAGGCCTACATCAGCTTTTCAATAAAACAAAACTAAGTTGTGATATAATAATCTCATATACGGTTGTCTCATTAACTTCGTTTTCTATTTATATATGTATGTATTATGAAAATGAGATAGCAAAATGTGTATTATTGATGGTCATCTTGCGATTAATAACCATTAACTACTCTCATCGGGCTCTCATCATTAATTTTTCTCTTCATTTTTTTTTTGATGGTGAATTATTGGGGGGGGGATGATTGTACAGGCCACCCCCCACCTGAAATATTGGGGGGATATATCCCCCACCCCCCCCCCCCCGGGATCGACACACATGCCAAAAGGGAAAGAGAAGGGAGAGACTGACGGTGTCACCCTAATCCTATCTTAGAACATCATGATGCAAACATCGTGAGAACTATCTCAAGAACAGTTGTAAACAAGGGTGGGGAGTCGTGCCAATACAAATGGGAAGGGAAACCAATAGCGGAGCAAAGGGAGCACATTCAGGCAGGGTGTGGCCCTTAACAAATATTAAAGGGCGAATACAGAAAGAAAACGAGAAGATAAAGAGAGAGAGAGAGAGAGAGATTATCCCACTATTTAATGATCTTAATTAAAGGCGAGGGGACGGCCTGTATATTTATACCCCCACAGCCTTGAAGGACGAACATTATTTATAAAATCAATCATATATTTTGACAAAATATATATAAGTGTGTCTTACGGTAATGAAAAAGTTTTTTTTAGAAGCTATTAGTATACTAAAAATAAGTTTATAATAGTTTGTAATGAGTCAATTTCGTTAGCATGTGCGCGTATGATTTTTTGCCTGTGTCCGTGTGTGTGTGTTCACGCAATGAAAACAATATCAACGAAAACAACAACAGGAGCAGCAAAAACAAACGAAAGTCATTTTGCTTTGGATTTATAGCATATAAATCCTTCATAAAACAATATTTGCTTTTCAAGCTTTGATTGCTAACATAAGAAACGCAGAATACGAATCTTCAAACGTATTCTCTCACATGAAGATTTCGCAAGCTATTAAAATATTTACTTAAGCAATTGCAGACACCAAAAGAGAAAGAGAAGGGAGACGGTGTCACCCTAATCCTATCGCAAGAACTTTTGTAAACAATGATGTGGAGTCATGCCAATACAAATGGGAATGGAAACCAGTAGCGTAGGAAAGGGGGCACATGCAGACAGGGCATGGCCCTTAACAAATATTAAAGGGCGAATACAGAAAGAAAACAAGAAGATGAAGAGAGAGAGAGAGAGAGAGAGAGACTATCCCTCTATTTAATTATCTTGATTTAAGGCGACGGGACGGCCTGTACAAATATACCTCCACAGCCTTAAAGGACGAAAATTATTTGTAAAATCAATCATATATTTTGACAACATGTATTTAAATGTCTCTTACACTAGTGAAACTGTTTTTCCATACACTTCTAGTATACTACAAACAGGGAGGTCACATGCCCTGCTACAAATAAGTTTAGATTATCCTGTAATGAGTTAATTTCGTTAGCATGAGTGAGTGTAATTGTGTGTCTGTGTCCGTGTGTGTGTTCACGCAATGAAAACAAAAACAACGACAAACAACAACTGCAGCAGCAGCACAAACAAACGGCAGTACTACAAAAATAAACTCGGCACCAGATAACGATCAACTTTCTTCTCCTTGGAAAGGATTGAGGCTTCTGCATAGTCACCATTAAGACCAATACCCCCTATACCTCCACCACCTCTCATCCGTGAAATCGGGGCGCGCGCCCAATGTCTGGACCTACGCCACTCTGTATAAATAAAACCACGCGACAACATAGCATTCTGCATTTAGGTGGTTTCATTCGGGGATGCGGGAAATTAACACCATTGATCAATGATTCATTGAAGAATCCGACAGCTATTCAAAAGCAGATAAGCGTGAGACAACAAAAGAGCGAAGATCCACTGAGAAGGTATTGATAAACTAATCTGACGTTTGCGGCAAGCAGTTCACTTCGAGTTCCTTTTGAGTTCCTTTTATGTTATTTTGTTTTCCTTTTTAATATCGCAATGAAGTTCGACGACATTTTGACGACTGTTGGCGAGTTTGGAAAATATCAACACCGTCTTTATTTTATTCTTGATGTTTTCAAGTTTACGATTTCGTGGGCTGAGTTGATATATATCTTTATCGAGGCTCCCGTACATCACTGGTGCGCGGTAAGTATCAAAACAACTTCAATTTATCAACTCTGTGCAACGGGGATCTTTTTGTTTGTTTCGAGAGTTTACGAAAATATGAACGATCCTTACTTTCCAAATGCCTGCACTTCTTTAACCATTTTTGATATTTCAGAATGGTGCGTAGGAAAGTCATACGAAATCTGTCATCCTCTGTAATAATACAAAACATTGCATGTTTAATATAATTAATGCATGGAAATCATTGCCCAAAAAAGAAAAGAAACCCTAGTCATAGTTCTTTAATCTTCTGTTTCCCATTTGACTACTGTACAGTAGAAACAAGATATGGAATTCGTCACCGACACGAATTAGGTGATCTGCCGCTTTGATCGAGTCATAACACGATTAGAAACTCAGCAATCTGTAAAAGTATTATTTACCTTTTTTCAAATTTCAATGAACCTTCTCTTTAATATAGTGCCACTTTAAAATACTATGTCCCGTATGCAGGCAGACGAACAAACTGAAAAGGTTAAATTCCAACGGCATTTGAAAGTTAATAATAATTTAGAACTTCCCTCAAAACGAAAGGGCTTGAAAATGCCTTTAAGTGGGAAATTAATTACCAATAGTTGTCGAATTGACTTTAGTGATTGCCATTGCTAAAGTAATAGTCGGATTTTCAAAACCTTGTACCGAATAGTCGTACGTTTTGTGCTGCACAAAAATTCTATCAGTTTAGTTTTTGCCATTAGGTAGTGGGTTATTGATGTAGACAAATGCTCATGTTCCTGTTACAGCTCATTTTATGATGTTATTACCAAAGAAAAAAGATGTCAGTGAGTCACTCGATAGTGTCTGACAGCTAGCGAAGTTAAGAAGGTAAACGGATCTCCTTGCATAATTTGAATACTAGGACACTGCTAATGTTTAAATTTCACAGGATATACAAGACAAATTCATAGTTCCTGCAAAGTTCTTCATAATTCGATTTTGGCTGCAAAAGGGGCATGCATGTAGTTCCTTTAACATAGTGTCACGTAAAGGAAACAAAAAAAGAATTTTGATTCGTTAAGGTAATATTTTCTGTTGGTGTTTTTGTATATATATATATATATATGATGTCTCCCATATTGTATTATGTTGTTGGCTGAAACCTAATTCTACAAAATACTGAATACATTTTTGATCAGAAGACTGTTTCGTAGTCAAAATTCATATTTATGGTAAAGACTGCAAAATCCGCCGTTATTGTTTCTACATGTACGTGCTATCTCATATTGAGTTTGTGTTATATTTTTGTCATGAATAAATAGTCTACACGTTTCAGACCTTCTGCTTGTACGTGTTATACGAATAGAGGATGGGATTATTTTGCAAAGTCTGAATTTCCCTCTGTCTCTGTGTTTGTAGGTGATAAGCCGCGTAGTGGAGCAAATCACCTAATAAGTGTAGTCTTTCAACTTTCTCTCTCTCTCTCTGTGTGCCTATATCTCGATCTATCGATATCTCATGACCACATAACTTTTGCCCTCTTCTTCTCGTTTTGCTTTCACCTACTACAACAATTGTTCTGGTTAAGATTAACGCTCCTTCTACTCGGTGTCCTTTTCACCGACCCAACAAAGCCACTGTCAAAACTCAAAACATGATACTTGACTGGGTCATAAATCTAAACATCAAGTCCAGCATTTTGATCTCATACAATTCTCACCTGAACATTTTGTCCTCACGATTCTCGACCGTCAACATCGTTTTCCTTGCTGCTCTGTACGATCCGACATATTTGTAAAAGAAAAAATTGTTATTTGTACTTTATGAACGATGTGTTATTTGATTGTTTGTTTGTTCCTTAACTCCTGTCATTACTAGTGTTTCTATATCCTTGATTACTAAATGAGCTTGTGCATAGGCGTGTAATATGAGTGGAGGGTGGAATTTATTTTAAAGACCAAATCTTCAATTGAGTTTCTTACATGTATCATGTCTCGATCAAGCGGCAGATCACTTTATTCGTCGCCGTGACGAATTCAATGTCTAATTTTATTTGTATTTTTGGTATTTTTGTATTTACTATTTTTGTTTAGACCCCCGAGTTGGACTCTTTCTGTGACCAACATGAACTGTCCAAGGAAGCTTGTGCACTAGCCCAGAGGGAAGGTAGCATCCCTTCAAACTACACGTCAGATGGTGAGCTGCAGTACGCCCAATGTGAGAAATATAACGTGTCAGGAGTGGGATTCTGGCTTGGAATTGATCCATCAAATTACAGCAGTGAGACGGTGCCATGTGACAGTGGATGGGTCTATGATGACAGCCATTACAAGACGACGACAACGACAGATGTAAGGACTTACAATTATAATCGTGAATCTGCAACTAAGTTTTTATATTATACAACAAGTTGATCTTACACTAATGTGTACTAAAGTGTACGATTTGACTTGCATCTTGGAAAATCTTGCATCTTAAAAAAAAAATTGTGTTGATCTCTTTTAAATTTGGAAACATTGCTGGCCTAAATCTTTTTAAATGTTGGGATCATATTTACTATAAAAAAAAAGAAGGTAATCATAAAGTATTCATTGCTCTTTCGTGATATAACTTTATGGAAAATGAATAGAATCAATAGCATCTATTTGAAATGTATGACAGTTATCGAATGTTCTTTCAGAGCACGAGTATCATGACTGTTTACCAGTCTCAATTTGTTGGCTCCCATTGATCGCTCGCGTTTGCACTACGAAGTTTACCAAGTTAATTAATGGTTTATTGTAGATGAATACAAAGTGGTATTATGAAATTTTTAATGAATACATATTAACGAGAAAACCGAGCATTGTTAGAGACTTAATTGTCCCTGAAAGAAGAAAGGGTGATTTTTGTTTTACTTCCAAAATCTAATTTCGCTCCTTTAAGATGCCTCCCTGGACAGTTTGAAGACAGAGTAGAGCCTCTTATTATGATATGATCCGTATTAGCACTGCAAAAGCTGTAATATTTCGCAAAATGATATAAAAACGAATAATTTCACCCATAACAGAAAGAACACCATTTTCTAGTGTCCCCTCCTCCATAGCAAAGCGGTAAACCCCCTCCCTAGTTCGCCTGATCTGATCTAGTGACGCTACTTCTATCCTATCACTAAAACAGCTGACTCATCTTCTCAATGACAGTAGTGAACATAGCCCTTAGTCATGTCATATCTTGAATCCGCCTGTATGTCCATGGTGATCGTCATTCAAAATAGTCCTTATGAATCATTCATTGTGTACGAATGTGCCCAAAATGCAAACACAGTTACGTACGAAGTTCTGATTCCTTTTAAAGCCGCAGATATCATATTTGCTTCGTCTGTATAATATTTGCAAACGTCTGGCACTGCAAACAAAGCAAGTTCGACATTTCACTTGAAAGTGTGGTTTTAAATTCTGCTAAAGGTTGCATAAAGTTGTGATCAATTGTCGGCGATCAAACCGTTTTCCATTCAAACCAGCATTAATTGTGTGGTTCATGATTGAGTGTCTTTTTTTCATTTCATTTCAAAAAATAAATATGTATAGTTAGGTACATAACATAAGCTGAGTATGTTTAGACGCCCTATTCATTTTCTCTTTTTCTCTTTCTTTCTTCGTCAATTGTTCTAGCAAAGACCTACATAATTTCTGAATCCATCATTTGGTAACTTTTGAAAATAATACACGCACGCAGGATTAGCTTGGCGCATGAGTATTTGTATTAGAAATTATTGTACAATAGTGATAAAACCAAGGAAACATTCATATTTATACCAGTGGTTCTGTAAACTGCTTCACAAGAATATTTCCTATGCACGCTCAGCCATAGGAAACATATCGTAGACGAGGATTTCTACCTTTATTATTCAAGCTAATTTCGACAATAATTATCTTTTGTTGTTGTTATACCTCCTAAAGCGGACCTTTTGGAGATAAATATTTTTTTTAGCATCAAAGGCATTTTGACCAATTTTCCCCTTATTATCGCTAACTGCTGGCAAAGTGACAAATCATTTGTACTGTGTTTATCGGATTAAGAGTCAGATATTTGCATCTAATGTCTTTTCCTTTGACTCAAACTTTTAAAACAAACAGGTCCCCCTATATGCAAGGGTTCCTTCTAGTATTTAGTCTGTAAATATATTCGTCGGTTGTACCTGAAATGATTAGACTGATGTCATTGCATGTGTGGTTCATTAGATAAAGCAAGGTCCTAGTTTATTTATTTATCTATTTATGTATTTAAAATCCAGGAGAATGCAATGAAACACAGACATCAGAATAAACAAGACAAAGAAAAGATAATGGATACCAGCCATTGCCTGTGGATTGCCTAAAAGGATTGGGAGTCATGTCGAGGGCTCTACTTACTGGCTAGTACCGAACATAAACATAAGACATACAAGCACTGACACAAAATTATATTTTGATTAACGATCATTAACAAATTATATCATAGAAGTAATAATTTGTCATTTTTAAGATTATTATAACCGAGCAACTGAAAACATATTCCAAATATAAATTTCAAATTCATTCGCATTGTTTTATTGCCAATGAAAGTATAATTTAATTATACCAAAAGTGATGTTTATAGATAACATTAATCAATTATAATAAAAGATTACTTGAATGATCTTAAAACTAATTTGTTATCAAAGACATGTGGCGAATTATATCAAGAAGGGGAAATTTGATAGGTAACGAATTAGAGTACGAAAGAACAAATTTTAAAAAAATATACAAATTTTCGTAGTTATTCCAGAAATTTTAAAGAAGGACTATTACATAGTATCGTATAAAACAAAATTAGTGATTCCAATCATCATTATACAATGGGAACAAAAATAATTTGTATTAAAAAAGGAAAATAACTAATCAACGTTCTCTCTTCGTTTCTCTCTCTGTCTCTTTCTTTATTCCAGTTTGATCTCGTTTGTGGTGATCATCGTATGAATAGACTGTCCCAATCCATCTTCTATATAGGAATCGTAGCAGGATCCATTTTCTTTGGTATAATGTCAGACAGGTGAGTTGGTAAAAAAAAAAATTTCATTGCCTCGAAATCTCTCTTCATGAATGGAACTATCCAAAGCAATGGCCGCTAGAGTTCTAAAGGCCCTCGTCCGTTCAGGGTGAAATTTACTCTTGTTATGCTTTATAAAATTGAAATATATTGGGCATTTTGTAATTGATTTAAGTTTGCTTTGATGTTCAATATTTGTTTACAATTTTGAAGTATTTGTTTAAAAATAAATTATTGTTTGTTGTTTGGTATATGAGGGCATAATTTTATTGTTATAAGTTGTGTTAACATACAAAGATCTACAAGGGTTAAGCGATTTCGATTGCGAATGAATCTAAGCCTCCCACTCCCCCCCCCCCCCCAAAAAAAGAAGACTTTATACTTAAAATTATGAAAAAGGAGAAATATCTTTTGTTGACATATACACATTCGAATACTTCATGCAACTATTGGTGGTTAGATATTTATTTTTTTTTTTTTACTTGGTCTCAATGTTCAGGTTTAGGTTAATAATGATCGGTTCTTTTTCTCATTATTTTGGTGTAAAATAGTAATTTACTACTCTGTTCTATGTTCATTATTGAAGAAAAAAGTATCATGTTGATAAATAAAATAAAATCATGTTCAATACTCTTTTAAAAAACAAAACAGATAGCAGTATAAAGATAGTTAGACCATATGTTATATATAAACGCGAGAAGTTGTCGAGAATTGTCATTGGAAAGAAAATGCCGATAGCAGTTTCGCTTGCTAGATAAGTGCTCTAGCAAAGTAAAATATGCATGACCATACAGAGAATGACATTTTCATCTTAACTTACCATTACAATCACCATTGTGATAATTTCCACAGAGTTGGGCGCTGGTGGGCGCTTTTTGTGAGCAACATCATCTCGCTTGTTTCGGGGCTTGCTCTTGCCTTTTCGCCATATTTTTGGTTCTTTGCCATCATGCGTTTCTTCATGGGATTCGGCAACAGCGCCCTCAACACCGTATTGTATATTATAGGTGAGCGCACTCATTCATCTAAGATATTAACATCTGTTGCAGTTTGCTTTTATTTGATCTGATTTTTTTTCTTCTTTTTGTGCTATATACATGTATCTTCATGTTTTGCACTGGTGCGCCTTGAGCATTTATTTCTAAAGTGCATTTGGCGCCTTATAAATCCTATATATTATTATCATTATGTTATTGTACACATTTCCTACCATGCCTATTGTGACAGTTATCTCACAAAAGACCTTGCTTCTCCTGGAGTAGGCTCTTTCTCCCACCTTTCTCTCTCATGATCTTAATTTATTATATCCCCCTTTTCTTCTCGATTGGCTTGGTCTTTTCACTCTCATCCCAGTTTCCCTATTTCCTATTCCAATACCATTCCCGTAATTTCTCTGTCCTCCCTCTCCCCTCTTCCCACTCTCTCCCTTTCTTACAAATCAAATCAATTAATTACCCACTCTTGTCATCATTTGCACTTTTAGGTATTGAGTACATTGGACCATCGAAGAGGAACGTCATAATACTATCATCGATTAGCTATGCACTCGGATACATGTTACTCACCCTACCGGCGTACTACATTCGCTCCTGGCGTACCTTACAGCTAGTCATGACTGCACCTCTTTCCATCCTCTTCGTCCTCTTCATGTAAGAAAGTCATAAGCTGTTTCATTTTTATAATTTTTATTAGAGCTTAATATTAACCTTTCAATTGCCACAAGTGCCAATTTGCACGAGCGCTCATTCGTCACGTTCGCCATGCGAACAGATATGCACAACACAGGAGGCATCAATCGAAAAAAGATTTGCTTTGTGCAAGCCAGAAGCTTTGCACGACTGCCCAATTCTGCTCTTAATGATAGCTAATTGGAAAGCATTCTAACATCGACACAAAATAATGTTATACTAGAAACATTTAAACGATCTTAAATCCATTGGTATAACCGTGATGAATACATTGCAACGCAGAGACATATTTTCCATGGCACATACAGAGTTAAAAACAAACACATACAATCGCCCTAATTCAATGGCGTAGCGTGTATCCAGCCATTGAGGGGTCATCGTCGTCCTCTTCCAAACCTGTCTTTCCTTTTTTCTCTCTTAAATTAATTAATTGATTAGATACTTAGAAAACAAAAATAGAATTGCAATTAATTTAGGTCTATATTACAAAGGATCATCTGTACTGGTTGATGATCTGTCACGGTATGCGACTCTAAAACGTAGAATTTTAAAAAAGAAATAGTGCCGCCTGAAATTTAAAATCGGAGAATTATTGTGCATTATATACCTCACTTAAGAAATCCAGCCATCTGATGGGTCGAAATTGCATTCATAAACTATTCCTGGAAAATTCCCGGTAAAATTCCAAACCCATGTAATAGTTCAAAACAAATAGTTCTAAAATCCCAGTTACCATGGTTACTGGGAAAATAGTTCAGTCTTGGTGAAATACCCATAGGTTCACATGTTAAAAAATGGTCTGAGCGATCGAGGATACCGTACGTGTGCGATGAATTGGTCGGTAATTTCAATACAATTGAATCTCGATCGATCTTACCGACAATTTTATCTTGCATTGTTGACATGAAGACGAAAATAAACTTCCAAAAACAACATCTGCCGATAGATCTTGATCTAAGTTCGTGCCAATGCATTGCTAAAGTAAAAGAAGGGCCCGTTTAAAGAGAAGGTTGAGTTCTTGAAAGAGGTGAAAAATAATTTGTGAGCGTTATCATTCTTACTATGCAAGTGTGGAAGAACATCAGATAAGACATGTTCCCTGAAAAGCATGGCTCTTCAAATGCCTTTATATTCTAAATATGTCATATACATCGTAAAACTCGGGGGTAGGTTTTTTACGCCACGTGTTCGTGTAGTCCCATATACATCTTTCTGTGTACAGTGTTTGTAACTTTACCAAGACTTGGCCAATTTCTTATCATTTTGATGATTCCAGAACCTTGCAATACACACAAATTCTTATATGCTAGATGATCAACCTTTTCTGGTCCATTCCACACCGTTTCTTTCACAATGTAATCTCATGACCAGAACTCAACTTCATCTTTAATGGAGCTGCCGCAAAGCATCCAGCACGCGAAGCCGTTTTCAATCCATTTTAATGTATAAATAGGAGAAAACTGCTAAGTATGTCATCAGTGCGCGATGGCCGAGCGGTCTAAGGCTGTGTAGTCACATCACCGTTGGTACGCCAGAGATCGAATCCCATCTTCGAAAAAAAAATAAAATGTTTTTTAGTCTACTCTCAAAGATACACTCATAAAAAAAAACAATCGTGCAAACAAACTAGATAAAGGCCAAGATGGTGTCATAAGTTGACTCTTTTTTTTTCGGCATACATAAGTATTAATGACTGCTTTAATATTCGAGAAATAGTTTTTTTTATACGCTCTCGGGAAGGTTACGATTGGGCTATTGCCCTCGGCACGTCTCGGGCAATAGCACAATTCTAACCTTCCCTTGAGAGTATAAAACAACTATTTTTCTCAAAGCAGTCATTAATACTATGTTAACAATCAAAATACAGGATAACAAATCGTGCCTGCCCACGCATGATTGTGTCGGTTAATTTACTCACGCCGTCGCCTTTATTTATTTATTTAGAATTTAGATAAGTGTTTGTGATAGGTATCATCGTCACTGTCATCTCTTTTTATTGAAATCCAAGATGGCTCCCGGAATCACCAAGATGGCTGATATCAATGGGGAAATACGACAAGGCGGAGAAGGTGATTGAAAAGTTTGCTGACGTCAATGAAGTGACATTGCCAAACCCTCTCTTCACTAAAGAGTTTATGGAAGCACAGGTGAGAATAGATTGTCATTGAACTGCAAGTGTAAATTTTACTATGTCTTCATAATTATTGTAGTCCTTAGTAGACATCACCGTCGTATACATTTGTTTCCTTAATCTATGACCAAAACTTCAATCCTTTCCCGATCCCTCCTTTTCCAGTCAATGTCATGACATTATTATTATTTTTTAAACAAAGAGTAGATCAAAGCTTTAAAAATGAATAAAAAATGTTAATATTCTACATAATGCGTTGAATAAATTATCATTAGTGTCTTTTGGAATAGAGGAATTTTTTTTAAAGTGCAAGCTTTATAAAAAAAAAAACACCCAACATTTCCACGGTCACACACTTTCCCCTTAAAAACTCGCAAACTCCACCCTAATCTATTACATGTATTTCCCTTGCTTTCCCTTTTTAATTACTTTTCCAGGACCAAATACGCAGGGCACGCAAACCTACGGGCCTTGATTTAATTCGGACGCCTAGGATGAGACTACGGACTATCAACCTTGTTTGTATATGGTAAGCCACTTGGGCAGCTCATCACACTATGAACATGACAGACAAAGAAAGAAGAAAAAATATACTGTTCCTCAGGTAGACAAAGAAACATCCCTTCGCTGCTATTATGTAAACTTGTGTAGAACAGGTGAATATGCATGTGACACCTGTTCTACACATGTGTACATAATAGCAGTGAAGGGGTGTTCCTTTGTCTACCTGAGGAACTGTATATTTTGTCCTCTTTCTTTGTCCGTCACGTTCATAGTGTCATTCACCACTCAGTAATCAATAGACCGGTTTACTAACATATTCATATTGTATTCATACCGTTTTAAAGAAAGATATGTTCTTGACGCCCCTAAGCTTTCCGGAGGCTTGTCCGACAACAAGTAATGTGTTCAGACTGGATTACAAGTATTGTAGATCAATCGCTAATAACAGGTTTAACTTTAATAAAATACCTCTTCACGAAGCCCTTAGGAAAGAAACATCAGTACATTTTAATATATTAGAAAACCCAGTTGATTGCAGTAAGCCTTATTTACATGGCAGTAGAGACATCATCATATTAACTGTTTTACTTTTTATAAATGTACTTTTAGAATACTGTTTAGCCTAGGTCAATAAATCTTAATATAGCTCAGTACAATAGAATATAGAAAGTTAAGGTTTGACATTATTACATTTCGTTGTATTATCTAGAATATGCAACACTACAATTTATTCTTTGTCAACAAATTGAAGCAAAACCAGTACAATACTTCAAAGGTTATAGCATGATTTACATAAAATATTTTTCCTTTCTTTAAACAAAATCAACAGTATTAACCAAAGCTTCATAATTGGTTATGTCGTTTCAAGGATCCTTTTATCACAATTTAAGAGATGCTACCGAAGACAATATAAGATATAGCAATTTAAAGCTTATTTTTTTCAAATAACTGTAACACCTTCTCTCCCCCTTTCTCTCTCTTTCTCTCTCTCACTCTCTCTCTCTCCTGTTTTCTCTCTCTCTCTTTTCTTTCCCTCTCTCATGTTATCTGTACACTTTCTCTTTCTCCTATTAAAACGTTTTTTGTTTTAAATCATAGGATGGTGAACTCACTGGTATACCACGGCCTTTCGCTCAATACTTCAAACCTGGGTGTCGACGTCTATCTCGCTTTTGCTCTCTCGGCCGCTGTCGAAATACCTGCCTACCTTCTGGCTTTCGTCATCGTCAAGTTCTTCGGTCGCAAGCGTAGTGTCTTCGGCTGTATGATGTTGGGAGGGCTGGCTTGCGTTTCGACGGCATTCATAGGTATGATCACGGCGGCCATGGTGCTCGTATGTATTGTGACGAATTATCTAATAACAGTTATGATGCTAGTGATAAATGACAATGAAGACAAGTATTAATAGTAGTAATATATATGACTGATTGAATTGATTAAGGTTGATTTTTTTCTTCAAAGGTGTTTGGGTGATTGTCTTGTTATAAGCTATACATTGCTCATATGGAAACTATCATAAAGGATAGTGGGTTTTTTTGGAAAGATGATAGATAAAAAAAAGTGTGACAGATAAATACAGAGCTGTCTTTTCTTCCTTATCATTTACGAAATAATTAGTATTCCTTTTTTTTTCATTTACTGAGATATTCACCATGGATATGTTGTCGTTTATAACTTGATGACTATTTAAAATGAGTCGTTTGTAGACATTTTCTGTTCTTTTTATATACTTCATTGGCCAATGATCGAAATCTTTCTAGTCATGTATTTTTGATTTTTTTTTTCTGAGTGAATGAAATGTCTCCAACATTTCTCTGATGAAATCTAATCTACAGAACAAGGCATTACTTTGACGAGTGTCGCCATGATTGGAAAGTTTGGGATCTCGGCCTCATCTAACATCATCTATCTGTACACTATCGAGCTTTACCCTACGAATATAAGGTAGATCGCAGTCCAAATTGAACGTATTTCTCACTAAACCTATAACTTTCTGTTTGGTTTTTCATTTTTTCATTTGTTTATTCAGCATTCATTTGCTTATCAATTCATTTTTTTGTAATATAACTATTTGGTTGGGATCGGGCGTCGAAAAAAATGTGTTAAATAATTTATAACAGTTTAATGAGTTCACCTTGTACATTTCACATTTTTAATTTCTTGTATTTTTATATTTTCCTTATGAATTAAAAGTACTATCCAAATCGTAACAATAGATCGTATGATAGCTTTCCAATTATCTGAATTTATCTATACTTCTAGACAGAGATATACCTCTCCGAATATATTTTCCAAATTATACTAAAAATTCGCTACGATATGAACCAATCTACAGCTCGTGTACATCATTCTTTACAGGCAGTGATATCAGTCATAAGTTGATTAAGATAGGCGAGTACCTTGATTTTACGACATGTTCTAAATTTCAACACAAGACCATTCATTGCGATGAACTATGTTTATGGTATTTTCATATTCTTTTCTTTGACAGGGGGATTGCCGTTGGCAACTGTTCAATGTTCTCAAACATAGCAGGTATATTGGCCCCGCTCATCCTCATCCTCGGCCACTACCGGGATTCTCTTCCCCTCGTCATTTTTGGGGTTTTTTCCGTCATCGCTGCACTGACCACCCTAGCCTTGCCCGAGACAAGAGGCGAGAAACTCCCCGAGACGGTGGAAGAAGTAGAACAATTTGGCTCGTAAGAATATTTTCTAAACGCTTCGTGATGTTTTTTGGTGAAGACGATCGATTTATATTCGTCATGAAGATAATTATGACAAAGTAGATATAACGTGATTTAGGAAAAACGTATTGAATTTTTAGCCATATTTGAAATTAACTTGTGATGCTAGGAGTCCACTGGGCCGCGCCAGTTGGCGCCAGTTTGCGCCAATGCAATTTACTGTGGCGCCTAGTGTCGCCAATAAGGTGCCTAGTGGCGTGTAGTGGCTCAAACTGCCTCCCAACTGGCTCGTGGTGGCCCGTAACGGCACCAAATTTGAATGTGGCGGCAAGAAAATTTCAAAATGTTTGAAATTTTCGTCGCGCCACTTGCATCGAGCAATCAGCGCCAAGTGTCCGCCAAGTGGCACCAAATGGCGCGAACATATCGCCCTTTGGCGCAAACAATCCGCCTATTGGAATCCACTGGAATGTAATGGCGCGCGCTAAGTTGCGCCAATGAGATTTCGCGCCACATGGCGCCACTTGGCGCCAAGGGGCACCTTGTTTGCGCCACTACGCGAGCCAAACGGCACCCGATTGGTGACTACTTCGCGCCAAATGCCACCTGATTGCCCGCCATTCGGCGCCACTTGCTGCCTATAACAGCAGGGCGGCATCGCAGGACTTTCTCACAGTGATGGCGGCAGTTCTCCAAGCTCTATAGGGATGAGGTTGTGCTGGGCATCCTCCTGGTCCAACATGCGGATGTCCCATGCCTGATAGTGCTTCCTGATGAGGTTGTGCAGCATGACGGCAGCTTCAATGAGCAGGCGGACTGTGTCTGGTTCCTGTCTCATCTGGCCAAGGAAGCACTGGAACCGCAGAGCCAGAATACCAAAGGCATTTTCAACCACACGCCTTGCCCTGGACAGCCTGTAGTTGAAGATCTTCTGCTGTTGGTCCATGCTACGCCGGCCATAAGGCTTCATCATGTACGTCCTCATGGCGAAGGCATAGTCTCCCACGAAGAAGTACGGCATAGCGTGCTCTTCATCATCATGGGGAAGAGGAGCTGGATCTGGGATGCCTAAAGCGCCAGCTTCAATGCACTCCTTCAGTTCACTGTTGTTGTAGATCTGGGCATCAGACTGATGGCCAACCCCACCCACATCGATCCACAGGAACTGGTACTTTGAATCTAATAGAGCCATCTTCTGACAACCGAGAAGAACTGCTTGTAGTTGAAGTAAAGGCTGCCTGATTTGTTGGGCTTCTGGAGACGGATGTGCTTTCCATCATAGCCTCCCAGACAGTGAGGAAGATTCCATCTGGCTTCAAAATTACCTGCAACCTCAAGCCAGCCTTCATTGGTTGTGGTGAGTTAGATGACTTCTGCAGCATACTCATCCACTACCGCTCTGGCTACATCAGGGACAAACTTCTGGATGGTTTCCTTGCCCATTCGGAAGTTGAAAGACAGCTCGGCATAGGTGGCCCCATTGGCGAGATGGCGCAGGAAGACGGACAACTTGAGACCAAGGGAATGGCCTTCCTGATGTGGGTGTCCTTTTTCTGCAAGTGGGGTGTAAGCCTGACCAACAGGTCATCAAACATCTCTGGGGACACCCTGGTGTAGTTCTTGAACTTCCTCCCGTCATTCTCACTCAGCTCTTCCATCAAAGTGTGGTACTGTCCACGTTCGGCCCTCAACTGTGGGTGGAGCATGGGTCTAAACCACCAGTTGTGCTTCCTTTTCTTCTTAGGAGGCTCTTCTTCTTCAGGATTGGCCAGCATAAGTTGATAGGCAGTGGCCACCTCAGCATCTCTCATCATCTTTTGATGGAGCAGCATCATCACTCCAACATTATCAAAAGCCTCAGACATATCAAAATTGTAAATATTTAGTAGAGATGTTGTTCATACAGCAGCTGAGGAGGGTCTGAACCAGGTAGCCAATGGCCGGTATTTATTTAGTCGGCAAGTAGCGCCAAGCGGCGGCAAGTTCAAACCAATTTGGCGACCTTTGGCACAAACTAATCACCAAGTGGCGCAAAGTAGCCGTCTATTGGCGCGAATGGCGCCAACAGGGTGAATTTTGGAATCAAATGGCCGTGTAATGGCGCAAACTGGCGCGAACTGGCGCAACATTTTGGAGCAAGCCGGGTGGCATTTGGCGCACGCCATATGGCACCCAGTTTATTCCACTTGGCGACACATGCCGAGCGGACATTAATTCGGCGCCACAGCGAGCCACTACGCGCCAATCACATAATCTTTGGCGCGAACTGGCACCAACTGGCGCCGGCCCAGTGGACTCCTAGCATGACTTTATAACGATTTGTACTTGAATTTTTACGGAATTGATTCAGACTGATTGATTATAATTGGAGCACAACTGGAACATAGACCGACAGCCCATGAGAACCACATTTCGGTATCGTTTGTTTGTCGGACTCAGAGGCCGTCGGTTTTACAATGGTTCTGACTAACATTGTTTTGAGAAGGTTAACTAGAGCGAAATCGTAGGTCTCGGGGGCTGAACCCAATCGGATTATAACGATAAAAATAGTAATATCGGTAATCATTTTGCTCTGCTAGAGAAAAAAATATGATTGGCCTAATTATGTAGAGATTTTTTTAAAGAGAAGTATAATGGAATACGTTTTCATAATATGATAGATGCGTTGTGGTTCTCTATAAGGCTACGATAATAACCCTCGCTTTTTCCACTTCTCCTTCTCTCTCTCTCTCTCTCTCTCTCATACAGAAGCTCCAAGGAAGCCAAGGAGCTCAAAGTCATGACGTCACAGCATGGACCTAACACAGTTGTGGAGAAGGATAACGTACGTAATAAAATGAATGACAAATCGACAAATACCACCCATGTAAACCTTACATTTAAAGTTGAGGACGAAAATGTAAATAATGTGAATTTTGCAAATGGAAAAACTCTGGAAAATCATGTATTCACTGAGGAGGATGAGGAAAGTGAGAGGGACTGCATTGCAGATGGAGCTACCCCTAGCAATCGGGAATTCACAATACACAAGATGCAGGATGAAGATGACGAAAATGAAAACATTAAATACATCTCGGGGGAAATAGTTCATGATAACTAAACATTTACAATGGAGGATAAAAAGCAGAGGGACATATCTTTATGCTCAAACTCGAGTATACCATAAAGGAAGGAAAGGGAAACATGGCACACAGATGAAGGGTAGAACACATGAGAGAGATGAAAGACAAGGAAAGAAAGAAATGGGGAGATTGAGGAGAGTGAGAGAGGTGAGAGAGAGAGAGAGAGAGAGAGAGTGAGAAAGAGGGGAGAAGTTGAACAAGAGCAATTATCATCAACGTCCTCTTGTCCCATAATATTTTCGATTCATTATGTTCTTAAACTGTAACTATTAAAGTAGAAAGCAATTAGAAAATGTAGATCTTTACAATTAGACCTTCCTAAAAACATAATTAAATGTTATGATATGGATAATAGATTGATAGTGTCGAAGAAGAACAAAATACATCATTGATTTTTGTCTGATTCATATTATTCATTTGCATTTATTTGTCACTTATTTCAAAAACATGATTACTATTTGGGAAGACAAATAATTGTCGGAACATGAAATCGTTAAAGTAGATATTCATTGATTTTAAAAACTAACTTTATTTTCATTATTGCAAAGTTGAAACTTTGATTCGACAAGGTTATCAAAATTCAATGCTTGGAAACATTTGAAGTAATGATTATTATAAATTAAAAAACACTTAAATACAACCCCGGCATAGCACCTGAAGAGCTCTCCAAACGCTGCTGAGATGTGTGAGATCACAGTATGGACATGATTTGCACAAGCAGACGATGTCCCATGACATCTCACACATTTTCAGTGCCTGTGTTTTCATCTTCTCTTGAGTTCTTTCTCTTACTTCACTACCGTTAGGCTAAATGTATATATAATATATTGCCTCACTCTAAACCCCGTGCATGGTTTTATTTTAATGATAAATGCAGCGATACAAAAATAAAGGAATCTGTCGCTTGTAAACAAAATCAGACGCCATTGTATATTCAGCTGCACACACCGCGGTATGTTAGGCGTTTCAAGAGGGAATAAATGCCGTCCTTAATATCATTCCGGGGGGTTTTCAATTTGAAAGTCTGGTTTCTTTGATTATTAATTAACCCCTATCCTGTGTATTTATAAACAAACGATTTTAGTTATCAGAATCGGGTCATATCCCCTTTTAAATGGTTTGACATGCCATTACATGTATATACACTAAACTCATTATGATTTGACAAATAATAGATTTGCAATTATGTTTATTTATCTTTATGGGATGTCGTCTGCTTGGGCAGTATTGGTCCATATAGTGACGTCATTAAAACATCGTTATTTTTCCGGCTAATCTCCCGTATATCCCAGCTGCTATGGAGGTGGTTGTACAGTTGTATTTGTATAAGTCACCCGATATGTAGTTGACCTATAAACTTGTACGATGGCCATCTGTTAGCTTACCAGTTTCTAGTGATACATTAGTTGACATATTTGTGATTTTCTTTGAATTTCACCTTTAATGTAATGTCAGATCATTAGAAGCTTAATCAGGGAATAGCATATTTCTTGCTTTGAATACGATCATTGTCATTATTGAATGCTACTTTTTATCTTGCTCAGTTTAGGTCATGCATTTGTTTTCATTATTAAACAATACAACATTTTTACATGTGCGTAATGCGTTTTAACTGACGACCCAATCCGAAAAATGTTTAATTGATATGTAATGCTTTGATATCTTTCAGATGATTCACAGCAAGTCTTGGGCATGTGCAACTGAAATAGCTCATATGCCCATATACCATGTTTTGTATTTGACATATTCATCCTTGTTTTGCCATGAAAAATTGCAACATGTGATTTAAATGCTGACTCAGAAGAAAAATTATGTTGTCACTTAATTTCTTTTTGTCTTATCTCTGTCATGTGTTTAGGTCGTCATGCTAGCAATTGTAGATATTCAAATGTCATCTAAACGTGATCAAATTTCGATCAAGGATATGTGGGAAATGTGGCAAAAATTATACACGTATATTCCTACTTTAAAGGGAAAGTTCAGTTTTGTTACAGAGGGCACTACACAAAATAACTTGTTGCAAGATAATGAAAAACTGAGCGTAAAAATTGAAAGAATATACAATTCAAATGACTTTTGGAGTTGTACGTGTTAAGTAGTTTTATATGGACGAATAAACAGAATGCCAGGAACATTTAGTATTTCGGCATCTTGTTCTCTTGTTTTTCCTAGCTTAGAAGAATTGTCACGAGTTACGTTGTTTGCGTTTTATATCAAGTTCAGTTGATGTTATCACGTTCAATATTGCCCAAATTATAACCTTGTTTGCTTGTAAAAGCAAAGGTGAGTTACTCCACCTTTTTATACGTAATAATTATTTTGGTTCTGTTACCGTCTGTATATTAATGAAACAACCTATTCATTCGTTTGGAATAAAATACTTTCTATCTTACAAAATCTATGTATCCATCATTGCATCATTATAAAATCATAACCTCTGCAATTTATTTCACATTGATTGAGAGAGTATATAGATATTTTATCAGTCAAAGGGTTCTGCAATCGTTCATTCAAAACATGCAAATATGTTTCGCGTGATCTCGTTATACAGCTATTTATGATTTATTATATGAAAGTATGCGTTGTTATTTGCTTGTTAACCGATCATCATTTCAGACTTGTTCTTGTTTATATAGCTTCTTGAGTGTTTCAGAAGTAGGGAAAACTGAAATATAAATGTGTTTTGTTTGTATTTGCCTTTGAATAAATTTCGTTCTCATGAATTCACACCGTGTACCGCGTACCAATTGGTAGTCTTCAGTATAAGTAATTGATACGTTCATCACATGAAGAAAGGTAATTCATTCACGCACTCATGAAAATATAACTTCGCAATCCAACGTTTCAATGTCACTAATAGCGTACATATAGATATATATGTTACATATCGTGAACATATTTCATAATCACATGCATAAAACAATCAGCGTCAATATTTAAATACATAAAGGTCACTTATTCGATTTTTTTTTTCTACGAACATTGAATTTCAGGATATTTGTGGGCGTTAGAATATTTACATGATTAAAAAATCATCGACGGTCAACGAACCATCGAATCGGTCCCTCCTCTGTGTGTTATATATAATTATGGACCATTTTGACTGATTCGTCAGTTCGTGTGACCGCCGACCAATCATTTATTTGTGACGTGTTGTATCCACATATGTAATAATGTAATTTATTTTTAAATGAAAAAAAAGAGGAATAAGATGGTGGGTCTTAGTTTCGAAGATTAATTTTGTTTAAATTTCTATTTCTTTTGAAATAACCGGGTCTGAAGTAAAGACTACGCTCTATACCCATGTTATTCCACAGGAATGAGATGGTGAGGTCTTAGTTTGAAGATTTTTTTTTAAATAACCGAGTCTGAAGTAAAGACTACGCTCTAATCCCATGCTTTATTACCGGGTCTTAATTTGGAAGATGGAGGGGTCTTAGTTTAAAAGGTTTTTTTGTTGTTTTGTTTTGTTTTTGTTGTTTTTAAACTTTTGAATAACTGGGTCTGGAGGAAAGACTAAGCTCAATACTCATGTTCTTCCGCAGGAATTAAAAAGTTTTGAAATAACCGGGTCTGGACGAAAAACTACGCTCTAAACCCATGCTTTATTACCGGGTCTTAATTTGGAAGATGGAGGGGTCTTAGTTTAAAAGGTTTTTTTTGTTGTTTTGTTTTGTTTTTTGTGTGTTTTTTTTAAAACTTTTGAATAACCGGGTCTGGAGGAAAGACTACGCTCAATACTCATGTTCTTCCACAGGAATAAGATGATGGGGTCTTAGTTTTGAAGATTTTTTAAAAGTTTTGAAATAACCGGGTCTGGAAGAAAAACTACGCTTTTAACCCATGCTTTATTACCGGGTCTTAGTTTGGAAGATGGTGGGGTCTTAGTTTAAAAGTCTTTTTTTTTTTTTTTTTTACTTTTGAAGAACCGGGTCTGGAGGAAAGACTACGCTCGATTCTCATGTTATTCCACAGGAAAAGGATTATGGGATCTTAGTTTTGAAGATTTTTTAAATTTTTGAAATAACCGGTCTGGCGTAAAGACTGCGCGCTTTACCCATGCTTTATTACAGGGTTTTAGTTTTGAACAAATTTGACAAAATATCCCTTCAAATTTATTATATTTGTGGGTAAAGTCATCATTACATTTGTGGGTGATTCAAAGTTATTACATTTGTGGGTAAAGTGGTTATTACATTTGTGGGTGAAATTATTACATTTGTGGGTAAAGTTTTATTACATTTGTGGGTGTTATTACATTTGTGGGTAAAGTGTTATTACATTTGTGGGCGTTATTACATTTGTGGGCGTTATTACATTTGTGGGTGTAACACCCCCCCCCCCCCCCAAAGTCAGGGTCTCTTCATTTATTTTATGTAATACAATCTAAGATAACTAAATGTTTCCTGAAAGGTTCTAGACATAAAAAGAACCAGACTCCTTTTAACGTTGTACAAGTATCAATACAAGATACCGAAACAATGCACAATGTTCCTAGTTGCACAATGGTTCTTCTACGAACCCCGGTACTTGGGGTTAGTGTTTCTTCGTGACCTATTGCTAAACAAAAAAGCTTTGGCATACATGCGCAAATGAATAAGGGCCGAAAGACTTGCATGTCGTCATGTCTTGTTTAGCCACAATTCTCTAATTCTTTAATTATTCATTCTTATTATCACAATAATGCAAAGGCGACTTTAGATCCTCTTCATTATTCTGGGCTGCCCAATGATATTGAGGAAAACTTCTGATGGATTCCCTCAAAAAACTTCTTTCAACGATTCCACTGAAATAACCTCTTGGGATTTGTAATGCGACACAAGGTTTGGAAGTATGGAACGCCACAAGGCTGATTATAGTTGGTCTTTTAAAACTGATTAATGAGGATATAAAAACTTCAAGACGGCTGCTGACATCATCTATATTTGTATCTATATCAATTAGGTTTAAACCATCAACTATGACAGCCTTCTTGGCGTTCCATATGGAACCATTGAAGGTTTAAGCTTGCAAGAATTTAAACTTGTAAGAGTATACAGATTGTCATCATTTCTCGTCTTCTATGCTGAATGCTGGGTCGTCGTGAAGGGTCTCAGATGTGGCTTCGCTCTTCTCTCCATCACTTAAATGAATATATACAATAAATGATATGGATTTACGTTGAAAATATGCGTAATTCAATATAAGAATAATGACGATTGGTTTAATCACGTCACATGTATTTTGTTTCAAATGTTGCATCGTAAATCCAAATTAAGTACGAAATGTTTAAATGGCCACTATAACCAAAACGGGCTAAAAAATGAAAAAAAGACATGAAAAATAAATTTTTGACGGAGATTCCGAACATGACAATGATTGTTCTTAAAATCATCAATAATTCTGGAATCTAGCTTTAAAAATGACGACTCAGAACGCTAAAAATAAGCTCAGTTTCGGAGCTGTATTGCGCAACTGTTTATGACGTCACTGCAGGAGCCTCTCCGGTGAAAAGGAGGGTGATTTAGGTATTAAGGTGTCTTTAAAAAGGCAAACTATAATATAAATTGAGGAGAAAAAAAGACATTTTTCCGAGAAATAATATGCACTTGATAATCCAGTACGGTTCATTTATGAATTACAGTGAGATTTTTTAAAAGATCCTTACTTGTAGCAAGGTATACACCTCCCTGCTTGTAGGACAAATCGGACATGCCCGCAATGACGTCAAATCCGTCATTAAGCCACGTGACCGTATTACCCTTTTTCGAGGGGCGTAGCCAAGCAAGCGTGAAATTTGTGAAAAATGGATGGTTATCATCATTTTTGGGTCAATTTAGAGATTATCTGAAAAATCAGAGGCTGGAATATTAAGAAGTAGAGGTGTATTCATGTTTTAAAACGCTATGTTATAGAGAGGCCCTTTAAATATACATTTAGAAACAGTTATTTTTTGTTTACAGTCAGTCGACATTCAATCCTATTCAAACTTTCTTTCACTCACTAATCTTTATTATATACCTCACTTAAGTAATCCAGCAATCTGATTGGTCGAAGTTGCATTCATAAACTTTAATTTTCTGAAAATTCCCGGTAACCATGGTTAAAAAACAGTTCAAAATCCCAATAACCATGGTTACCGGGAAAATAGTTCAGTCTCCATGGTTACCCCATAGGTTTACATGTTAAAAAATGGTCTGAGCGATCGAGGATACCTTACGAGTGCGAAGAATTGGTCGGTAATTTCAATACAATTGAATCTCGATCGATCTTACCGACAATTTTATCTTGCATTGTTGACATGAAGACGAAAATAAACTTCCAAAAACAAAAAAAACAACATCTGCCGATAGATCTTGATCTAAGTTAATGACTGCTTTAATATTCGAGAAATAGTTGTTTTTATACGCTCTCGGGAAGGTTACAATTGGGCTATTGCCCTCGGCACGCCTCGGGTAATAGCACAATTCTAACCTTCCCTTGAGCGTGTAAAAACAACTATTTCTCTCAAAGCAGTCATTAATACTATAGTATTATCCAATATACACATTCTATATTATATAGAATTTGTATGTGTTTGTACAATAAGGCCGGGGAGATAATTACTTCATACCAAACTGTTCTCCTTCTTCCAGCGTCTCTGGGAGTTTCTTTCCTCGAGTCTCTGGCAAGGCAAGAGCAGACAGTGAAGCGATGACGGATAGCGAACCGTAGATGACAATAGGAAGTGGGTCCCAATATTTTGCGAGGATGAGGACAAGAGGTGCTGATATGGTCGCTACCCGGGAGAACATGGAGCAGCTACCCATGGCAATGCCCCTTTATAGGAGAAAGGATTAAGAGAGAAAAGACGATAGGGATATACATGAACAATGCGTTTATTTCATTTTTCTACAATACGAATGGTCAATTAAAAAGATAAAAAAGCCAGGAATTTTGACAATTCAGAATTCTTCCAATGATAAATATTTTTTTTAAAATATTTACAGTCCATCCTTTTTGGATGTTAGTTCACAATTATGCCTGTATTTCAGTCATGGGCATGAGGCATTGCTTTTCAGTAATTTTTGTTCAATACTTGATTTAATTAAACACAATACAGTTTAAACTATATGCAATGAACAACATCTATAATAAATAATCTGCATATTACAGGTAAACTGAGGAATATTCTACAATCCTTTGATTATTGGTTACCTTATATTTGTTGGGTAAAGCTCCACGGTGTAGAGAAATATGATTGCAAACGCGCCGGAGATCCCGAACTTTCCTATCATAGCAACAGTTGTCAGGGCAACGCCGGTGGCTACATTATGGTAAGAGTGGGTTATGATAACATGACATCATTGATAATAGATATAATGTTAATTTCTTACCTAACATTTAGTTCATACAGAACTATTAAAGATTTATATATATGCAAGGTGAATTCAGGGCCCCGCATTATAAAGAGTTGCAATCGCATATATTTTAGTTAAATGCAACCATGCAATTGTCTATCTCTCGTCAACATTATATAACATGTTAAGAACTTCCTTTGTTCTGGGACCCGTGTCATAAAGAGATGCGATTAATATCAAAGAAGATACATGTTAAAACGATACTGAATTGATGAACTTTCTGCTCTAGTGTACTGTTTACCGCAAAATGCACAGCGCCATGATCAATTTGCCAACGGTGCTTGCCACTCTGAATTAAAGTAGTTTTTAAAAGGTTATATAATTTTGGGTAAGTTTGTGTGGTTAGGCAATGGTTCTTGACAAGCCTTTCGTCATATTTACTTTCTAATTGGGCATGGGATCGGATACCCTGATTAGCACGAATATTAATTTTGTTAGGGGTCCACATGTAGTTTAATGGCATATTAACCCATTACTTACTGGAACCTGGTGGACCCTGTGTTAAGTCTATGAGAATTAGATAATTCAGTAGTCAACGGGTTAAAGAAAGAAAAAAAAAGCAACTTACGAATAAATGCAGTTGACAGGCAAGCCACCCCACCCAGCATCAAACAGAAGAAAAGACTTAATCTCCGGCCAAAGAACTCTACGATGAAAATATCCATGATGTAGGCCGGGATCTCGATACCACCCGTAATGGCAAAAGCGACGTAGTTGTTGGTGCCGAGGTTTGAGCTATTCAAAGACAGGCCGTGATACACCATGCCGGTCACCATCCTAACAAAGAGGAGACAATGAAAGACAGAGGATGGGATGGAAGAGGAGACATTTTAAATCACATTTTAGGTAAACGAATAATAATGATGATGATAATGATAATGCTAAAGATAAAATAATAATAATAATAATAAATAATAATAATACTAATGATAATAATTATGATACAATAATAATGATAATAATAATGATAATGGTAATAATAATAATGAAAATGATGATAATGATAATAATAGTAATAATAATAATAATAATAATAATAATAATTTTGACTTTTAACTTGCGAATATGACGGATCTTTGAGCATTTGGGTTTTTTCTGCTGTATCCTGTTTAAGGTCCGGAATATATTACAAAATATAGTTCATTTGGAAAAGAAATATCACTGTTTTCCTATGTTCCTTTAAATATTTACGTAAAATGTTAAAAAGTTCACAAGTATAAATCGTTAAAATCGGGTGAGCTTGACGTCCCCTGTTACGGTCTGAAGAGTAATTAGGCCTACCATATAAAGACAAGGTTGATGGTTCGCATTCTCATCCTGGGTGTGCGGATCAAATCGAGACCTGTGGGCCTATGTTCCTTGCGGATTCGTTCCTGGGGTAGTGAGATAGATAAGAACAAAAACCCGGGAGTTTATGACATGATCTATTAAACGAAACATTGGCAAAAAAAACATTTTATGTGGGTCAATCTCAAGTTATCAATTAGAAAACAAAAAACATGATATGTTAATTTGACCAGAATCCCGTTCAACATAACGTGCAGAGTTAAATTGAAATGACCGACTGTCATTATACAGCCCTTCGAAATTGATTCACTATTCGATCGCAATTTTTTTAAACTTAATAGAAATAACCTCAGGCTGTACTGTTTCTACCAAGAAGTTACCAGCTGGTAACTTCTTGTTCCTACTTACGCTATTATTTTCCACTTTCCGTTTTCGATTGACATAATTCGGTTCGAATTGCATAATGATAATTGAAATTGTTCAAAAGTGTGAAATGTGAACAATGTTAATCAACCACTCATGAGAATCTGCTTGTCATGCTCGATGTGGAATTATTGACCGAATATAACAATTGACAATTGATTATGTCAAAAATGCTAGTAATTAAAGGGCTTTATTTTTGTTTACCTGCTCTTCCATGAATTCTACGGTAAACAGAGGCTTCTGCAGTTTGACCTTGTTAACTTCGGCTACCTTTGTAATAACTTTTTCGGCCTTGTCGTATTTCCCAACGGAGATAAGCCATCTTGCAGACTCAGGTAGCCAGCTTCAGGAGTTGATGATACGTTGAGAAAAAGGATATTTTGAGGAAATAGAGATCTGATGTGAGTTTAATTTCCAGCAATTTTGTTGCAAAATTCAGGCAGAGGAAAGAGTATGTAACATCAAAACCTGTTCCGTTCGATTGTTTTTTTTTTTTTTGCTATGTCATTTTCGTGTTTTTTTTTTCTCGTTTTTTCGTTTTTTTTTCGTTTTTTTTTCGTTTTTTTTCCCGTTTTTTTCCCGTTTTTTTTTTTTTTTTTTTTTTTTGGGGGGGGGGGGGGGGTTTCCCTATGCTACAGGTAATTGTGATATCGTTTTATGAACAATACATGTTTTTAGCAACCACAATACGAGATACATAATATCATTTCTTTTGTAAAAGATTAATATTGACAAAACATTTCAATCAGCGGAGAAATGGGAAACGAGTTGCACTTCATTGTAGAGGAAGCAAAATGTATCTTTGCAGCCCCACGTACTATACAATTGATGTTGTGTATTCATTTATTTATTTATTTATCTATTTATTTATTCATTCGTGTTTTCTTTAAATGTAAAAATAGGTTAGTCTCATTCAGACGCCCGGAGTGTCTTTCTTTCAAAGGAACCCTTTTGTAAATAAATGTTATATATCTTTTAAAAATGTTGTCTTGGTCATTATCAAACTAAGTATCAACATTGCTAATACTTTATCGATACACACTGTAATGTAAGAAGAAGGTACAACAAAAAATTGGTTCTTACATGAAAAATATGAATAGAGACAAGAGAGGCAGCGTCATGGTTAGCGTTAGAAGACGCCAGGAGCGGATGTAATAGGCTGGTAGAGCGAGAAACATGTAGCCGACAGCGTAGCTGATTGTGATAAGAATCACCAAGGATCGTTTTGATGGCCCAATGTACTCCGTCCCTGTTGGACCCAAAGTACAAGGAACATGAAATGAATATATCGATAAATGTCCTCTTATTGGCCGTATGGTCAATGTTTATGTTCACCTTTACGATTTATCGACTCGATCAGTACTCACATTGTGGGTAAAGAAGATGAATAACGATACAATTTTTAAAAATCGGTCGGTATTAAACAGAAATGGTTTAATGAAGAAATAAAACACATGGAAGATGAATGTTAAACATGCCTGCTTTACAGCTCGCTCACAGGTCAGCTGAACATAAATATGCAAGGTCAAATTATGAATTGGAAAACAAATAGATGGTCATTTTTTGGCCAGTGAACGAAACAATTGATGCATATCAAAATTTGCGGATTGCAAACTCGCTCATTTGCCGGGGAGTTATACACATGGAGGTCAAATGTTTTGACCTAACAGAGAAGGCTGATTTTGGGTCTCATTGCGTATTTTATTGGGTTTTTAAAGACTAGTATATTATTAGTCAGATAATGGATCATCACTAGAAAAAAATGCCTATATTCGAAACCCATAAAGCACTGATAATTTATAATTCACACGGCATGGCAACTATAGTGGCATGACAATCTACTCACCTATAACATACAAAGTGAGCTTGAAAGGAATGTTTCCAAAACCCATGAAGAAACGCATAGTGGCAAAGAACCACCAGTTGGGTGAAAAGACAATCACAACTCCAGAAACAAGCGATACGAGGTTAGTAAGCAGGAGAGTCCACCAGCGTCCAATCCTGCAGTAAAAGAAAAAAACCACGACATAATCATTTCTGTCGATGCGGTCTATAAGCAACATTCCAAGTACTATATTCAGCTACTGCGAATTCCATCCAGTAAGTATTAACGATTATTCCACGATTACTATGCGACTCTTCCACGAGTACTTTACGTGTGTTTTTGATAAACAGGACCCAACTAACAATAAATATAACTAGACCTGAATTTGTCACTTGACAAATTAGGTGATGCGTATTCTAATTTACACAATGAAGAACGCATTTTTACGATTTTATCTCATTTTTTAATGAAATAGAAATATAATTGAATTAAAGAACATAAGCCTGAATAATGAAAAGTGAATAGTATTTGACATCACTATGTCCCAGCGTTGCTGAATGTGGGAATATGTGGGAATACATTAGCGATCATTTTTAGTAGTCGACGTGAGATTTACTAGTGGCTAGATAATAAAATCTTTAAAAAAATGGGATGGATCAATTACTGGAACTTTCTTAGGAATGTGGATTAAACCAGAGTTGAATTAACAGGAACAAATGTAGGAGAGAGAAAGAATGAGAGGCAGGTAGTGTTGACAAACGTTGTAAAGTACTACATATAGCCGGAGATAGCTGAAGATAATATTCGGGAAGGAAAGGAGTTGAGGTATCATGGAAGGTTTACAAAAAATGAAGTTTGATTTCGATTTGGACTCGTCGTCTTTGACCACAAACTTCGTCATTAACCCGTCATCAAAATAAAAGATAAAAGTAACTTGAAATCTAGAGCATAACCCCAGCTACAGCATATTCAAATTTGGGAGAAATTCGAATAAAGATAAACGATATATGGCTGAAAATGCATTGTCATTGATTGCGTAATTTTCTTTTTTTTAATACTTTAACGAGCAATATAATGATCTCGGAAAATCCGATTACTAGCCAAAAAGATGTCTGAAATCATATTTACAACTCATACTTTATCCACATATAATTTTTTGGGGTGGATTCCGTGCATTTAGAGAAGTTATGGCTAATTAAAAATCATATGGAAAAGTGGTGTCTTTTGGCGAGTCTCGAACGCATGCTCAAGCGCATGTATTATTATAAAATAACCAATGGGCACAGGCTTAAAAAACCGTTCTTATGTCAAAGATATTGGTGTAACTTTGCAATGCTGCAAAATGTATTTTCCAGATGTGAGAAAATTATTTTAAGTATTTGCGTCGGAGAAGTCCTCGAAATAAAGATTTTCAAGTGAATTTTGACACCAACCCTTCCATAGCAATGCACGTACTTGCACAATTCGAAGCAGGAAACATACTCGATAACCCCGTGTTTGAGACTCTGTATCCCAGCAACGGATTACCCTGCGCATACAGCGTTTTCACTTTCCAGTGCGGTATTCTCTGTCATATATAAAAATCAAGCTGAGTGGTCTAGAAAAGATTTTTTTTTCTCTATCCAATCAAATTTGGCGACACTTATGACGTCATATCACGCCATGACTCGCCTTTGCGTGGCTGTGTGTGTAGGGTCATGAATTATTCATGAGACGTACCTGTGCGCCCTGAACAAAGATAGACACGCACAGATCCATAGTGGAATTTCGGCCTGAAACCTTTTCATAATTATGGGCATATGTTAACAATTTTTTGCAAATGTTTGCGCCTGCGTGTTGTTATCTTTGACGCGCGCGTGTTCCATCATTATGCGTAAAAATGACTGAAATTTAAAGGGAATGTTTATAAAAGTATCAGGATTAAAAAAGATGCAGAAAACTTAATTTGTCCGATCCGCGTGCGTTATGCGCAAAGATACGCGCGCACCGACCCGTACGCGCGGACATTTTTTAAACGCTGTAATTGTCTGAAACGGTTACAAGAGTGCGCATGCGCAGACATGGGCGCCATTTTAATTTACGGGTTAACAAAAAGTTGTTTACCGTGAATTAAGATGGCGCCAATGCAAATATGATATCAGCGAACAGCGCCGGCAGTGACGGAACAATACATGCGCATCTGAAATCATTGATGACGCTATGCTTACGCGCATATTAAAATGGCGGCCCTAACCGTAAAAGGGTGTAAACACACTCATTTCAAACTTGGTTTAAAACGAGCTGATGAGGCTTGCCTGGGTAGAAAGTACTTTTCTTCTATCAACACGTTTTCATTTCAAAATTATTACTTACACGTCCGATAGGATACCGAAGAAGATAGATCCTGCTAAAGTTCCACCGTAGTATATAGACTGAGATACTTGGGTAAGGTCACCATTACCACATACAAGATCAAACTGTAGGGAACAAAGAAAGAGGAGAGAGGGAGAGAGAGAGAGAGAAGGAAAACAAATAAAACGAAAGAAAACAAGCCGACAGATAGGAAGAGGGGAATATAAGAGAAGAAAGTAATAATATCATTAATACAAAATAATAATTATGAGCATGATAATAGTAAAAATAATTATAGTAATGATAAAATCAACAACAATAGTGATATTGATATTTTAATATAATAATTATGCCTCTAATAATACTAGAACTAAGAATGTTAGATAAGTTATGACTGGATTACATTTCGCCTGCGATTAGTTTACGGGGCCCGTATCCCGCCCGTATCCCTGTTCCCGTGCGGCCTCCGTGGGGAGGAAAGAGGCGGCCGTGAGATTTTCATACGGATTCACGGGCTCCGCGGCGACTACGATTTTGTATCGCGGGGAGTTAAACAAAATTGAAAAATCGTAAGCCCGTAGCCCGTAGACATGTCGTAGGTGGCATTAGAAAATCCCCGCACGGGCATTGCGTGGAGGCCTCACGCTGATCGTGCAGCATACGCACGATTTTTCAGTGAACATGGGGCAACAGACGCCGAAAAAACGGCACGGAGGCTGCACGGTCACCGCGCCTTCTCAGCGCAACCTCTGCACGGAAGCTGCACGAGCTACTTACGATTTCCGTGCGGAGGTTGCAGAGACTGCACGGGTATTGCACTGAAATTGCACGATTTCCGTACATTATCCGAGCAGCCTCTGTACGGATGTGTCCCGGTCTGCCCCCGAGGGCCAATACAAGAAATGGCACGATGCTCGTAGATAATGTAAACACATGCCCCCAAAATAACATGAAAATTCGTAGACCAATTTATTGTGCGGCGCCCGGGCCAAATGTAATCTAGGCATACGACGACACCCAAGCTTGTGTGCCTGGGTACAAATGTGTGTGTGTACGTTTGCGTGTTGCGGGGGAGCAAAAGATCTGGGTTAGCAATGATCTAGTCTAGGAAAACACTTATAATCCAAAAATGTATATATACTTTTATCGGACCTTTATATGGTTAACACCTTGCAGAGATATTTGCGTATCCCGCTGGTTGAAGGACGCAATCCTGTAATCTACAATACTCGTGATTATCACCCGGAGATTATTGTAACATATGGGAGTATTATTCATTTATTTTTCAATTTGATTAATGTTTTCAAAATATTCATGAAAGGTGTGTATGAAGGAGGGATTATGTACAGTCTAACTGTACTGTATAATGTAAGATCTTACATCCGATACTGTAGTCGTGTTGTATTGGCTGTCATCGTACACCCATCCATTGTCACATGACATCGTTCCGCTGCTGTAATTGGATGGATCAATCCCAGGCCAGAATCCCACTCCTGACACGTTATATTTCTCACATTGTGCGTACTCCAGCTCCCCATCTGACGTGTAGTTTGATGGGATACTACCTTCCTTCTGGGCTAGTTCACAAGCTTCCTCTGACAACCCATATTGCTTACACCTAGGACCCCATTCAGGGGTCTAGAAATATACATATTTTTTTTCTTCAAAAAACAAAGTAGTATATATATATATATATATATATATATATATCATTTTGTAAAGCCCCTCTAAAGTCGGTGTTGGGAGCCCCAAAGATTTGATAGCAAAATTTACTTAAATTGTATTATAATGTGAAAGACAAAATCATTTAAGACACATTTCCGCAAGGATTAAATAAAAAAAAATGTGTTTGAAGTCGAATATTGATGAAAGAATACAAATTTGTGTCTATTGCGTACAACAAAAAACCCAAATTATGTATTCTGGTATCAATATTTGTCTTCAAACACATTTTTGGGGCTGTAATCTTTGCAGAGGTGTGTCTTAAATGAAATCCTCTTTCATATTATGGTACAATCTAAGTGAAATGTTGCCTTCTTGGCGAATTTGGGGCTCCCAACACTTTAGAGGGGCTTTACAAAATGATTCAAATCGTATTAAAGTCAATAAACGTGCTTTGCACTATGCAAAAAGAAATTCATCCTGCTTGTGAATGCATTTTCCTTATTCTTTTTTAATAATGCCGTAATTGCAGGGATATGCCTTAACATGCCTTTAGATCGTATGCATTGTGATGGTTTTGAAGTCATTTAGTTAGATGTCATTTAGTTAATTACGTATATTTTATTTTGTCCTACGTACCGCAGCACCCGGTTTAAAAACAGGCCTTTACATTATGTGTGTTACAATGGATCGTACGTATGGTTCAGAACCAATCCGAGTCCATTTTTACCTATTCTTTTTTCTACACCAGGTATATTCAGTAGGCACGAGGTCCAAATATTTGTAGAATCATCATTAAATCTGACCTATTAAGATTGTCAGCAAATATTGATGACCTTTGGTCCAATAGTTTTGGTCTCTGATCGTTTGGCCATGATACGTTTTGGCTACCGTGACCATAAATGGTTTACACCTGCTACGTCGAATGCCCATTCAGTCCTGGCATGATTTGGTTCATATTTCATTTTTTTTTTTACATTTCGCCTCAGCTTAATTTATTTCATCTAGTAATATATCACAAGAATTATGGACCAAATGAAAATCGAAGTAATACATGAAATGAACATTAGACGAAACACTATAGACCAAAATTAAAGACTGTTAGACTAATCGTTCAGTATATGATACAAATAGTCTGACTGTTATTGGATGAAATCATGAGTAGTCCTTTTCAGTTCTAGCATTTACAGTAATGACTAGAATGGGAGATAAGAGACGAATTTCACCGGGCTTAAAAGAAATGGCTGACCGTCAGTTTTATTCAGAAAACCAATGATCAATTGCCCAATTGACAAAATGGTCAACTGTAGTTGCTAAATAGCCACACTTGGTAACAAACTATTTAGTTCAAACAAGTCTTTTTTATTCAATAAATAAAAGTACTTAAAAGTGTCATTTTATTTTGGCCACTCTTTATAGTATTCGGCTCTGATGTTTCAACATTTGATTGCAAATAATGTGCTATGAATATATGCCATTTATAGTTAACAACTAAATTATTCATACCCTTACCAGGTTTTGTAATTGTTTAAGTACGTTAACAAGTAATTTGTCCCGATTTGTTTTTCCTGACAAGGTGACATATTAAACCTTACATTTAAAAGTATTCAATAAAGAACCTGATTTAACCAGTCCATTTTAATTTTTGAGTTACGAAGAAACACAATATGCACATTTACAAAGGGTATGAATAATTTAGTTTTTAATCCCTGTATCGTAACCACGATAGAAGCCATGAATGGAGATTGTTTTGGTCAATTGTTGGGCTCATTTCGGGCTCAAATGGCATTTTGTCCTTGAGTTAGACTATTACAGAATGATTGATTTTGCCCGTTGGACAGTATCGTTGTTGCAATGACGAACCTTCGTCATTGCCTTGTTTTCGTTCACATTCTGCCCCATTAATATTTTCCTTTTCGTCCTGAAATCCCATTCGTTTTACACGTAGTGCTTGTCATCACTAATTATGCCCTTTTCTCATGTCCGTTTCCTTTCAAATTTCATAGGCATAGTCTCTAACATCTCATCAAGGTCACTACATTCTTCGATTTTCGAAATCACTCATGCATAACCGTCCAGGCGCCATTTTGTCCGTTTCTGGTCCATTTTAAGGCCTTTCTTTCTTCCTTCCCATCTCCACTATCTTAGATCCTACAAACTTCTAACAAATTCCTCTAGATAGTCTAAGAGATGTTCTTTTATCTGCGACGTATAACCTGACCTTCAAAATGCCATCTTTGTACTCAAAATGCAAATCTGAAACCGACTCCGTCAAAAATCTCTCAAGTTCTTGAAAAATTGACCCCTAAATAATCTAAAACTGCCATAACTTTCTCATATGAATTCCGTTTTGTATTTAAATCTCACAGTATCTTTATCTCATAATTGCACATCGCCATGCCAAATTTCACGCTACATTGGCTTTGCAAAACATAAATAGCGCCCTCTAAAGTTCTGGGAATTGGCTGTCTTTCTGTGGCCGTATTTCCATTATGGCTTGGCAGACCCGTACCCTTTTTTGGATTTAGATACTTGAAGATATGCCCTTTCCAGCCATATACAACATTATATACCCTAACACTGACCGACTTTGAGAAAAATGCCCTCCAAATTCGCCATTTTCAAGAAAATTCCAAAATAACTTCAACTTGCTCTAAAATGGCGATCTTTATACCTACATCAATGAAACTTGGCACACATATGTATCCATATACGTGACAACTGTCTGCCAAGTTAAATAAATTGTAATGCCCTCGTTGCAAAGTTAACGCCAAAAATGATGAATTTGCTATGCATTACGTAATAGCGCCTTTAATGCGTGTAGTACATTGCGTGCAGATGACAATGGTGTCAAACTGACCGCAATGAAGTGCCCTTTCGAATGATACCAAGTATGGTATATGTTTACACAGAAAATTGTGAGTAAATCGCATTTGAACAAGGGTCGATCACTATACGAATTCCGCCCGATTATAACACTTATCGGCCATGACGTCATTTTTTCAGACTACTTTTCGCCCCCTAAACATCTTTTTTTTTCCTTGAAAATTTGCAATGACATTCCGAGATGCAATACGCAGGGCACCTCGTGGCCGGATTTTTTGAAATTGGTCAAGGGGGCCATTTAAGACGCCATTTTGTCCTTTAAATCTATTTTACATCACATGTTTCGATAGGATTATCATAGAAAAAAAAAGAGTAGTCTACAATAACGACCATGAAATTCTCTTTCCAATGATACCATATACGGCCCATAAAGAGACATAAAGAGAGAGAGAAAAAACAATTTAACTCCGGTCATAATACAGATCCTGTATGTTTTCCGCCCATGCATTACACGCATTGTCTATGGGGCAAATCGGGTTCACGCTTTTGACCCCTAGAACGATCTTGATTGCAATGACGCCGCATGCAACTAATCCCATTTGTTTTTGCACGCAGTGCTTGCGAGCCCTTTCTAGGTTCTTTCCCCTATCCCAATTTCTTTCAAACATCGTAGGCATAGTCACTACCATCCCATCAAGGTCACTGTTGAGGCCTTTCTTTCGCCCTACCTGTCGCCAATATTACAGAAGCTAAAGACTTCGTACAAATTGCTCTGGATAGTCCGAGAGAAGCTCTTTCGTTCGACACGTAGAAACACGGCGTCATTGCACGCACATCGTTGTTACACGATTGCATTTCTAGTTCGTGTTTCTGAATGTTCTTACCGCACACCAGTGGTCGACGGGGGCATTGATGAAGACCGATATCATTGTGCCCCATGAAACGGTGAACTTAAATATCAACGAGATCCAGTAGACACGGCGTTGAAACGGCCCAAACTCACCAACATTCTTTAAAATGTCGTCAAAATTCATATTTGTTAAAACACCAAGCACAAGAACGGTGAAGAACGTTTAATTTTACGAAAGCTTAAGTAGAAGAATATTTCCCTCTCTAAGTGAATGTCAGTACGTTTTATAGCTAGTAGTTGAACTTTTTTCGATCTATTCTTCTCTTATTTACTTTACTATTCTTATCTCCCTATCTTCTTATCTCACACAGTGTTGAATCCCTCCCCCCCCCCCCTCCCACTCAGTGTTATTTAGGGTACGCGTATGCTCGTTCCCTCTTTTTGAAAGCACCCCCTATCTGAGGACTGCCAACATTTCCGAACCCCCCTTTCGCGGGCTTTTCGCGTGCTTTTCCCGCCTTGGAGACCCCCCCCCCCCCCTAAATACGGAAAAATGTTCAATGTACCCCCTTAAATTCGGAATAATTTCTCAGGAGTCCAAAGAAATGAGAGGGGAAAAAAAAGAAAAACACCCCCTTTTTAAAGAAATCTCCGGGTGAAAAGTCAAATACACCCTTTTTTTTTTACAATTCTCGGGCCGGACTTTGTCGCAGGAAAAATACCTCTTTACCGGACATTTTGGTAACACGCATGCGGTCATTCCGACCCCGGAGTGGGGGGGGGGGGGACGGGTGTTGAATATGTAATTCCTTAGGTTTCGACCTCAAACATATCAGAAGTTCTGAATGATGTAAGGATGCATCTTTTCTCTCAATCAGAAGCTGATATTTAGATATTCATTTATTTATTGTGGGTGTGTGTGTGTGTGTGTGTTTTAATATATGTGGAATGATTAAATTTGTTAGGGATATTATGTGGATCTGCAAAGACCGAATTAATACCCAAATCTCAATTGTTTTTATTCAAACATCACATAGGCATCACTTTGGCGCAAGTCGATTTTTGCACTCTGTTAAACAATGTTTCCTGTTCATCCAAGCGTGATCACATACCAACACAAAATGATACCAAATGATTTGGGATAAAACATTCTTTCATAAGAAAATAATTAACTGTTCATGAATGATTTTTAAAATAGTTAGCAATTTCCTAGGTGTAATTTTTTTTTTTAACTCACACTTTATTAAACATGTACAAGTAGAAACCATACTGGAAGATTTTGCAGCCTTAACCTTAATTCGAAATTTTGACCACGATCTAGTATTCTGATCAAAAATTCAATTTAAATACATGTGTAGGGTATGGTCTCAGCAACAACATAATAAAACATGGGAGACAGCAGAGAAGAGATAGATTAGATAAAGTTCTGAAAAGGTCTGAAACGTGTTATAAATTGGTCCAAGATGCATTTTGACCAATTGTAAATGTTGACGCACGCCTACGCGTCCGCCATGACGCGCACACGGAAATGGTTGGGACCACAAATTTACCCATGACGTCAAGTTTATATATATATATATATACCATATATAATTCAGAAATGGCAATTTAGGAGGGAAATGTCGTCAATACAAGCAATTAACAAATCGGCGCCTAAATAACGTAACGCATCAGTAATCAAAATAATATATTCGTTAGAATCAATAATCATGCATAATAATAATAATAATAAAACGCAGTTCCTTTATTGCGCATAATACAGGATAGCATGTCCCTTTCCATACGGCACATGTCATGAAAATGTCATTGTTATGAAATATGTCATTCATGAGATATGAAGCGAACAATATCCATATAGAAAGACAGGAAAAAAGGGGGGGGGGGATAAAATAAAAAGATGCTCTACTACACTTCGCGGTAGACCACCTAGTCAAAGTTCCCTTTACATTAATTATTATACCTTGTGTTGAAAGATGATAACAGAGACATACTTCCGAATAACCCTGGCCGAGCCGGCGTACTCCCCACCTATGTGTCCACATTTATAGGCCCCTAAATTTAAATTCCAAAAAAGAATAAGAAACACTCACCCCTTTGAAAGTAAAGTAGCAGGGAGTGCATCACAAATTTATCAAAGCAAAACAAGAAAGAAGAAAGAAACCCCTCAAAATAAGTTTTGAAACTCTGGTTGGATCGATGATACCTCTCTCATTATGGCAGAACCATCGCTTTGATGATTTATTTCCATCTATGCTAGAGGTTTGGAAACGTATATATAACACACTACAGATAGATATTAGGACTTTGTGAAAAGTGACTTTCATATATTTTATATGTTCCCCTTGCTAACAAAAATACAAATTACTCTGGCCCCATCAGGGATTCACTCTTGATAATAATATTTTGCGTCATCATACATAATGCCTAATTCAATTCTGTATTAAAACGAAACGAAGGTTAAGATTTATATTATGTATAGTGTGTATTTAATTTACCTGTTTAAACGCCTTTTTTTGTCTTCTTTGAACGCGAAACATAGAAATGTTAAATTTGCGAGCTCTCTCTCTATCTCTCTCTCTCTCACATAACCACCCGTTTTCCTACGAACTTTATGGCACATAACGCCATCCCACTATCACACCCACGATCTCTTTGCCCGAACATCGTTAACAAATGGGCCTATCCTGATCGGACATTTTATCATATAAATCTTTCTGTACTTGATGTTCAAGCTGAGAAGAAAACGTTTTAATTCCTTGACAACAGATATTTCCCCCTTTTACAAATATATACAAGCACATAAAATGCTTGAATGATATAAAATATTCAATCATGAATAACTCACATATATAAAAATCAATCATGTACCAGATTCCACACAAAGTGATATAAATATTGTTACACAAAATGTATTTAAGAAACACCCGCAAACGTATTTATTGAGAGCAACCATTTTGTTGTTGAATAATGAATATCATTTAAATAATTAAATATAATAATAATAATAATAATAATAATGATGATGATATTGACTTATTAAAGGTAGCTTTGTCGGTATTCATACCATTCTCCCTGAGGGCCCTGTAATCATTTCATAATACCCTGAAAAGCTACCATCAAAAGGTGCTCAAGCGTTCAAGGAATTTCTTTACAGGGTAATGCAATGTGCAGGGAAATGTGTGATCTTCTCGACCTCTTGATTTGGATGATGGACAACCAATGCAACGAGTTATAATGATGACTAACATCCGCAACGAAATACAGCCTTCTCTTTTTCAAATTATTGTTGTTCATTTAAGTATCCCTATCGTTTTGTTTGTTGTAATTTTTGGTAATGTGCCCCTCAAAATCGATATAAAATAAACTTCATGACAGCTGCCGACATCATCTAGATTTATATCATTATCAACTTGGTTTGATCCATCAACTATTACTGCCCTCTTGGCGTTCGATATGGAACCATTGAAGGTTTAAACATGCAAGAATTTTAACTTGTAAAAGTGTACATATTGTCATCATTTCTCGTCTACCATGCTGAATGCTGGGTTGTCGTGAACGGTTTCAGATGTGGTTTCGCCCTTCTCTCCATCACTTAAATGAATAGACACAAGAAATGATACGGGTTTACGTTGAAAATAAGCGTACTTCAATAGAGGAATAATAACGACTGAAGTCAATCCAGTCACAGGTTTTTTTGTTTCATATGTTACATCGTAAATCCAAATAAAGTACGAGATGTTTAAATATAATTTTTTTAGAAACAGTTCTTTTTTTGTTTATAGTCAGTAGACGTTCAACCCTATGGGGAAGCTTTCCACTGCAGTCCTGTAAGCTTATTCAGAAGTATGTCGTAGCTTGCGCTGTTGCTGATGCATGACATAGTATATATGTTTACACATTTGCATTTTATGATTTCGTTGGTATGAAACAATATCTTTGACACCAATGAATACATTAATATTATCGAGGACGTAAGCAGTCGAAAATCAATCTAACAGTTTAGGCAGTGTATAGAAATAACTGCAACATTATACCAAGCATGGAGGAATTTGCTTTGGCTTAGACTAAAGACTCCTTTTTTCTGAGCAGAGAGGGACTTTAAGATTTGTTTTCACTCATTAATCTGTATTATTATCCAATTTGCAAATGTTATATATAGCATTTTAATGTGTTTGTAAAATAAGGGATATAATTTACTTCAAACCAAACTGTTCTCCTTCTTCCAGCGTCTCTGGGAGTTTCTTGCCTCGAGTCTCGGGCAATGCAAGAGCAGACAGTGAAGCGATGACGGATAGCGAACCGTAGATAACAAGAGGAAGTGGATCCCAATATTTTGCGAGGATGAGGACAAGAGGTGCTGATATGGTCGCTATCCGGGAAAACATAGAGCAGTTGCCCATGGCAACGCCCCTTTATAGGAGAAATGATTAAACACAAACGACGATAGAGATACATGAATAAAACATGATACATTTTTTCTACAATTCGGATGGTCAATTGAAATGATCAATTTGACAGGAATTTCAACAATTCAAACTTCATGCAATAATTTTTTTTTATATATTTATAGTCCATCCTTTTTGGATGTTCGTCTAAAATTATGTCTGTATTTCAGTCATAGGCATGAAGCATTGCTATCCAGTAATTTTGGTTCAATACATGATTTAATTAAATACAGTACAGTTGAAACTATATGTGATGAACACCATCTATAATAAATAATCTGCATATTACTCGTAAACTGAGGTATATTCTAAACCTTTGATTCTTGGTTACCTTATATTTGTTGGATAAAGCTCCACGGTGTAGAGATATATGATTGCAAACGAGCCTGCGATCCCGAACTTCCCTATCATAGAAACAGTTGTCAGGGCAACGCCGGTGGCTACAATGATATTCAGACAGTACTATCATGGTAAGAGTAGGTTATGAAAACATGAAATCATCGGAAGCAGATATAATATTAATTTCTTACATAACGTTTCGTGTATACAGAACTATTAAAGGTTTATATAATTAAGCAAGGTGAATTTAGGGCCCCGCATTATAATGAGTTGCAAGCGCATGAATCTAAGTTAAATGCAACCATACAATTGTCTATCTGTCGTAAACATTATTTAACATGTTAAGTGCTACCTTTATTTGTTCTAGGACCCGTCTCATAAAGAGATGAGATTAATATCAAAAGAGATACAAAATGATGATGAACTTTCTACCCCAACGTACCGTTTATTGCATAATGCACAGCGCCATCTTATGGTCAACTTGCCGTCAGTGCTTGCTCCAATGAATTAAAGTAGTTTTAAACGGTTATATAATTTTGGCTTAATTCGTGTTTGGGCAATGGCTCTTGAAAAGCATTTTGTCATATTTATTGTATTTATATCATTGTGGGTTTGCACTACCTGATTAGCACGAATATTTTTTTTCTCAGGGGTCCACATGTAGTTTAATGGCCTATTGAAGAACAAAAAAGCAACTTACGTATAAATGCAGTTGACAAGCAAGCTACCCCACCTAGCATCAAACAGAAGAAAAGACTCAACCTCCGGCCAAAGAACTCTACGATGAAAATATCCATGATGTAGGCCGGGATCTCGATACCACCCGTAATAGCAAAAGCGACGTAATCATTGGTGCCGAGATTTGAGCTATTCAAAGACAGGCCATGATACACCATGGAGTTCACCATCCTAACAAAGAGGAGACAATGAAAGACAGAGAATGGGATGGAAGATGAGAGAGGGGAGAGGGTGAGAGAGGTATCACGAAGTACATATCTTTTAAAAAATCAATGTCCGCATTCTTGGACAATTTAAATCCTATATTAGGTAAACGAATAATAATGATAATAATAATGATAATAATTATATAATTGTGATGATAATAATACTAATGATCATGATAATTTAATAATACTTGACATTTATATTGCGGATCTTAACGGCACTTTATTGTTTGTTTTTTCTGCTTTTATCATGTTTATGTAAGCTTGGTATTGTTAGTTTAACCAGGAAGGTGAAAGAAAGGAGTCGAAATTCTTGTGATTTATTCAAACGTATTCATGAGTTCTAAAGCGTAACAATGGGATTTGTAACATTCCACTTGGCTTTGAAGTTCCATGCTCCGAGCCGCGCTTCCACTGCGGGGATTTTCGGAGGCCAGGCATGAGTTTCACATTTATTACAAAATATTAAATTACCGGCAAAATTTCAGTGTAAATTATAAACTTTATATTAGGATTGTATTGATAAAGTGCATCAAACAATTTTTTATATTTAGGACTCCGCCCTTCCTATAATTTGTGTGCCAGAGTTGGTAAAAGAAAATCCTGAAAAGAAAAAAAATATTTTAGGATAATGCGCTAATTTGAGCATGTTTTAACTCATAGCATGCCATGAGACTGCATGCACGCTACTGTTATAGTGCTTTGTACATGCAAGCTAACCATAGATACACTGCCATGTGTGTGCAAGGGCGCATTCGTAATAGCAGTTATTGTTCATGCTTATTGGACTGTGCTGTGTGTTTCGCACGCGCTATTCATAGAACCATCGCGTTAATCAGATTATCTTCAAAACAACCTGGCACTGGGGGATTTGGGGCTTGGCACAATGGGGATTAGCCCTGTGACATGATAAGAGAATGTCACGATATGTAATATCCATGATTTACAATTTTCGATAACTTTAAGTTTGATAATGCGTGATTTCGCGTGTTTTTTGTATTTTTGCAGTTGGAAAAAAGGATGATATTACACAAGTTTGTGTTCGCTTGTTCTATTCTACTATTTACACATTCAACAATGGATGAGAAACCATTGAAAGGGACAGCGAAGAGTTGCTGTGATACCATTTCCATGCCCTCTTTTATCTCACCACCTGGTCAACAGTTGCAGATTAGCGCATAACTTTTCGGCGGCTTGGAGCATGGGGTCAAAGGAGATCGGCTTGATAGCAGTCCTTCTCTATCACGTCCCTGGTTTAACGTTAACGAAATGATTCAGGTATGGTGCCGTTAACCGCCGCAAAAAAAAACAGCCGCCTTTAAAAAAAACGTATAATGAATGTCGAGTGTTCGCAACTATTAAAGAACTTTCGCGAATTCACACTGAGCTCTACGTTATGATATATCCACAGAATTGTAAAACGTAGTACACTTGATGTCATCATCATAATAAGGAATATTAAAACATACCACCGCGGTTTGCCGCGTCATATTTGAACGATCCTTGAGAGTCATTAGGCCTACCATATAAAGACAAGGTTGATGGTTCGCATTCTCATCCTGGGTGTGCGGATCAAATCGAGACCTGTGGGCCTATGTTCCTTGCGGATTCGTTCCTGGTGAGAAAGATAAGAACAAATACCCGGGAAAAAAAGATGACAGGAGAGAAATGGAATGAGGAGTGGGTAGAAAATAAAGAGGTAGGGAGTTTATGACATGATCTATTAAACGAAACATTTGCAAAAAAGCATTTCATGTGGGTCCATCTCAAGTTATCAATTAGAAAACAAAAAACATGATATGACAATTTGACCAGAATCCCGTTCGACATAATATGCAGCGTTAAAGATATATTGAAATGACCAACTGTCATTATACAGCCCTTCGAAATAGATATACTTTTCATTCGCAAATTGTTAAATCTTCCTTGAAATAACCTCAGGTTTTACTGTTCCTACTTTTACGCTATTATTTTCCATTTTCCATTTTCGATTCATTCGGTTCGACTTGCATAATTATAATTGAAAATGTTCAAAAGTGTTAAATGTGAAAAATGTTAAGCGGTCACAAATGTCAATGTGCTTGTCATGTTCGATGTGGTATCATCGACCGAATAGAACAATTGAAAAATTGATAATGGCAAATATTTTAGTTATTAAAGGGCTTTATTTTTGTTTACCTGCTCTACCATGAATTCTTTGGTAAACAGGGGCTTCTGCAGTCCGGCCTTGTTAACTTCGGCTACCTTTGTAATAACTTTTTCGGCCTTGTCGTATTTCCCAACGGAGATAAGCCATCTTGCAGACTCAGGTAGCCAGCTTCAAGAGTTGATGATACGTTGAGAAAAAGGATATTTTGAGGAAATAGAGATCTGATGTGAGTTTAATTTCCAGCAATTTTGTTGCAAAATTCAGGCAGAGGAAAGAGTATTTAACTTCAAAACCTGTTCCGTTTAATTGTTTTATTTTTTTTGCTATGTCATTTTCGTTTTTTTTTTTTTTTTTTTTTTTTTTTGTTGTTGTTGTTGTTGTTGTTTGTTTGTTTGTTTTTTTTTTTTTTTTTGGGGGGGGGTTTCCCTATGCTACAGGTAATTATGATATCGTTTTATCAACAATAAATTCAAAGAATAGTTCATCAGAATTAAATCTGTATATATATATATATATATGTTTTTAGCAACCACAATGTATGACAGTTCCAATAATAATACGAGAAACAAAATATCATTTCTTTTGTAAAAGATTATATTGACAAAACATTTCAATCAGTGGTGAATTTAAAAATAAATATATGGAGAAACGGGAAACGAGTTGCACTTCATTGTAGAGGAAGCAAAATGTACATTTGCAGCCCGGCGTACTATACAATTGATGTTGTGTATTCATTTATTTCTTTATTTATCTATTTGTATTTTTCAAGGGAACCCTGTTGTAAATATATTTTATATATCTTTAAAAAATGTTGTCTTGGCCATTATAAACTAAGTATCAACAATGCTAATACTTTATCGATACACCCAGCAATGTAAGAAGAAGGTACAAAACAAAATTGGTTCTTACATAAAAAATATGAATAGAAACAGGAGAGGCAATGTCATGGTTAGCGTTAGAAGCCGCCAGGAACGAATGTAATAGGCCGGTAGAGCGAGAAACATGTAGCCGACAGCGTAGCTGATTGAGATAAGAATCACCAAGGATCGTTTTGATGGCCCAATATACTCCGTCCCTGTTGGACCCAAAGTAAAAGGAACATGACATGAATATATCGATAAATGTCCTCTTATTGACCTTATGCTCAATGTTTATGCTTATATTTATGATTTATTGACTCAATTACTCACATTGTGAGTAAATAACATGAATGAAGATACAATTTAAAATTCAAGGCGACGATAGCAAAAATTGGTCGATAACGGAAATCTTTTAATAAAGGAATGAATCACATAGAAGATAAATGATAGCAGTGCCTGCTGTACAGCTCGCTCACAGGTCAGCCAAAATGAAAAACAAGGTCAAATAATGAAATGAAAAAAGAAATAGACTGTTATTTTGTTTGCCAGTGAGTAATATCAACATATTCTAATTGCAAAGTCGTTGATATTCGCCGGGAGTTATACAAATGTGGTTCAAATACTTTGACCTAAGGGAAAAGGGGAGACAACATGAGTGAGAGAAAGAGAGAGAGAGAGAGAGACGGGGCGAGAAAGAGAGGTGGGGTCCCAATGCGTGTTCAATTGGGTTTTCAAAGACGTGTATATTATTAGTCAGATAGTGGATCATCACTCGAAATACATGCCTATATAGAAAACACGTAAAGCCCTGATAATCTTTTCTCGTGCTTTTTCTACTATATTTATCGTTTCATTGCATATTTTTTGTAATATTATTATTCATTGTATTATGTTTTGCATGAGAAATACAAAATATATTCAAAAAATCGTTTGAATTAATAATGCACACGGCATGTGACCTAAAGTGGTGTGGCAATATGCTCACCTATAACAAACAAAGTGATGTTGAAAGAAATGCTTCCAGAACCCATGAAGAAACGCATAGTGGCAAAGAACCACCAGTTGGGTGAAAAGACAATCGCAACTCCAGAAACAAGCGATACGAGGTTAGCGAGCAGGAGAGTCCACCAGCGTCCTATTCTGCAGCGAATGAAAAACCACGACATAAGCATTGCATGTAAGTATTGGTGTGTACTGCAAGGTGCTTGAGTCATTAAAATCATACAAAAATTGGCCCAGTCTTGGTAAAGTAACAAGCACTGTACACAGAAAGATGTATATGGGACTACACAAATGGTGTCTGGGCTACTTACCTTGATTTCCATATCTTTCTATGCTCATTACTCAGCCAGCATACATTTTATACCAAAATTGTCTGGCACATGATATTTATTTGCTATCTTGAACATTCAGTGTAAGTTTCGTTTGATTATGTGAGATTTCATTTTTTTTTTTTTTTTACCAGAACTCAAGTTTATCTTTAACCTTTCTCCACCCACGTGTTAACGGATATATGACAATCGTTTGGGTAATTATAATTGAGGGTCCATCAGGAAGAAGAGCATTGGAGCTGATGATGCTTCCCTTGGTAGATGGACTTTTTTTCTATCAAAACTTTGTCATGTAAGATGATTACTTACACGTCAGAGAGGATACCAAAGAAGATAGATCCTGCTAAGAATCCCCCGTAGTATATAGATTGATATACTTAGGTTAGTTCACCATTGCCACATACAAGATCAAACTGTACGGCACAGAGAGAGAAGAGTGAGAAAGATAGAGAGAGAGAGAGAGTGAAGAGAAACAAAGAAAACGAACGAAAACAAGCAGACAGATAGGTAGAGGGGCATAGAAGGTCAGATAGGTAAATAGATTGGTAGATGTATTTATATAACACCATAAACAATAACAATGAGTATAATAATAATGATACAAATAAAAATGGTAATGATAAAAGCAACTGCAATAACAATATTGTAATGTAATAATTATACCTCTAATGACATTATATACAGGAATGCTTAGATAGGTAAACTAAGATACCAACGCGTATGTGCGCTTTGTGCGTGTTGTGGGAGAGAACAAATAAGCAAGGTTAGACAATGGTCTAGTCTCGGAAAACACTTCTATTCCAACAATATATATACATACTTTTATCGGATCTTTATATGGTTAACACCTTGCAGGGATATTTGCGTACCCAGTTGGTTTAAGGACGAAATCCTGTAATCTATTAAAGCAAATACTCATGACTTGTCTGACCGAAACACACATAATGGACTTTGTGATGGCATGTTAGCATTGTGCTAAAGAAGTTATCCAGTAAATTATACTACTACCATTACTTTGTAATGAATGAAATTTATGCACACTGATGAACTAAAACATATCATTACGTAATTGCAATTTAAAACAAACTATTGTTATTCTTCATTCATCGATTCGTACCTTTTGCAAAATCCGATTATTACAAAAAAATATTTTATGTAAGAACTGCCAACGATTGGAACGTGCATGCAATGTAATAAATAGTGCAACTTTCTATGCTTATAAAACCTAACTAAAGATCCATCTCTATAATATATAACAAGATATTGATATAAAATAATATTATTATTTGTCTTTCATAAGATATTCATATAGTCAGTTTTCCATTCGTAAACTCATAATCTGTTTGAAATAATAATACCTAATAATGACACCTTCGTACAATTTAATACTCAAATCTCTGATAATTTTTTTTAATGATTTGCTGGCACCAGCTTAAAGTTTGCATGCTATAACATTCTATTGTGTGTTTTTACTATTTTACCCATGTATTTCTTTGTTTTTATCTTGGTTGTATGATCATCTATCTCGTTATATTCGATTACTATTGGCCTATCATTTAATTGGGTCACAGCCCTGTATGGGGTTTTCAAACCTTTTTGCTGCATCCCAAGACATGTTTTGTTTTTACTGAATGTCTGAATAAATACAATACAATACAACCAATATAACTGAAATTAAACATACTTCTGTATTGCACGAATAAGCAGAGAACTGTCACCTGGAGATTATTGTAACATACGGGAGTGTATTCATTTATTGTTCAATTTGATTAATATATTCAAATATTGATGAAAGATGTGAACGGGGGAGGAATTATGTATAATGTAAGATCTTACTTCCGTCACTGTCGTCGTCTTGTATTGGCTGTCATCGTACACCCATCCGCTGTCACATGACATCGTTTCGCTGCTGTAATTGGATGGATCAATCCCAGGCCAGAATCCCACTCCGGACACGTTATATTTTTCACATTGTGCGTACTCCAGGTCACCATCTGACGTGTAGTTTGATGGGATGCTACCTTCCTTCTGGGCGTGTGCGCAGGCTTCCTCTGACAACCCATACTGCTCACATCCAGGAGTCCATTCGGGGGTCTAGATAATATACATATTTTGTCAAAGAACATCTTTGTATATTTATCAAATATATATTTTGTTTAGCCTAAAAATTATCCAAATCGTATTTGAAAAAATGCATCCTGCTTGTGAATGACTTTTCCTTATGTGTTATAATAATTGTTAAATTAATACCATAATTGCAGGGATGTGCCATAAACATACCTTTAGATGTATGTTTTGTGATATTATGTATTCACTTGGTTGGATGTCATTTGGTTAATTATATTTGTATTATTGTCGCCTTAAATCTTAATTTTCTTTATGTTCTTTACACATTTGGTTAATTTCCCTACCGCAACACCCGCTCTAAAAACAGGCCTTTACATATTATTTTTCTTTTAATGGATCGAATGTTTGTTTCAGAACCAATCAATCCATTTCGCCTAGTTTTGTTTCTACACCCGGTATATTCAGTCGGCACAAAGTCTTAATAATCATCGAATCATCATTAAAGATAAAGTTGAGTTCTGGTCATGCAATTGCATTCTGAAAGAAACGTTATGAAATCGATCAGAAAAGGTTGATCATCTATCATATAGGTAATGGTGTGTACTGCAAGGTTCTTGAATCATCAAAATGATAAGAAATTTGGCCAGGTCTTGAAAAAGTTACAAGCAATGTACACAGAAAGATGTATATGGGACTACACGAACACGTGGCATAAAAATCCGTCCCGGTTTTTTGATGTTACATTCCACATTTAGAATATTAAGGCATTTGAAGAGCCAGGCTTTACAGTGAACATTTTGTATCTGATATTCTTCCACACTTGTATAATACAATGATACCGCTCACAATTTGTGTTCACCTCTTCCAAGAACTTAACCTTCGCTGTCTGATAATCTATAATGATTGCCGGCAAATAGTTATGACCTTTGAACCAATAAGTACAATTGGTGTCTGACCGTTTGGCCATGATACGTTTTGGCTAGCATTACATGGTTTACACCTGCGTTTAATGCTTAATCAGCTCTGGCATTATTTCGTTCATATTCCAGTTTACTTTCATTTCGCCTATACATAATTGTTTTTATCTAGTATTCACATATATAATGGAACAAATCGAAGTACTAACAGAAACGAACGTTAGAGGAAACAGTATTTTTACAAAAAATAATGACCGTTACGCTAATCGGTCGGTAGATGAAACAATTATTCTGTTATTGGATCAAATGATGAGTATTTCTTTTCAGTTCTGACAGTTAGTGTAATGACTAGAGGGGGGGGGGGGATAAGAGACGAATTTCGCCGGGTTGGGAAGAAATAGTTGACCGTCGGTTTTATCCAGAGAACCAATAGTGAAGTGTAATTTCTAAATAGGCAAAACTGATGACAAACTATTGAATTCAAACAAGTCTTTTTTTCTATATTACAGAAAATTACCTTACATTTTTGTTTGGCCACTAGTTATAGCATTCGGCTCTGATGTTCACAATTCGATAGCAATTACAATACTATGAATACATACAATTTACAGTTAGCAACTAAATTATTCATACCCTTTAAATACCAAGTTTTGTAATTTTTTAAGTATATCAAAAGTTGATTTGTCTGGATTTATGTTTCTTGACGAGGTGACGTAGTAAACCTTACATCTGAAAGAATTCAACAAGGGCCTGAATTCAGCCAGTCTACTTTCATTCTTGAGTTATGAAGAAAAAAACACATTCGACATTTACAACTCGTTTAAATAATTTATTTGTTAACTGTATGTTAATTTCTATCTTGACAAATAGAGATTCTACGCCAATTAAAGTATGCCTTATGCACATTTCCTGCTCGAAAAGCATTTAAAAAAAAGAAGACTGTAACAGAATGATTGATTTTGCCCGTTGGACAGTATCGTTGTTCGTGTTTCTTAATGATCTTACCGCACACCAGTGGTCGACGGGGGCATTGATGAAGACCGATAACAATGTCGCCCAGGAACCGGTGAACTTAAATATCAACGAGATCAAGTAGACACGGCGTTGATAGGGCCCAAACTCACCAACATTCTTTAAAATGTCGTCAAACTTCATCTCAGTTCAAAACCAAGCACGGGAATCGTGAAGAAAGTTGGAGTTTAGGAAGCTACAGTGGAAGTATGTCCTTCTCTAAACGTTGGTCAGTACGTTTGTAGCTAGAAGTTAATTTCATTTAGATCTATTCTTGTCTTATCTGCTATACTATTGTCTTATCTAAAAGTGTTGACAATTCGTCAAGTTTGACCTCAAACATATCAGACGTTCTGAATGATGTAAGGATGCATCTTTTCTCTCAATCAGAAGCTGATATTTAACTATTCATTTATTTACTGTGGGGGTTTGTTCGTGTGTTAGTGTGTACAAGGGGGGGGGGGGTGCACAATGTCATACATGATTTACAAACGTGTAGAATATTGGATTATCTATCAGAAGGATGTCGTGCCTGTTTTTCTGTTCGGATATTTCACATGAACAAAAATTAAAGCAGTACTTTTTTTCGTATGAATAATTTGACTTTGCCTGTAAACCCCCCCCCCCCCTAACTCTCCCCCTCCCCTCTCCCTCTATCTCTCTCTTGCTCTCTGACTGTTTGCCTCTCTGTCTGTCTGTCCTCTCCCTATTTCTCTCTCTCTTTCTCTCTTTCTCTCTCTCTGTCTCAGCCTTTGTCTCTCTCAGTCTCTCCCTCTTTATATCTATCTCGCTGTCTCTCCTGATAACTATACTTTTTCATATTCATGCCATTTGAATAGTCCATAAAATTTAATAAACCAATGAAAACATACATCGTTTGTTCTATACAAAAACTATTCTAGATCCTTGTTCTTTGATGTAGAAAAATATAATTTTAAGATTGCTTTCTGTCATTTAAACTGACAAAATATAAATTCAAATTTTGATAGGCTTTATTTAGAGCGCGTACATAGATAAACTTGTATCAAATCGCTGTGCAGCACATGTATTTATCCTTAGACAAGCGCATTAACCTCTACATGCACTGCTGCTGGGCATTGCGTACTTAAAACTCGTTGGATAGAACCATGGATAGAACTCACTTTTTCACGAAACACGTGTGGTAGTCTTAATAAATAAATCACTAGTGACTGCGTTTGACAAATCAGTTGATTAGGATCGAGGAATTATAGTATAATATCATTCAACCATCATTATTTTTACTTGCCAAATAGAACAACTTGTTGTAAAGGCATTACACTTTTATCGGCTTTTTAAAGGATTTAACGATGTGCAAATATGAGTAGACGTTGGTAAGAAGTCCTTGATTTCCTTTTATGAATTATTGACAGTGTATAGTAATTAACAGACGGAGACATCAGACAAACAAACAAATTACGAAACAATTGTGCTCTTTGCCATTATAAACGGGTGATAAACGGGTGATAACCTCCGTACAAAGAGGGCATGAATGGACTGAGAAATAGAAGCTTCAGCAAGATTTCTTTAAAAGTTTAAAAGAAGAACAAAATGGTGTATAAAGAGTGATCAGCAGGTTATGTGAGGTAGTCACTGTAATAACATATTTACAATGCCATTTTACAATAGTTAACAAATGATCAATAATATCCTAGGAAAGATAAAAGAGGGGCAGATTTGGATACGAAGAGGGATGGAAGATCGAGAAAGAGGTAAAGGAAATAAGATTATTACTGTGTAGATGAGAGCGAGAGAGCGAGAGAGAGAGAAAGAGAGAGGGAGAGAGAGAGAGAGAGAGAGGAATGGAAGAATATTGGGTCTACAGGTATCCAGTATAATACAATAAAGAATCTTTGTAAATTCCCGTATGAAATTCGACTAAGTAATGTGCGTATTGTACGATGAATATAATGCATGTTTATTGAATAACATAATTATGTGAATTGCACGCTATACACAAAAATATAACATTCATATTGTTATATCTATAGCCATATCTTATATTCAAAATTATTTCCCTCTACATTGTGTCACTGCGTATTTAGTCACCCTTGAAAGCTGTCTCACTTTTGACTTTATTATAAATTATTCATCTAAATAAATTTCGTTAAAAAGATAAAACATCAACCTGATACCGGACGGCAAATAATAATGAATAATGCGTAGTCAGATTAAAGGCAACAAAAAAAAATGTTTGTAAAGGGCCTGCAGGACCTATTCCCGAAACATGTCGCCTAGATCTGCTCATTCAGTGAATGACCCTTGATCCAAGTCATCGTGAAGTTCATTATTAATTGCTTTCTTGACAACATATTGGAATTCAGAATACCAAAGTAGCAGAGAAGTCCTTTATGCGCGTATGTTTCGCATAACTTCAGCTATGTTTAAGCTTGACGTAAGAGTATGTAAGTGATTTGGTTCCCTTCCAGAGGAGTGTCTTTGCCATTACGTTTTTAACAAATATGGGAAACACATCAAAAAACGGTTTTAAGTGGTAATTCTCCATAAATGTATGATGCTATTCTCCTGCAGCTTGAAAAGTAAAAATATTTCCATTTAAAAACCGTTAAACCGGTACATGGTAAACGGACGCAGAGGTCAATGGAAAAGCGTCGCCTCTAAACTGCTAAAGGACATGCGATGTTGGCCGGCATTTAAAGAACGAGCCTGTTTCTTTTGATTGAGGTTATGAACGAAATGTGCCGTGACAAAATCAAATAAATGAACATTATGAGTAAAGAGCAGTCTCACCCCGACCAATATCATCAAGGATGCCTCGATGCAATTTCTTCTATTACGGTTACTGCACGATCGACAACGAATAATGTTGTTTCAAAAGAACAATGAGCGCATGCCTGCCTGGATACGTGACTTTAAAATACATGCTCAAGTATCTGGTTCGTTCCTTTTCAACATTAAAATGTTAGATTTTACATTGTTGTATGACCTTATAACTCGAAGTCCGTCAATCGTAGGTATTGCACGTTTTTAAAAAGAGAGCAAGTTTGATTCAATATCGTGCAAAGAATTCTTAAAGGTTAACATGCTGACTAGAGCATGCATGAACTATTATTCCTTACACCTTCTCTCATCTCGATTTTGTTTAGATATATTGATAAATATTTTCAATGAAACATTCAGTACAGAAAAATTATTCAATTCGAGCGTCATTCAAAATTAAAATAAAACTAGACATTGAATTCGTCACGGAGATGAATTAGGTGATATGACGCCTTGATCGAGATATTATAACACGTGTAGAAACTCAATGGGAGATTTGGTCTTTAAAAAAAGGAACACCGTCCATTCATTTAACACGCCCACGTAATAGCTCATTAGAAGATTTTCTACACTGCGCGGCCGATCATCTGAAATAGTTATTTTAAATTATTTATTTATTTCTTATATTTAGACAGGGTGACTCATTATCACCAATAATGGTGGTCTTCCGTGAGACCCTGTTAAAAATAATAGGGAAAAACAGTAATAACAAAATCATTAACATAAACTCATAACTCATAACTCAAAACAAAATCGACCGAGTCAAACAGAAATTCAGTCTCTGAAAAAAATCCCACCCTTCATTTATAATGCGGTGACTTGTCGGTTACGAACGACAGGCTTCGATATCTACTCAATCTATCAAACAATACGAAATCAAGCTGTAGTAAATACACATACAAGAAAGTTTTAAAAAAAGGAGATGCCATAATAAAATCATTGGCGATGATTCAAAATTTGGATTGTTAAAAAATCCAGCAACGTGTTCTGAGGTCATATTTATTGCAATTTTAGAAAGTTTTATCTACCAGCGTGTTTTGAACACTTTGTTCAATTGAAATGTGCGTGTGATATCTGTGTTAGGTATATTAAAGATCTATGCTATTTCTTATACATTTTTAGGGGAAAGGGGGATGGTGTGAGACAAGCTAGAAGGGGAAAGGGAACCATGCATCTCTCGTATCATTTGATTGCGTTTGAGAAATTGTCATTTCTGTTAATATGATTTAGGGTTTTTTTCATTTGTAACGACTACATCATTGATTGTATGATCTATTTCATATTACAATGACAGGATTATGCTTTGTTCTTTCTAAAGATATCATTGTGGAAATAGAACCTACTGTGCTTTTACACATGTATCAAATTTAAGCTGTTACTTTTATACATAAGCATTATTATTTTAAGTCTTATGTTATATAATTTTGCACAATTGTGTGTCGTAATTGTGCAAATAATGTTTTCGATTTTGTCTGTTGAGATATAAAAAAATAAAAGAACACAGCCACTGTGGAAAGGGCAACAATGTGTGTGTGTGTGTGTGTGTTTTTTTTGTGCGCGAACGTGTGTGCGTGTGTGGGTTTGTAAGACGTGTGAAACGGTGATAATCATATGTATACATAACATCCAAGTGGGATACACTGGCAACTGTGGATATCCCCGGTTGATAACTTTCGTATTTTTTTTTCCAATTTTGGTATAAGTGACCCGAGAGGAGTCTACTACCCATTGCCATCAAGAGTTCCAAGACATCCACATTTTCATAGTAAGACGCCACAATTCCGAACGCTACTTTGTGTATCATCTGAGATCTTAAAACTCTGATAAATAACCAGCGCCAAGTATTAAAGCTCATACATAAAAACAGGAGGCTAAATTCTTGTTATTCTTTGACAAAATGTAATTTTATTCATTCTGGCGGTCAGATAAATGAATGAAAACACATTTTGTCAAAGGAAAGGAATCTTTAGTAAAAAAAAAAAAAAAAAACACCTCAAATTCAAATATCCCCAGTGTCATAGTTAAAGATAAATATCCCCAGTTGGCACGTTGTGCGCATGCGTGTGTGTTCATGTGTATTTTAGACAAAAGTGTGAATTGATTCTTGATGTCTCATGTATTTTTCTATAGTTTAAATGATTAGCTTTTCATTTCATGATGAAGGATATATATCAAATTTACAATACAGTCTTTAAGAGGCACCTGTAACATTATGGATCTTCGGTGACTGGTCCCTCAGAAACAAGTGCTATAAGCCAGTCAACGATAATTTATAACTTCAACTGGATGCAGTTAACAGCGTTGGTCTATTGATTGGATTTTCCATATAATTGAATTATATGGAAAAGGATACAATTCTTGGTTGTACTCGGGAATTGTCAGTTAATATATCACCCTGTCTCTCTCATTCTCTCTTGCATAATGAATATATGAATATAAGTTTGGGCCTAATTAGATTACTATCACTGGTGGAGGAGAAAGAAGCTCTCTCTTGCTTGACCACAAGAGTTTATTCCCAGCTTTTCAATCAGGGGTGCCACACAGTCCCTCTTTTAGAACAAAGGTCATATTAAGATAAATAAACAACAATTAGGTACCGTGTTTACACTTCACTATAGTAAGTCCAACCAAGTAGCTAAAAGCTTGTTCACATCCTAGTTCTGAGATGGGTTTCCACACACACTACCATTTCAGGAGGCCTTCATGCATATCATGAACATAATTTTGTTTTCCTACTGATTTTATACATTCTCGAGTGTAATAGTAAATACATTGCCTAAAATAGTACACCCTTATGTACAAAACTCATCATTTCATTAAAATATTTATGAACAATATACCGACGATATATGTATCTGAACACTACAGTATATCAGCATTAACACTCTCTGGATACACTTTCACTTCCATCGCCTATATACAAGCTCATTTTCCACTGCTACTGTCACTGTTACTGTCGCTAAGCGGCTGATTAACTAATAACACAAAGTCAATGAGAAAATTGGACTTTGTACAACAAACTATGAGTCAAAATATGACACTAACAGGTACAAACCATAATGGAAGATTTTGCTGCCTTCACCATTATATCGAGATTTTGACCGCGATCAGATATTGGATTTAGTATATTTGTAGAATTAGGTCTCAGCTACAACATAATAAAATCAATCGAATCAAATTCAAATGTTTTCCTATATTCACAGTGGCCCCATTTTGTCGTCAAAGCATTCTAACAGCAAACATCAATAAAACAGCGGTTCATAACATATCAGAACATGAAAGAAACATTGGTAGACACCAGCCAGTCTGATGAGCAATTTTTGCTAAAAAGTGATTTCAAATTGCTAAAAATAGTATAAGGAAAACAAAGCACTGAGGTGGGGAAAAATGAATTCAGTACGGACAGCTCATGCAATCACGCGCGCATGCGTCCGCGCGCACAAAGTTGTTCAATGTTCTAAAAGTTGTTTTAAAATGACTGTACGGGTCAATGTCGCTATTCATACTAGCGACATTGGAGTCGGCAGAGCTAGAGAATACAGAAATAAACTCGGACTTCTCGTTGCCTCATTGAACAATTACTGCGAATCATCTTTGACCATCTTGTTGGAACAAAATAACATGTATAGACATTTCTGATACCTGATCATTTCAATATTTCTCACAAGACATGGTTCGTTCAGAGGCTGCATTAAGCGGGTAAGGTTACACGCTAGCGATTTGCCAGTTACCCCGATAATAATTTCCACAATCTCAGTTATTACCATTTATGTTAGAGGTTTGGAGACATATATCTAAGCAGACTTTGATATATGTTGCGATATATGTCGGAGGTTTGGAGACATATAACTATGCAGACTGTTTGAAAAGGGATTTTTAAATATTTTAGAAATTCTCCTTCCTAAAATATTACAAAATGCCTTGGCACCACTCCGGATTCACTCTTGAAAATAATATTTTGCATCATCATACATTATTCAAATCTGTATAGGAAGAGAAAAGGGTAGTATTAGAGGAGGAGGATAACAGGTAAGGGTTTATATTATGTATAGTGTATTTTAAAATTAACCTTTTCAACGCATTTTGTTCCGACAAACGCAAAAAATAGGAATGTCCGAATTTGCTCTCTCTCTCTCTGACACTCTCTCTCTCTCGCTTTCTCTGTGTATTTTCTGTATCTTTCCGTCTCCCTCTTTGTGGGTCAATTACTCATCTTAATGCAACGTTTTTCCTCATGCCATGGCGCACAAAAATTTTACTATTTTTTTTTGTTGTGAGACCACGTTTTTATTTTGAACACACTGCGCCAAGGCCAAAAGGGGATAAGGCGTATTGTATAGAACGATTCAAACCTTGACGATAAAAACGTTCACATATTTTTTTCTAAAATATTCCTCTCAAAGATTTGATTGAAAATATCATTCTTTTATAAACTTCTTTCTCAGTGCAACAGATTTTTGTCCAAGAATCGATTAGCGCATTCACTGCGAAATCAATAAAGTAAATAAAAGCTCTCGCATTCAATACAAATATACTGATACAAACACATTTGCGAACAATAGAATCCATTAAGCAGTGAATATTTGCAAACATTGCATAAAATCACTTTAGTATGATCTTTACAACACTTTTTTTCCATAGAGTAAAAATTCCCAAATTAAAACCTTGCATTGAAAAGTGAGAGCCTTTACCAGCTAGAGATTCTATTCGCTGCTCCCTTGGCGGTCGGGAATTTTTCTTTAAGTCTGTAGCAAGAGAAAAGGACAATTAATGTAAATGAAAATGAAACTTAACCGAGTTAGTCAGTCTGTCTGAAAAAGATGTACTGAATAGTTTCGTTATGAAAAAAAAATAGTTTCACTTAGATGTAATAATTATGTATATGACGTAGAGAGGCACTTAACTAACTTTAAAAAGGAAGGAATAAAACAGAATTAAATAGTTTTTTTTCCAAAGGAACCTCTATTGCCTCTGTAAAAGTGGGTTACAATAGGGGAATATTGGCTTTGCTAACACATTTCCCTCAATTTTTTTTTAATGGTTTTTGAAAATTATTTGTTAATAACAAATACTATATAAAAAGAAGTTTTGAAGGAGAGACATCTGAATATTAAATCTAGAGAACTTTAAAAGAAAATTGTTGTGTTCCAATTTTCAAGAAGATCCAGAGAGTGTTTTTTCCTCAACAAACTTTTACTGCTGGAAAGGTATTTCGAAATCTGTTTGAGAGGCAGAAAATGCAACGCGTATGGTATTTTGTACACTTTTTTCCCATTGAGTTAATAATAATTATATTACTAAGTCTTGTTTTTTACCTGGAGCAGCCTCATTAGTATTGATACTGTTCTCCCTGAGGGCCCTGTAATGATATCATTACCTGGCTTTAGCCAAGCATGGACCTACTAATATGAGCAAAACAACTTGTAAAGGTGCTCAATCATTCAATGTCTTAATCCCTGGTATCCATTTACCTCATCTGGGTGGATTGTGGCTGATGTAGTTTAATATCTTTCCAAAAGACATTAGTCCAGCGGCGCCAGTATCAGTGGACCTTTTCTCTCCTCTTTCTTTTTTTAGCCTACGGGACAATATAATAATTACATCACACACATCGATCTTTCTCCTATAAAACTGCACGAATTGGTTCAAGTGGAGAATAATGATCTACGTATGGCCTCTACGTATTTGTTTGATAGTTCAATACACCATGGATCAAATAATCAAAGCTGCATGATAGTGTGACTTGTAAAACAAATAATATTAAATAGCACCAGAATGCTGTAAACATATTTTGTTCAAAGGTCTGATCGATAGACATGTGAAAATGCCCCTAAATTAAAAAGACTTCTCCTAATTGATTTAGAAAAAAAAAACACTAGACAATGAAGGTCGTAGGTAGTATTTCCAGATCGCACAATTTAGAAAAAAGCTGGAGCAGGAAGCGTACTTAGGCCTAGTTTGTTTCCTCACACTACAGTTTACAGAAGAGAATTTTATATAGATCAAATGCATTGGTCGCAGAAGTGTATGGCAGACAGTGAGAAGGAAACAACTTTCTCTCGTTTAATGTTTAACATGAAAACAACAACAACCCCCTCCCCAAACTAAAAAAAATATAATATAAATGACAGATGTGATGGCTTGAGAGAGCAGCAATCAGCGGTATTTTGCTAATGGGCGTGAAACACATTATATAGAATATACCTTCATTTTTGAAAAGCTATATTTTATCAAGTTCCATGATCATGACATTTACATATTTTCTCTTCTTTCGTAAAACGAGGGATTTTCCTATTCGACTTAAAATCTTATTGGGGTACTAATTGTTTGAGTCACGTCTTGAAACGCTTGTGTAATATCTGTGTCGTTGAATTAAAGAGGGAAAGGCCGAACGACATTCATCACAGAAGAAGCGCACGAAGGAAAATAATTTAATATTCAAGTACCACAATTCACCGCACTAAATAAATATCTAGATTGTCAATTGAATAACTTCTGTCGCGGTTGACGAATAACAAATGACCTGTATGAAGAAATATAAGGAATATTTAAAAGAACCTTTGTTTGTTGATGTATCCTCGCATAGAATATGTAACCTTAGTGTTTATATAATAAAGGTCGAGGCTTTTTCAATTTATACGTTTATAGCTATATTATATAAACATTGAACAAAGGGTTTTTCGTAGTTTTCGATTGAATCAGCATTCTCTGTCAATTACGTTACTCCAAATCAAAAAATTACCTTCCATGAATAATTAGTTATTATAGACATGAGAGACCTATATATTTTTCTAGTACGTAGTTATAATTTATTGAAGAAAAAAAATCTTTAGCATGGGTCTCACGAGTACAATAGTAAATATGATGAACTTATCAAACAGCAAACTTCATGGACAAAATATGAATACAGAAAAATATTTAAAGCAAGTCAAGGTTTCCTTTTTAAAATAAACATGTACAAAAGGCTTCAAAAATCGTAAGATTGTATAGAATCTACATAAAATATATTTATCCAAATCGAAAAATAAAAAGGCTGGGTTCGGATGATAATTATTGTTGTCTCCATCTGTTAATTATGACTTGACGTTTTAGTCTTAGTAAAGCATTTAAATTCAGTTCAGGTCACTATGAACATGACTGACAAAGAAATCGGACAAAATATACAGTTCCTCAGGTAGACAAAGGAACATCCCTTCATTGCTAATATGTAAAAATGTGTAGAACAGGTGTCACATGCATATTCACCTTTTTACATAAATGCATTGAAAGGATGTTCCTTTGTCTACCTGAGGAAGCTATTAGTTGTATCTGTTTCGTTATGGTCAGTATTCACCGGGTGTTGATCGTGGCCGACATCAGACCTGGGGGTGTTTCACAAAGATTCTAAGTTGAACTTATCTCTAAGTTGGACTTAATAGTTATGGAAATGTATAAATGTTGGATAAATACTATACCCTTGGCATTTCGAAATATTTTTGTTTACAATAGTGATATACATTCTTATCCCACACGACACTCATCCGATTTCCACTTAACAAACCCCAAAATTATTATGGCCTATAAATCGATAAGACATCATGGTCCAGACATTTGGAATGCTTTACCTGACAATATTAAACACTCTGCAACTCTTTATTCATTCAAAGCATCGATGAAAAATATTTAATATCTACATATTCAAAAACATCATAAGGGTCTCAGAGGTTTTGATTGTTTATTTAAATTAATTTTAGATGACCAGTTCATTAACAATACGAATCGAACACTCACTTTACCTGCACACACCCACTTGCACACACTTGCACATTTTTCTTCTTTTTTCTTTTATTAATTTCTTTCCACTTTTTATTCAGATACTTTCTGAACAAAATGTGACTCTCTATTCCCCTACATTCTCCTAAAACAGCGCCACGTACGCCCCCCCCCTTCCCGGCTGCTATCGACTCAAGCTTCCTTGCTTATGATAGTTGACCTCTGCATTTATCTTGATTATTTTTACTTACCTCCATACTTTCAAGCTTTCAATTATGCATTTTTTTTAATATCTTATTTTGTGTGTATTGAGTTGTCACTCTTGATGTAAATCAATTATATTATATACTATTAGTGTTATTTGAATGTTTTATATTTTATTTATCAATAAATGCAGGAACATCTGCTAAAAAAAAAAGAAGCTTTTAGCATTAGTATTTTGTCAAAGTTATTTTAAATGTCATAAAATGTTGATTCAGATCATTAATAACAACCTGTTATCAAGGAGATATCATGTTCTTGGTGTGGAATTTATAAAATGTCTAAAATACTTCAATTTTAGATTGTGAATATATTTTATTTTAAGGCTACAAATAGCTCTCCAAAATTGTTAAGTCCAACTTAGAGTTAGATACGACTTAGGATCTTTGTGAAAAGCCCCCGCCCCCCTCCACTGGGCTGCAATAAAAAGGATTGTTTTTCATAACATTGTCATGCTGTATCAACTGAAATAGAAACGTGTTTATCATAGCAATTCAAAGTTTTACGTTGAGAACTGGGTTGCTTGCTAAGTGTGGCAGTGAAACGAGATACGAGACTCTCGAGGAAAATAAGAATAGCAGAGTTAAAAGGGGAGACAAACTCGAAAAATGACGGATACATCACATAATTCTATTCACATCAAGACATAAAGACAAAAGCAAACGGTACACGCCAATCAAGGTGCATTGTAATTGAATTCCATACATGGTTTTCAAGTGTAGGGAAAATGGGGTTGCTGGCTCTAGGGAGGATTGTTTAGGGATATACGTTATAGAAGTTGAATTTCTAAAAGTCTTCTATGTCTGGTGTACTCAGTTTAACATAGTATCTGCTTTTATACACTCAAAAACAAAAGCCATCTTGGAAGAAGAAAATTATGCAAAAGGGTTCAGGAAAGGGTTTGGTTTATCAGTTTTTTTTTTTCTTCAAATATATTGGTTTAGATATAAGGCCGTGGCTATGATGGTATCTTAGATAAGACAAAGAAGGAATGAAAAAAGGAACCTTTTGATGTACTTTTGTACATGACACGTTTTCGTTCAGTACTGTATTAACCATTAGAACATGCATTAGCTTTAGCTCTATTTTGTACGATATAAGTACATCTCATATGGTTATAATAACGTTTATAAGAAGAATACAAATGAGAGGACTTAAGTTTTAATAAATCTTAACGGTTAGGCATTTTTAGTGATTGCTATTTACGGAGATTGTATGCAACTGTTGATAGACGGCCTCGCTCTCCTTTCATTACAGCAGGGATGCCACATCGAACGGTGAACTTTTCGTGTACAATATGCATTCATTGGTATTACGAATGTATCAAATATTATCATCCATCTTATAGTATTATAATCATCATCATCATCTTCATCATCATCATCATCACCACTTGGCATAGTCGTAAGCCTATATCTAAATTACAAATATATTATACTAATACAGTGATATGTAGATTTTTTTAATAGAAAGTAACAAGTTTTGAATTCATTTTTTTTAAATATAGAACCAGTGATAGACGGGCATTCAAGAGGCCTTCAACGCATTTGCTGTACCTTAATAAGACCGTAGGAAACTATCTTTTTTTTAAAAGCTAGGAGGGACTCCACGATCACGTTTGTTTGAAAAAAAAAGCCGCACACAGCAGAAATATGTCATGCTAGATTTGTGGCGCCATAACCGGCCTTGTGAAACCTCCTTTGGCCAAAAGTCGAGTCAGATATATAATAATGATATTAATCTTTTAAAGTCCACTCCAAAAGTTATTAAGTTAAACTGAAAATGGAAATTCTTTTTTCCCAATTGATCGTGAGCCCGGCAGCCACTGAGCAGCGCCAGATCGACGTTGCAATATTCCTTATTGTTGAACGTCAAACAAGGTAGCAGCAACCCCCGTCTTTTAACACTGTTGAATAATATCAAACAAATGTAGATGTTTTCGCTCTTTTCCCGCTTTTTCGACTAGTGGTAGAAATATTGCATTACATATATATTTTTGCCTTGAAATCGCTAGCGAGCACGTATTTTTCTTTGTGACTTTTTCATACCCCTTTTATGATTTTCGCAAAAAGATTATAATTATTACATTCAAGAGGAAACATGACCTTTGATATTCCAAAACCTATTAAAATTCGCCTGTCACTGTTATGGGACCATTATTCCTATTCTACAAAAATAAAACATGTTCGTAATTTGAGGAGAAGTAAAGCCTCCGCAGAGCGGAAGGATGAGAGACGTATGCATAGCAGCGACAAGATTAAACATAACGAATAAGCGCATGCGCATTTTGGGGGAGAATGCATAGAGGTCTATAAAGACGTTTGTCAGAGTATCTCCATCTCATAAAACAGCATCGGTGAGCTTTTCTGTCCGACTCTCTTCTCGATGGTTTTGTCATCTCTACTGATCTTGCATCTGGTTATAATAACAGAAATACGCTGTGGTAAGTATATATTCAATCTTTCATAAGTATCTAGGATATTTGAAAAAATGTTGTATTATTTCTTTAAATGTTTCCATGTATATATTAACCTATACAACTTTGGATGTACTGTCATACACACATTGAGCTCATCAATTGATTTATTAAAAAAAAAAATTAAAAAAAATCAATTCATAATAATACTTTGTTGAATGGGGTAGGGCCCTGCTATGTATAATTTTCTAGATGGGTGGGCGGGAAGGGGGTGTTGTACTTATGGTCCATTCGATTTAATGTTACATTTCATTGAATTCGTATGTGCAGTGTATTGTTATTTATTTATGTGTATTTGATGTATTGTTTTGTTTCTTTTGTAAAGAACATGCTATTTATTTTATTTGGACCCCTATGAAAAACAGCTGTGCTGAATAGTGTGTTCCGTCCGTATGTGGAAATAAATTTTTTAAAAATCCTTTGTGTACTTTAAAACAAAAATTGCCTTGACATCCGAAAAGCAAAATTGTTTTAATGTATGATATATGATAAAATGAAGATTCAAATAATCTGAGGGAAAAACAGGTATTAATGATCTATTTCTGTACAAAGTGATCGAGTAGTGCACATTTAAGCAAGAAAAAACATGAAGGCTAGTCCTTTACCGAATCATTTGCAAAGTGAGATCTTTAGACATGTTCAATATTTTGGACTCTACCGTTTACGTTTACTGATAGTGCATGAATATCTGCTAGAATCATGGTTAAAAAGGTTAGAAGGTAATCCGAATCCGAATTTTGAATTAAGATCATTTGTATGAAAGCAGAAACACGCGAGAAACGGAATGGAAATATTGTGGGTTTTTTTTTTAGAAAGTTATGAATGTTTGAAATATGTAATAACTGTTTCCTATCTCAAATTGTCCGTTTGGCCATAGAAAAATACAATTCATTCCTGTTTTTTCTCCATAGTGCCTTCTGCCTAAATGTACCACTCAAAATATATTATGAATTGCATATTATGATAGGTCCTCTAAACAAAATTCTGAGTCAGACAGTTTAAAATTCCCATACGTATAGCGATTACAACTTTCAAAAATGCAAAGCACAATTAATTTATGTTCGATTTTGTTCAATCTGCTCTTCTGATTTCTGCTTTCTTCTCAAGTAGTTACTCTTAAGATTAGATTTCGCTTTATCGTTGGATTTCCCTTTAACCAAAAAAAAATTCATCAACCTAATGGACTTTGTTGATTTCACTTGGCAGCCGAGATTCGTTTTACTCGGTGTTAAATTTCTTCGACCGATATTGTGTTAACTGTAATCTTATACAAATCATGTATTATCCTTCTACGGCAGATTTTAAATGAATGAAATAGAATACACATACAAATGCAAAGTTTTGTTAATTTCTAATATAGTTTGTTCTTTTCTCGGATGAGATGCTTATTGATATAATGCACTTAGTTTATTACTACGTTACAGACCTGATAACATATTTAATCCTTATTTAGATTTGTCTCTGTTTTTTTTTAATCAGCGCTCAGAAATTAGAAGGATACTGTAAATGTTAAAACTAGATTTACAACAAACAAAGTCGTATAAAGTTCATAAACAACAGAACTGTAAATTAAATATAAATGCGATTAAGGAATGTTTTCTTTATTTATAAAATGCCAATTCCATACGAGTTTATGATCCATACATATACATGTAATATTTAAGATAATTATAAGAGCAGCATATTTTGCTGTGAACTACCTTTTTGTGAACCCTGCTAAACGTAATATAAAATAGAATATCCATAAAAATGAGGGATTTCCTTAATTTCAAATTCTTTATAATATAGGCAAATATATAGTTTGTCTTACAGTGATGCTTGTACGCCATATTTTGTTTCACACACACACACTCACACACCTATACACATACGCATGCACCTGATCCCAGAAAATCTCTCTGGAGGCCAGCGTTAAAAGGATAATAATAATATTGATAATAATAACAATAATAAAAGTATAATAATATGATGATAGTAATACTACTACTAATTACAAGGGTAGTATTTTTGTAATAGTTCTAGACATTTATGCTTATCCAACTCCTTTGTTTTCTGTCAGCTTTATTTGAATTGAGATTGTTTGTGTTGGCCTGATCATCCAGAAATTAAATCTAGCCAATATTTACATAGTGCAAATGACATCTTTGTTTAGGTTCTTTGGTGCAAGGATTTAGACAATATTATTTGCATGGGTGGGAAGAATATTGAACATCAAACAAAACGGAACTACAGTTTTCTAAATTTCAAAAGAAAAACTGGACCAAATCTGGGTATCAATTTTCATATCGGTTATCTTCAATAATCGTGGCGTTCATGTCCGTTGATCATATTGACGGAAGTAATTGCATCCTCGGGGAAATAACTGAGTGTATTGTAATGGTCGATCCCCGCAAATTCTTCAGGGAAAATAAGTCGTAACTGATTTCTTGTTTTATAACTGTATGTCAGCAATAGGGAATGTCATAACAGTCTTCAATGAAAGAGTATATTACATTGGAACATGTGAGATTTTTATTTCCTGCGCCTCACTTAGATATTTAATTCAAAAGCAAAAAAATATTCATTTAATTCATTTAATACATTTAATTCATATTGATCATTGAAATAGTAAGTATGGATTCGTAAATAGGGGCAGTTAAATGCATGTACGTTTCCATTACTTTCATTCAATTTTATTTATCGTGCCGATCATCCTTTCCATCACGCCAAAACCCAAGGAAAGAACAAAGTTGGTCGAAATTAGAGAACATGGTATTTTTTTTTTTTTCATCTTGTCAGAGGTACTTTATTCATTTACAAAAATAACCAACACACAAATCATTACATCATAACAAAATTTTACATTCACTTTAAGTATTTTCTTAAACTATTAAGAGAAAATCCTCAGTGATATAAAATATCCCCGAAGATTTTCCTTAGTTCCCAGATGCTATTTCAAAAGCTCTCAAAAACTCTCCAAAAAAAATACTATGTCCCGAGAGCCCCTGAAACAACATCCGAGATGTTATCCAAGAGTAACTCGTATTTAAAAACATGCCATATGAAAAAGCTGTTGTATGGTTTACCTTGAAAATAATTTAACATATACATCAAATAGATTGCGTATTGAGCATATGCAACGATTGTATTTATATCTGCTCCATTTGCATGTTTGAAATCAAAACCAGCAATTAATAATTCTTCGTTTAATATAATTTTTTCTTTAAAGTTCAATTCAATCAATTCCACAATACGTTTCCAGAAAAGCTTTACGCTCGGGCACTCTAAAAGAACATGAACGAAAGATTCTGCTGTTTTACAAAAAATGCAAAGGTTTTCATTTACAATTTTCCATTTGCACAGATTGTATCTAAAGGGTAAAATCCTATGAAATGTCTTAAAGTTGAGTTGTTTTATTTTATTGTTTTTCAATGTCTTAAACTTAAATTTTAATGTATCTCTCCAATCAAAATCAATGACAAGGTTCAGTTTACCTTCCCAAAATGTTAATACAGCTGGTTCTCTTTTCTTAAAGTCACACAATAGGCTATAGAAATGGCTAGATTTCATTGAAGATAGTCTTATAAAATCAAGAACAAAAGAACATGGTATTATACTCGCTTTTTTCAAGGATATTCGTTTGTTTTTATTTTGATAGTGCGAATATGATTAAATATATAACCCCCTCGAAATAATTTAAAAACTCAAGAGTGATCGATTATATATCTCTGGTGATGGCGTAATCGCCACTAAATTCAGTAACATTTGACAGTGGGATTATTCTTTTTTTTTATATGATACCACATTTGTTATGATTTTTTAAATCATGGAATGTAAAGTAGATGAAAATGAGGGGCAAGGTCAAAAGTGAAAAGTTGCAAAAGGCACTGTTTTTGTTCGACGGTTCGTTCAAGTTGCCCTATAGCCCGGGTCATTTTTTCAGGTGTTAACCTAGGCATGCATGATTTAGAAAGTTGATGACCAAACAGTAGCAAATATTGCAAATAAGTGCATAAATTCCAATTTCACCTTCTTTAGAATTTGGCATTCATGTGTAAACAGTAGGGAACAATAGTCCTACTTTCACTGACAAATATCACATTCTCTTGTGTCAGAGAAACAAGAGTGCTCTACATAACGACGCCAGTGCTTATACCGTGTGAGTCAAAAAAAAAGTTTACACCTAGAAAATTGCTAATTATTTTTAAAATCATCTATGAACAGTAAATTATTATACATCTCATGAAAGAGTGTTTTATCCCAAATCATTTGGTACCATTTTTTGTGTGGTATGTGTTCACGCTTGGATGAACAGGTGGCATTGTTTGCGAGAGTGCAAATATCGACTTGCGCCAAAGTGATGCCTACAGTATGTATTATGTTGGGATAAGCGGAGTGAGATAATGGATTGAATGTATCAAATGAAATACATTGCATATGTTTTTTTTTTGCAAAGGGCAAAGTCACACACACCCACACACACGAGCAAAAAATGTTCGTTGATATTTGGATCTGCAAAGACCGAATTAATACCCAAATCCCAATAGTTTTATTCAAACATCACATAGGCAACTTTGGCGCAAGTCCAGATTGAGTTTCCAAACTTTTAAAAGAGGTTTCGTTGGATTGAACCGCAATAACTGTTTGCGACGTATAAAGATACTCGCCAACCTTCTTGAAAAGGTTTTAATTTTTCTAGAGAAATGTTGTTTTAGTGGTGTTTATTGTATATCAATCCAACAAAATAGACATTAAAATGAAGAAAAAAATAGTTTTATCACTCCTAAATGTTACAAATGCTTCTTCTCTTTTCAAGACACGTTGTTCCGTTTCCTATCATCTTTACAGATATGCAAAGGACACTTCACTGTCACTCGGATCAAATGACAAGACTGGGGGAATAATTAAAGTGCAAAATTGGATGATTGCAGCTAGGTAAACATATCGTGTTTATCCTTCACTCTGCTTTCTTCTTGCGAAAATTTGCTAAGTCTGAAGAACTGATTGGTGCCAGGATTGTTTCAAACTGTCGATTACATGCAGTTTAATTTTGGTGGAAAATTGTGGTTTTCTTTCGGTTTCGCTAATCAAATTTGTATAGTAGTCTGTTTGCCCCTTCTTGTTGCCGTTCAATACAGCAAAATATCTTTAACTATTTAGGGATGGCGAGTGTTACTCTAATAATAGCTTTATTAGTCATGAATTTAAGAATGGGACTGGCAAAGAATGATACATTGGTAACAATGCATGTTACCATGAGAGCGTCTATACAGAACTCATCTGCAGCCCAGGAGATAACCAACGACGGTGTTCTAAAGGATGGTGTAACGTCATCATTGCTGTCCTCTACAGCTCTGCCCCATATGACCTGGTCAACGAGTGGTTTCACATCTCACTCTTATAAAAGCCGCAGTCATCAAGAGTCAAACGCGACCGACTCGGTAGAATCCTCAGGCAGCGGCTCTACCAATATGCCTAGTTATGAAAACGTCTCAACAGAAAGTTCGTTTACTGAGAGGGTCGAGCTGACTCAGTGGAGCTGGGGCACGGTAACATGGTCCTGGTGGTCCTCACTGACACTGATGTCCTCTATCTTGGGTGTCCTAGGTAACCTAATCGTCATAGTAGTCATTTGGCAACGTAGGATGATGAGTCGCTCCACTGACACTCTCATCAGTTCCCTTGCGGTAGCTGACTTCTGCACCTCTATTTTCATCCTTCCATTGCCCACAGCAGTTACTATTCCTTCTTCAATTCTAGGGGAACTCTATTGCCGCTTTATTTTCACGTCCTACTTCTTCTGGTTGTCTGTCGGATCGTCGATCTACACCTTGACCTTAATCTCTTTGGAGCGTCTCATCGCGGTGAAGTATCCTATCGAGTTCAGTCGCTTCGCCAGTAGACGTCACACGTCTCTAGCGGTTGTCACCGTCTGGGCTGCGGTCATGATCATTGACCTCTTCCTAATTTTGACTTGTTCTGTAGACGGCACTAGACACACTTGCGTCGTGAGGTTTAGCTCTTCAGCCGGACAGTACACCGTTGGCATATTAATTTTCATGGTATACTTTGTGGTACCTACAACCATCATGCTACTAGCACAGGCTGTCACTGCGTACATTCTCCACAAGAATTCCAAACGGTTCCGAGGGGGTAACGACCGTAAAGACCGTTCTAATCCGTCCTACAACCTTCTGATCGCCAAGAACCGAGTCCTCAAGATGCTATTCATGGTTGTCATGTTATTCATCATTTGTTGGGGACCGAACAACATTGCTTACTTTCTCTACAACGTCGGCGTCATAAGTCCGGGTTACCTCTACGGCGACACAAATCATATTCTCACTCTCCTTGCGTTCTACAACTCATGTCTGAATCCGATCGTCTACACAGTTCGGCATCCGAAGTTCCGTGCGGCAATCCGCGGATTGTTTACAGGTTCCGAACCGGAGAAAGATGCTCTTTTCGAATACAAAACGGAATCCAAAGCTCCGTCTCAAACCAAGGAATATGAACCAAAAATTTAAACTTGAATCAGTATCAGAAAAGATTCGGTATCTTTTCTTTTCATCTATTCATATTATATCGAATGGTCGTGTTTTTTGTTTAATAATTTTGTAGTTCTAGGAGCAAAAGGGAAATTGAATCAAACTTGCTGAACAATGTAATAATGTTCCACATTTACAAAAAATCTGTAGGACATTTTGATGTTCATTCACAATTACCGAATGATTTTCTTATGTTAACTCTTGAACGAAACTGTTTAATTCAGATTACCGAGGCGATATCGCAGATGTACCACACTTTATCATTATTGCTCTAGGTCAATCTATACAAACGGATTTCTTAACAATGGATCTATCCGAAACCTTACCATATACCCACATCGCAACCCTAGTCCTACATCTTTGACGAAATAAAATCCGGAGCATTTTTTTGACCGGAGCAAATGTTGGGTCATCGATATCGCTCAACGACCAGTGTCTCGATCGCAACACTTTATAAAAGGAAACCTCACCCTCAGAGAGGTATTCTGAGAAATGAGATGTATTTCTTTGATGCACAATATTCCTTACGAAAATGTACAAGAGATAGATATTCTTGGCATGATGTGATGCCTTTAAGCATGTCATGGGCGCAACCATTATCAAGACTTTTTAAATCAATAACTTTTTAATGTGGAAAAATCATACCTGAGAATATAAAACTTATATTGGGTGAAAATATATTACTAGGGAACAATTGTAACTAATTCATTTAAAATACTAAAACATAGCAGTTGACGAATCTATTTCATTTATGAGGAACCTTCACCCCAGAAGAGCCTCAACTTAGTTATGCAATTTGCGTTCTTGCGATTGTAGTACAAAGGATTTTAGCAGGTGAATGTAATGCTTCATCACCACACACACCAAGGAAGGAAGCATCATTAATTTTGAATACATTTATACTTGATTAAACAATTCATATAGTACCTCACGTTATCCAAAAAATGGCAATGCCCATGTCACCCTTGGAAACTGTATGTTATTTTTGCTGTATGCCTCTCTCATACACTTTGGTGGGGAATCTCGTAGATTAATGGGCAAGAGTATTAATAAATCTCTCAGAATAACTAACGTTATTTCTTGGGGTGTGGTTTCCTTAAAAGGGAAATCCAGCCTTGATAGCAAACTACTGTAAAGGAAAGCCGGATAATCAAAGAATGAAATCAGACACAAAGTGAGAAAGCAATGAATATTTGAAAGATCTAACCATTATAGGTATGGACTCTTCAAACAGGCTTAATGAGGCTGTGATGTAGTGCTGGAAAAATTTCCCATTTATTCCGAAACACAATCTGACTAAAATGTCATGTTTTCAAAAACGTATGACTCAGGAGAGTCCATTCTCTTTAAAGGTTCTGTAATAATATGAAATCCATTACATATGTTGAGGGGTGCCCCAAGGAAGAAGGCAATTTAGGACTTTGGTGGGAAATCTTGTAGATTAATGGTCAAGAGTATTCAATAAATCTCTCAGAACAACTTAAGTTATTTTTATTGGGCTGTAGTTTCCTTTAAAGGGAAATCCAGCCTTGATAGCAAACTACTATAAAGGAAAGCCGGATAATCAAAGAAGTAAACTTGTAAAAGTTAGAATGATATCAGACACAAAATGAGAAAGCAATGAATATTTGGAAGTTCTAATCATTATGTATGGGCTCTTCAAACAGGCTGAATCGGGCTGTGATGTAGCGTTGGACAAATTTCCCATTTGTTCCGAAACAAAATCTGAGTATTAAAGTTCATGTTTTCAAAAACGTATGACTCAAGGAGAGTCTTTTCTCTTTAAAGTTCTTGTAATAATATGAAATCCATAACATATTTTGAGTAGTGCCCCAAGGAAGAAGGCAATTAAGGAGAAAACAGAAAGTAAAGATATTTTCCTACACGACAAACGGGGGAGTTTTCCCCGACTACGTCACAATACTGACCACACTGCCAATTTGAGATTCGCAAAAACCTTATAGTGATTTAATATTTTAAACACTCATAACTTTCTTATTATTGGTTCTATTTATTTACAACGTTAGTAATTATGTGTATCTAATATGTATATATTACAAGGGTAAGGTTACCCTTTCAATTCACTCAGTCGTGCACAGAAACTCTTGCACACACACACGCACACACCTGTCCTTCGGTTTATACATATATGTTGCATGTGTGAGTTTAGCGTGCTTGCCATGATGAACACTATTTTACACTTTTCATTATTTGTTTGATATTCTTTACAACTTCACAACAGCTTATAAAAGTATTGCAATTATTGTTCAAAATGAGTGTCTGTATTTCATTACAGGGGAAGATTCACGGGTCTCTTGGCCAAAAAACAGGTTTAAAAAAGATGGTAACGTTAGTTTTACCTTTTTCAAACCAAAAATGAAAATGCCCTCCCCCCCCCCCCCCCCTCCCTGGCAAAGAAATAAAAAATGAAAAAAATTGAGGAAAATAAGGAGTGTTCAATCCCCCCCCCCCCCCCGTTGAGTGAACACAAAAGTCAGTGCTTAACCACCCCCCCCCCCCCCCCTCACACGGTATAGAAAGGGTCAATCTGGGGAGAATAGCAATGCTAGTAAACGTAGGTGGAGCTGTTGCAAAACATGAGTTTGATATAATGGAGTATATATATTTTTGTGTATGAAAGTGTAGATGTATGTTTATGTAAGAATGCAACCACATCCACGCAGGGTACATTCCTGAAAATAGGTTCGAAAAAACCTGAGTAGTAAGTAATGATTACGTAATAGTTAAAAATCACATACAATCCCTAGAACATTACAGATCAATGTGTTTTATAAATATAATTTGTTTGTTTGTTTTTCGTAGGAAGGAGGATCGTCATCACTTATTCTTCAAACATCATTAATACTGGCCTTCAAAGATGCGTCGGTTTATTTCAATTTCATTGGCTCCGTTTGATGTTAATGTGACTATGATTTATAGTGAAATAGGACGTGACCGTCATTGAGTGTTAGATTGCTTCACGAGTTAGACCGTGAATGTTTTTTTATGTTTATAAGTGTGCAATGAACAAATACCATGAGGTTAATGTACAAAGCCTCTAAATAAAACATAAGATTCGTTCAATAAAGATGATTTATGACATTATTGACACACGCCTAATGAAATTTTGTATCTGTTTATATATATTTTTAACATCAACAAAATAAAATATTTATGGTTATACTCACTTGGCATGGTTCGATATGATTTTGAATAAAAATATGGCACTTTTTAATCAGTAAATTTATCTCTTCAGTATTTATTTATTTTATTGATGCCCATCTGTACTTTTCTAAAGAAAGACGGTTTTCTTAAATCGACTTTCTCTTACCATTAAAGAAACATGCATGTATCCGTCATCATTCAACCATAATGCAGTCTAGGTTACAAATCAGCGAATACATTTATCTCTGATTAAATGTAATTTCTTTATATTCAATTGAAGAAAAAAACAGAAATGGATTGCAAAATAGATCAATCCTGAGTGAAGTGGAGCCCCAAGATAAGCAAAGACTTGACGGGTTTTGAGCTCCAGTATGATAAGCACAAATGTGGTCCCTTTTGGCGCAAAACAGCAGAGATAGGAGAAAATGATTGACATAAAGAAACTGGAAACAGAGGGAAAGAGAGAAAGAATGAGAGAGAGAGAGAGAGAGAGCCGGGGGATAAGGCAAGAGTCATCCGCTTCTCACGGTACATGAATAAACCGAAATACAGGGGTTTCACAAAGGGGTCCAAAGACCATCGATAGTGGGGACTTTTAGATTGAGTGGACGAGAACGACGTGAATGTCCACTGGTCATGCGTGTCTATGGCAAGCAGTTTTAGCATTTATTCCTATTTATTGATATCAAGAATTACCATTGCTTTACAACAGGAAATCATTTCTTGACATCAAGAATTGAATTCTTGATATCAAGCAATAGGAATAAATGTTAAAACGACTTGCCATGGACACGCATGATCAGTGGCTGTTCACGCCGTTCTCGTCCACTCAATCTAAAAGTCCCTATTGTTCCTAAAGGGATGACAAAGTGTTGTTTACTCCCGTGATTTATTTATAATGTTTGAATTGTGTACCAAAATACAAATGGTAAAGCTGATGGTATCAATATAAATATAAATCCTGTCGCTCGGGCGAATATTTTGATAGCAACCCCATCATATGGAAACGTTGTATCACCCGCTCGATCTTACTAGCGTGCATAGAATAAAGTAGCATTTTTGAATGAAAAAGCGAAGTTTTTAAAAAAGTGCGTTTCATTCCAGTGTTGGGGTGCCCGGGAGTCACTTGGGTAACCTTTCAAAAAGTATAATATAACAACATAATATGCACTTTCTCTGTCCTTTTTTCAGAAAAACATAGTAATCCAGCACAATGTCGTCTCTTTTTCCATTGGAGATGAGCAAAATAGCGAGTTTCAATTGGCACTTCGGCCGCTCTCGCAAAGTCTTCACTCCATTGTGGGCAGGCGGCTTTGGAGTGAGCGGCTGATGAATATATACTAGTCGTTAGATTTTTTCTGATATTAAATTTGTTTTGATTGATTGTATATTTTTGTCGAAATTTACTCATTCACATAATGGAACTACAAGTCAGATGAAGCCAGTGGCCCGTGACCACAGAACTATACGCAGAAGGCTTAGTTGGCGTAGTTCCCAAATACTACCAGTAACACAATAGAGTAACTTCACGTGCTTGGTCATATTTATTTCGCCAATAACTTCGTACATACTTAGGCCTACAATTCTCTGTTACCAGTTTCAGTGCACTTTTTATACCGGGTTCTCCTTTGGAATTAAATGTCTACCTTGAAGACCAATTTGCGTTTTGTTTTTTACTAAATTAAACCCCATCGTCAATCATGATCAGACTGGATGATATTTTGGTGCAGATCGGCGAGTTCGGGCCTTATCAGAAGAGGGTTTTTGCCATTGTCTGTATGATTTGTTTTACCGCTTCATGGCAGTCAATGGTCGCCGTTTTCATGGGGGCATCAGTGGACCACTGGTGTGCGATGAGTCTTGATGTTGATTCTTAAGTTCACAGAATTTGGAGTGCTGATTGCAATTGATAAGTACTTCTTCTGTACTATGTGATTTGTCAACAAATGTGGGCATCCAGCCACTTGTATCCTGCCCAGGCGCGTACGCAGGATTTTTTCAAGGGGGGGGGGGGGGGGGGGGGGGGGGGGGGGGGGGGGGTAAGAGGTGTTTTTTTGTTTTTTTTTGGTCCCAAAAAAATCGCAACGACTCAGCCGACCGCTGAATAAGCGGGGGGGGGGGGGGGGGGGGGGGGGGGGGGGGGGGTAAGAGGACACTTTTTTTTTTGGTCTCGAAATTTGAAAATTTGACATTTTGCTCCGTTGGGGGGGGGGTAAGGTCAGCTTTTTTAGGTCAACCATGGGAATTTTTTTTTTTTTTTTTTTTTTATAGAAAAAAAAAAAAATCCAAAAGGGGGGGGGGGGGTTAGAGGAATTTAGGGGGGGGGGTTTACACACACAAAATTACCAAAGGGGGATTTAACCAACCAAACCCCCCCCCCCCCCGCTGTGTACGAGGCTGATCCTGCCCATAATCTTGCACATACTTTGAATGTCCTAAATGTTTAAAAATTCAAGAATTCTTGGGGCTCTCCCACTGCACCGTATCCGTAGAGATAGAAGTGGTTACATTCATGCACCTTACTCTGTACAAAGTATCATAATGACATTCTGAGGTATATCCCAACTGCTTAACTAGCCTTCTATTGACTGGTATTGACAATCAATTGATACTTGAGGTTTTAGGAAACTGTACCATGTCATATGTGGTTGTCAACATTGTTGCTAATACAAATCTTGTTTAGAAATGAAATAAAAACAGATAAAAGTTATATCTTGTTGAGGGAATCAATATTATGTTTAGATATACATGTATCAATATTAAACACTTACATTACGAAGTACCAGTGTCACGAATACCAGTGTCCTACAGACTTTTTGTTACACTGGCGTACTTTATCCATGCGGACTGCACACATGGTCGCGCTTCTTGTGTTTACAGTCTTTTCCTCCTAGAAATAATAGATTATCATATTTTTATGCAGGAAGAAGTCACAGATTTTGAATGATATCCTGGCAAAAAGTATACACCAAATCCGGCGCATGGAAATTCTCCTTTTTTCCAGCTTGTCAAGGGCACATCCCCCCTCAGACTCCCCCTGTCCGCACAAACGCGCCGCTAAATAATAATAATATCTTCTCAATAATTGGGCGCCCCCGACTGCTGGGTCTGCCCCTGCCGGGTACTTCATGAAACACTAAGCCTACGCCTTAAATCCAAATGCAACCCTAACTCGCATGATGTTTGACCTTTCTTGTCAGACAAGGACCAAATCTGGACCAATTCTGGACTAAACCCCGGACCGAATCGAGTATCGAGCACTTCATCACACCCTAAGCCTAAGCCTAAATCCAATTGCAACCCTAACTCCCTTTCCGACCTTGCCAGCTAGACCCCGATGCCGAGGAACAAGCGAACACAAACTTGTGTAGTTTCATCATTTTTCCAACTGCAAGAATACAACAACAAAAAAAACGCGAAAACACGCATTAGCAAACTTAATGTTGTCGAAGATTGTAAATCATGGATTAAATAACGGGAAATTTAGACATGCACAAATCAGCGCATTATCCTAAAATATTGAGTTTTTGTCAGGATCTGATTTTTCTCTTACTAACTCTGGCACACAAATTATAGGAAGGGTGGAGTACTAAGCTTGAAAAGTTGTTTGATGCACTATCCCCAATACAATCCTCATATAAAGTTATAAATTACACTGAAATTCTGCCGGTAATTTAAAGGTAATACAAAGTTTTGGGAAATTTTGAAAATTGGGTGGATACTGAATCTTTACAATTTTAATATATTTGGATGCCCCTGTGGATGTATTATAAGCACTAAAAAAATTAACCCCTAAAACACTTCTGTTTTAGAGAAAAATTGAATGTACAAATTTACTGGTGCTCCGGTAAATTTTGATAAATTTCAAATAGCGCCTACGGCCGTAAAATAGTAGCTGCAAACATGAAAATCTCAGAATATGTCGTTGTGATATATAATTTTCAAACGGGAATAGCTAATCGGGCGATTTTAGTCAAGAAACATTGTTTTATAGCTAAAGTGATATTTTGACCTTGAGAGGGAGCTATACATCATAAAGAGTTTATTATTTATAATTTCATAACTTTAGACTCGATTTCAACCGGTACAACGATCAATGAATATTGTAGGAACGCATGTGCTTCCAATATGTTAATTTGAACCAAATTCATGACCCCATACCAAAACTTTGTAATACCTTTAATATTTTGTGATAAAAGTGAAACTGGTGCCTGACCTCCTAAATTCCCCACAGTGGAAGCGTTGCTCGGAGCATGGAACTTCAAACCCAAGTGGTATGTTACCCATCCCATTGTTACGCTTTAGAACTCACGAATGCGTTTGAATAAATTACAAGAGTTTCCACTCCTTTCTCACACCTCCTTGATTACAACAAGGTCATTGGTTACCTGCTTATTTTATACCATGAGACCGATAGTGAAATGAATCAGTAATAATATGGAAAGAGAGAGAGAGAGAGGGATGCATATTAAAAGAGAAATATAGGATTGTGATGATGAAATGAAATTGGATCTCAACGTTACTGGTAACTTTGTCTCAGATTCTGAAACAAAATCCTGAATTAATTAGCTTATGTTGCAATGATTATTATAAACATTTTAGGTCAGTCGGGAACTCCATGACTTTTAGAAGCCGATCGCCTATCTTATTATCAAGATATTGATGATTGGAAATCGAAACCAAATTTTGCGTTTGCCAAACGGTTTTCATAACACAACAGTCTATTGGGGAAAACGAGTATAAAAGGTAGAACCAGTCACTCAAAGATTATTACTTTTTTGAGGCACTTCTTGATCATTTTGAAGCGAGATATTTTAAGGGCTTCAATATTACACAACATCACACACACTGGTAGCATGTAGGGACGTGCATCTCAGATTTAACATTGTTAAATGATGCCTTTAACTATCGTTCTATATATACCCCCCCCCATGTTATTGTATTTATTTATTTAAAATTTGTCTCTTTTTTTTGGACAGGGGAGCAATTCCAACTTTAAATATTTGCTTTGACCACTTTGCTCGTTATCTGGCGCGTACGCAGCAATCAAGCAACGAATCGTTTGACAATCGTTCGCCTTTGCTGCTCTTCAATACATGACAAGCAGTATAAAATATTTTGTCAAGGACAAATGATAAATTCGTTTAACAGTTGATTCCCTCTGTTGATTGTTCGGATTATTTGGCGGGGAGAGATAGAAGTGACCGGTCTAATGCTTAAAGGGATAGTTGGGTTCTGTTTTCAGACAGCAAATGCCTTCAAAGTGCATGGTTATTGCTCTGATTCTTATCTATTTCTAGTTTCTAGTGCCCTTTTAGAACCTAAAATTGATGTGAAGGTAATTTAAGACCCCAACATGTGTGAAATTTAGCCAATACGATCATACCAATACAGCTCCACTTTCCAAAAAATACGGTGACCGTTAATTAATTATTTAATTAAAAATAACAAAACATGGGCCGGCTGGTTGTGCGTAATAAAACCTACACGAAAATGCCAACAAAAAAGCCAACATCGGCATTGGCTGAAAGACGACGTAAAAGGCGCTATTTCGTTGTTTCAACGTTTTTTTTCTTCTTCAAATTTTCCAATATTTGTGGTAGTACACAAGTATTATAAATCGTTATATTTATGGATATTTCAACCAAACAAATATTTGATCAAACAAATATGATTTTGTCATTTAAATTGTATGTTCTTTCAAATTTTAAACTAATTTTTTCATTATCTCACACACAAAAATATTTTGAGTAACGACCTCTGCAACAGAACTCAACTATCCCTTTAACGACGTTGTATTTAATATTATTCTTATTTATTCATCGTCTCTACGATGCTCTTTGAATCAAAAACAGTTTATATTGTTAGGCTTCCTGGAAGAAATTCCAATTGCTGTTAAGAAATTTTTGGTTGCACTCTGTAAATTATGATAATGTGTTTGATCTTGTTTTCAATAACAAAATCAAACACATGCTAAAATCTACTGGGTGCATGCCAATATTAGTTTGTTTTAACAATAAACACAAATGAGGTGCTATTCGATGTGGCGTACACATGGCAATCACATGGTAGATATTGATCATCAGTACCGGATCTAATAAATTAAAGAGAACTGAATTTGATTCCGGGCCATAGGCTACCCCCACCCCCCCCCCCCACTCTCTCTCTCTCTCTCTCTCTCTCTCTCTCTCTCTCTCTCTCTTGCCATTGCCCTTCCTTTCCCTCGCCCTTTTCCTTTTTGCCACAGAGTTTGTTCACGTAATTAAACAACACTAATCACATTGAAATATGTCATTGGCTCCTGGCATCACATTATAAACTCCTCCGATAAAAATTTGTAAGACAAGCTTACGTTAAGAGTAAAATCATTGACATCAAATATTGCAAAAACATGAAATCCTTTCTAAACTAATCAGGATATGCCCCCATTGTAAAACTGACATAGAGAATGAAATACACTTCCCAACAAAATGTACATACTTAAAAGATTTTAGATTCAAAATTTACTCTAAACTTAACAATATAGTACATGACTTTCAAAATCTAAACGACGAAGAGAAATTTAAACTAATGATGTCCAATGATGAAACCAACATGAATGCAATATAATATTTGGAATAAACGAATTGTACGACAAACGAAAAGAACTACTGAAAAATAATGAATCAACATAAAAATACACATCCCCCCCCCCTTCTTCCCCCTAATTTTGTCTATGTGTATGTATGTATAAATATATACAAAGTTTAAGTATTGTTTTTGACCACGTAATCATACATTTATTATTTACAATTTTGTTTATCTTTATACATACACTGTTTGGATTTAAATCAATACAGTTTTAATTGAATTGTAATGTGCATGTGGAGGCGCGTATGCAGGGGGTGGGATGTTTTGGGGGTTAACCCCCCCCCCCCCCCCCCCCTCAACTTTTTTCTTTCTTTTTGCTCAAGGGGGGATGTGTGTGCTGAGTAGAAAGAAAAAAAATAATGCTCCTTAACCCCCTCCTCACTGAGCGAAATATTGATCGACGAGATTTTCCCATTTCAGGGGGCAAACAATTTTTTTTAAATAATGCTCAACCCCCCCCCCCCCCCACACACACACACACACACACACACACACAGACACTCAGCTAAATAGCTAAATATTGGTCGGCGCGATTTTCATTTTTTTTGGGGGGAGGGAGGGGGGCAAAAAAGGAAAAAACAAATTATTGTTCAATATCCCCCCCCCCCCGAGCAAATATCGGTCGGCGCGATTTTCAATTTACAAGCACTCTCCTTGTAAAAATCCTGCATACGCCACTGCTCGTATAGATAATGGAACATGAACAGATAATGGAACATGAAAAAAATTAGGCTTAAAGCAAAAGAAAGGGGAAAAGAACGAAAACGAATGAAAGAAGCAAAAAATAATTGATAAGAAATTACGTTGGGTGTACCTGTGGTAGGGCATTGCAGTACTATTACACCTATAAACATGCTATATGCACGCTAGATTACATCGTCTTGTATAACCCCTGAATCCTACCGTCGATATTGTTTATTGATTTGTTTATTTATATATTGGTTTGTTTGTTTGTTTCGACCTATTTTGTGGTTGAATCTTTTCCTCGAAATTACTGAATAAACCTCTCATTCGGTGCCAGGCAACTGCAGCGCGGCCGGTCTCAGCGAACAAACATGCATGCTCGGCGAGCATGACGTCCCATGAAGAGGATTGGGAGTGCACATTTGCGTTCGTTAATCCTAGATCGTTGCTTTTACTTTGCTTTTTGGAAGAAGTTGGATACTTGAAGTTTGTGTGTTTTATCGTTTATGGTGCTCTAAAGATCGCTTGGTTTATGTTCCAGTTCTCGATGGAGTGTAAAATTAAGGAATATTCTAAACAGTTGGTAGGGGTAGAGTATCATATATAATTATACTGAGGAACGTATATTACCCTATTAACGCTACACCAAACCTAAAACACACACTTCAACTCTTAACCCTCTACACCTTTGATATCCCGGAGCAATTTATTGTTGTAGTAGCAAATGTTGAATCGTCCATATGATGTGTAACGCTGTCATCTTGTTATCTTCACACAGGGAATCTGACGAGAAGAACACCCTTTCCGGTAAAAATGGCGTCTACATTCGCTGCCAGGATGATGAAGAGGTCACCATCATAGATTAATGTAATCCTTTATTTAGTTTTCAAGATGAGAATGACCTCGGCAAACGGGAGAATGACGTGCGAGACGATCTACCTGAATAACCCTAGAAAAGTACTTTCACCAAAAAGCGTTGTACAAAACGATACATCGGAATGACGAAGTACTGTAAACATTTAGCAAACACATTCGATAAATAAACGTAAGGGGAATGTCAACATAATATTGTGCATCCAACATATATCATGTTTTGGGTGATGTGATACGTTATTGTCATGTTGGCTGCAATGTTTACACATTTTGAATAAATGACGGAGGAGCTTATCAAAATTGCACATAAACAGTTGTATTAGGTGTTTTTTTTTCTCGACAGTCTTTGCAATTGTCTGTGTCCATTGATATTGCAATTTTACGTTGTTGTTAGTTAGGGTACACTATCTTTGTTTGAATTTTCAGATTCAATTCCCTCACAATCTCTAACAAGAGTTGTTAACCTCTCGATGAAAATCAGTTTCTTTCCCCCACAGTAGAATTATACTTATATACGAATTTTTAAGTGGATAATTTCCATTGACTGAAACAAAACATGGAAGGCTGAAGCAATGCTAAACACAGCGATTAACAGCGTGGAAATACTCTTCAGATCATAGATTTCATGTCCTTTTTCCCCGAAAAAAAATTGTGAATTAAAGTTTACTCTCATAGAATAAAAAAAAAGATGGCATAATTGCCACAGTACAAGAACCGATCGACCGACCACCTTGTTGACAAGGAGAAAACGTATTATCTATCTCTCTATCTCTCCCTCTAACTCCTCTCTCTCTCTCTCCCTCTCTCTCTCACTTTCTCTCTGTCTCTCTCTCTCTCTCTCTCTCACTCTCTCTTTATCTCTCTCTCTCTTTCTCTCCCTCTCTCTCTCTTGGTTATCAATAATCTCTTATCTATACTGACGTGTTATGGCCCTTTATATCAATAGCAGTATTCTGTAAACAATTTTTAGACACTATAACATTTATTACGTATTTATCATAAACTCGTTAAAGGTAATACAAAGTTTTGGTATGGGATCTTGAATTTGGTTCAAATGAACATATTGGAAGCATATGCGATCCTACAATATTCAATGATCGTTTTCGCGGTTGAAATCGGGTTTGAAGTTATAAAATTGTAAATAATAAACTCTTTGTGTTGTATAGCTCCCTCCTAAGGTCAAGATAATAATTAAGCTATAAAACAATGTTTCTTGACTAAAATCGACCGATTAGCTATTCCCGTTTGGAAATTATATATCACAACTACATATTCTGAGATTTTCATGGTCGCAGCTAACATTGTACGACCGTAGGCGCTATTTGAAATTTATCAAAATTTACCGGGAGCACCGGTAAATTTTTATATTCAATTTTTCTCGAGAGCAGAAGTGTTTTAGGGGCTAATTTTTCTAGTGTTTATAATGCATCCACAGGGGTATCCAAATGTATCAAAATGGTAAAGAATCACTATCCACCCAATTTTCAAAATTTCCCAAAACTTTGTATTACCTTTAAAAGTATAACGTATCGTAATAATACAAAACGTAGGGAAGATGGAATGCACCCCCACCCCAAACCGAATTATAAAGAAAAACAAAAAAATTGGGAAATCACCACTATATATTCGGTCACTGTGTGCACTTTCTTGTTATTTTGTAGACAAAATTATTCGATGACAAACTTAAATGTTTTACTATAGATAAACACAATTTTGCTCGCTTGATTTATTCGCTGGCCAAATTTAAAAACTCGAGAGAGAGAGAGAGAGAGAGAGAGAGAGAGAGAGACCCTTACGAGATATGACCTATGCGCTTTTGCAAGTGTTTTCTTTTCCTAAAGTTTAGTTCAACATTGAGATAATGGTCATATATTTCATGTGAGTATATAAATGTCCTTGGGAGGGAAAAGGTGATGGCGTAAATAAAGTTTTACCTTTATTGATTTTGGTACATTTCAGCATTACGACTATTACATGGTAAGCCTATTAAACACCATTTTGACCTTTGTATTTATAATTAACTTGTATAAAGCTCAAGTGTATCAGTACATATTATTGGCATATATTTTTCTGTATTCTCTTGCAATGTACTTTTTTATACACCCATTTGTATAAAAAAACAAGCGATTTAACCAGGGCTGTTTTTGTTTTTTAAATTTGGAAGGTATAAATTATTATAAATTTACGCTTTCATATTTTGTTCATTACAAACGTTCTCGAAACGACTGTCCTAACGCAAAATTATCTCAATATCACTTAATGAAATTAGTTTATAAATAATGATGTATTGATGAAGTACAAAGTCAACAACAAAATTGTACAGAGTGTGATTTTTTACAAGAGTTATATTGGATGCCTATACTTTGAATAACTACGTTGTCGTTTAAGAAAGAGTATGAGTATAGAGGAAAAGGCGGATATTAGTAAACTAGTGAATGATTGAGGAGATAGGCGAGAGATGGAAAGATAAAGAGACACAGAAAGAACACAAGAGCGAAGGAAGAAAATAATGAATGAATGAACGAGTCTATAACTTAATAAATGCATGAATGTATAAATGAATCGATAAATTAATAAAGGTAAGAAAGAACGTATGCCTGCAGGGGCGGTGATACCGGGGTTAGGAGTATGTTTCCCCCACGGCAATCCTAAGGAGGATCTTTAGGTAATATTTTGGTGAAGTAGGTCATTGTTGTTTTTAGAGCTTCATCGTTAGGTAATTATGGATATAAAAAGTTGACGTGTAGTAAGGTAGGATGTAAGGGTCATTTGAACATATTAATTTATGGACATCCACCCCCGGATAACCACCTCTAGTCAACTACCCCTTAGGACAAGTACCCCCTAGCGCAACCACCCTTTAAGACGACTACCCTGCGGGGCAACTACCCCTGGACATCTACCTCTAGACAACTACCCCCTAGGACAACTATCCCCCAGACAACTACCCCCGGACAACTAACCCCAGACAACTACCCCCTACGACAACCATCCTCTAGGACAACTTACCCCGGACAACTGTCCTAGGGGGTAATTGTCCAGTGGGTAGTTATCCTAGGGGGTAGTTGTCTGGGCAGGCGCGGATCCAGGATTTCTTAGGGGAGGGGGCCCAACTTTTCCTCTTTTTTTTTGCTCCCGAAAATTTGAAAAATTGCACCCCCCACCAAAAAAAAAAGTTAAAAATCACGTGTTTTTACACGTTTTTTTCCCCAGGGGGGGGGGGGGGGGCGGGTTCCCTGGCCCCATCCTCCCCACTGAATCCGCTACTGTGTCTGGATGTTAGTTGTCCGGGGGTAGTTGTCCCGGGGGTAGTTGTCCCGGGGGTAGTCGTCTCGGGGTGAAGTCGTACTAGAGGTTGGTTGCCCTAGGAGGTAGTTTTCGAAGGGGGCAGGGGTCCCGATACACTACTTTGCATACTCGAGAGCACTAAGTTCTCTGATCTTAGTATTCATACTTTTGTTTTTACTTGTAATAAGGTTTACGCACAGATTCAAATAATTATTCGGATTATTTGTTGGCGATTTTTTTTCCCAGGGTTCTCTAAACGTCTGGACGAGGACTCCTTGATCACGTTTAAGGGAGTAGGCGTCCCCATTGAATCACTTCAACCGCCGGCCCTTTATTTTCATCGCAACGTTAGCATAATTAGGTACCTGCCCCTAAGGCCACTATTATAAACCCGATTACATTCTCGTTTGTATGTTGCTAAGCTCATAATTATTAGCTTCATAGAATGCTTGTTGAACCTGAAAAGGGGCGGTTCGTTTAAGCCATTTTTTGCATTAATAATTTATCGCGTTATTGGGTCGCAAAACGACATTAGTCAATACTATAAACGGTAAATCCACAAATATTTTAAATGGTTCAGTTGTTCAATAAAAGTGAAATGAGAACTAGAAGGACGTTATTGTAGCGCAACAAAGTCCATGCGTCCTTCTGGAGCTTGGCACTATGCCAGAAGAGGTAACGCAATTTCAAATCACTGTAAAGAAACTTCATGAACTTGTTCATGTTCATTTCGCAAATTACTGCAGGAATATAGTAAGCCTACAACTCTCTGTTACAACGGATCGCCACCCTACAACGTTGTCACTGTACTTTATTTTCTGGATTCTTCTTTGAAGACAAATTTGTGTCGTGTTCATTACTGACTTAATCCCCATCGTCAATCATGATTAGGCTGGATGATATTTTGGTGCAGATCGGCGAGTTCGGGCCTTATCAGAAGAAGGTTTTCGCCATTGTCTGTATGATTGGTTTCACCGCTTCATGGCAATCAATGATCGTCGTTTTCCTAGCCGCATCCGTGGACCACTGGTGTGCGGTGAGTATTGATGTTAATTTTTAAAGGGCAACCCAACCTTATAATAATGTAGCGAAGTAGAGATATCCCCCTTTTAAACCAGATAACCCGCCCCCCCCCCTCTCTCTCTCTCTCTCTCCTATTTCATCATCCTCTCTACTGGAGGTCAACAAACTATAGTAAGATGAAACCTGTTCATTTCCACTTGTCCAAATATTCCCAGAATAGGATGTTTGTAGATAATGAGAATGCCCTTTATGTTATTGGAGTTTAGGTCCATTCACATGAAGGAAAAGATAGGATTAAATCTGTTCGCATAGAAAAGTTACATGACCTATAGTAGACAAAGCCCCTATTCAACCAGTGTTCCCAGAACTTTTAAAACACCTTCCTGTTAAGACTTATTTATTTACCCCAGGATTAGAAACACAGAGAGAGGAAGTTCATGTTGACAATCTTTGATTATAAGCAAACATATAAATTGTCCCTCTGCCTCTGAGAATACCAGTTTGGGCTGGTAGACAAAGCATTTGTTTTCTTGGAAAAGGAGTTAAGTCATCGCAGGAAGTAGTAGCAGGGATATACCCAACTGTCCAATGAGCCTTTGTATTTTCTACTCCTTCCCCTTATTTTTACTTTTGCCCAATCAGAATGTTGGGATAAATTGTTCAGGACGACTGTTCGAGTGTCCATCAAGTGTTATGCCCGCCCAGTCACCTACTGTAATTATAATGAAATAGTGAAGTTTAGGGTAAGAATATTTTGTAGGAGGAGATCTCGGAATCGAGATTGTGAATATGTAATTAGGTATAAAACCCCATCCCTTGCATGAAGTCCTCACTTGGAACCCCCTCACTTGGAAATCCCCACCTGGAACGTCCCCACCGGAACCTTTCTCCTTCTCACCCACCTCTAACTCATCAGTGCTCCAAGATCAAATATATAACATACTTCAAGATTTGGACTTTGGAGAAATATCAGCGAGCAACAGTTTAGCGAGTTCGAGAGGTTGAGCAAATTCTGAAATACACCTTCCGTATTTTAAAGTCAACTCAATGTCAACTCCAGCTCAAGTCATTTGGGAAAGTGTCTGTTCCACATTATAAAAGAACTGTATCCAGTTTAGTCCGAAATCACGTCCAGCTTCGTTCCCGCATACCCGTCAAGTTCCAGTCCCGCCAAGTCAAGTCCAGCTTCGTTCCTGTCATATCCTGCCCAGCTTTGTTCCCGCCAAGTCAAGTTCCTTCAAGTCAAGTTCCTCCAAGTCTCGTCCAAGTTCGTCCCAGTCGCATCCCGTTCCAAGTCAGATTCAGATTCATTCAGATTAATTTTATTGGTCCATTTGGAAATTCATTTGTTGGCGTTACATAGGCACATGAACAATAGAAAATAGAAAATAATATACGCGAATAGATAATATACAGTAGCAAATGTACAATGACAAATTACAAATTCATATGGAAACATGTACAATGACAAATTCATATGGAAACATGTACAATGACAAATTCATATGAAAACATTAAGTCGTTTTTACATAGTGGAATTATATAAGAAAAGTAAAAATAGATAAATAAAAGGACTTCCAACACTATTGAAAATGTACGATTGCGTAGAATTTGGAAGTAGTATTGTTGTTATATTTTATTATTATTATTGTTATCATTATTATCATCATCATTATTATCGTTATCATAATTATTATTGTTACTATTATTATTATTATTATTATTATTATCATCATCATCAACAGTATTTATTGCATGTATCATTCTTTGTCACGGTTTTATAGCTGAATCCTTTCTTCTTTCTTTCCTTCATAAATTAAACGGTATATAACTACAACTTGGAATAACATATGGCATCATAGGGTATTAATTATTTATTTGCTCGTGATACTGGTACATTCGGTTGAAAAGGAAAGGAAAGGAAAGGGTACAATGCAAATTGATGACTAGCGAAGTGGCAAGATACAGGCTTATTCAAATTGACTGGAGTTGTTCATTGTATTTACGAATGGAAAGCGGGACAAAGGAATTAAGGAATCGTGAGGTTCGAGCCTTCATTGATCTGTACCGCTTCCCCGATCGCATTAGGGTAGCATTTTCCAAAATCTGGGATACCTGTTTCAGTATTGTACACACGCATTCCTGTTTCAGATCTGTCACTTCGCCAGTCATCTTGCTAGCATGATTGGATATTCTCTGCAGTTTCTTAAGGTTATCCTTTCTGCACCCACCGTACCAAACCGCACAACTAAAAAGCATTACACTTTCTATTACTGACTTGTAGAATAACATCAGAATGGTTCTGTCTACATGGAACGAATTCAGTTTTCGTAGGAAGTACATTCGTTGTTGAGCCTTTGCATACAGAGATTGGCATTGGTCTTTCCATGAGAGTTCGTTATCAATTATTGTACCAAGGTACTTAAAACTCTTGACACTCTGTATATCCTCTCCTTTAAGCATGATTTTATTTGCTTGACCTTTGTTTGTACGAAAATCGAAAGTCATCTCTTTCGTTTTAGCTATGTTTAGTACCAAGAAATTTTCTTCACACCAATTCTCAAACAAGAATAGCTCCTCCCGATATTGGCGTTCATCGTTGCCTTTGATCATGCCAATGATAGCTGTGTCATCAGCATATTTGACAACTGAGACATTATCATTTGACGAGATACAATCGTTTGTATACATGATAAATAATGGTGCTGACAGCACACAACCCTGGGGGGAACCTGTACTCGTAGTAACGTAATCAGACAGAACATTATGCAATTTTACCCTTTGAATTCTGCCTGTTAGAAAATCATGAAACCAGAGTATTAGAGAGGGTTTTACATTCATAGCGGTAAGCTTATTCATCAAGAGATGGGGCTGTATTGTGTTGAAAGCCGATGAAAAATCGACGAATGTTGTACGAACATAACGACCCAATGTGTCAATATGCTGTGCAACCAAGTGAATTAACAATAACACAGCATCATTAACAGATTTGCGTGGTTGGTAGGCAAATTGTAGAGGATCTATTTCAGGCAGTATCTGTGGGAGAATGTGCTTCTGAAGAATAATGCGTTCAAAACATTTCATCACCAATGAGGTGAGGGATATTGGCCGATAGTCATTGGGTTCAGATGCTTGGGGTGTTTTGGCTGCTGGTATTATTGTCGATGATTTCCAGCACAATGGGACATGGTTTTGGTTCAGAGATTCTTGGAAAAGAGTGACAAAAGGGGTGGCTAATTGCCAGGCACATGTTTTGAGTACTTTCCTACAGATACTGTCCGGTCCCATAGATTTTCTTGGATTAGTCTTTTTGAAGTACCTGACAACATCATTGTACTGACATACAGTGGGTGTATCATTGAACTGTTTCAAAGTATTTACAATCCTATTACTTTCGGCATCAAAACATTTGTCATCAAATCTTGCATAAAACGTATTAAATTCATTGGCTGTATCATAAACAGAGCTAGATTCTGACACTGGTGGAGATTTCTGCTTCTTTTTATAACCTGTCATCGTTTGCATACACTTCCAACCTTCACGTGGATTATTAGATCTGAATTTACTCTCTAATTGTTCTCTATATTTTCCTTTCACATCAACAATTTCTTTCTGAATGCTAAGATTAATGTCCCTGAGTTCATCATCATTCTGGCGTGAGAAAGCTCTGTTTCTTTGCACAAACAAATCCTTCAAATTCTTCCTGACCCATGGTTTTTGGTTTGGGAAAACCTTTATTTCTTTATCCTTAATGTGTAAATCTTTACAGAACAAGATATAACCGTTGACAATTTCGACTGCTTCATCCAAGTTTGAAGCGCTAGAAATAAGTAGATCCCAATCTGTGATGTCATAACATGTCTGAAGGTTTTCAGACGCAACTTTGTCCCACACTTTGATTTTCTTTATCTGAACCTTCTCCCTTTTGATCAATTGCCTATATTTTGGTAAAAGATGCACGGTAAGGTGATCTGACTTGCCAATACTATGACGTACGTTTGCCTTATAAGCGTCCCGTATAGAGCAGTAACATCGATTCAGGACGTTGTTTCCTCGTGTTGCGCAGTCGACAACTTGATGATAGTTCGGTAGGGTATTCTCCAGGCGACAGTGGTTGAAGTCCCCTAACACCATGATTGGTGCGTCAGGGGATGCCGTTGCTAGGGAGTTGACCGTGTCCGCAATCGTAGCTGATGCGCTCTCTGCATCTCCATCGGGAGGGACATATACAAGCAGGATATGGTCTTGTCCGAATTCACGTGGGAGATAGAATGGCCGGAATGATATACATAGAAGTTCAATATTTCGTTCGCATACTTGAGATCTGATAGTAAAGTTTCTACACCACTTTTCATTCATGTAGATACATACCCCGCCGCCTTTCGACTTCTGTGTCGTTGCCTGTGATCTATCCAATCGGATGAGCTGAAAACCGTCGATGTCGATAGCGTCGCTCGGGATAGATGGAGTGAGCCATGTTTCGGTGAAGCATAATAAACAAGACTCCCTAAAATCACAATTGTATCCTGCTAGGCCTCTTATCTCATCGATTTTGTTAGGAATAGATCTGAGATTCGCCATAGTGATAGTCGGTAATGGGGGCTTGTTGCCACGGCGACGCACGCGTTGTCTAACGCCACCTTTCTTCCCTCGTTTACGTCGGCTATGGTTCGGTGCACAACTGACGTTTTCATCTTGGTCTCCTCGCAGGGGCACCCAGGCCGGTAAATCAGGCGGTTGGAACCCCGGAGAATCCACTGTGTTGAGCTCATACATGAACTTGGGTTCATATGAAATCCGGTTTCCATGACCATAACAATAACATTTGGGCGATATAAGTATAGTTATCACGATAGCAGTAATCCATGACACAAACCAGACGTGTACAGACATATTAAAGATGATAGTCCTCGATCGAAATATCAGCGAGCTAAGTGGCCATAATTACTAACTTCATTTCCATTAACCTATCCCTTCCCCTTCCCCATTAGACTGTAACTAATTAAGTAAGAATTAAGTCCCCCTTTAACTCTTAAGAATACTTTGCAATTATATTTATTGCAACATTTATATATAAGTTGTATTATTTCTATTATTCTGATTTGATGGATGAGATTTGTCATTCATATTAATTAAATAATTGCCAAGTGACATCTTAATCTAAATCGTGTCCAAGCACTTTATTTCTGGATTTGTCTCTTTGTATTTTATATTTTAATAATATAATATCATACACTGATACAGTGGTTTATTTGAGGCTAACCCCACCCCTGAGTGGAAGTCATATAGCTAGCGGACCAATACAAAAACCTGATTTCACTCGGAGCTCGATTTTATTATTTCATTATAATAGAAGACGGCGTGGCGTGGGCGTTAGAATAAGTTAATTTGAATGAGAGCATAACAATCACAGAAACAGAATAGCGAAAGTTTGAAATAAATTGGACCAATATTAAGAAAGTTATACGTGTTTGAAATATGAGATCACTACAACTGTGCGAATCTCAAATCGGCAATTTTGTCTATGGATTGTGACGTACTGACAGATATTACTCTCTCGTTTGTCGCGTACACAAATATCACTTATTCTGTTTTTCTGCCAAGTGCCTTCACCTTTGGGGCACTACTCAAAATAAAAAGAACAGACCATCCCGAGTCATACATTTATGAAAAGTTGAAATTTTAATCCTTTTGTGTATAAGAACAAATGGAAAAATTGTACGCCACTACATCACATAGACATTATCAATTCAACCAATTTGAAGACCATCGTATCTGGGACTTTGACTGCTTCATGAAAAATTTCTAGAATTTCAAAAGGTTTAATAAGATTAATAAACATAGTTTCAGAATTATCTTGACCAGGTAGAAAATTAGAAAAATGTGTAGAAGTATCAGGTAAAGTACTTTCAATTTCAGATGCAATTCTACTAAAATATTCATTGCAAGTATTAACTACTTCTTGACCGTCATAGACACATATTCCATGTTTTTCAATAAAAATCGACTTGTACCTTTCCATGAACTGAAGAAAGTAATTAATGTATGATTTTCTAAGTTGCTTCAGTATTATTTGAACATCCTCAAATGATTTACAGTAATAATCCCTCATGCATTTACGTATTGCACAGGTGACATTATTTCTCATTTGAATATACACTTATTTCCGGTATAAGCTTGGATTTTTTATATATTTCTGATACGTTATAGTCTTCTTTTTGCACAATTTTTTGAAGTTTGGAGGCAAACAAAGGCTTAGAAATAGATTTATTCTTACGTTGGGTAAATATTTGTTAAAGTTGTCATTCGAGATACGCATTTAACAATCAAATTCACTATCGACATCCTTGCAAATCCTAATTTATTACTAATAGCATTTCACACAATTTGGCAATTGTTATTATCATTGATGTCATGTTTTTTTAACAGTTTTATATTCGTTTAAATCATCCGCAACTGGAAGTTTGCGAGCTGTTAAATCAGATCTGGACTAGCCTATGAACAAAGTACCATTGTACAAGGAAGGAAAGTGAATAGAATCAGCATTACAAATTAATAAGAAATTACGTTGGGTGTACCTGTGGCAGTATTTACATGTACATCAATAACAATTTCTTATGCACGCTAGCTTACATGGTTTGTTGTAATCCCTGAATTCTACCAATCGATATTTTTTATATATTTGTTTGTTTATTAGTTTGTTTGTGTGTTGTTAGTTTTTACTCAATTCGTTTTTATATTTTTCTCGAAATAAGTAACTAATCCTTTCATCCGATACCAGGTGCCGCAATGGGACGATTTCGACTGCAGCGCCACCGGTCTCAGCGAAGAAACATGCATGCTCGCCATGAAGAACGCAAGCATCCCTGCCAACTACACGAGCGACCACCAACTCGTCTTTGAGCAATGCGTGAAATACAACGTGTCTGGGGAGGCATTCGATCCGGAAATCGACCCGTTCCACGACCCCGGCTGGCCGACATCGCAAGTCATGGAATGCGACAGCGGATGGGTGTACGACAAAAGTCAATACAAATCGTCCATAATAACGGATGTAAGCTACTTCCCTAATATATAAACCCAAACGCGGACAATAGGCAAACTGAATGTAAGAGAGGGGAGTATACTTGTAAGATTATTTTTACAGCGGCATCTTCTCAATTATAAATGATGTCCCTTAAAATTAACTTTGCTCAATATTTTGTTTCAACAGAATGTTTGAAGATTTTTTCCTCTCTAACATATCTAACACGTCCTGTTTATATTTATAACCCTACATGGTACATTAAAGATAAAGACCAGTTATGGTCATGCGTTTGCATTGTGAAAGAAACGTTGTGGAATCGATCAGAAAAGGTTGATCATCTAGCATATAAGTATTGGTGTGTACTGTAAGGTTCTGGAATCATCAAAATGATAAGAAATATGGCCTTGTCTTCGTAAAGTTACAAGCACTGTACACAGAAAGATGTATATGGGACTACGCACACGTGCGCGACACGTGCGTTTATCTCTCACAGGCCAATAGATAAACTAATTTACCAAATATATCAATTAGTAGGTGGTTTCCCGGCAAAAATGTTATCATCATGTATTAGTCATAACATATTCTGTCACATGATTGGCAATAAGAGCTTCCATTTGTATTTTTTAAAATTGGGGCGTTTCCAATACTGGTCTTTATCTTTAAGTGCGTTGTTTCATCCTTTATTTATTTCAAAGAAATTGTATTACATGGATACCAGGACTTTGATCTCATTCCAGACTCAGGGCAGGTCATATAATTTTACAGCACTATAACAAATGTTAATCATTTGGGGTTTATATTTGGTCGTCCATTATTTCGAATAGATTTTAAACTCGTATCAAATGTATACCCGTACAAAGGAATACTACTATTAATTTGCCTATTACTATTTGTTACTATATAATCATCAGTTTGCATTATTTTTGCATTAGTAATTCCTTTTAAAACTCTACCACTGTCCATTATTGATTTCAATTTCTTTATTAACAATTAATAACAATAAAAACCACTCTTTTCTCTACCTCTCTGTAACGAAAGTTTTAAATTTTTGTCTTAACATAGATCAAATAGGTGTATATTTGGCATGTAAAATATCATACTATGTCTACTTATATAGTGATGCTAATTGTAATGAAACCTTAATGGAATACTAACAACACTAATCATTCAACGTGTATCTATCTGTCTTATTATCCCACAAATCTTTTCCATTATCTCGATACAATCTCATTCGAATGCTTGGGCGTTGCCCCATTTTTGTCTCTGTCTGTCTCCATCCTCCCTTTTTCAGTTTCCTCTCTCTCTCTCTCTCTCACTCTCACTCTTTTCGCATCCCTTCTCCCCTTCCTGCCTCTTCCTCTTGTTTAATCTTTAAATAGTATGACCTAGTGTGCGGAGCAGAAGATCAAACCCAAGTATCCCAATCGGTATTCTACGCCGGGTATTTAGCCGGTTCTATCATCAACGGAGTACTGGCCGATATGTGAGCTAAAACGAGCTTATTATTTAAAGTGTGTTGTGTCCATTGTACCCGAGGCAGCTTTTCTATCTAGCTATTTAAGTATCTTCTCCCGGTTCGGAGGTTGATTGCAACATCTCTACATTTCACTCTATCCTCTGTCATTCTGGTGCACCCTTGCAGTTTTAGTCCACTCCAGTTCTTGACATTCTCTTCCCAATTGATTCTGGGTCCCCCTCTCGGTCTACTTTCTTCCACTTTTCCTTTTAATACATCCTTTAAGAGGCTTTGGGGCATTTTAATATGACCAAAGTATTTGATTTTACTCTCCTTAACTAATCCTACTAGTGCAATTTGTTTACCCCCTACCATGTGCAATATCTTTTTGTTGGTTTTCATTCGTTTCCAGGATATTTTCATCATTCTTCTGTAAATCCACATTTCTAAAGATGTTATTCTATTTTCCATGGCTTTGCTTATTGTCCATGTTTCTGCTCCATACAACAGGACGGACCATACATAACAGTTTACTAGTCTCAACCTAAGCGCAAATTTCACCTTTCTATTTGTGAATAATCCTTTCATTGCCAGAAACGTATTCCGAGCAATTTCTATTCTTCTTTTTATTTCTGCTTCGCATCTGGCATCATCATGTCCTAAGTAGATGTAATTACTGACCTGCTCAATGATATGTCCATCGAGTTTTAAACATATTCTAGGCTTATTCTCTATTCTACTAAAAATCATTGACTTAGTTTTCTTGACATTCATGCTTGGACCAAACTCTTCACTTTTGACTTTTACAATACCCAATACATGTTGTAAATCTGCTTCATTTTCTGCGCAAAGTACAATGTCATCGGCATAACGTAAATTATTAATATTTACACCCCCAATACTACACCTTTCATATCTGAAATTTCCCTGAATACCAACTCTGTGCACAAGTTGAACAGAGATGGGGACATTACGCTTCCCTGACGTACTCCTCTTTTGATTTTTGTGTAACCTGTAATTCCATTGTTAATTTTGATGACAGCTGAGAGCTGACAGCTGAAGAGAGAGGCAAAGAGGGAGGGGGAGAGATCGAGAGAGAGAGAGAGAGAGATAGAGAGAGAGATATGGAGAAAGAGAGAGAGATAGATAGGAACGGAAGGTGGACACGGTGGAGGACGTAAAGGAGAGAAGAGGATATAAATAGAGGGAGGGGAAAAAGGAAAAGGAAGGGGAACGAGTAGTACACGACACCTATAGATAAATTGTTTACTATCTATCTGAAAATTAATAGACAAGTTTCGCAACGTGTCCACGTCGGATGCGCAGGTCCCCGCGAAGCGCGCGGACGCGACTGACTCCACCCACCCGCCAGGAACAATCGTATCCCAGCAGGCAAAATGCGAATTGCACACGATATCCGCTACCAGGCTGGCAATACATTAGAGCTCGCCTTACCTAGCAACAACCAACGCACGCAACTCACACCGCCCATCGAAACACAACCACTCCCAACGGTGAATGGAGCCACCCGCATCCAGACACCCCAACAAATTAAAGACTCACTCACCCAACCCAAACACACTATGAAACCGGTCCATTATGTTGCACATTTAAAAAAAACGGCTTTATGATAAATTATGCGTAAAAACAGAGCAAAGGCAAGATTGAGCAGGGGGTCAATTGGCAGGTGTTAGAATTACAAGGAAAATATATAACTGTTTGGCCTTCAAAGGGTTGATTCATCACCAATAGGGTCATCGTTTAACATTAGCATTAAACATATGAATGACATTCGGTACAAAGGATTGTCTGTAACGACAGCGATTGTATATCATTTGGCAAATACTAGTCAAATGTTCACCCCAAATTCTTTTAAGGCCACATTTTCTTCCCGTATTATCCCATCTGGCCCTTCAGATTTAGAAGTTCCCAGTGAATGCAGAGCTTGTTTAACTTCTGGTTCCAGTATACTTGGACCCTCGCTTTCAGTGATTGGAAGTTCTGGACCTCTATCATCATCAAAATAGGTCTTGGATATGTTCTTCCCATCTTTGTTTAATATCATCCTTTTCAAAGAGGGAAGGTGTTTCATCTTTGTTCTTGATACATCCGCTTGCTGCCTTGTTTTTCTTCTTCTTAAAATGCTTGATTTCTCTGTGCGTTTCATTTGTTTGGTTTGTCTTGGAGAAATGCTCAATTTTGAACTATAGGTTGGTCATTATAATGTACATTATTTGCAAAAGGCAGCAACTCTTCCCGAATGCTATTTACAGCAGAACTAATTGTTCGGGGACCAGTCAGGCTTTTATCTCGTTTTTCTTTCTGTGTGTACTTCATGATGTTGCAGACAATGTCAATGGTAATATACATAGTGAGGTACCAAACTCTTCCATGGCCGTTGGCTCCATATGAGCTCATCCGCCCTTAAGTTCTATATGTTATAGATCTGTAGGAAGGCTACACACCCTATGTTATTCGGGTGATGGTTCAGTTGAGCTGTCGCGAGCATCAAGAGAATGGCATGATGAAACAGCAAACACCTTAAACTACGAACTAGCCCTACCGCGAAAAAAAAGCCTGATCTTGCTGCACCGTTCTCTAACAATTTAAGGTACAAGACCAGCTAGAACATCATTAACAGGTGCTCTAGTAAGGCAGGTTATACCCTACTTACTAGTTAGAGCTAGCCATGTATCATCCAACTTGATCTCCCATAACTCTCAAGGCATCTACAACTATCCATCACCCTGCACGTCGCTGGCTGTACTGTCTACGGCATTACAGTAGCGATTGTGAGACAAGAAGCACTCAAAATTGGCCAGACGGAGGCAACTTTTAGGTTGCGTTAATACCTACGCTAATCAATCAATAAGCCTATAAGGTGATGATTGCTTGCGCCAGTAATTCAACTCAGTTTTTGCACTGTTCGTTTCACGCTTGTTTTTTAAAATATGATAGCAGTTTATAAAAGACCACTGTAGTCACTGACGCAGTCCTACGTTAGTAAAAAAAAAAAAAAAAAAAAAAACGCTTCGTGTGCAACAGACATCAGTTCATTGTACTTTATGTACACATCATTCTTTCTCATTTTCTTCCTTTGGTTGTTCATTATACATAAGATGTTACTATTGCTTTAGTTTGACCTGGTATGTGGAATGGAAGATCAGACTCAAATATCCCAATCAGTTTTCTACGGCAGGTTTCCTGGCTGGTTCAATCATCAACGAAACATTGGCGGATATGTAATCAATAGATTTAAAGGGGATCCGTCATGCATGTCCTTGTTTAGCTTGTTGCGGTTTGGGTTCGGGGTTTTCGTGGTGCTGTGGTGCTGTAATTTAACGGTCATTATCCTATTATATTTGAGGGGTTTTAATTTTGCAGTTATGGTGGTCCATTAAATATATCCTTTACGAAATGCCTAATTTTGTACATCTCAATTTTGATTGGATAATTATCTGTAAAATATACATCATTATCTAAAATTTACAACATTGTATATTTTAATTCAGGTTGTATCGTTTCCACCCTACATTTCGTTGAACAAATCGCCCACATGAAGATATATAATGTGTGTGAGTGTGTGTTTGCGTGTGAGTGTGTGTGTGTGTACAAATATGATTATATATACAATACATATATAAAGTCACACTTGTATAGACATACATGTATATAGAAACATATGTAAATCTCTCACAATATTGCAACGTATATAGCTGAAAGGCCATCCCACAAAATACTTCATCTGTACTTTCTGAAGGAAATCAGCCTTCATGTACATATCATTCCTGGCGGTACGTTTGCCTTAAGTACGTCATAAGGTCATGATCATAATGATTACCGTAAGTATGACAATGATCGGCAAAGTTATTTTAATCATCTGCAGCATAGTCTACATTATTTCCATTATCTTCATCGTTATCGTCATCGCCTCCAGCGTTACCTTCGTCATCATTGCTACATGTATTTTCGTCATCATCATTATCATTGTCATCACCATCGCCATCACCACAACCATCATCATCATTACACCACCATCATCATCGTCATCATCATAATTTCATCATCATTTTGTCGTCATCATTACAATCTTCATATATTTCTTTATTATCTTCGTCGTCGTTATTATAACCACAATCGCCTTCGTAATCATATGCCATCATTTTCTCACGGCCGTTGTCATTTAACAAATAGTATCATTGCTTGTAGATTTCAACTTTTGCTTTATACTTGTATGTTTAAAGAGTTGGACGATGGTGGATACTTATGGTATTGATGTTAGTCCGGCTAATCACGGGGATAGCTATAGCATTCTCACCCAACTGGTGGGTCTTCACTGTCCTGCGGTTCTTCCAGGGGTACGCTGCTATCTCTCTTTATATCATCGCCTTCATTGTAGGTAAGAGATTAAAGTGGACATTCAAAGAAAATCATCATGTGTCAAATAATGTAACACTAGAAACTGGTAAGCTAACATGTGGTAATCGTACAAGTTTAAGGTCAGCTACATATCGGTTGATTTATACAAATACAAAAAACCACCTCCATATCATCTAGGATATACGAAAGATTCGCCAGAAAAAGAACGATGTTTTAATGACGTCACATAATGCACAAATACTGCCCAAGCAAACGACATCCCATAAAGAATGAAAATAATTTCAATGCTATTATTTCTCAAATTATAATGAGTTTGGTGTATATAAAAGTAACGGCATTTCACACCATTCAAAAGGTTATATGAAACAGATTTTGATAACTAAAATTCTGTTGTTTGTAAATACACATAATATAGGATTAATTAACAGTAAAAGAAACAAGACTTTCAAATTGAAAAACCCTAGAATAATAGCATGAACGGCTTTTGTTCCCTCTTGAAACGCCGAACTTACCGCGGTGTATGCAGCTGGAAGTACAATGGCGCCTTATTTTGTTTACAAGCGACAGATTCCGTTTTTTTATCGATGCATTTTTCATCAAAATAATACCATGCGCGGGGTTTAGAGTGAGGCAATAGATTGAACATTTAGCCTAACGGTAGTGGAGTGAGAAAAAGAACTGAAGAGAAGATGACAAAACAGGCACTGAAAATGTGTGCGAAAGATGGGACATCGTCTGCTTGTGCAAATCATGTCCATTCTCAGCAGCGATCGGACAGCTCTTCAGTTGCTATGCCGGGGCTGTATTTAAGCGTTTTGTAATTGATAATAATCTTTACCTCGAATGTTTCCAAGCATTAAATTTTGATAAACTTGTCCAATCAAAGTTTCACCTTTGCAATAATGAAAATGAAGTTAGTTTTTAAAATCAAGAAATATCTACTTTGAGAAGAATGTGGTAGCCCTTCTCATCCACCCCCTATAGCGCTCATAGTGCTAAGGCAAATGTTGACTTGTACCTTTAATTCTAAGATTTGACTATGAACCCCTTCTCTAAATAAATAGAAAATGCACATGTCCTTATACAGCGCAAATTCTCAGCTACATCATATCTAAATTCGGAAGAAAATTGAGTTGAAACAACACTGACAACAGAACATTGAGAATATGACGTCAGTAATTAAAGATATACAACCTTACTTTAAATTGCAATTTGATGACGTCGTAACCTCTGTTAAGTATAAATGAGGCATGAAATCATATCTTCTTTTCACGCCCTTTGAGAATATGCAATAAAATCTGGGGGCCACCTTCCATTCTGAAGAGTTAAAGTACTATCAAATTTGGCTCCAAGCGGGGATCTCTACAACAACCATTATCTGAAACGGGTTTAAAATAGAATAAAGAATCGTGTAAGACATTGGGAATACACTTTTCTTTTAATACCAACCGTTTATTTGACCTTAATTATAAGACAAAACTTAAGTCAATTGAAAACACTCTGAATTGTTGGCGCCCTAGAAATTTATCCCTAGTTAGGAAGATCTGTGTCGTAAAGACCCTATTGTTGCCTCAACTTTTATGTTCTCTGTGTTATGTATTAAGATACCAAAATCTTTTTTAAAAACATTGAATACAATTTGTTATATTAAAGTTCATATGGAATGGAGGCAATGATAGGGTCAAAAGACAATTCATGTGTAATGATTTTTCGTTATGTGGTTCAAAAATGATTGACCCCTATTCACATGCTATTGCTCAGAAAATGTCTTGGGTTAAGATGCAACTAGACGATAATTATATAAGCCTATGGATATTCATTGAGCTTTCTGTTCAATAAAGAAAAGAATATTTTATGAAAGGCTCATGCCCCTGACCAAATTTTGAACAAATTATACTCGAGTCAATTAGCTGATTTCCTTCGAACGTGGTACATTTTTAGAGAAAACTTTGTGAAAGCTGAATTTGATATGGCTTTTTCATCAATTAGATCTTGTCAATGTATTTGGTTTAATAAAAATATTAGCTCAAAATCCAAAAATTATTTTTTGTATCAGGGTTGGAATGATAAAGGTATTATTTTTATAAGTGATTTGCTTAATCCTCCTCACCCTGGTAGCAAACTTTTTGAAGAATTGATACTTGATTACGATATTAATCCTAGGGATAGGAGGAAATACAATTTTCTTATGAAAAATGTTCCTTCTGATTGGTTGGTCTCATCAGATCTTAATCATGATGTAATCTTTGATGCCTTTATCAATACACTTGTGCAAGCTAGGAAGGTTCCCAAATATGCTTATAATGTCATACTAGAGCCACATGTTCCCGAAAAGAAATTAACATTCTGGAAAGAACTTTCTGACCCTAACCCTATAGAATGGGACAAGATTCATATTAATAATTTCAAATGTTCTATAAGCACTCGCATTCGTTCATTTTATTTCAAACTATTTCATAAAGCCATAGCATTAAATAACTTTTTGTTCAAAATTAAACGAAAGAATTCTCCTAATTGTTCATTTTGCGATAATGAACCCGAGACTTACCTACATCTTTTCATCGAATGTCAGACTGTAAAACCCATTTTGGATGATACCATTAAAACTATTAATCAGAAGATTAATAAAGTAGTGAATTTTTCAATATTTGAAAGAATGTTTGGCTATGAAAAGGATATGTTTTTGACGTATTTATTTCTTATTGATTGATTGATTGATACATTTTATTTCAAATTCAGTAAAAAACACTAAAAAACAGGTTATAAACATTTACAATGTACATATAAAATTAACTTAAATATGTGAAACAGAGTAATAACAATTAAATACAAATAGTTGGAAAATGAAAAAGGGTGAAAAATACTACATTTATTTATGCAAATTTCAAAGTAAAATACCCAATTTTCAGGGTTTCAGAACTTACATTGACTATAATAAAGATCTTGAATATCGTATTGCAAAAAAGAAAAACAAACTGCCCTTGCACTTTAAAAAATGGAAGTTTGTCTTATAATCCTGTTTTATAATGTTGTAAATGGTGTAAATTTACTTTTCGTGAGGTTTTGATCTGCGTTTTACTGCTTTTTTGTAATGTTTTTATAATAACTTGAAAATATTGTGATTGTTTTTTTTTATTGTTCAATAAAACACATAAAGAAAAAAAAAAATTGTCAAGAATAGGATCAGGAATCCAAATATTTGTAAAAGCTGGGTTTTTAGCTTTCATAAGTCCAGCGTACGGGAAAATGCGAGCGTATGCGCGTGACCGCAAATTTTTTGGAAAAGGTTGAGAATAGCCTTAAAAATATGCAAACTTAATTTGAGACAATTTTGAGCATTTTCAATTTGTTGAGTGATACGTTGATATGCTGCGCATTAAGTGTCGTGATATAGTATATTAAGTATTATGCCATTTCGTTAATCACTAGATGACGTCACATTATGCAAATGACCTACGTGTGTCTAGGCCTCAATAGGGTCTTATAGGGAAATGTACAGAAAGAAAAAAACTAACAATCCTAACGAATATAAGAGGTGTTATATACAATTGTATATACCTCCTACTAATATCAACCTTTTTTTCTGCCTCTATTCTCTAGGAACCGAGTTTGTCGGGCCATCGAAACGTAACGTCACCGGCATTATCTTCGTCATCCCTTTTGCTCTCGGCAACGTTTGCCTCGCGGGCATCGCCTACTTCGTACCATACTGGAGGACTTTAGAACTAATTTGCGTTTCCCCGGCACTTATCTACATTGGCTTGATGTTGTAAGAGGTTTTACAGAGTCATTACTCTTTTATATCTGTAGTGTTGTGTCTATGCAGGCATTAGATTCTCATAACTCTCATCAGCGTTTAATTGGTTTGGATTACAAGATTCAAAGAGAACCTCATCCCCCCCCCCCCCCCAAAAAAAAAAAAAAAAAAAAAACTTTATATATTCTGAGAGATTCATTAAATCCTACAAGATTCCCCACCAAAGTAATAGAGAGAGGCAAAAAGCAAGAATAATATACAGTAGTATGTGAAATCGTTCATCAGGTTAATGTATTCAAACTCATGGAGGACCCCTTCCTGGGTGTGTTTGGGATGATGAAGCATTTCATTCACCTCCTATTATCCTTTGTACTACAAAAGCCTGAAAACGTAAATTACATAAACAAGTTGGTGCTCTTCTTGGGTAAAGGTTTCTCATGAATGAAAAGTATTTGCCAACTGCTATATATATTTTTTAATGAATTAGTTGCGATTTTTCTCCTGTTATATATTTTGCACCAAATATATTTTCTATCTTCTCAGCCATGATTTTTCCTCATTGAATAGTAAATGATTTCTCACTAAAGCTTGGTGCATAATACATGTACAAATTAAACTGGTACGTCACATTTTCAAGAAAATGGCTGCGCACATGTCATGCTAAAAGGCATTCAAATTCATGATATTCAAGCATACGTTAAATAATTGCATTAGATGTAAGATTGGTTCGAAGAAGAGCATTAATCCCTTTGTTTTGACGCCAACGATTCACGGTTATATTAAACAAAAACACAGGAAATTATACATGTTGTGACAACGCAAGTTTTTTTTGTTTCTCTCCTGTCAGCTTTCTTCCGGAATCAGTGCGTTGGCAAATATCGATGGGAAAGTATGACGAGGCTGAGAAGGCTCTAGTGAAGATTGCCAACTCGAACAACAAGCCCCTTTCAAGTCCATTTTTCAGCAGTGATTTCAAGAAGGAACAAGTAAGGATTTAAATATAAAGACCAGTTCTGGTAATGCGATTGCATTGTGAAAGAGAAAAGTGTATTATGCAGAAATCAATTAACAGGGAAGCGGATCCTCTCAAGCAAGATGATGAAGGGAGGGGGTGGAGCACCAGATGGAGGAAAGAACAGTAGGAGAAGGAAGAGAATATGTAATGACTTTGGCGGTTCCCCTTGCTGTAGAATTAGTTTGGTGGGTTTGTGTGTGTTCGCGCGTGTGTTTGTGTGTGGTGCCAACTTGAAGCAAAGTGAAGATTCAGACGACGCAAAAATAATGTATTTGTTTTCATAACGACTCCAGAGCCCTCTATACACAGGGTTTGGCCAACTTGGTTTCACTGGGTCACAACAAGGCGTATATTATTTTGTTTTGTGCTTGCCCAACAAAGCAGTAGTCGCCATATTTTGTCCAACTCGAACCGGGTTGGCCAAACACTCCTTATCAATGGCACTGAACGGCTCTTGAATGCACCCCTCCCCGGTAAAAGAGTTGACTGGTAATTTCCAATGGTGGTAGGGAGGAAAACAAAACAATTTCCAGTAATTCATCGTTTTTTTTTAAATCTCTGTTTGTCCTAATAAGTACTTGATTTGATGTTATTTATTTTTCCACTCAAATATCCATAAGTTTAAATGAAATATATAAACTATACAGTATAACAATACATAATAAAACAAATAAATTATACAAGTAACGAAATACGTTTGTAATAAAAAAGGTTTACAGAGTACATTTAAGTTTTAGAATAAGAGACAAAATATTTTAAATTGCTTGATAAACTAAGAGGGGAAAAAAGGGAATCTCAGAATAGGTAGGCTTGTTATTCGAGATTAGAATTTAGAATTGCTTCTAGTCACTTTCTCATGACATGCAATTCTGTCACCACAGACATTGCACATATTCATATTGGTTTTCAGATAGACAATCTAATGCTCTGTTACATTTAGGATATGTGTAAATTATTATTACTATAAGTAATAATATTAGTATTATCATTATGATTATAATGAATATCAATTATAGTTAATATTATTTTTATGATTATTATTTTCATTACTATCGTCAATATTATTATCATTAGCATCATCATTATTTTTATTATCTTTATTATTCGTATAGAAGACCGCACCAAAGGAGAGACGAGCTACAGGAATTGATTTATTCCGCCAGCCTCGAATGAGACTACGAACCATCAATCTTATCTTTACCTGGTTTGTCTCATTTAATTTGAACTTCTGATTTAGCCTAAGGCTTAAAATGAATAAAAGGGAATGTTATTAGTAGTAGTAATACATTACATTATCATTATTATTTTTGCTATTGTAATTATCATCAGTATCGATACAGTTGCTAGCTACGATTGCATTAAGCGCTGCCTAGCAATATAGGCCTACTATGTGTTTACAAAGCACTTTATGGCTGTTTTACAGCAGTAGTAAATATTCTGACGCTTGTTATGAATTATAAATTATGATGCAACGTTAACACATGGGCAATGGCTACTATGTGGCTTCTGACATAGTTTTCTCTTCTTCGTGTTGTCCTTCATCAGGATGGTGAATGCAACGGTGTACCACGGTCTATCACTAAACACCTCAAACCTCGGTGTCAACGACTACGTCGCCTTCGCAGTGTCAGGAGCCGTTGAGATCCCCGCTTACCTTCTTGCTGTGGTCGCTGTAGAGATCAAGTTTATTGGACGAAGGATTAGTCTTAGCATGAGCATGTTGGTCGGCGGCGTCGCTTGCCTCTTTACAACCTTCATACGTAAGATAATTACATTTTCATTGATTGAATTTTTGCTTAAAGGGATTGTTTAACAATGTTAAATCTGAGATGCACAGCCCTACTTATTATCAATGTCTGCGATATGGTGTAATATTGAAACCTAACAAAATTGCGCTTAAAATGATCAAGAAGTGCCTCAAATAAGTAATAATCTTTGAGTGACCGGTTTTACCATACTCGTTTTCCCCAATAGACTGGAGTGTTATGAAAACCCTTTTACATACGGTTTTCAAAATTTGTAATTTCAATCATAAATATCTTGATAATCAGACAGGCGATTGGCTTGTAAAAGTCATGGGGTTCCTGACTGACCTAAAGGATGATTGCAGCATGAGCTAAATCCAGAATTTAGTTTCAGAATGTGACACAAATTTACCGGATCCCTTTAAGGTTCTGACATCAGTCATTCTCCTGTCCTCCTTACCTAGCCCTATCCCTTTATTTCTCTCTCTCTCTCTCCCTCTCTACCTCTCTCTCTCTCTCTCTCCGCCCCTCTCTCTCTCTCTCTCTCTCTCTCTCTTTTCCCCCTGCCTCTACCCTCAACAAATCTGAATCGATCAAAGCAATCGTGAAAACAGTGGCAGCTCATGTATTTAAAAGATAAGGACAGCTAATTGTATGCTATCGCAGTTGACAACCAAAATAGATTAACGTCGACGCCCCTTTCCCATAAGTATGTACCATATGTACATAACAGCTGCAAGAAAGATGACAATATCATTTTAACAACATTTTTTCATTCACCCATTTATCTGAACTTGAACAAAAGTCTGCCAATACCCCTTCAGCGATCACTTCCAACAACTTATTTATTTATTTATTTCTATTCCTCTTTTTTGTTTTCTTTCTTTCTGTTTATAATATAGCACCCGGAGCAGCACTTACATCAGTTGCAATGATTGGTAAATTTGGAATTTCGGCATCTTTTGCCATCCTGTATCTCTACACCGCGGAGCTGTACCCAACCAATATCAGGTAAAGCTTGCGTACATATACGCGGTTTTCAAAATAGTGTACTCAATTAATTTCGTTGGCACGGTTAAAGATATTAATAACATCAGCTGATTATAAAATAAAATGATTATAACAAATATTGAAAATTGAATAAAAATGAATGAATAATTGAATAAATGAATGAATAAATGAAAGAATAGATAATAAATAAATAAGTATACTAAGCCAAACCATTCCAGTTAATGCTTTATCCGAAATTATTTACAACTCGAAGAAATAATTAGGTAAAATTGCCTGGAACATCACGGAATTGCAACTAACAATAAGACAGTAATGTTGATACCATTAAGATTTTTTAATACGGTAGACTGAGAAAAACACTTTTCTGTTCGGATGTTTGAGCAATTGAAGGTTCCAAAGGGCAATTTTGACATTCAAAATGGTTTCAAGTCACTTTATTTATTCTATTCATTTGGAAACTTCATGAATATGGCTACTTCAAAAAGACGTCGATATAAGTATATTCATTTCATATGACATCATCTCCTTGAGAAACATAGGAGCGTGGCCATGGGAACCTGCTCGATGTTTGCACGTGTCGCCGGCATCTTGGCGCCCCTTATACTCACACTGGCCAGGATTTGGACTCCACTACCCCTCGTCATCTACGGGTCCGTCTCAGTGATCGCTGGCCTCCTGACTCTCTTCCTCCCCGAAACATTAGGCCAGAAGCTCCCCGAAACGATCGAAGAAGGCGAAAATTATGGAATGTATGTAAACTATTGTTCTAGCTAATCTATTCACACACCCATCTCTCACTTTCTCTCTTTCTCTCCTGCCTGCATGCTTCATTCCCTCCTCCTACCCTCCATCTCACTTCTCCCTCCCCCTACTTCCTCTAGCCTCCCAATCCCCAACCCCTTCCGCAATCCCCACCCCTGTTCCTCCTCTCCCCAACTCCCTCCATCCGCTGTTATTACTTATTTCAATGACAATGCAAATTATTAATTCCTTTTCTTTAACTGCCGCGCACTCTATCTTTAACAAATAATGAGATTATCTTGGTGTGTATTATTTCTAGAAAATGATATACTTTCTTTTTTAGTAGTTGATAAGTTCTGCATTTTATGATTCACTTATATACAAAGAGAATCACTCAAGAAACCGAAAAGAGGGCAAATCTATTTGACTATGTTTAAACCGTGTTTGATATAACTCCTATCAAACAAGCTTTACTTCTGGATGGTATTTCGCAACGTCCCATTAGCAACCAATCGAGAAGGGATTGGGAGTGCACATTTGCGTTCATAGTCCTAGATCGTTGCTTTTATTTTGCTTTTGGAAGAAGATGGATACTTGAAGTTTGTGTGTTTTATCGTTTATAGTGCTCTAAAGATCGCTTGATTTATGTTCCAGTCCTCGATGGAGTGTAAAATTAAGGAATATTCAAAAATGTTGGTAGGGGTAGAGTATCATATATAATTATACTGAGGAACGTATATTACCCTATAACGCTACACCAAACCTAAAACACACACTTCAACTCTTAACCCTCTACACCTTTGATATCCCGGAGCAATTTATTGTTGTAGTAGCAAATGTTGAATCGCCCATATGTGTAACGCTGTGATCTTGTTATCTTCACACAGGGAATCTGACGAGAAGAACACCCTTTCCGGTAAAGATGGCGTCTACATTCGCTGCCAGGATGATGAAGAGGTCACCATCATAGATTAATTTAATTCTTTATTTAATTTTCAAGATGAGAATGACCTCGGCAAACGGGAGAATGACGTGCGAGACGATCTACCTGAATAACCCTAGAAAAAGTACTTTTGCCAAAAAGCGTTGTACAAAACGATAAATCGGAATGAAGAAGTACTGTAAACATTTAGCAAACACATTCGATAATTAAACGTAATGGGAATGTCAATATCATATTGTGCGTCCAACATATATCATGTTTTGGGTGATGTGATACGTTATTGTCATGTTGGCTGCAATGTTTACACATTTTGAATAAATGACGGAGGAGCTTATCAAAATTGCTCATAAACAGTTGTATTAGGGTTTTTTTCGACAGTCTTTGCAGTTGTCTGTGTCTATTGATATTGCACTGTTACGCTGTTGCTATTGAGGGAACACCATCTTTGCATGAATTTTTAGATCCCATTCCCTCACATTGTTTAACTAGAGTTGTTAACCTCTCGATGAAAATCAGTTTCTTTCCCCCACAGTAGAATTATATTCATACGAATTTTAAATTGGATAATTTCCATTGGCTGAAACAAAACATGGAAGGCTGAAACTATGCTAAACACAGCGATTAGCAGTGTGGAAATACTCTTCAGATCATAGAATTCATGTCCTTCTCCCCGAACAAAAATTTGTGAATTAAAGTTTACTCTCGTAGAATCCAAACAAAGATGGCATAATTGCCACAGTACAAGAACCGATCGACCGACCACCTTGTTGACAAGGGGAAAACGTATTATCTCTCCTTTTCTCTCTCTCACTCCTCTCTCTCTCTCTCTATCTCTCTCTCTAACTCTCTCTCACTCTCTCTCTCGTTATCTCTCTCTCTCTCTCTATCTCTCTTTTTTTTTATCTCTCTCTATCTCTTGGGTATCAATAATCTCTTATCTATACTGACGTGTTATGGCCCTTTATAGCAATAGCAGTATTCTGTAAACAATTTTGTTAGACACTATAATATTTATTACTTATTTATCATAAACTCGTTCAAAGTATAACGTATCGTGATAATACAAAACGTGGCGAAGATGGGATGCACCCCCACCCCAAACCGAATTATAAAGAAAAAAACATTTTGAAAATCACCACCATATATTCGGTCACTGTGTGCACTTTCTTGTTTTTTTTTAGACAATTTATTCGATGACAAACTTAAATGTTTTACTATAGATAAACAAAATTTTGCTCGCTTGATTTATTCGCTGGCCAAAATTAAAAACTCGAGAGAGAGAGAGAGAGAGACCCTTACGAGATATGGTGTATATGCGCTTTTGCCAGTGTTCTTTTTTTCCCACCTAAAGTTTAGTTCAACATTGAGATAATGGTCATATATTTCATGTGAGTATATAAATGTCCTAGGGAGGGAAAAGGTGATGGCGTAAATAAAGTTTTACCTTTATTGATTTTGGTACATTTCAGCATTACGACTATTACATGGTAAGGCTATTGAACACCATTTTGACCTTTGTATTTATGATTTACTTGTCAGCTGAAGTGTATCAGTACGTATTATTGGCATATATTTTTCTGTATTCTCTTGCAATGTACTTTGTTATACACCCATTTGTATAAAGAAACAAGCGATTTAACCAGGGCTGTTTTTGTTTTTTAATTTTTGGAAGGTATAAATTAATATAAATTTACGCTTTCATATTTTGTTCATTACAAACGTTCTCGAAACGACTGTCCTAACGCAAAAGTATCTCAATATCACTTAATGAAATTAGTGTATAAATAATGATGCAATGATGAAGTACAAAGTCAACAACAAAATTGTACAGAGTGTGATTTTTTACAAGAGTTATATTGGATGCCTATACTTTGAATAATTACGGATATTAGTGAACTAGTGAATGATTGAGGAGATGGGCGAGAGATAGAAAGATAAAGAGACACAGAAAGAACACAAGAGCGAAGGAAGAAAATAATGAATGAACAAATCTATAACTTAATAAATGCATGAATGTATAAATAAATCGATAAATGAATAAAGGTAAGAAAGAACGTATGCCTGCAGGGGCGGTGATACCGGGGTTAGGAGTACGTTTCCCCCATGACAATCTTAAGGAGGATCTTTAGGTAATATTTTGGTGAAGTAGGTCATTGTTCTTTATAAAGCCTCATCGTTAGGTAATTATGGATATAAGAAGTTGACGTGTAGTAAGGTAGGATGTAAGGGTCATTTGAACTTATTAATTTATGGACATCCACCCCCGGATAACCACCTCTAGTCAACTACCCCTTAGGACAAGTACCCCCTAGCGCAACCACCCTTTAGGACGACTACCCTGCGGGACAACTACCCCGGACATCTACCTCTAGACAACTACCCCCTAGGACAACTATCCCCCAGACAACTATCCCCCAGACAACTAACCCCAGACAACTACCCCCTACGACAACCATCCTCTAGGACAACTAACCCCCGGAAAACTATCCTAGGGGGTAATTATCCAGGGGGAAGTTGTCCTAGGGGGTAGTTATCTGGGTGTTAGTTGTCCGGGGGTATTGTCACGGGGTGAAGTCGTCTTACAGGGTGGTTGCCCTAGGGGTACTTTTCATAGGGGGTAGGGGTCCTGATACACAACTTTGCACACTTCAGAGCACTGAGTTAATGTGATCTTAGTATTCATAATTTTTTTTTTTTTTTTTTTTTTTTTTTTTTTTTTTTTTTTTTTTTTTACTTGTAATGAGGTTTATGCACAGCTTCAAATCTAAACACGTTCAAGTGAGTGGGCGTCACTATCGAATTCCTTCAACCGCCGAGCCCTTATTTTTATTAGGCCACTTCTATAAACCCGATGACATTCTCTTTTTTTATGTTACTAAGCTCATAATAATTAGCTTCATAAAATGCTGGTTGAACCTGAAAAGGGGAGGCTAGTTTGGTCATTACCTTTATCGCGTTATTGGGTCGCAAAACGAAATTAGTAAATACTATAAACGGTAAATCCACACATATTTTAAATGGTTCAGTTGTTCAATAAAAGTGAAATGAGAACTAGAAGGACGTTATTGTAGAGCAACAAAGTCCATGCGTCCTTCTGGAGCTTGGCACTATGCCAGAAGAGGTAACGCAATTTCAAATCACTGTAAAGAAACTTCATGAACTTGTTCATGTTCATTTCGCAAATTACTGCAGGAATATAGTAAGCCTACAACTCTCTGTTACAACGGATCGCCACCCTACAACGTTGTCACTGTACTTTATTTTCTGGATTCTTCTTTGAAGACAAATTTGTGTCGTGTTCATTACTGACTTAATCCCCATCGTCAATCATGATTAGGCTGGATGATATTTTGGTGCAGATCGGCGAGTTCGGGCCTTATCAGAAAAAGGTTTTCGCCATTGTCTGTATGATTGGTTTCACCGCTTCATGGCAATCAATGATCGTCGTTTTCCTAGCCGCATCCGTGGACCACTGGTGTGCGGTGAGTATTGATGTTAATTTTTAAAGGGCAACCCAACCTTATAATAATGTAGCGAAGTAGAGATACCCCCCCCCCTTTAAACCAGATAACCCCCCCCCCCCCTCTCTCTCTCTCTCTCTCTCCTATTTCATCTTCCTCTCTACTGGAGGTCAACAAATTATAGTAAGATGAAACCTGGTCATTTCCACTTGTCCAAATATTCCCAGAATAGGATGTTTGTAGATAATGAGAATGCCCTTTATGTTATTGGAGTTTAGGTCCATTCACATGAAGGAAAAGATAGGATTTAATCTGTTCGCATGGGACTTTGACTGCTTCATGAAAAATTTCTAGAATTTCAAAAGGTTTAATAAGATTAATAAACATAGTTTCAGAATTATCTTGACCAGGTAGAAAATTAGAGAAATGTGTAGAAGTATCAGGTAAAGTACTTTCAATTTCAGATGCAATTCTACTAAAATATTCATTGCATGTATTAACTACTTCTTGACCGTCATAGACACATATTCCATGTTTTTCAATAAAATCGACTTGTACCTTTCCACGAACTGAAGAAAGTAATTCATGTATGATTTTCTAAGTTGCTTCAGTATTATTTGAACATCCTCAAATGATTTACAGTAATAATCCCTCATGCATTTACGTATTGCACAGGTGACATTATTTCTCATTTGAATATACACTTATTTCCGGTATAAGCTTGGATTTGTTATATATTTCTGATACGTTATAGTCTTCTTTTTGCACAATTTTTTTGAAGTTTGGAGGTAAACCAAGGCTTAGAAATAGATTTATTCTTACGTTGGGTAAATATTTGTTAAAGTTGTCATTCGAGATACGCATTTAACAATCAAATTCACTATCGACATCCTTATATATGTATGCAAATCCTAATTTATTACTATTAGCATTTCACACAATTTGGCAATTGTTATTATCATTGACGTCACGTTTTTTTAACAGTTTTATATTCGTTTAAATCGTCCGCAACTGGAAGTTTGCGAGCTGTTAAATCAGATCTGGACTAGCCTATGAACAAAGTACCATTGTACAAGGAAGGATAGTGAATAAAATCAGCATTACAATTTAATAAGAAATTACGTTGGTGTACCTGTGGCAGTATTTACATGTACATCAATAACAATTCCTTATGTACGCTAGCTTACATGGTTTGTTATAATCCCTGAATTTTACCAATTGATATTGTTTATATATTTGTTTGTATATTAATTTGTTCGTGTGTTTGTTAGTTTTTAACTCAATTTGTTTTTATATTTTTCTCGAAATAAGTAACTAATCCTTTCATTCGATACCAGGTGCCGCAATGGGACGATTTCGACTGCAGCGCCACCGGTCTCAGCGAAGAAACATGCATGCTCGCCATGAAGAACGCAAGCATCCCTGCCAACTACACGAGCGGCCACCAACTCGTCTTTGAGCAATGCGTGAAATACAACGTGTCTGGGGAGGCATTCAATCCGGAAATCGACCCGTTCCACGACCCCGGCTGGCCGACATCGCAAGTCATTGAATGCGACAGCGGATGGGTGTACGACACAAGTCAATACAAATCGTCCATAATAACGGATGTAAGCTACTTCCCTAATATATAAACCCAAACGCGCACAAGTGGCATACTGAATGTATTAAGAGAGGGGAGTATACTTGTAAGATTATTTTTACAGCGGCATCTTTTCAATTATAAATGATCTCCCTTAAAATTAACTTTGCTCAATATTTTGTTTCAACAGAATGTTTGAAGATTTTTTCCTCTCTAACATATCTAACACGTCCTGTTTATATATATAACCCTACATGGTACATTAAAGATAAAGACCAGTTATGGTCATGCGTTTGCATTGTGAAAGAAACGTTGTGGAATCGATCAGAAAAGGTTGATCATCTAGCATATAAGTATTGGGGTGTACTGCAAGGTTCTGGAATCATCAAAATGATAAGAAATATGGCCTTGTCTTCGTAAAGTTACAAGCACTGTACACAGAAAGATGTATATGGGACTACGTAAACGTGCGCGACACGTGCGTTTATCTCTCACAGGCCAATAGATAAACTAATTTACCAAATATATCAATTAGTAGGCGGTTTCCCGGCAAAAATGTTATCATCATGTATTAGTCAAAACATATTCTGTCACATGATTGGTAATAAGAGCTTCCATTTTTATTTTTTTTAAATTGGGGCGTTTCCAATACTGGTCTTTATCTTTAAGAGCGTTGTTTCATCCATTATTTATTTCAAAGAAATTGTATTACATGGGACCCAGGACCTTGATCTCATTCCAGACTCAGGGCAGGTCATATAATTTTACAGCACTATAACAAAAGTTAATCATTTGGGGTTTATATTTGGTCGTCCATTATTTCGAATAGATTTTAAACTCGTATCAAATGTATACCCGTACAAAGGAATACTACTATTAATTTGCCTATTACTATTTGTTACTATATAATCATCAGTTTGCATTATTTTTGCATTAGTAATTCCTTTTAAAACTCTACCACTGTCCATTATTGATTTTAATTTCTTTATTAACAATTAATAACAATAAAAACCACTCTTTTCTCTACCTCTCTGTAACGAAAGTTTTAAATTTTTGTCTTAACATAGATCAAATAGGTGTATATTTGGCATGTAAAATATCATACTATGTCTACTTATATAGTGATGCTAAATGTAATGAAACCTTAATGGAATACTAACAACACTAATCATTCAACGTGTATCTATCTGTCTTATTATCCCACAAATCTTTTCCATTATCTCGATACAATCTCATTCGAATGCTTGGGCGTTGCCCCATTTTTGTCTCTGTCTGTCTCCATCCTCCCTTTTTCAGTTTCCTCTCTCTCTCTCTCACTCTCACTCTTTTTGCATCCCTTCTCCCCTTCCTGCCTCTTCCTCTTGTTTAATGTTTAAATAGTATGACCTAGTGTGCGGAGCAGAAGATCAAACCCAAGTATCCCAATCGGTATTCTACGCCGGGTATTTAGCCGGTTCTATCATCAACGGAGTACTGGCCGATATGTGAGCTAAAACGAGCTTATTATTTAAAGTGTGTTGTGTCCATTGTACCCGAGGCAGCTTTTCTATCTAGCTATTTAAGTATCTTCTCCCGGTTCGGAGGTTGATTGCAACATCTCTACATTTCACTCTATCCTCTGTCATTATGGTGCACCCTTGCAGTTTTAGTCCACTCCAGTTCTTGACATTCTCTTCCCAATTGATTCTGGGTCCCCCTCTCGGTCTACTTTCTTCCACTTTTCCTTTTAATACATCCTTTAAGAGGCTTTTGTGCCTTTTAATATGACCAAAGTATTTGATTTTACTCTCCTTAACTAATCCTACTAGTAAAATTTGTTTACCCCCTGCCATGTGCGATATCTCTTTGTTGGTTTTCATTCGTTTCCAGGATATTTTCATCATTCTTCTGTAAATCCACATTTCTAAAGATGTTATTCTATTTTCCATGGCTTTGCTTATTGTCCATGTTTCTGCTCCATACAATAGGACGGACCATACATAACAGTTTACTAGTCTCAACCTAAGCGCAAATTTCACCTTTCTATTTGTGAATAATCCTTTTATTGCCAGAAATGTATTCCGAGCAATTTCTATTCTTCTTTTTATTTCTGCTTCGCATCTGGCATCATCTGTGATGTCCTAAGTAGATGTAATTACTGACCTGCTCAATGATATGTCCATCGAGTTTCAAACATATTCTAGGCTTATTCTCTGTTATACTAAAAATCATTGACTTAGTTTTCTTGACATTCATGCTTGGACCAAACTCTTCACTTTTGACTTTTACAATACCCAATACATGTTGTAAATCTGCTTCATTTTCTGCGCAAAGTACAATGTCAGCGGCATAACGTAAATTATTAATATTTACACCCCCAATACTACACCTTTCATATCCGAAATTTCCCTGAATACCAACTCTGTGCACAAGTTGAACAGAGATGGGGACATTACGCTTCCCTGACGTACTCCTCTTTTGATTTTTGTGTAACCTGTAATTCCATTGTTAATTTTGATGACAGCTGAGAGCTGACAGCTGAAGAGAGAGGCAAAGATGGAGGGGGAGAGATCGAGAGAGAGATAGAGAGAGAGAGATGGAGAAAGAGAGAGAGAGAGAGATAGATAGGAACGGAAGGTGGACACGGTGGAGGACGTAAAGGAGAGAAGAGGATATAAATAGAGGGAGGGAAAAAAGGAAAAGGAAGGGGAACGAGTAGTACACGACACCTATAGATAAATTGTTTACTATCTATCTGAAAATTAATAGACAAGTTTCGCAACGTGTCCACGTCGGATGCGCAGGTCCCCGCGAAGCGCGCGGACGCGACTGACTCCACCCACCCGCCAGGAACAATCGTATCAAAGCAGGCAAAATGCGAATTGCACACGATAGCCGCTACCAGGCTGGCAATACATTAGAGCTCGCCTTACCTAGCAACAACCAACGCACGCAACTCACACCGCCCACCGAAACACAACCACTCCCAACGGTGAATGGAGCCACCCGCATCCAGACACCCCAAAAATTAAAGACTCACTCACCCAACCCAAACATACTACGAAACTGGTCCATTATGTTGCACATTTAAAAAAAAAAACGGCTTTATGATACTAATTATGCGTAAAAACAGAGCAAAGGCAAGATTGAGCAGGGGGTCAATTGGCAGGTGTTAGAATTACAAGGAAAATATATAACTGGTTGGCCTTCAAAGGGTTGATTCGTCACCAATAGGGTCATCGTTTAACATTAGCATTAAACATATGAATGACATTCGGTACAAAGGATTGTCTGTAACGATAGCGATTGTATATCATTTGGCAAATACTAGTCAAATGTTCACCCCAAATTCTTTTAAGGCCACAATTTCTTCCCGTATTATCCCATCTGGCCCTTCAGATTTAGAAGTTCCCAGTGAATGCAGAGCTTGTTTAACTTCTGGTTCCAGTATACTTGGACCCTCGCTTTCAGTGATTGGAAGTTCTGGACCTCTATCATCATCAAATAGGTCTTGGATATGTTCTTCCCATCTTTGTTTAATATCATCCTTTTCAAAGAGGGAAGGTGTTGCATCTTTGTTCTTGATACATCCGCTTGCTGCCTTGTTTTTCTTCTTCTTAAAATGCTTGATTTCTCTGTGCGTTTCATTTGTTTGGTTTGTCTTGGAGAAATGCTCAATTTTGAACTATAGGTTGGTCATTATAGTGTACCTTATTTGCAAAAGGCAGCAACTCTTCCCGAATGCTATTTACAGCAGAACTAATTGTTCGGGGACCAGTCAGGCCTTTATCTCGTTCTGTGTGTACTTCATGATGTTGCAGACAATGTCAATGGTAATATACATGGTGAGGTACCAAACTCTTCCATGGCCGTTGGCTCCATATGAGCTCATCCGCCCTTAAGTTCTATATGTTATAGATCAGTAGGAAGGCTACACGACCTTTGTTATTCGGGTGATGGTTCAGTTGAGCTGTCGCGAGCATGAAGAGAATGGCATGATGACACAGCAAACACCTTAAACTACGAACTAGTCCTACCGCGAAAAAAAAGCCTGATCTTGCTGCACCGTTCTCTAACAATTTAAGGTACAAGACCAGCTAGAACATCATTAACAGGTGCTCTAGTAAGGCAGGTTATACCCTACTTACTAGTTAGAGCTAGCCATGTATCATCCAACTTGATCTCCCATAACTCTCAAGGCATCTACAACTATCCATCACCCTGCACGTCGCTGGCTGTACTGTCTACGGCATTACAGTAGCGATTGTGAGACAAGAAGCACTCAAAATTGGCCAGACGGAGGCAACTTTTAGGTTGCGTTAATACCTACGCTAATCAACCAATAAGCCTATAAGGTGATGATTGCTTGCGCCAGTAATTCAACTCAGTTTTTGCACTGTTCGTTTCACGCTTGTTTTTTTAAATATGATAGCAGTTTATAAAAGACCACTGTAGTCACTGACGCAGTCCTACGTTAGTGAAAAAAAAAAGAGAAAAAAAAAAAAAAAAAACGCTTCGTGTGCAACGGACATCAGTTCATTGTACTTTATGTACACATCATTCTTTCTCATTTTCTTCCTTTGGTTGTTCATTATACATAAGATGTTACTATTGCTTTAGTTTGACCTGGTATGTGGAATGGAAGATCAGACTCAAATATCCCAATCAGTTTTCTACGGCAGGTTTCCTGGCTGGTTCAATTATCAACGAAACATTGGCGGATATGTAATCAATAGATTTAAAGGGGATCCGTCATGCATGTCCTTGTTTAGCTTGTTGCGGTTTGGGTTCGGGGTTTTCGTGGTGCTGTGGTGCTGTAATTTAACGGTCATTATCCTATTATATTTGAGGGGTTTTAATTTTGCAGTTATGGTGGTCCATTAAATATATCCTTTACGAAATGCCTAATTTTGTACATCTCAATTTTGACTGGATAATTATCTGTAAAATATACATCATTATCTAAAATTTACAACATTGTATATTTTAATTCAAGTTGTATCGTTTCCACCCTACATTTCGTTGAACAAATCGCCCACATGAAGATATATAATGTGTGTGAGTGTGTGTTTGTGTGTGTGTGTGTGTACAAATATGATTTTATATATACAACACATATATAAAGTCACACTTGTATAGACATACATGTATATAGAAACTATTATGTAAATCTCTCACAATATTGCAACGTACATAGCTGAAAGGCCATCCCACAAAATACTTCATCTGTACTTTCTGAAGGAAATCAGCCTTCATGTAAATATCATTCCTGGCGGTACGTTTGCCTTAAGTACGTCATAAGGTCATGATCATAATGATTACCGTAAGTATGACAATGATCGGCAAAGTTATTTTATTCATCTGCAGCATAGTCTACATTATTTCCATTATCTTCATCGTTATCGTCATCGCCTCCATCGTTACCTTCGTCATCATTGCTACATGTATTTTCGTCATCATCATTATCATTGTCATCACCATCGCCATCACCACAACCATCATCATCATTACACCACCATCATCATCGTCATCATCATAATTTCATCATCATTTTGTCGTCATCATTACAATCTTCATAGTTTTCTTTATCTTCGTCGTCGTTATTATAACCACAATCGCCTTCGTAATCATATGCCATCATTTTCTCACGGCCGTTGTCATTTAACAAATTGTATCATTGCTTGTAGATTTCAACTTTTGCTTTATACTTGTATGTTTGAAGAGTTGGACGATGGTGGATACTTATGGTATTGATGTTAGTCCGGCTAATCACGGGGATAGCTATAGCATTCTCACCCAACTGGTGGGTCTTCACTGTCCTGCGGTTCTTCCAGGGGTATGCTGCTATCTCTCTTTATATCATCGCCTTCATTGTAGGTAAGAGATTAAAGTGGACATTCAAAGAAAATCATCATGTGTCAAAAAATGTAACACTAGAAACTGGTAAGCTAACATGTGGTAATCGTACAAGTTTAAGGTCAGCTACATATCGGTTGATTTATACAAATACAAAAAAACCACCTCCATATCATCTAGGATATACGAAAGATTCGCCAGAAAAAGAACGATGTTTTAATGACGTCACATAATGCACAAATAGTGCCCAAGCAAACGACATCTCATAAAGAATGAAAATAATTGCAATGCTATTATTTCTCAAATTATAATGAGTTTGGTGTATATAAAAGTAACGGCATTTCACACCATTCAAAAGGTTATATGAAACAGATTTTGATAACTAAAATTCTGTTGTTTGTAAATACACATAATATAGGGTTAATTAACAGTAAAAGAAACAAGACTTTCAAATTGAAAAAACCCCAGAATAATAGCATGGACGGCATTTGTTCTCTCTTGAAACGCCGAACTTACCGCGGTGTATGCAGCTGGAAGTACAATGGCGTCTTATTTTGTTTACAAGCGACAGATTCCGTTTTTTTATCGATGCATTTTTCATCAAAATAATACCATGCGCGGGGTTTAGAGTGAGGCAATAGATTGAACATTTAGCCTAACGGTAGTGGAGTGAGAAAAAGAACTGAAGAGAAGATGACAAAACAGGCACTGAAAATGTGTGCGAAAGATGGGACATCGTCTGCTTGTGCAAATCATGTCCATTCTCAGCAGCGATCGGACAGCTCTTCAGTTGCTAATAATCTTTACCTCGAATGTTTCCAAGCATTAAATTTTGATAAACTTGTCCAATCAAAGTTTCACCTTTGCAATAATGAAAATGAAGTTAGTTTTTAAAATCAATAAATATCTACTTTGAGAAGAATGTGGTAGCCCTTCTCATCCACGCCCTATAGCGCTCATAGTGCTAAGGCAAATGTTGACTTGTACCTTTAATTCTAAGATTTGACTATGAACCCCTTCTCTAAATAAATAGAAAATGCACATGTCCTTATACAGCGCAAATTCTCAGCTACATCATATCTAAATTCGGAAGAAAATTGAGTTGAAACAACACTGACAACAGAACATTGAGAATATGACGTCAGTAATTAAAGATATACAACCTTACTTTAAATTGCAATTTGATGACGTCGTAACCTCTGTTAAGTATAAATGAGGCATGAAATCATATTTTCTTTTCACGCCCTTTGAGAATATGCAATAAAATCTGGGGGTCACCTTTCATTTTGAAGAGTTAAAGTACTATCAAATTTGGCTCCAAGCGGGGATATCTACAACAACCATTATCTGAAACGGGTTTAAAATAGAATAAAGAATCGTTTAAGACATTGGGAATACACTTTTCTTTTAATAACAACCGTTTATTTGACCTTAATTATAAGATAAAACTTAAGTCAATTGAAAATACTCTGAATTGTTGGCGCGCTAGAAATTTATCCCTAGTTGGGAAGATCTGTGTCGTAAAGACCCTATTGTTGCCTCAACTTTTATGTTCTCTGTGTTATGTATTAAGATACCAAAATCTTTTTTTAAAACATTGAATACAATTTGTTATAAGTTCATATGGAATGGAGGCAATGATAGGGTCAAAAAACAATTCATGTGTAATGATTTTTCGTTATGTGGTTCAAAAATGATTGATCCCTATTCACATGCTATTGCTCAGAAAATGTCTTGGGTTAAGATGCTACTAGACGATAATTATATAAGCCTATGGAAATTCATTGAGCTTTCTGTTTTAGTAAAGTTCAATAAAGAAAAGAACATTTTATGAAAGGCTCATGCCCCTGACCAAATTTTGAACAAATTATACTCGAGTCAATTAGCTGATTCCCTTCGAACGTGGTACATTTTTAGAGAAAACTTTGTGAAAGCTGAATTTGATATGGCTTTTTCTTCAATTGGATCTTGTCAATGTATTTGGTTTAATAAGAATATTAGCTCAAAATCCAAAAATTATTTTTTTGTATCAGGGTTGGATTGATAAAGGTATTATTTTTATAAGTGATTTGCTTAATCCTCCTCACCCTGGTAGCAAACTTTTTGAAGAATTGATACTTGATTACGATATTAATCCTAGGGATAGAAGGAAATACAATTTTCTTATGACAAATGTTCCTACTGATTGGTTGGTCTCATCAGATCTTAATCATAATGTAATCTTTGATGCCTTTGTCAATACACTTGTGCATTCTAGGAAGGTTCCTAAATATGCTTATAATGTCATACTAGAGCCACATGTTCCCGAAAAGAAATTAACATTCTGAAAAGAACTTTCTGACCCTAACCTTGTTGATTGGGACAAGATTCATATTAATAATTTCAAATGTTCTATAAGCACTCGCATTCGTTTATTTTATTTCAAACTATTTCATAAAGTCATAGCATTAAATAACTTTTTGTTCAAAATTAAACGAAAGAATTCTCCTAATTGTTCATTTTGCGATAATGAACCCGAGACTTACCTACATCTTTTCATCGAATGTCAGACTGTAAAACCCATTTGGGATGATACCATTAAAACTATTAATCAGAAGATTAATAAAGTAGTGAATTTTTCAATATTTGAAAGAATGTTTGGCTATGAAAAGGATATGTTTTCGACGTATTTATTTCTTATGCTTAAATACTACATTTATTTATGCAAATTTCAAAGTAAAATACCCAATTTTCAGGGTTTCAGAACTTACATTGACTATAAAAAAGATCTTGAATATCGTATTGCAAAAAAGAAAAACAAACCGCCCTTGCCCTTAAAAAAATGGAAGTTTGTCTTATAATCCTGTTTTATAATGTTGTAAATGGTGTAAATTTACTTTTCGTGAGGTTTTGATCTACGTTTTACTGCTTTTTTGTAATGTTTTTATAATAACTTGTAAATATTGTGATTGTTTTTTTTTTATTGTTCAATAAAACAAATTTTAAAAAATTTTCAAAAAAAATTGTCAAGAATAGGATCAGGAACCCAAATATTTGTAAAAGTTGGGTTTTTAGCTTTCATAAAGTCCAGCGTACGGGAAATTGCGAGCGTATGCGCGTGACCGCGAATTTTTGGGAAAAGGATGAGAATAGCCTTTAAAATATGCAAACTTAATTTGAGACAATTTTGAGCATTTTCTATTTGTTGGGTGATACGTTGATATGCTGCGCATTAAGTGTCGTGATATAGTATATTAAGTATTATGCCATTTTGTTAATCACTAGATGACGTCACATTATGCAAATGACCTACGTGTGTCTAGGCCTCAATAGGGACTAACAATCCTAACGAATATAAGAGGTGTTATATACAATTGTATATACCTCCTACTAATATCAACCTTTTTTTCTGCCTCTTTTCTCTAGGAACCGAGTTTGTCGGGCCATCGAAACGTAACGTCACCGGCATTATCTTCGTCATCCCTTTTGCTCTCGGCAACGTTTGCCTCGCGGGCATCGCCTACTTCGTACCATATTGGAGGACTTTAGAACTTATTTGCGTCTCCCCGGCACTGATCTACATTGGCTTGATGTTGTAAGAGGTTTTACAGAGTCATTACTCTTTTATATCTGTAGTGTGGTGTCTATGCAGGCATTAGATTCTCATAACTCTCATCAGCTTTTAATTGGTTTGGATTACAATTGGATTACAAGATTCAAAGAAAACCTCATCCCCCCCCCCCCCCCCCCCCCCAAAAAAAAAAACTTGATATATTCTGAGAGATTCATTAAATCCTACAAGATTCCCCACCAAAGTATATGAGAGAGGCAAAAAGCAAGAATAATATACAGTAGTATGTGGAGTCGTTCATCAGGTTAATGTATTCAAACTCATGGAGGACCCCTTCCTAGGTGTGTTTGGGGTGATGAAGCATTTCATTCACCTCCTATTATCCTTTGTACTACAAAAGCCAAAACGTAAATTACATAAACAAGTTGGTGCTCTTCTTGGGTAAAGGTTTCTCATGAATGAAAAATATTTGCCAACTGCTATATATATTTTTAAATGAATTAGTTGCGATTTTTCTCCTGTTATATATTTTTATTTTCTCAGCTATGATTTTTCCTCATTGAATAGTAAATGATTTCTCACTAAAGCTTGGTGCATAATACATGTACAAATTAAACTGGTACGTCACATTTTCAAGAAAATGGCTGCGCACATGTCATGCTAAAAGGCATTCAAATTCATGATATTCAAGCATACGTTAAATAATTGCATTAGATTTAAGATTGGTTCGAAGAAGAGCATTAATCCCTTTGTTTTGATGCCGACGATTCACGGTTATATTAAACAAAAACACAGGAATTTATACACCCTTTACTTCACCCAAACACCCTAAGTTTCATATTTCCACATCTTACAATGTTGTGACAACGCAAGTTTTTTTGTTTTTCTCTCCTGTCAGCTTTCTTCCGGAATCAGTGCGTTGGCAAATATCGATGGGAAAGTATGACGAGGCTGAGAAGGCTCTAGTGAAGATTGCCAACTCGAACAACAAGCCCCTTTCAAGTCCATTTTTCAGCAGTGATTTCAAGAAGGAACAAGTAAGGATTTAAATATAAAGACCAGTTCTGGTAATGCGATTGCAATGTGAAAGAGAAAAGTGGCATATGCAGAAATCAATTAACAGGGAAGCGGATCCTCTCAAGCAAGATGATGAAGGGAGGGGGTGGAGCACCAGATGGAGGAAAGAACAGTAGGAGAAGAAGAATATGTAATGACTTTGGCGGTTCCCCTTGCTGTAGAATTAGTTTGGTGGGTTTGTGTGTGTTTGCGCGTGTGTTTGTGTGTGGTGCCAACTTGAAGCAAAGTGAAGATTCAGACGACGCAAAAATAATGTATTTGTTTTCATAACGACTCCAGAGCCCTCTATACACAGGGTTTGGCCAACTTGGTTTCACTGGGTCACAACAAGGCGTATATTATTTTGTTTTGTGCTTGCCCAACAAAGCAGTAGTCGCCATATTTTGTCCAACTCGAACCGGGTTGGCCAAACACTCCTTATTAATGGCACTGAACGGCTCTTGAATGCACCCCTCCCCGGTAAAAGAGTTAACTGGTAATTTCCAATGGTGGTAGGGAGGAAAACAAAACAATTTCCAGTAATTCATCGTTTTTTTTTTAAATCTCTGTTTGTCCTAATAAGTACTTGATTTGAATATTTTCCACTCAAATATCCATAAGTTTGAATGAAATATATAAGCTATACAGTATAACGATACATAATAAAACAAATAAATTATACAAGTAACGAAATACGTTTGTAATAAAATAAGTTTACAGAGTACATTTAAGTTTTAGAATATGAGACAAAATATTTTAAATTGCTTGATAAACTAAGAGGGGAAAAAAGGGAATCTCAGAATAGGTAGGCTTGTTATTCGAGATTAGAATTTAGAATTGCTTCTAGTCACTTTCTCATGACATGCAATTCTGTCACCACAGACATTGCACATATTCATATTGGTTTTCAGATAGACAATCTAATGCTCTGTTACATTTAGGATATGTGTAAATTATTATTACTATAAGTAATAATATTAGTATTATCATTATGATTATAATGAATATCAATTACAGTTAATATTATTATTATGATTATTATTTTCATTACTATCGTCAATATTATTATCATTAGCATCATCATTATTTGTATTATCTTTATTATTCGTATAGAAGACCGCACCAAAGGAGAGACGAGCTACAGGAATTGATTTATTCCGCCAGCCTCGAATGAGACTACGAACCATCAATCTTATCTTTACCTGGTTTGTCTCATTTAATTTGAACTTCTGATTTAGCCTAAGGCTTAAAATGAATAAAAGGGAATGTTATTAGTAGTAGTAATACATTACATTATCATTATTATTTTTGCTATTGTAATTATCATCAGTATCGATACAGTTGCTAGCTACGATTGCATTAAGGGCTGCCTAGCAATATAGGCCTACTATGTGTTTACAAAGCACTTTATGGCTGTTACAGCAGTAGTAAATATTGTGACGCTTGTCATGAATTATAAATTATGATGCAACGTTACCACATGGGCATTGGCTACTATGTGGCTTCAGCCTTAACTTTCTCTTCTTCGTGTTGTCCTTTTAATATCAGGATGGTGAATGCCACGGTGTACCACGGTCTATCACTAAACACCTCAAACCTCGGTGTCAACGACTACGTCGCCTTCGCAGTGTCAGGAGCCGTCGAGATCCCTGCTTACCTTCTCGCTGTGGTCGCTGTAGAGATCAAGTTTATTGGACGAAGGATTAGTCTCAGCGCGAGCATGTTGGTCGGCGGCGTCGCTTGCCTCTTTACAACCTTCATACGTAAGATAATTACATTTGCATTGATTGAATTTTTGCTTAAAGGGATCGTTTAACAATGTTAAATCTGAGATGCACGGCCCTACTTATTATCAGTGTCTGTGATATGGTGTAATATTGAAACCGTAAAAAAATGCGCTTCAAAATGATCAAGAAGTGCCTCAAAAAAGTAAAAATCTTTAAGTGACCGGTTTTACCATACTCGTTTTCCAAAATAGACTGTAGTGTTATGAAAACCGTTTTGCAAACGTTTTTCAAAATTTGTAATTTCAATCATAAATATCTTAATAATCAGACAGGCGATCGGCTTGTAAAAGTCATGGGGTTCCTGACTGACCTAAATGTTTATAATTATGATTGCAGCATGAGCTTAATCCAGAATTTGGTTTCAGAATCTGAGACAAAGTTACCGGATCCCTTTAAGGTTGTGACACCTGTCTCCTCTCCTCCTTACCCAGCCCCATCCCTTTCTTTCTCTCCCTCTCTCTCCGCCTCTCTCTCTCTCTCTCTCTCTTTTCCCCCTCCCTCTACGCTCAAAAAATCTGAATCGATCAAAGCAATCGTGAAAACAGTGGCAGCTCATGTATTTAAAAGATAAGGACAGCTAATTGTATGCCTTCGCAGTTGACAACCAAAATAGATCAACGTCGACGCCCCTTTCCAATAAGTATGTACTACATGTACATAACAGCTGCAAGAAAGATGACAATATCATTTTAACAACATTTTTCCAATCACCCATTTATCTGAACTTGAACAAAAGTCTGCCAATAGCCCTTCAGCGATCACTTTCAACAACTTATTTATTTATTTCTATTCCTCTTTTTTGTTTTCTTTCTTTCTGTTTATAATATAGCACCCGGAGCAGCACTTACATCAGTTGCAATGATTGGTAAATTTGGAATTTCGGCATCTTTTGCCATCCTGTATCTCTACACCGCGGAGCTGTACCCAACCAATATCAGGTAAAGCTTGCGTAGATATACGCGGTTTTCAAAATAATGTACTCAATTAATTTCGTTGGCACGGTTAAAGATATTAATAACATCAGCTTTAGAAATTAAAATGATTATAAAAGTATTGAACATTGAATAAAAATGAATGAATAATTGAATAAATAAATGAATAAATGAAAGAAAAGATAATAAATAAATAAGTATACTAAGCCAAACCATTCCAGTTAATGTTTTATCCGAAATTATTTACAACTCGAAGAAATAATTAGGTAAAATTGCCTGGAACACCACGGAATTGGAACAAACAATAAGACAATAATGTTGATACCATTAATATTTTTTAATACGGTAGACTGAGAAAAACACTTTTCTGTTCGGATGTTTGAGCAATTGAAGGTTCCAAAGGGCAATTTTGACATTCAAAATGGTTTCAAGTCACTTTATTTATTCTATTCATTTGGAAACTTCATGAATAGGGCTACTTCAAAAAGACGTCGATATAAGTATATTCATTTCATATGACATCATCTCCTTGAGAAACATAGGAGCGTGGCCATGGGAACCTGCTCGATGTTTGCACGTGTCGCCGGCATCCTGGCGCCCCTTATACTCACACTGGCCAGGGTTTGGACTCCACTACCCCTCGTCATCTACGGGTCCGTCTCAGTGATCGCTGGCCTCCTGACTCTCTTCCTCCCCGAAACGTTAGGCCAGAAGCTCCCCGAAACGATCGAAGAAGGCGAAAATTATGGAATGTATGTAACGTATTGGTCTAGCTAATCTATTCACACACCCATCTCTCACTTTCTCTCTTTCTCTCCTGCCTGCATGCTTCATTGACTCCTCCTACCCTCCATCTCACTTCTCCCTCCCCCTACTTCCTCTAGCCTCCCAATCCCCAACCCCTTCCGCAATCCCCACCCCTGTTCCTCCTCTCCCCAACTCCCTCCATCCGCTGTTATTACTTATTTCAATGACAATGCAAATTATTAATTCTTTTTCTTTAACTGCCGCGCACTCTATCTTTAACAAATAATGAGATTATCTTGGTGTGTATTATTTCTAGAAAATGATATACTTTCTTTTTTAGTAGTTGATAAGTTCTGCATTTTATGATTCACTTATATACAAACAAAGAGAATCACTCAAGAAACCGAAAAGAGGGCACATTTATTTGACTATGTTTAAACCGTGTTTGATATAACTCCTATCAAACAAGCTTTACTTCTGGATGGGATTTCGCAACGTCCTATTAGCAACCAATCGAGAAGGGATTGGGAGTGCACATTTGCGTTCGTAGTCCTAGATCGTTGCTTTTATTTTGCTTTTGGAAGAAGATGGATACTTGAAGTTTGTGTGTTTTATCGTTTATAGTGCTCTAAAGATCGCTTGATTTATGTTCCAGTCCTCGATGGAGTGTAAAATTAAGGAATATTCAAAACTGTTGGTAGGGGTAGAGTATCATATATAATTATACTGAGGAACGTATATTACCCTATAACGCGCTACACCAAACCTAAAACACACACTTCAACTCTCAACCCTCTACACCTTTGATATCCCGGAGCAATTTATTGTTGTAGTAGCAAATGTTGAATCGCCCATATGTGTAACGCTGTGATCTTGTTAATATCTTCACACAGGGAATCTGACGAGAAGAACACCCTTTCCGGTAAAGATGGCGTCTACATTCGCTGCCAGGATGATGAAGAGGTCACCATCATAGATTAATTTAATCCTTTATTTAATTTTCAAGATGAGAATTACCTCGGCAAACGGGAGAATGACGTGCGAGACGATCTACCTGAATAACCCTAGAAAAATACTTTCGCCAAAAAGCGTTGTACAAAACGATAAATCGGAATGACGAAGTACTGTAAACATTTAGCAAACACATTCGATAAATAAACGTAAGGGGAATGTCAATATCATATTGTGCATCCAACATATATCATGTTTTGGGTGATGTGATACGTTATTGTCATGTTTGCTGCAATGTTTACACATTTTTAATAAATGACGGAGGAGCTTATCAAAATTGCACATATACAATTGTATTAGATAGATTTTTCGAAAGTATTTGCGATTGTCTGTGTCTTTTGATATTGCACTTTAACGCTGTTGCTACATTGAGGGTTTGTCATCTTTGCATGAATTTTCAGATCCAATTCCCTCACAATGTTAAACTAAAGTTGTTAACCTTTTGATGAAATTCGGTTTCTTTCCCCACTGTAGAATTCTATTTATACGAATTTTAAATTGGATAATTTCCCTTGGCTGAAACAAAACATGGAAGGCTGAAACAATGCTAAACACAGCGATTAGCAGTGTGGAAATACTCTTCAGATCATAGAATTCATGTCCTTCTCTCCGAATAAAAATTTGTGAATTAAAGTTTACTCTCATAGAATCCCCAAAAAGATGGCATAATTGCCACAGTACAAGAACCGATCGACCGACCACCTTGTTGACAAGGGGGAAACGTATTATCTCTCCTTTTCTCTCTCTCACTCCTCTCTCTCTCTCTCTCTCTCTATCTCTCTCTCACTCTCTCTCTTTATCTCTCTCTCTCTCTCTCTCTATCTTTCTTTCTTTCTCTCTCTCTATCTCTTGGGTATCAATAATCTCTTATCTATACTGACGTGTTATGGCCCTTTATATCAATAGCAGTATTCTGTAAACAATTTTGTTAGACACTATAACATTTATATCGTATTTATCATAAACTCGTTCAAAGTATAACGTATCGTAATAAAACAAAACGTGGGGAAGATGGGATGCACCCCCAACCCAAACCGAATTATAAAGAAAAAAAACATTTTGGAAATCACCACTATATATTCGGTCACTGTGTGCACTTTCTTGTTTTTTGTAGACAATTTATTCGATGACAAACTTAAATGTTTTACTATAGATAAACAAAATTTTGCTCGCTTGATTTATTCGCAGGCCAAAATTAAAAACTCGAGGAGGGAGAGAGAGAGAGAGATACCCTTACGAGATATGATCTATATGCGCTTTTGCCAGTGTTCTTTTTTTCCCCCTAAAGTTTAGTTCAACATTGAGATAATGGTCATATATTTCATGTGAGTATATAAATGTCCAAGGGAGGGAAAAGGTGATGGCGTAAATAAAGTTTTACCTTTATGGATTTTGGTACATTTCAGCATTACGACTATTACATGTAAGGCTTTTGAACACCATTTTGACCTTTGTATTGTGGCGTAACCGGGCTCTGCCGGGGTAGCGTTCTGCCTTGCAGTCTCTCAAAACCCGGTCCACGCTCTCGACAATCATTTATCAACTATATCTCTCAGTGGGCTCTCACAAAAGTATATCGTGTAAGAAATAACGTGGACTAGCTCTCATTTTACTCACTCCCGCAATCACTGAATGTCTGACAGGAACTCAAGAAACAACACTTGCACAGTATATCTGCAGTTCAGTAACTTTACTCGTTCCTGGTAACGGATCGACCTGTCGCAACGACAGGTCAACACAAAACTGACTGACATCTCACGATGTATATATATATTTCACAATTAACTATAACGCCCTCTATGTCTCACTAAATTACTGGGCTAGTTATGCTACACAGCCCCTCCCCAAGTGTGGGCTGTCCTCGGACCACTCTTTAACAAAACAAAATAATAACATCTCTGAATAATCTTTCGAAAAAGTACAAAATTACTTTCAAACTCCTTAAGTACATGTATACACACTTAGATATAACAACAAAATGATCTATATATACAATAGTAGAGAAACAACAAAAGAAGAGTAGAAAGAAACGGGAAAGTTTAGGTAAGAAAAGGTGCGGGAAGTATAGGACAAGACATCTAGAAGTATTGAAAACATGGGAAAATATATGCTTATACATCTTAAAATAAAATATAACCCTCTTCTTTTTCTTCCGCTATCTAACAAAATACAAAACAATGCATCCCTGAACTATCGTAAATATGAGATATCTGCCTAGTAACAATACAAAATAAGTAATTCTTTCAACTTTGGCAAAGTGTAACATAAGAACTCGAATAGAGTGAAAGAACAAAAGAAGTAAAGGCCGGAGAACGAATGAAAATATGAGTTTGAAGACAAGACAAAGGGTGAAGGGTAAAAAGAATGCAAGATGAACAAGATAAGGCATAATTCATTACAGGTACATAAGTAAAAACAACAAAATACATTAGTTGGAATGGCAAAGTAATGGCTGCTTAGTTTGAGTTTATGGCAAAATTAAATAAGTTGGGTCTTGGTGGATTCGTGGTTCTCACGGGATCTCTCCTGGAGGCTGGGACAGGAACCTTTCGTAGTGCAGGTACAGTCAGTTCAACAAGTTTCGAAGCTTCCCTGTCGACGAGGTCAACCTCCTCTTCCTCTCCTAAAGCTGACATGTGCAAGTTGGCTAGGAGCGTCCTGCTCTACCTTCGTGCTGACTTACACTCGCTTCTAACTAGGAGTCCGTAGGCTGAAGAGTGCCACTTCGTAGGGTTACGACCTGTCCACATGAACTACCTTCAACTGCCGTACACTCGAGCGGATGTCTGCATTCGTTCCTATCGAATAGAACCTCAACTCCTCAAGCAAACCTTATCTCTGGTCTTGTTCATGCCAAGGTATTCACTTTACTTGCCACAATGCAATTCCTTCACAACGACATCTCGAAGCTTAGATGATAAGGCAACATTCAGTTACCCTATAGCCTTGGTCACTATACTCATTTCCTGTCGAGAACGCCTTGCTTCATTCCCAGTTGGGCTCACTTCCTCCAAGGACTTCTCCACCCTGGACTTTGAAGCCATTGCTGACCAATCCGGCCGGTCCCCTGACCGCTGCTTTGCTTCCAGGATCTATGTCGTACTTGACTGAAGGATCTTGCGCCTAGTCTTGGCTCATCTGCTCATTCCTGATGCTGGGTTCTATCGTAACTGTCCTTGCCTCTGCATAGCTATCTCGGGGTACCTCCACTTTCGGTGCTACTTGTTTATCAGAGATTGCTGACTCCTTGAAGTTCCGCTTTCACGCACTGAGGACAATTCGTCACTGGCTTCGCCTTCACACGAAACATTGGTATTAAGTGAGCGTCCTGAACAGTGCACGGTTTTGAAGTCGCACTCTGCTATCACTTGCAGCCACCGAGCCATCGGTCCCTGCAAATCTCGGAAATGTATAAATCAAACGAAGTGCCCGATGATCAGCTGACATCAAATCTCTGACCATTATACTGGGCCATAATAAAGGCAAAACTCCATACAGGCGCTATACTCACAAAATTCACTGTACAGGCGCTATCATTAGTTACACAGGCGCTGTACCTTACATGTACAGGCGCAATCCCTAGCGCCATCTCCGTCTCAGACTGTCGAAGATCCTCATCTCCACGCTGAACCTCTGCTGCAAGCATCACAATTTCATCCTCCATAGTCACTCGTTGAGCAGCCATTATAGGATTCTCTATTATAATTATACCACAAACTCCAGTCAGGCGCTATATACGGCGCTATGTCTGCCGGCGCCTATATAGGCGCTATACCTTCAACGTGGCGCCTACCACTGCCGGCGCCTATATAGGCGCTATACCTCCAACGTGGCGCCTATAGGCGCTATACCTAACATGTAGGTAGGCGCTCTCACTGTCGGCACCTATATAGGCGCTATACTTTCAACGTGGCGCCTATCACTGCCGGCGCCTATATAGGCGCTATAGCTCCAACGTGGCGCATATCACTGCCCGGCGCCTATATAGGCGCTATACCTTCAACGTGGCGCCTACCACTGTATGCGTAGGCGCCAATCTACTTCCGGGTTCGCTGTTGGAGTTCGTTCTGAGCTGCTGCAGCCACGTCGTTTCAATCCCATCGCTGCCACCAGTGTGGCGTAACCGGGCTCTGCCGGGGTAGCGTTCTGCCTTGCAGTCTCTCAAAACCCGGTCCACGCTCTCGACAATCATTTATCAACTATATCTCTCAGTGGGCTCTCACAAAAGTATATCGTGTAAGAAATAACGTGGACTAGCTCTCATTTTACTCACTCCCGCAATCACTGAATGTCTGACAGGAACTCAAGAAACAACACTTGCACAGTATATCTGCAGTTCAGTAACTTTACTCGTTCCTGGTAACGGATCGACCTGTCGCAACGACAGGTCAACACAAAACTGACTGACATCTCACGATGTATATATATATTTCACAATTAACTATAACGCCCTCTATGTCTCACTAAATTACTGGGCTAGTTATGCTACACAGTCCCTCCCCAAGTGTGTGTCAGCTGAAGTGTATCAGTACATATTATTGGCATATATTTTTCTGTATTCTCTTGCAATGTACTTTGTTATACACCCATTTGTATAAAAAAAAAAAACAAGCGATTTAACCAGGGCTGTTTTTGTTTTTTAATTTTGGAAGGTATAAATTAATATAAATTTACGCTTTCATATTTTGTTTATTACAAATGTTCTGGAAACGACTGTCTTAACGCAAAATTATCTCAATATCACTTAATGAAATTAGTGTATAAATATTGATGCAATGATGAAGGACAAAGGCAACAACATAATTGTACAGAGTGTGATTTTTTACAAGAGTTATATTGAATGCCTATACTTAGAATAATTACGTTGTCGTTTAAGAAAGAGTGTGAGTATAGAGGAAAAAGCGGATATTAGTGAACTAGTGAATGATTGAGGAGATGGGCGAAAGGTAGAAAGATTATGAGACACAGAAAGAACACAAGAGCGAAGGAAGAAAAGAATGAATGAATAAACGAGTCTATAACTTAATAAATGCATGAATGTATAAATGAATCGATAAATGAATAAAGGTAAGAAAGAACTTATGCCTGAAGGGGCGGTGATACCGGGGTTAGGAGTATGTTTCCCCCATGACAATCTTAAGGAGGATCTTTAGGTAATATTTTGGTGAAGTAGGTAATTGTTCTTTATAGAGCCTCATCGTTAGGTAATTATGGATATAAGAAGTTGACGAGTAGTAAGGTAGGATGTAAGGGTCATTTGAACATATTTATTTTATGGACATCCACCCCCGGATAACCACCTCTAGTCAACTAACCCCTAGGACAAGTACCCCCTAGGGCAACCACCCTCTAGGACGACTACCCTGCGGGACAACTACCCCCGGACATCTACATCCAGACAACTACCCCCTACGACAACCATCCTCTAGGACAACTAACCCCCGGAAAACTATCCTAGGGGGTAATTGTCCGGGGGAAGTTGTCCTAGGGGGTAGTTATCTGGGTGTTAGTTGTCCGGGGGTAGTTGTCACGGGGTGAAGTCGTCCTAGAGGGTGGTTGCCCTAGGGGGTACTTTTCATAGGGGGTAGGGGTCCTGATACACTACTTTGCACACTCCAGAGCACTGAGTTAATGTGATCTTAGTATTCATACGTTTTTTTTTTTTTTTTTTTTTTTTTTTTTTTTTTTTTTTTACTTGTAATGAGGTTTATGCACAGTTTCAAATCTAAACACGTTCAAGTGAGTGGGCGTCCCTATCGAATCCCTTCAGCCGCCGAGCCTTTATTTTCATCGCAACGTTAGCATGATTAGGTACCTGCCCCTGAGGCCACTTCTATAAACCCGATGACATTCTCTTTTTTATGTTACTAAGCTCATAATAATTAGCTTCATAAAATGTTGGTTGAACCTGAAAAGGGGAGGTTAGTTTGGTCATTACCTTTGTAAAGCCATTTTTTGCATTAATAATTTATCGCGTTATTGGGTCGCAAAACGAAATTAGTAAATACTATAAACGGTCAATCCACAAATATTATTAATTGTTCAGTTGTTCGATAAAAGTGAAATGAGAACTAGATGGACGTTTTTGTAGCGTAACAAAGTCCATGCGTTCTTTTGGAGCTTGGCACTATGCCAGAAGAGGTAGCGCAATTTCAAATCACTGTAAAGAAACTTCATGAACTTGTTCATATTCATTTCGCAAATTACTGCAGACATATAGTAAGCCTACAACTCTCTTTTACAACGGATCGCCAACCTACAACGATATCACTGTACTTTATTTTCTGGATTCTTCTTTGAAGACAAATTTGTGTCGTGTTATTTACTGACTTAATCCCCATCGTCAATCATGATTAGACTGGATGATATTTTAGTGCAGATCGGCGAGTTCGGGCCTTATCAGAAGAGGGTTTTCGCCATTATCTGTATGATTGTTTTCACCGCTTCATGGCAATCAATGATCGTCGTTTTCCTAGCCGCATCCGTGGACCACTGGTGTGCGGTGAGTCTTGATGTTAATTCTTAAATGGCAATGCAACCCTTCTAATAAGTTCATTTGAATGAAAGCACAACAATCAGAGAAACAGAATGGCGTAAGTTTGAAATAAATCGGACCAATATTAAGAAAGTTATGAGTGTTTAAAATATGAGATCAGTACAGGTGTGCGAATCTCAAATCGGCAATTTTGTCAATGGATTGTGACGTAGTGACAGATTACTTTCCCGTTTGTCGCGTACACGAATATCACTTATTTCTGTTTTTCTTCCTAGTGCTTTCACCCTCGGGGCACTACTCAATATAAAAAAGAACAGACCATCCCGAGTCATACATTTATGAAAAGCTGAAATGTTAATCCTTTTGTGTATAAGAGCAAATGGAAAAGTTGTACGCCACTACATCACATAGACATTATCAATTCAGCAAATTTGATTATAATAGCAACTTTCACAAATTTGTAACTATCTATTTTTTTGTCCGATTTCATTCGAACTTTCATCAGTATACTTCATTGATATAGCTGCTTTATTCTAGACACGGTTGCTATCAAGGTTGGATTTCTCTTTAACTTTAATTCTGGACCAAATCATGTTACGAGCACTGCATCAAACCCTAAGCCTGAGCCTAACATGCAATTGCAATCCTAACTCCCTTTTTCAACCTTGTCAGACCCGTCGACGCCGCCCGCTCGTACGTAGCATGGGCTTACTTCGAATTATCGGGACATCGTGGCAGGTAGGGTGGTCGCTTTACACGACCTTTCGTAGATTTTCCTTCGGGTTTTCACAAAATGTCAGGTTAATTGAACAAGACCATTTGTAGATGAGAAGGGTTTATTTCATTTACATTACTCCTGACATTTCGTGAATAAAGGGGCATGTTTTCACTAAAGGTCAAATAGTTTGCAGAATTCAGTCGGGACACTAAAACAGTTTGGAAGCTTGCAATGCAACAAAGTTTGTGTTAAACTCAGCAAAATCACTACCGACAATTCCATAAAAGAATCTCTTGACACCGGTGACGAAAGCTAAATTTTACTGTCATGATTCAGAGACGAACAAAAGAGTGCCCAATCAAAGCGTTTTGGAAGCTCAAGATGATCCCCTTTCTTCGACAGCAAGGACATCATCTACATACTTTATGTTCCCTCTGAACAGAGAGTCAACAAAGAGAGTGAAGAGGTTTTGAGAGAGTTCAGGAAGAGATTTTGTCTCAGAAAGCCAGATCTCTTCCAACATGGTCAGTGGCACCTGTATCAGGAAAATGCACCAGTCCAAAAATCCATCCTGGTAACCAATCGCCTGACAGAAATGGGTATCAAAACTTTCCCTTACCCTTACTGCGCAGTCTAGATCCTGCCCCCTATAATTCCAATTGTTCCCCAAACTTATAGTGAACAACAGGGGCAGTCGTTTTAAAGATACTAAGAAGATGAAAGAGGGTGTAACAAGGTTTCCTTAACACCATCTCTTTTGGGAATTACCCGGGGTTGGGAGCTTGAAAAATTAGCTGGACCACTGCAACATACGCATTGAATAGCATTGGGAATAAGAAAGAACGTGGGCATTGGTAGAATAAACACCTATAAATATGAAATCGTCTTCACCCTGTCATGCCCAACGCTTAACCTTCTTAGATTGCTTGCCGCTCATGCTCGTTAGACTCCAAATTAAAAATGGACCTATGAAATAAATATTACAAAGTTTACGGTTTTATAGGTCATGGTTATTATTCATTAAAATGCTCCTATGCCTTGTGGATTTCAGAAGGAAGCTGCAAAAGATAAGTAAACCCAGGGAAATATTTACATCAAACTGTGTGTGTACTTTTTCTTTTTTATACTCTAAATCACATTTGTGTTTGTGTAACCGATGCCATGTCGAGCGGTTTTCGGTTTGAAGGTTTTAGGAAATTATCCAAACGAATCACGGAAGTGTACTCAAGTACGGGCGGAAGTGAGATCTGTTTTATTTAAATTTCGATCGATTGAAATGCTGGTTTGGCCCCCTTTGGCCTGAGATTGAACAATGGACAAACCGTTCATATTTCATCTTCGTTTTTTTACTGCCTGGTAGCCGATGCTTCTGATGGCCCAGTTACAAACAAGTTCAGAAAAAAAGAAATCACCACAATTCGGTAACGATGGGGCAAATACATTATACCGAGGCTTAGATGGCGCATTCCGAGATGGTGCATCCCGGGGGCACAGCCCTCCCCTAAAATATGTTATTAGGCGTGTTTATCAACGAATTGGTCACCCAATTTTGGTTTATTAGGATGTATAAAGAAGCAAAACAAGTTAAACCCCTGTGACATTGAATTTGTTCAGGTAAAGAGTCTCTTGAGTAATACCTTTGTCATGTTTGTCAAGTATAGTTTGTTGTCCAGAGGAATGAACAAGACTTTTTAACTGAATGGATACTATTTTTGAATTGACGGTAAGATTGGTATAATTATGTGATTGCACACAATCAAGTATCATTAAAATAAATGTTCAGCTCTTTTTGTTATATATTAATCAATAATAATAATAATAAAAGGTTCTTGTATAGCGCTAGTATTTGTCAGACTTGACACTCAGGGCGCTCCCGATTATTACCCTGGCTTTAGCACGGCTGCCATTACGGCGCTCTAGCATTTCATCAAGGAATTATTTCCTGCCAGGTACCCATTTGTATCACCTGGGTTGAGTGTGCAAATGTAGATCAATATCTTGCAAAAGGACATCAGTGCCGTTGCGGGACTCGAACCGCTGACCTTGTGGTCGACAGTCCGCTGACGTATCCACTCGACCACGACACCTTTACAGGGGCATTTGAAAAGTAATAATAAGGAGCAGCTCTTATGTAACTTTCTTCTAAAATGACAAAAAAAGAATTAGAAATCTCGAAACGTATGTTCCATCGTTACTACGGTAGAACGCAGTCTTCACTTTAAAGGGGACGTCCACCCTTATATCAAATTGGTTTAAGTTAAAGAAGAACAAATAGAAAAATAAATATAAGAAAGTTTTAGCAAAATCCTATAAAAAATAGGAAAGTTATGAATTTTCGAAGATGTCATGAGCGAAACACAAATTGACGTATCTTGCGAGCTCCTCTCTTTATTCCACTGTACATAACATTTCATGTTTCTTTTTGATTTTAGTTATTGATGACATACAGGTGTTGTATACAAACTAAATTGACATAATCATATTTTGGGTGAACGTACGATTGAAATTTGTCTAAAGGGAAACTATAATTTTGTTTTAATTTTGTTTTTAGTATAGAGCAATGGGAGGAGACCAAACTTCCACTGACCTGTGACTCTAATGTTTTTGCTTGTAATAACATCAACCTATACGGGATCACTTCCCTTTCAAGAGTAGTACTCATCCTAACCTGATTCGGTTTTCCTGCGCCCCTCGGTGTATATCCTGAATCATTGAGGTACCATTGGTTCCATGTAGACTAAAGCCCCCATCACACCAAACTAGATTTCACTACGTTCTGGAACCGACCTAGAAAATCTTTAAACGGGTTGTGGTCGGGGTACAATGTGTAAAAAATGCCTATAATACGATCCTAGTTCGTTCATAAAGTTAGTCCCCAATACGCCTCTCGCCTGTGTCCCGTCCACAGTCAGTTAATATCAAGTTCTGATCGGGTAAATTTGCCATTTTCAGGCAGCCCAAGCCAGTCCGTAGTCACTTCAAACCCGTTATTAACTAGTTCTACATCGCTACCAATACGACCGAACCCATTCTTACTAGTTCAGAGACAGTTCAGCTCGTCTTCATCTCGTAATTCGTAGTGCGTTCGAACGCGCTCCTAGAGCGTGTGCGATTACGTCCTGGCTCAAGGGTAATAAAACCACAGCGCGTTCTTGCCATTCCATATTTCCTTCAACTTCAACGCTTCAAGCTCTGCAGATCAAGACATTCAATTGAAGCCCCAATCACACCAAACTAGTTCTCACTACGTTCTGTAAAATGTTGCCAAACAGGATCAAACTGGGTGGAAACGGAATCATGACCGTAAGATCAAGTACGGCAATCAGTCCGTTCGTAGTACGTCCTCCTCTTTTTAAGTACGTTGTCAATCCGTCTAATTGCGGGACGGGAAAAATATCAGGCCCAAAGTTCTAGAGCACTCTCCGTATAGCCAGTCCGAGCCTGTACAGTAGTTCTTAAACAGATCGTAAACAGTTGCTACTACGTTCAACTACGTTTGCACACAGTTTGAGCCCGTTTGGTAACATTTTCCAGAACGTAGTGAGAATTAATTCGGTGCGATGGGGGCTTTAGGGATGAAAACGTTTGCATCAACAAAGTGCGTTTCATAAAATCACATTTTTTTGTGACAGGAAAATATTCTTCAATTCAATTCATTTTATTTGCACATTTGATACAAATCACAATAATAAACATACACAATACAAAGTCAATCCAACAAATAACACAACATAGCATAAATATCAAAATGTGGTAGGACAAAAAAAGGCCAAAGGCTTGTCCCTAATCTTTATAAGTAAATAAATATATATTAAGTGGTACAACAGGAAAGAGAGAAACAAGAGAAACACGTTAAACGTACCGCTTTAAAGACTCAGAGGGTGTATGATTTAATAAGATTAGATTTATATATTTCTTTAAAACTAGATAAGGAAGGGTGATTCTTTATTTCGGACCCAAGACTATTCCTCAATTTTGGGCAACTATATTCTATTGTAGTACGGGAAAATTCATACTTGAATTTGGGAATTCGAATGTGGTTGGACTGTGTAGTGGAGTATGGTACAAAAGAACAATTTTCGGGGAAACAATCATTTAAAAACATTGGCAGTAGTCCGTGCAATAACGAAAACATGAAACTGGCTAATTGCAACTTGTGTATATTTTGAATTTCCAACTGTTTAACTTACACAAATAAAGGACCCGTGCGCGCTAAGGGTGCTGAACTAGTAATAATTCGTATTGCTCTTTTGTGTAAAATTATAATTCTTTCAAGATGCGTTGAAGCACAACTACCCCAAATAATGTTACAGTATGTCAAATAAGGTATAATCATAGCCTAAAAATAGCGATTAGAATATGGTGAGGAAAAACTTTCTTTAATCTACTTAACGCCCCAATGACTTTTGATATTTTGCATGCTGTCTCAGAAAATATGATTTTTCCAACTTAATTTATCATCGAAAACAACCCCTAAGAAATTAGTAAAATGTATCAAAGGAATTTAGGAATTGTCAATGAATACATTTATATCAGTTATTTGTATATTTTTATTCCTGGGTCAAAAAAGCAAACAACATGTTTGGGCAAGATTATTTTTTCAATTTGTTAGATGCAAACCAACTAGAAAACCTTTTTGAGCTCAATGTTCAGAGTGTTACATAGATAATCAACATTGTCTCCTGGTAAAAATAAGTTAGTATCATCGGCGAAAATAATTACATGTACAATTTTGCTCACAAACTGAATATCATTTATGTATACAGTAAAAAGTAAAGGCCCTAACACAGACCCCTGTGGAACACCGATGTTTACATTCTTGTTAACGGAGGATTTGTCACTAATTGAAACATATTGCACTCTGTCATATAAATAACTCTAAAACCAATCTTAAGCTGTACCATGAACATCATAGTGTTTAATTTTTTGAAAAAGATGATCAACACAATCGAATGCCTTCGACAAATCCAAGAAAAAAACCTAGAATACACTTCTTATTTTCAAAAAGCGTCAGAGATATTATTTGTAAGTTCAAGTAAAGCCATATATGATGAAAAACTTTTCTAAATCCGAATTGCTTGGAATATAATATATCATGTTTATGTCAGAAATTTATTATAAAACGACTGTACATTAACCTTTCGAACATTTTTGAGAAAAAAGATAGTACTAATGTTGGTCGATAATTCGTCAAAAGCTATTTGTTTCCTCTTTAAAAACTGGTATAACTTTAGCGATTTTCATACTACTGGGAAATATACCTGCTTGTATAGACAGATACAAAAAAAATATTGCATAAAGGCTGTGCCAAAACCACAATCGCCTTTGTTATAACACGTGTGTTAATACTATCGTATCCAGGACTTTTACTGCTGTCCAATTCATGAACAAATTCTAGAATTTCATAAGGTTTAATCGGATTAATGAACATTGTTTTTTAATTGAATTATCTTTACCAGGAAGAAAATTAGAGAAATGTGTAGAAGTATCAGATAAAGTACTTACAAAATCAGATGCAACTGTCCTAAGATATTCATTGAATGTATTAACTATTTCTTAACCGTCATAGACACATATTCCATGTTTTTTCAATATAATCGACTTGTACCTTTCCACAAACTGAAGAAAGTAATTCATTTATGATTTTCCAAGTTGCTTTAGTATTATCTTCAACATCCGCAAATGTGTTACAGTAATAATTCCTATACATTGACGTATTGCACAGGTGACATTATTTCTCATTTTAATATATACCAATTTCCTGTATAAGCTTGGATCTTTGATATATTTTTATTATAGTCTTCTTTTTGCACAGTTTTTTTAAGTTTGGAGGTAAACCAAGGCTTACGTTGGGTACTTACAAATGGAAAACATTTGCAAAAGTTGTCATTAAAGATACGCATTAAACAACTAAATTGATTATCGACATCCGTATTATATGTATGCATATCCCAATGTATTACTATTACCATTTCACAAAATTGTTTAACAGTTGCATATTCGTTAAAATCATCCGCAACTGGAAGTTTGCAAGCTATTAAATTAGATCTGGACTAGCCTATGAAACAAAGTACCATTGTACAAAGGACCTTTGAAACGTTTATAAATGCAATTTTATTGAATAATAAAAAGATTAAGGGTAATCAAATTTCAAGCTAACTTGCACAAAAATCTTAGACTGAAATAATATATGGACTCGTTTTTGACCCGCTTTTCTTCTATCAAATCAAGCTTTTTTCAAAGAGATTTCAGATTTAACTTTCAGACACCTTGGCGTTCAGCTATCCAAATATGATGAACTACTAATTGATGTATTTTATTTTTAACATAAGATAAAGTTGTCACCATTTTCTGCGGACTGAACCATAATATACAGAACTATAATCCTGAATACAACACACTTATAATTCTTCTACAACAGCAGCACCCTCTGCCAAATACGCGTAGCTGGATGCGAATCTGCACCCCAATTGAACCCTTCTTTCTTAGTGTAAAACATATAACCTTGTCACTCTACCCTTTGCAATTCTTGTAATATTTTTTTGTTTAAAAGAGTTGAGGCATCATCATTTCGGAACCGATATCCCACGATGATATATGTGGCAAATGCAACATAATCCGGAAAAACAACATTGATATTAGAATTTATCCTTGGTTTATGAACACAAAACTATCATTTATCGAAAGGTCCCAAAGGATAACAACCTTTGATAATTGCAAGAGCGTTAATTTTTAGAATCGTCTTTGTAATCGGTGGCATTAAGCCTAAGGCCTAAGGGGCGTATAGCAGTATGGGGGTGTTCAAAAACCTGAGGTATTTGTTACCCTTCATTGGAAATATTGTCATTCGGAGGCATTCAACTCAGCCCCCAACCCCCCCCCCCCCCCCACCCCTCCGCCCCATCATGTAGCTACGCCATAATGGAATCTACGGAGGAGAAAGTCTACTGTCCAAAGGTTGCTTACGAGCTAAGTAAGAACGATTTTTTATAAGACACCAAATATGTGACAAAGGGGCGTGTAGCAGTATTGGGGTGTTCAAATACGTGAGGTGTTTATTAAACCTTGATTGAAAATATTGTAATTCTAGTGTCGAAGTGTCGGGATAACATCATACAGCGTGTGGACACGCTGTAGACAGGTAATTGTCTTTTATTTACTAAGCGGCAAATGTCTCGATTACAAGATTGTATTACGAGGGATATCAACGTAAAGCCTTCGATTAAAGCAAGGTCAAAGGTTATCTGCTTATATCAACAATAATAAGGAAAAGGAAAAAGAGGGGTGGAGGAGAGATATGAGGGTATTGTGATGATGAGATGCAATTTAATTTCAACGTCACCCGACTTACATTCATTTTTTCGTTCTCTATCCCCAATAGCATTTTTTAGTTTTTTTTTGTTTTGTTTGACAGGGTAGCCAACTACAAATGTCTGTTTGACCAAGTGGCCCTTTATACATGAATAAACTAATATTACGTTTGTATGAAATATGAAACACATACAGATAATGAAACGTTAATAAATTAGATTTAAAGGAAAAGAAAGGGGAATGAAAGTAAATAAAATCAGCATTACAAAATTAATAAGAAATTACGTTCGGTGCACCTGTGCAGTATATACATATTCAATACAAATGCTTTATACACGCTAGCTATAATATATTGTTTGTTATAACCCCTGAATTCTACCAATCGATATTATTTGTTTGTTTGTTTATTAATTTGTTTGTGTGTTTGTTAGTTAGTTTTTACTCAATTTGTTTTTGTATTTTTCTCCAAATAACTAAACCTTTCATTCGATGCCAGGTGCCGCAATGGAACGATTTCGACTGCAGCGCCGCCGGTCTCAACGAACAAACATGCATGCTCGCCATGAAGAACGCAAGCATCCCTGTCAACTACACGAGCGACCACCAACTCGTCTTTGAGCAATGCATGAAATACAACGTGTCTGGGGAGGCTTTCGATCCGGAAATCGACCCGTTCCACAATCCCGGCTGGCCGACATCGCAAGTCATGGAATGCGACAGCGGATGGGTGTACGACAGGAGTCAATACAAATCGTCCATAATCACGGATGTAAGTTACTTCCCTAATTTATATGACCAAACGCACACAAGTGGCATACTGAATGTATGAGAGGGGGGGGGGGGGGTATACTGGTTAGATTGTTGTATTACATTACACTATATCAATTGGGTTTATACTTGGTCGTCCATTAAAGGTACTATGTCCCTTTTGCAGCCAACCTCAAATTATGTAGAACTTTGCCGGAATTATGAATATGTCATGTATGTCCTATCTGTGAAATTTAAACGTTAGCAGTGTCCTCATATTCAAATGCAAGGAAACACGTTTACTTGCTAGACTTCACTGTCAGACACTATTGAGTGACTGACTGGCTTTTTTCTTCTTTGGTAATAACATACATGAAAAGAGTTGTAAAGGGTACATGAGCATTTGTCTACATCAATAACCCACTTCTTGTGATGGCCAAGATTTAACTGATTGAATCTTTGCGCAGCATAAAACGTATGACCATTCGGTACAATTGTCTGAAAATCAAGACTATTACTTTTGGGCTCTATAGCCCTAAAGTCGATTTGACAACTAATAGTCGTTATTTTCCCACTTGAAGATATTTTCAAGCCCCACCTTTTTTTAGGGAAGTTCTAAATTAGTATTATCTTTCAAATGCAGTTGTAATTTAACTTTTTCAATTTTTGGGCCTGCAAATGGGACATAGTACCTTTAAAGGATATTAAACTCGTATCAAATGTTACCCGTACACAGGAATGTTACTACTAATTTGCCTATTACTATTTGTTACTATATAAATCATCAATTTGCATTATTTTTGCATCAGTATTTCCTTTTTAGAGTACTACTGCTGTCCATTATTAATTCTAATTACTTTATTAACAATTAGTAACAATAAAAACCACCCTTTTCTCTACCTGTCTATAACAAAAGTTTTAACGTTTTGTCTTAACATAGATCAATTAGGTGTATATTTGGCATGTAAGATGTCATACTAGGTCTACTTATATAAGGATGCTAATTGTAATGAAACCTTTATGGAATACTAACAACACTAATCATTCACCGTTTCTCTATCTGTCTCATTATCCCACAAATCTTTTCCATTATCTCGATACAATTCTATTTCATTCGAATGCTTCGGGCGTTGCCCCATTTTTGTCTCTGTCTGTCTTTGTCCTACCTTTCTCTCTCTCTCTGTCTCTCATCCCTTTCGCATCCCTCCTCTCCCTTCCTGCCTCTTCCTCTTGTTTAATGTTTAAATAGTATGACCTAGTGTGCGGAGCAGGAGATCAAACCCAAGTATCCCAATCGGTATTCTACGCCGGGTATTTAGCCGGTTCTATCATCAACGGAGTACTGGCCGATATGTGAGCTAAAACGAGCTTATTAAAAGTGTGTGATGTCCATTGTACTCGAGACGACTTTTAGGTTGCGTTAATACCTACGCTAATCAATAAGCCTATAAGGTGATGATTGCTTGCGCCAGTACTTCAAATCAGTGTTTGCACTGTTCGTTTCACACTTGTTTTTTAAATATGATATCAGTTTATCAAAGACCACTCCAGTCACTGACGTAGTCCTACGTCTGTAAAAATAACGCTTCGTGTGCAACGGACATCAGTTCATTGTACTTTATGTACATATCATTCTTTCTCATTTTCTTTCTTTGTGTGTTCATTATACATATGATGTTACTATTGCTTTAGTTTGACCTGGTATGTGAAATGGAAGATCAGACTCAAATATCCCAATCAGTTTTCTACGGCGGTTACCTAGCTGGCTCAATCATCAACGGAACATTGGCGGATATGTAAGCAATTGATTTCGTTGAACAAATCGCCCACATGAATGTGTATGTGTGTGTACAGATATGATTTTATATAAACAATACATTTATAAAGTCACACTTGTATACACATACATTGTATATATAAAAAAAAAACATATGTAAATCTCTCACAATATTGCAACATACATATATAAATGGCCATCCCACAAAATACTTCATTTGTACTTTCTAAGTGAAATTAGCCTTCATGTCAGTGGCGGGAAGTGTGTATTTTTACATTTGTTTACGTTAAATTTACCTCTTTTTTTTTAGATGCCCCCCCCCCCCTGGCGCTAAAGGGGGGGTGCAATTCTTTACATTTTCGAAGGCCAAAAAAAAAAAAAAAAATAGTGCTCACTATTTCCTTCCCTCCCCCCCCCTCCCCCCTCCCCCCCCCCCCCCCTCCCCCCTCCCCCCCCCCCCCCCAACTGGGCGAAATATTTAAATTTCAAATTGATTTCAAATTTGGGCCCCCATCCCTAAGAAATCCTGGATCCGCGCTTGATTCATGTACATATTATTCTAGGCGGTACGTTTGCCTTAAATACAGTGTACGTCATAACAAGTTATGATCATAATGATCACCGTAATGATGACAATGATCAGTAAAGTTATTTTAATCATCAGCAGCATAGTCTAAATTATCACCATTATCATCATCGTTATCGTCATCGCCTCCACCGTTACCATCGTCATCATTGCTATTTTCATCATTATCATTATCATTGTCATCACCACCGCCATCACCACAACCATCATTTTCATAAACACCACCATCATCATCGTCTTCCTCATCATTATCGTAATTATCATCATCATCATCATTTCATCATCATCACAATCTTCACCTTCTTCTATATTATCTTCATCGTCGTTATTATAAACCACCGTCATCATATGCCATCATTTTCTCACGGCCGTTGTCATTAAAAAAAAAATTGTATCATTGCTTGTGAATTGCATATTTTGCTTTATACTTGTATGTTTAAAGAGTTGGACGATGGTGGATGCTTATGATATTGATGTTTGTCCGGCTAATCTCGGGGATAGCTATAGCATTCTCACCCAACTGGTGGATCTTCACTGTCCTGCGGTTCTTCCAGGGGTACGCTGCTATCTCTATTTATATCATCGCCTTTATCGTAGGTAAGAGATTAAAGGCTAGGTCGACTCCAAAAAATAATTTGATTTTAATAGATGCAGACAAAACAAAAGAAAACAGGGCAAACACAATTTGAATAAATTCGGAAAACTAATAACGGAAGGAAGTTATGATCATTTTTTTTAAGTATGATAAACTATGAAACTTAGAAAATGACTACACAAATTGCCAATTTGGTTTCCAGTTCGTAACGCCATTGCTTCACTATTTATCAATTGCTTTAAAGGCACACTGTCCTACGTGTAGCTACTTGCTCCCTCTATATAGAAAACTTCCCAAATCGGTGCCTGTTGGTCCCCCATGATCCTCTTTTTCTTATGTTAAATGAGAGCTGAGTTAATGAGATAGCCGCCTGTCACAGTGACCTCGATGGCTCACTGGGTGGTCTAATCCCTTCTAGCTTAAGTAGTAGAGCCTCCCTTTAATATATTTTTATTCCATTAATTTACCTTTTATCCCCAAATCCTGGATTTCCTCATGCCTTTGCCATTCTTCAGAAGTCTGTTCCACAAGAAATGTACAGAAAGAAAAAAAATGCTGATGAACATAAGAGGTGTTATATGCAATAATAGTATACTATTAATATTAAACTGATTTGTCCTGCCTCTATTCTATAGGAACCGAGTTTGTCGGGCCATCGAAACGTAATGTCACCGGTATTATCTTCGTTATCCCTTTTGCTCTCGGCTACATTTGCCTCGCGGGCATCGCCTACTTCGTACCATACTGGAGGACTTTAGAACTTATTTGCGTCTCCCCGGCACTGATCTACATTGGCTTGATGTTGTAAGAGGTTTTTTTTTAATCATTACTCTTTTATATATCTAAATATGTAGTGTGGTGTCTATCTGGGTTTTATGCAGGCGTTAGCATCTCATGACACTTAGCGTTGAATTGGTTTGGATCAAAAGATTCAAAGGAAACCTCACCCCAAAAAATAACTTGACATATTCTGAGAGATTCATTATATTCTTGCCCTTTAGTCTACAGGATTCCCACCAAAGTATATGAGCGAGGCATAAAGCAAGAATAATGCAAGAAACGCAGATTGCATAAACAAGTTGGTGCTCATCTGGGGTAAAGGTTTCTCATGAACGATATAGATTTGCCAACTGCTATATATTTATTTTTAAATAAATTAGTTGCGATTGTTACCCTGTTATATATTTCTGTTCACCTATGATTTTCCTCATTGAAGAGTACAGGTTTTATTGATTTTTGTTGATTATCAATTAATACATGTACAAATTAAACTGGTGCGTCACATTTTTAAGAAAATGGCTGCGCACATGTCATGCTAAAAGGCATTCAAATTCATGACAGTCAAAATACGTTAAATACTTGCATTAGATTTAAGATTGGTTTGAAGAAAAACATGTATCACCTTTGTTTTGACGCTGACGATTCACGGTTATATTAAATAAAACCCTAGGAATTTATACCTTTCACTTCACCCAAACACCCAAACTTTCATATTTTTACATCTTACAATGTTGTAACAACGCAAGTCTTTTTTTTTAATCTCCTCTCAGCTTTCTTCCGGAATCGGTACGTTGGCAAATATCGGTGGGAAAGTATGACAAGGCGGAGAAGACTCTAGTGAAGATTGCCAACTCGAACAACATGCCCCTTTCAGGTCCATTCTTCAGCAGTGATTTTAAGAAGGAACAAGTAAGTACTTAAATACAGAAAGAGAATAGTGGCATATGCAGAAATCAATTAATATGGAAACGGATCCTCTCAGGCAAGATGATGAAGGGAGGGAGTGGAGCAACAGATGGAGGAACAGGAGATGGAGGAAGGAAGAGAATATGTAATGAATTTGGCGGTTCCCCGTGCTGTAGACTAAGTTTTGTGGGCGTGTGTGTGTTCGCGCGTGTATAGCTATGGTCACAACTCAGAGCAGTAAACGACCGATTAGTAGCCTACTCGGTCACCGCCGGAATTTAGGCATCGCCCAACGATTTTTGAGAAGTCGAGCAGGCTGTAGAGCCCCAGCGATGCCGGGGCGGTGCCATGTCGATTTTCCGTCGGTCGCCGGTCGATTTTAGGTCAAAACTGGCGAAATCGGGGAGCTTCCCGGGCGATGTCCCGGCAGGTGACCGACTGATGACCAACCGATTACCGAGCGGTCTTCCAACAGCTGATTTGAAAGAAATTGTCCGGCAACCGGCCGGTGTTTGGCGGGGCACCGACCTAATCGGGCGTTCACCGTCGAGCGATTTAGGTCAACAATCGAAGCCACTAGGTCAAAGGCTGTCGACCGATTTTAAACTCCCTGCCCATTGATCGACTGATCTCTAGCGGTCGCCGACCGGGCGGCGACCGCTCTGCAGCCTTTGCCTTTGACTTTGCCTTTGACCTAGCGGCTTCGATTTTTACCTAAATCGCTCGACGGCGAACAATCAATTAGGTCGGTGCCCGAGCGGCGACCGCCCTGGCACCGAGCGTATTTTGGGCGGGAGTGAAAAGTGAGCAGGCACCGCAGAATTTTAACTCCGCGCTAAAACTTCAGCGGCGACCGAGCGATGCCCGAGCGAAATTGGCTAAAAACTCGCCGCCCGGCCGCCGAGCAGGCTACTTTTTTGGGTTGTGACCATAGCTTAAGTGTGTAACTGTGTTTGTGTGTGGTGCCAACTTATAGCGAAGTGAAAGAAAATTCAGACGACAAAATAATGTATTTGTTTTCATAACGGCTCCAGAGCCATCTATGCACAGAGTTTGGCCAACTTGGTTTCACTAGGTCACAACAAGGCGTATATTCTTTTGTTTTGTGCTTGTCCAACAAAGCAGTAGTCGCCATAATTGTGTCAAACTCGAACCGGGTTGGCCAAACTTTCCTAATACAATGGCACTGAACGGCTAATAATGCACTCCCTCCCCGATAAAATAGTTAACAGGTAATTTTCAATGGTGGTAGGGATGAAAACGAAACGATTTCCAGCATTTTTTTAACCTCTGTTAGCCCTAATAAGAAATCGACTTCGTGATGTATTTATTGCTTCTATTCAGTTTCTCACGACATGCAATTCCATCACCAAAGACATGACACATTCAGATTTGTTTTTTAGTTACATAATCTAATGCTCTGTTACATTTAGGATATATGTGTTAATTGTTATTTACTTTAATTAATACTATTGTTATTATTATTATTACTATAGTGAATATCAATTATTGTTAATATTAGTATTATTATGATTATTATCACCATTACTATCATCGATATTATTATCATTATCATCCTCATTATTATTATAATCGTTATCATTATTATTCGTATAGGAGGCCGCACCAAAGGAGAGGCGAGCTACAGGAATTGATCTATTCCGCCAGCCTCGAATGAGACTACGAACCATCAATCTTATCTTTACCTGGTTTGTCCCCTTTAATTTGAACTTCTGATACTGATCTTGCCTAAGGCTGAAAATTAATAAAGGGAAATGTTATTATTAGTAGTAGTACATGTACAAGTATTAATTGTTATTATTATCATTATCATCATCATTATTATATCATTATTATTATTATTATTGTTATTGTAATCATTATCAGTATCAATACAGTTGCTAGCTACGATTGCATTAAGGGCTGCCTAGCAATATAGGCCTACAATGTGTTTATAAAGGACTATATGGCTATTACAGCAGTAGTAAATATTCTAACGCTTGTTATGAATTATAAATTATGATGCAACATTAACACATGGACATTTACTATATACTATGTGACTTCAGTCATAGTTTTCTCTTCTTCGTTTTGTCCTTTATCAGGATGGTGAATGCCATGGTGTACCACGGCCTATCACTAAACACCTCAAACCTCGGTGTCAACGACTACGTCGCCTTTGCAGTATCAGGAGCCGTCGAGATCCCCGCTTACCTTCTCTCCGTGGTCGCCATCGAGATGAAGTTCATTGGACGGAGGATTAGCCTGAGCGTGTGCCTGTTGGTTGCCGGCGTGGCTTGCCTCTCTACATCCGCCATACGTAAGATAATGACATTTCATGGATGAGACTGTTGCTTAAAGGCATCCTTTCAATGTTTCCCTACGTGTTATCAGTGTCTGTGATATGGTGTTATTTTGAAGCCCTATTCATATTGCGCTTTAAAATGATCATGAAGTGCCTCAAAAAAATAAGAATCTTTAAGTGACCGGTTTTACCAAACTGATTTTTCCCGATATACTGTAGTGTTAAAGAAAACGGTTTCAAATCATAAATATCTTGATAATCGGATAGGCGATCGGCTTGTAAAAGTCATGGGATTCCTGACTGACCTAAAGGTTTATAATTATGTTTGCAGCATGAGCTCAATCCAGAATTTTGTTAAGAATCTGAGGCAAAGAGACCAAATCCCTTCAATGTAGTGACCCCACTCCCTCTCTCCTTCTCCTTCTCCTTCCCCTGCTCAATAGAGGGACGGTTTGTTGCACATGCATGCTATAGCTTGAAAAAAGAAAAGAAACTTTCATGCACCTCCCCCGTTATAATGGAATACTTGTACATAAAAGCTGCACGAAAGAAGGCAACATTATTTAACATTTTTTCCATTCACCCATTTATCAGAACTTGAACAAAAGTCTTTAGCGATCACTTTCATCATTTTCTTTATATATTTTTTTATCTCTGTCGTTTTGTTCTCTATTTCTTAAATATTCTTAGCACCCGGAGCAGCGCTCACATCAGTTGCTATGATTGGTAAATTTGGAATTTCGGCATCTTTCGCCATCCTGTATCTGTACACCGCGGAGCTGTACCCAACCAACATCAGGTAAAGCTTGTGTATATCTACACGGTTTGTAAATCAAGGTCATCAATGAATTTTCTTAACACATTTAAGATATAAAGATAAATAAGTGAATGAATATAGATATATAAACAAATAAATGAACGAAGGAATTAATAAATCAATCAACCGACCAATCAATCAATACGTGAAAAAATGAATAAATGAACAAACCAGTCCAGTTAATCTTTCATCCGACTCTAATTTCACTCGGAGAAATAATTATTTGAAAGGGCTGCCTGAAACATGATGGAATTGCGAAACAATTAGTAAGAAAATATACTAGTTGATTATATAATTTGGCACATTGGTTACGGTAGACTGCAAAAACACTTTCAACGTCAGCATCGTATATTGGAGCAATTTAGGTTCCAAAGGAATGTTTTGACATTTAAAATGGTTTCAATTCACTACATCTAATTTAATAAATTTAATACGTCATAAATATTGGGCTACCTTCAAATGATGACGATATGAGTTTACTCAGTTTAAGTTACAATGATTTCTTTGGGGATCACAGGAGCGTGACCATGGGGACCTGCTCGATGTTTTCACGTATCGCCGGCATTATGGCGCCCCTCATACTCACACTGGCCAAGATTTGGACTCCACTACCCCTCGTCATCTACGGGTCTGTCTCAGTGATCGCTGGCCTCCTCACTCTCTCCCTCCCCGAAACGTTGGGCCACAAGCTCCCCGAGACAATCGAAGAAAGCGAAAATTTTGGAAGGTATTGTAAAATGTTGTTCCCTCTTACCCTAACCCCCTCTTTCTCTTTCTCTCTCTCTCCTGCCTGCGTGGTTCCTTCCCTCCTCCTACCCTCCATCTAAATTCCCCCTCCCTCTTCCTCCCACTCCCTCCCACTCCCACCCCTGTCTCTTATCCTTACCGCAGTACTTCATTTTTTTGTTCATTCCTATACAAATAAGACAATCACTCAAGAAACTGAAAAGAGAGCAGACTTAATTTACCACTGCTTGAACCGTGTTTGATAGCTCCTATCAAACAAGCTTTCCTTCTTGATGGTACTTCTCTAACTTTCCATCAGGAACCAAACGAGAAGGGATTTGGAGTGTACATTTTTGTTCGTTAGTCTTCGATTGTTGCTTTTATTTTGTTTTCGGAAGAAGTTGGATGCTTACAGTTTGCGTCTTTTTGTTGTATATTGTACTCTTGAGATCGGGTTGCATGTTCCATTTATTTATGGAGTGTGGAATGAAGCAGGGGCGGCGATCCCAGGGGGGGGGGGGACGGGGGGACACGTCCCCCCCCCCCTCAATTTTTTTTGGGGGGGGATCGTCCCCCCTCAAAATTTGAAAAAGTGCAAAAAAAAAATGTATAGCAAATACTGACTAAAGACTGCAATAAACTTTAAGGCTCTGGACGGCACTGGACGGCACGTGAGTGCAGCGTTTAGACGAATAAAAGTGCAAAAATCTTCTCGCTACGCTCCCTCGCATAATATTCTTCAAACAAGTAAATAATTGTAGAAAAGTGAAGTGTGAAAAAGGTATATTGCTTGTTTTTATACGATTGTTTTGCTAAGGAAAGTTATTTGTAAATACAACAAAACTTCAAAAACCTGTAAGGGGGTAGTCACTTCCGTTACCTCCACCCCTCTCGTTCACTATGCTCCCTCGCACAGGCGTAATAACGGGAGGGGGGGGGGGTTGGTGGCAGTTTCCCTCCTAATAACATTCAAACGTGGTTTATTTCTAATTTGATACCAGTAATTTACAAATGTTGCTGAAATGGCATGGTTTTTCCCTGAGCTTCCGGGGGCTCTGCCCCCTGTACCCCAAAGGCCCTAAGACGGGGCCCTGGTTGCTCATCTGACCGTAATTAAATGCCTCAAAACCCTGAGCTTCCGCATATGGAAACGTTTGCTTGTATTTGTCTCATAAAAGAATATGAGCACGAACTGACTCCCACACGGTGTTGAGTGCTCAGGGGTCACAGGCCAATGGCTTCATCGGGCAGGTAGTTCCATTATGTGAATGGGTAAATTAACTATTACAAAATGAGGGGACACATTACATTGTACAATAGGGACGCACATTGTTTTTATTGTGCAGAACATACTCTTTTATTGACTTACTTATTGCATGAAACTATATAACCAAAATGCATTTTGTATTCTAACAATTGGAGTACAAAGAATAATAACAGGTGAATGAAATGCATAAACACCACAAACACCTGGGGAGGAAGCATTCATAAATTTCAAGACATATTTATGATAAACGACTCCGATGAAACTATAAAACCAAAATGAAATTTGCGTTCTGGCAATTGGAGTACAAAGAATGATAGCAGGTGAATGAAATGTACAGCAACACAAACACCTGGGAAGCTAGGAAGCATCCATAAATTTGAATAATTTAGTTGATAAATGACTCCGCATGTGGACGTTTGTTGGAGCAGAAAGCAGTGGATTCTTAACAACACGAACCCATTTAACATAATGTCGGAACGTAAATTAAATTCGGCGCGGTTGGAAAATGCATCTTTCTACCCTGCAACTTTAATGGTACGATCCAGTAAATTAAAACAATAAAATGGCTCTTATTTTAAAATTACTCATTAAATGAAACCCCAAACTTCAGTGATATCAGAAAAAATATGTTATATCTTACTAATAATTAAAAAAAGATGTATAAACATTGTGAAAGTGTCGCATTTTACGATAAAAGACACCGATTTAGCAAAGATTACGTCATTAGTGCGCTTGCATCAGGGAATTCAAGGTCAAAAGGTCAATTCAGACGCTGATGAGTTGTTGGTCGAGCATTTTTGTTTCCTTTATTCCGACAACATTATACAATCAATCAAAACAAGTTTGATATCAGAAGAAAGCTAACGATTAGTATTTTCATTAACCGCTTGCCCCAAAGTCTCTTGACCACAGTGAAACGAGTGAGAGCTTGCGAGATCGGCCAAAGTGTGATTGAAACTCGCTATTTGCTCTTCTCCAACGCAAAAAGAGACGACATTGTGCTGGATAAATGTATTTTTTCCGACAAAAGTACAGAAAATTTGCATATGGTCTTTTTATATTATACTTTATGAAATGTTACCCGAGTGACTTCCGGGCGCCCAAATGCTGGAAAGAAACGCACATTTTAAAAACTTCACTTTTTCATGGAAAAATACTTATTTGTTCTATGCACGCAAGTCAGATTGAGCGGATGATACAACGTTTCCATATGGGGCTCCGCCCTAAGGCAGGCCCCTGGATACTCATCTGACCATTATTAAATGCCTAAAACCCCTGAGCTTCCGGGGGCTCCGCCCCCTGAGAAGTAACAAGGGCCCCTAAAGCGGACCCCTAGATGCTCATCTGACCGTTATAAAATACCCTAAACCCCTGAGCTTCATGGGGCTACGCCCCTGGGCCCCATGCCAATTTACACTCCACTCGCTTCGTTCGCTTTGCTCTACCTGATCGAAAATACTTTAGCCCACCCCCCCCCCCCCCCCCCCTACTTTGAAAAACGTTCCGCGGGGCCTGCGTGTACCATGTAAGAGTGGGGGTGCGGATTTTTTTTCTTCCCCCCCCCCTAAAAAAAAAAAAGGTTTTTGCTCATTACGCCACTGCTCCCCCGTCCCTCGGATTTCGTCCCCCCCCCCCCGGTCATCAAGAGAAATCGCCGCCCCTGGAATGAAGGAATATTCAAAACAGTTGGAGAGGGTAGGGTATTGAATATAGAATTTGTTGAGGAACGTCTATAACCCGAAACCTAACCCGAAACCCGAAACCCAAATTGCAGCCCTAACCCTATTCATCTTTGAAAGCTGGGAGCAATTATTGTTGCAGTGGCAAATGTTGGATCGCCCATATCACCATATTTGTAATTCTGAGATCTTGTTTGTTTGTTTTTCATTCAGGAAATCTGACGCGAACAATACCACCTCGGGTAAAAATGGCGTCTACATTCTTAACCAGGATGGGCGTGATGAGAAAGAGATTAAAGAGGAGAATGGAGGGGTTAACACCATGGATTACGTTAATCCTTCATTCAATATTCAAGATGAGAATGACCACGGCAAACGGGATAGTGGCGTGCAAGCCAATCTATCGGAAAAATAAAAGTGCTGTACGAACCGAAATATCGCAATGACATAGTATTGTTAACACAATCGATGAGTAATTCGAAAAATCAAATTTGGGGCAATGTCAGTATTCAATTCAATTTAATTAAAACGAACATTTATTTTCTTCCATTCAATTGAACAACCTTATTGACATCTGTTCAAACAATACAAGAGATATAGTTAAAGAACTTGTTTTACAAGGAAGAAGGCGCAAATCCCGATTAGCAAAGCTTGTAATGGGTACGCCCGAATACATAATATACATTATAAATAGAAGAAAGGAAGAAAGGAAGAAAGGAATAAAGGGATAGGCAAGGAGAAGAAGAGAAAAGGGACTTTGGAGGAATAGAAAAAAAGAGGACTGCAACATAGTAGCAATGGAGTGTATGACATGCATAAACAACATAATGGCAAGATATAGATGAAGGGTAAAATGTGGAAATATTTGGCTGTATTTTTTAGGATAATAATAATACTGGATTTATAACCTCTACTTCTGTATGGGTATCAATATCAGAGTAATAAAAGACATTCTTATCGAAGAGTAATATTGTTATAGTTATATAGGATAAAGATATATTTTGATAAAGTGTTTTTGAGATTAACGGGATATATGCACATAATATATACTTCGTTACAGGTACATACATTTACAACATATACATATAAATATATATATATACATATAACCCTACATGGTACAATAAGTGGACATCATAAAAAGCCTAATCCTAACCCTAACCCTAATCCTAAAACCTAACCCTAACTCTAATGTCTTCTTAATGACTCTTTTTTTCACTCCAAATGTCCCTCCAATGACGCCTTTAGTAAAATTACATATATTGAGAGAGATATATCACAAAATTGGGCCTTCTATGAAAAAAATAAAACATAAAAAACGTTAAGAGGACACCAAATTGTCCTCCTAATGACAATGTCTACTTACTGACTCATTTTTCTCTCCAAATGTCCCTCTAATGACGTATTTAGTAAAATATACATGTATGTATGTATGTTTACATAATCATACACATGCATACAATACATACACATCCATACACATCCCTTACACAATAAACACACACTCGTCACCTTAATCGGGTATAGGGCTGATACCTATGCACTGTAATTTAAAATCATACATTGTTAAGCTTCCAAGAGAAGCTTAACACAGATACAGATTTCCTCATAGGTTCAGGTAAATCGTTCCAAAGCTTAGGACCGGTAAAACGAATATTATTTTGAAAAATATGTTTATAATGTACAGCCAATAGATATCATGGTCGGGTTACGTGATACGTCATTGTCATGTTGGCTGCAATGTTTACACATTTTGAATAAATGACGGAGAAGCTTTATCGAAATTGCAAATATACAATTGTATTGGATGGATTCTTTTTCGAAAATCTTTGTGCTCGTATGTGTCCATTGATATTGTATCTTTACGCTGTCGCTATTGAGGGTAAACCATCTTTGCTTAAATGTTCAGATCTCATGCCCGCACAATTATGTTTAAGTAAAGTTGGTAGCCTCGATGAAAATCAGTTTCTTTCCCCACTGTAGAATATTTTTAATTTGATAATTTCTATTGACTGAAACAAAAAATGGAAGGTTGAAACGATGCTAAACACAGTAACTGTGTAGAAATACATTACAGATCATAAAATTAATCTCCTTCTCCCCGGAAAAATTATACTGTTAATGAAAGTTCACTCTCATAGAATTCAAATCATATTAAATTTGTTAACTTTATTACATTGATTTTTCTTTCTTAAAGCGAGAAGTAAATCGGAAGTTGAATGTACGACAGACATATTACAACGTAACTACATGACTTATTATGTCTATAAACATTGTGGTATGGTCCACGGCTTATATTGTGAATGAAAGTTCACTCTCATAGAATCCAAATAAAGATGGCATAACTGCCACAGTATGAAAACGACCAGCCACCCTGTTGACAAGTGTGAAACGTATTATCTCTCTATTTCTCTCTCTCTGTCTCTAGGGTATCAATAATCTCTTATCTACTAATGTGTTATGGCCCTTTATATCAATAGCAATATTATGTATACAAATGTTTGGGCCGCTATAACATTTAATACGTATTTATCATAAACTCTTAAAAATCACATTAAATTTGTTTACGACAGGTTAAACGTTGAGAAGCAAATCGGAAGTTCAATGTACGACAGACATATTACAATGTGACTACATGACTTAATGGCCCGAATTCACAAAGCAAGGTTTGAGCTCAAACCTCCTTTTGTTTCGCCAAACCTCCTTTTGTTCTATACAAACCAGGTTTGTAAAAAAACGAGTAAAACGCGTCATATGACGTACGAAAACCAAGGTTTGTCGACAAACCTCCTTTGTGAATTCGGGCCATTATGTTAATACACATTGTGGTATAGTCCGCGGCTTTAACAGGATGCATGTTAATAATATAAGAGTTTTGTTTCTATATTCTCTTGCATTGTAACTTGTTTATATACCCATTTGTAAAGTGTAGAAATAATGATGGAATAATAAAGGACAGCAACGAATTGTACAATGTGTGATTTTTTGAGAAGAATTAAATTGAATCTTTGAATAATTACGTTGTCGTTTGTCCTGTAAAAAAAAGAGTATGAGGAAAGAGAGAATGATTACCGAACTAGTGAAGGAGTGGGGGATGAGTGAGAGATAGAAAGATAAAGAAACAAAGAAAGACAAAATAAATTTATTTAAAGTGACAACTTGGAAAATACAAAGAGTAAAATCTGATGTTCTCAATATAAACTCTGCCGCTCGGATGAATGTTTTGATAGGGACCCCATCCACCATCCGGTTTTCGATTTTATTATCTTCGGGGGAAGGGAGAGGGGAGGAGAGTTGTGTAATTACGTATTAGCGCCTGGCTTATCATAGTGTATATATTTATATATCATTCAATCATGTTTCTGTCACTCTTGCATTTATTTTTCAAGATAAACGTTAGAAATCATATTTTGGGGACAGAAAAAGATCAGTAGCTAAATAATGGGACTTCTTAAACTGACCAAGTGACGTAACATTCGAGGAAACGTATACAGAGTGAGCAGGTCAAGCCTCATCCTCGTGAAAAAGACTTTACATTATCTGTGGCCCGGCCCCTCCACTCAGTGTTATTTAGGGTACACATATGCATGTTCCCTCCTTTTGAAAACACCCCCTAAGTCCAGTGTGTAAAATCTTTTTTGTGAATGTACGAGCCGGACTTTGGTGCGTGAAAAGTCCCCCTTTACCGGACATTTAGGTAACACGCATGGTATCCCTCCGTTCACGGAGTGGGGGGGGGGGGGGTCTGTGGTTAGTTCTACTTATTACTTCTCACGCTTGGCGGGGAGGGAGGAAGGGAAGTGGTCGCTGCAAAGGGACCGAGTGTGAACATTTCCATTTTCAAATGCAACTCTGCATACTCCAGACAAGTTAATCTGAAAATAGTATTCATCGTTTTCTTTTCACTTGTAATGAGGTTTAAAAACAGCCTCAAATGAGTATTCGAATAATTTTTGGCGTTCTCTAAACGTCTGGATGAGGAGTCTTTGAACACGTTCAAGCGAGAGGGAGTCCCTATTGAATCCCTTCAACTGCTGATCCTTTTCTTCATCGCAACGTCAGGTACCTATCCCACTACTAAAACCCTCCCTCCTCCAATTCCGGGATCGGAGGGACCGCATGTGTTCCCAAAATCTCCTGTAAAGGGGTACTTTTTCGCGCGACAAAGTCCGCCCCGCCATTGACTTTCATACCAGAGATAGAGGGTGCTTTCTTTAAAAAAAAAAAAAAAAAAGGGAACATGCCTATACACATACCGTAAGACTGAATGGAGGAGGGGGGGGGGGGGCTAATTCGAAACCTGATGACATTCTTTTTATTATGTTACTAAGCTCATAATAATTAGCTTTTATAGCGGTTTATTTGGTAAACACCACTGTAAAGCCACTTTATTTGTATTCAGTCGCAAAATGAAATACGTCAATGTTAACTCTGACACTCAATCTACAAGTATCATAAATGTTATCATGAATCATAAAAAGTGAAATGAGAACTAGAAGGACGTTATTGTAGCGCAACAAAGTCCACGCGTCCTTCTTAAGCTTGACACTTTGCCAGAAGAGGTAACGCAATCTCAAATCTCTGTGGAGAAACTTCATGTACATTTTTCATATTTATTTCGCCAATTACTGCAGACATAGTAGGCCTTTTACTCTGTTAAAACGGATCGCCAACCTATCAAATTATCATTGCACTTTATTACTGGATCTTTACTGGATCCTTCCTAAAATCAAAAGTCTTCCTTGGTGAAGACCAATAAGTTTGTTGTTTCTTACTGATTAAATCCCTATCGTCAATCATGATTAGACTGGATGATATTTTGGTGCAGATCGGCGAGTTCGGGCCTTATCAGAAGAGGATTTTCGCGATTGTGTGTATGCTTGTTTTCGCCACTTCATGGCAATCATTGATCTTCGTTTTCATGGCCGCATCCGTGGACCACTGGTGTGCTGTGAGTATTAATGTTTATTATTAACTACTATTCTTGACCAAATCACGTACCAAGCCCTACATTAAACCCTAAGCCTAAATCCAATTGCAACCCTAACTCCCTGGTCCGACCTTGTCAGACCGAATGCCGCCCGCTCGTACGTAGCAGGGGCTTACTTCGAATCATCGGGTCATCGCGTCCTGTCGGATGGTACATGTACACGACCTTTCGTGATACGAAATCTGAAGATCACGCGACCTTTCGTACATTTGCCGTAGGGTTTTCACAAAGTGTCGGGTAAAGACCATTTTTAGACCAGACCATTTTTAGATGAGAGTGGTTTTTACATAAAAAATACTTCTGAAATTTCGTGAATAAAGGGGCATGTTTTCACTAAAGGACGAAAAGTTTGCGGAATGCAGTCGAGACGCTACGACAATTTGGAATCTCGCAATGGCACAAAGTTTTGTGTTGAACCTTGCAAAATCACTAAACAGACACAAATTATGAAACGCTCCATCAAAGAATCCCTTGTGATCGGCTATGAAAGCTGTTTCTATTATTAACAGAGTGCCCAATGGAAGCGTCTTGGCTCTCAAGAATCAAGAAGGCCAGGCAGGCAGAGACATTAACTATGACGGTTATCCCCCTTCCCCGCCCACTAGACCTTCTCCTTCCAAAAAATCAAGGGCTCAGTTTCTTTGCTAGAGGGGCGTCGGGTGGGTGTACGTGCCCCAAATTCGACAGGCCAAAAATGAGGAGAATAAAAAAATAAAATGAAGGAGATTAATAAAGGGAGATGAGAAAGGAAGCTGATAATAAAATCTCCCACAGTTTTTCCTCACCCCGTAATTTCCTTGTTATTTTGCATTTAATACAACTTGTATTAATACGTATCCCTCCTATCGTATTACTGATGCCCCTATGGCTAGGCCAACATTTGCTAAAGATTACAAAGACAATTTGTTTTCTTCAAATCAATGCTCCTACAAATATCAAAGATTTATATTCTTTAGGAGTATGAGATAACTGATAGCGTTGTGTTTATTCTCCAAGGATAAATTATTATATAAATGTTGTTCTTACAGATTATGTAATAGTTTTGTTTGCATTCGCCACACATTTCAAGAGGGAATGTAGGTTCCGATATCATGATGTCACAGATATTTAAAAAACAAAATTATAAGACCCCTGTATGTAAAAAATCTATTCCGTCATCAATAATTCTGAAAATATAATTCGCTACAGAGATAAAATGAGAGAGGAATTCGCAACATACGCCAATTTGTGTTTTGCTAATGACAACATCAAAAATTCATAACTTTCCTATATTTAATCGGATTTTGCTCAACGTTCACTTTTTTATTTTACTAATTTTGTTTCACTTTTATCAAAACCAATTTAATATCAGGGTTGACGTTTCCTTTAAATAGAAGGATGCTTGCTTGTAACGATAGTACATACGTTTTTAGCTTTCTAATTCTGTTTTTGCCAATTCGGAAGAAAGTCACAGAAGAAGTGCTCCTTGAAAGGTATTACTTTTCACAAGCCCCTGCCCCTACGCCACTCTTATGTTTGTATAACATATAAACACATATACATAATGGCATACGAATAACTGTAGGTTTAAAGGAAAAGAAAAGGGAAGAAATTTGAATAAAAACAGCAGAAATAGTTATAAGAAATTGAATTACGAGTACCTGTGACAGGGCATTTAAAGTACACCTATAAACATGCATTATTCACTAAAGCTTACATTTTATTTACAATTCCCGAATGTCACCCTTGATATTGTTTACTCATTTGTTTGTTTACTCATTGGTTTTCTTGCTTGGTTATTTTGACTAATTTGTTGAATTGTTGTCTCGATATAATCCGTTCATTCGATGCCAGGAGCCGCGATGGGACGATTTCGACTGCAGCGCCATCGGTCTCAACGAAGCAACATGCATGCTCGCCATGAAGAATGCAAGCATCCCTGCCAATTACACGAGCGACCACCAACTCGTCTTTGAGCAATGCGTGAAATACAATGTGTCTGGGGAGGCATTCGATCCGAACATCGACCCGTTCCACGACCCCGGCTGGCCGACATCGCAAGTCATTGAATGTGACAGCGGATGGGTGTACGACAAGAGTCAATACAAATCGTCAATAATCACAGATGTAAGCTACTTCGATCCCTAATATAAAATACCCTAACGCGCACACATGGCATACTGAAAGTAAAAGAGGGGATGTATACGTGTAACATTATTTTTGTAGATTGAAGAAAACAAATCCCATTTTCACATTCTTTAGTTTCAACATGATTATTAAATTATTTTACCTAAAAAACAAACAAAAATCCTCTGTGTGGCCATGCCTTGAACCATAATGGGACCGGGGGGGGGGGGATGCAATGAATTTTTTATAATTTCTTGCATTTTCTTCGTTTTTTGTATTTGTGGGGGCGGCCCCGTACTCTAGCCCCCGCTGCGTACGGTCATGATTCAGTGGCTAAGCAATGGCCCCGTTACTGTGAGACCCCAGGATCAAAACCGTGTCGATCAGCTATATTAGTGCCCTTTTGTGAGGCATTAATCCTCATTAGTGTCAGTTATGAGTTAAGGACGTAGGTTCCCTAGTTGATTATAATAGTAGCACACACATTTTTTTAGCAGTCACGCAAAACAAAAAAAATCGCAAATTATTATTCAATAAAATCTGAGAATGTATACTATTATCTATATCTTTTAGGAATAAATCATTGTCAAAATCATTTCATGATTTGGGGTATAAAATAATTATTACAACATTATGACCAACAGTGTATTATACATCATAATACAATAAAAAAAGATTGGTTTATATTTCATCGTCTTTTTCTGAATTATATACTTTTATAAAAAAAATATAGAATACCGGTATAAACGAATATTACTATCAATTCACCTTATTACTTTTTATTATCATTTAAATCATTAATTTGCATTATATATGCTTTCGCAATTCCTTTTAGAATATTACAAATGTTCAATATTAATTCTAATTAATTTATTACCAATTACTAACCATACAAAATCTTTTCTCTACCTCTCTTTAACAAAAGTCAACGATATTTTTTTTTAACATAGATCAGAAAGGACTATAAATGTTTTTTGTCTTTATGTCCATTAAAATTGAGGCAACCTCTAGGTTGCGTTAATACCTACGCTAATCAATAAGCCTATAGTGTGATGATTGCTTGCGCCAGTAATACACCAGTTTACGGTAATCGGCGCCATTTTAATTTATGAGTAAACAAACCAAATGACCTCTAGAGGTCAGTGGTTGCGTAAATGCGTAAATTAAGATTGCGCCCATGCAAAGTATGATGACATCACTGCCTGCGCGCTGGATTGTGCGCTCACATCATAATTCGCATGGGCGCAATCTTAATTTAGGCATAAACCACTTTACAGTGTTAAATTGACAAATTGACAAATTGACAAATTCAAACCGATTGTAAACTTCTCCACTACCCCAATGTGGGTGACATGAGAATAAATTGTCAATGCCATAAATTGTCATTGTCATTGCCACTGACCTCGACTAGAGGTCATTTGGTTTGTTTACTCGTATATTAAAATGGCGCCCATGTCTGCGCATGCGCTTTGTTGAAACCGTAAACTGGTGTATTCAACTCAGTTTTTGCACTGTTCGTTTCACGCTTGTTTGTTTTATTATGATATCAGTTTATCAAAGACCACTCCGATCACTGACGCAGTCCTACGTCAGGACAAAAACGCTTCGTGTGCAACGGACATCAGTTCATTGTACTTTATGTACATATCATTCTTTATCATTTTCTTTCTTTCTGTGTTCATTATACATATGATGTTACCATTTCTTTAGTTTGACCTGGTATGTGGAATGGAAGATCAGGCTCAAATATCCCAATCAGTTTACTACGGCGGTTACCTAGCTGGATCAATCATCAACGGAACATTGGCGGATATGTAAGCAATTAATTTAAAGGGGATCCGTCATACATGTCCTTATGCCTAATGTCTTACATCTCAATTTTGACTGGATAATTATCTGTAGAATATACATCATTATCTAAAATTTATAACGTTTATAATTAATTCAGGTTGCATCGTTTCCATCATATAATTTCGTTGAACAAACCGCCCACATGAAGATATATAAATACGTGTGTGTGTGTGTGTGTATACAAATATGATGTGATATATACAATACATATATAAACACACTTGCATAGAAATACATGTACATCTCTCACAATATTGCAACATACAAAGCTAAAAGGCCATCCCACAATATGCTTCATTTGTATTTCTGAAGGAATTAGCCTTCATGTACATATCATTCCTCATTATTATTGTAATTATCATCATCATCACAATCTTCATCTTCTTCTTTATTATCTTCGTCGTCGTTATTATAACAACCGTCGCCTTCGTCATCATATTCCATCATTTTCTCACGGCCGTTGTCATTAAAAAAAGAAATTGTATCATTGCTTGTGGATCGCATCTTTTGCTTTATACTTGTATGTTTGAAGAGTTGGACGATGGTGGATGCTTATGATATTGATGTTTGTCCGGCTAATCTCGGGGATAGCTATAGCATTCTCCCCCAACTGGTGGGTCTTCACTGTTCTGCGGTTCTTCCAGGGTTACGCTACTATATATATCATCGCCTTCATTGTAGGTAAGAGATTAAGAACAATGTGGTACCCCTTCTCTTCCACACCCCATAGCGCTCATGGTGCCAAGGCAAATATTGATTTGTACCTTTAATTATAAGATTTGACTATGAACCCCTTCTCTATATAAAAAGAAAATTCACATATCCTGAAGCGCAAATTTTCAGTTACAACATATATGAATTTAAATTTAGAAACAACAATGTCAACAGAACATTGAGAATATGACGTCAGTAATTAAAGATATCAAATAATACTTTATATTGGAATGACATCATAACCTCTGTTAAGTAGAAATGAGGCATGAAATCATATTTACCTTTTCACGCCCTTTGAGAATATGTAATCAAAAGTGGGGGCCACCTTTCATTCTGAGGAGTTGAAGCAGGTCCAAATTTGGCAATTAAAAAAATATAATAAACAAAATTCGCGCGCACGTGCATTTCTAGGTATTACGTGCGCGTATCGTAGTTGAATGGTCAAAAGGGGCTAGCAAAGAGAAGGAATTGTCATGAATAGAATCAGGAACCCAAATATATATGAAAACTGGGTTTCTAGCTTTCATACGACCAACGTATTGAAAAATGCGAGCGTATGTGCGTGAGAGCACATTTTTTGAAAACGTTGAGAATGGCCTGAAAAAATATGCAAATGTAATTTGAGACAATTGTTAGCATTTTCAATTTGTCGGGTGATATGTTGATATGCTGCCCATTAAGTGTCGTGATATCGAATTTTATTGTGACTTGGTAACATTGTCGAAGGTTCTTTAAAAAATTGCGTAATTTGTGTATGAAATGTTACTTATTAACTTCCTTCTACTGTACCCTCTAACATGCCCAAAAATCCTGAAAAAAATCTCAAACCACAAAAATATTGATGGTTTTCTAAGAAGGCGTCACTGTGCAACACCCTCTAACAGTGAATAACAGTAAATTCTTGCAACCATATTTAAATTTTCTAAACCGTTTTTCCATTAAACTAAGACATAAGATTTTAAAAATCTGCCAACAGTTCAATGTATGGAATAGAATATAGAGCCAATTCATTGCTTTGTGACGATTTACATTCACCTTAAATAAAAATTAAAGTTGTAATAATATAGTTGGGAGAATTATAAAGGCATCGATCAGATCAGTTGTTCCCAATTTGTATCGTTAATAATGATCCGTTTTCACTCGAACTTTCATATTATCTTTAATTGTACATCTATCATTGAAGTCTCTAACTTTAATAGCACCATTTTCTCTTAAAGGTAATACAAAGTTTTGGTATAGGGTCATGAATTTGGTTCAAATGAACATATTGGAAGCATATGCGATCCTACAATATTCAGTGATCGTTGTCGCGATTGAAATCATGCCTAAAATTATTAAATTGTAAATAATAAACTCTTTATGTTGTATAGCTCCCTCTCAAGGTCAAGATTTTAATTAAGCTATAAAACAATGTTTCCTTGCTTAAATCGATCGATCAGCTATCCCCGTTTGGAAATTATATATCACAACTACATTTTCTGAGATTTTCATGGTCGCAGCTACCATAGTACGGCCATAGGCGCTATTTGAAATTTATCAAAATTTACCGGGAGCACCGGTAAATTTTTATATTCCATTTTTCTAGAAAGCAGAAATGTTTTAGGGGCTAAATTTTCTAGTGCTTATAATACATCTACAGGGGCATCCAAATATATCGAAATTGTAAAGAATCACTCTCCACTCCACTCTCCATAATTTCCAAAAATTCCCAAAACTTTGTATTACCTTTAATCTTTACAATGTTACCAAGTCCCGTAAAGTGTTACGTCATGTTGTTAATGTTAATTCACTAGATGACGTCACATAATTAAAACGACCTACGTGTGCTCAGGCCTCAATAGGGTCTACCAATGTTCCTATTTTGAAGCCGTAAAATCTGATTTCTATTCTTGAGAAGTCTGTTCCACAAGAAATATACAGACAGAAAGAAACAAAAAATCCTGACAAATATAAGAGGTGTTATAAACGATAGTACAAACCTCCTACTAATATTAACCTTTGTTCTCTAGGAACCGAGTTTGTCGGGCCATCGAAACGTAACGTCACCGGTATTATCTTCGTTATCCCTTTTGCTCTCGGCTACGTTTGCCTCGCGGGCATCGCCTACTTCGTACCATACTGGAGGACTTTAGAACTTATTTGCGTCTCCCCAGCACTTATCTACATTGGCTTGATGTTGTAAGAGGATTTATAGAATCATTACTTTTTTATATATTGAAATATGTAGTGTGGTGTCTATCTGGCGTTACCTTTTTTGTGTACATGACACTTATCAGCATTGAATTAGTTTGGAGGAAAAGATTCAAGGGAAACCTTAACCCCCCAAAAGAACTTTACATATTCTGAGGTATTTATTATATTCTTGCCCATTGATCTACAAGATTCCCTACCAAAGTATATGAGAGAAGCATGAAGCAGGAATAATGTACAGTTTCCCAGCATGACATGGGCATTGCCTTATTGACTAAAGTATCTTCTTTTATGAAAGACGCATCTCATCCAATAGTTTCTTGTTTAACTTTTAATCAATTAGGAATCCGCTGGTGTGTAAAAATTATACCCAGAGAGCCAGATTCAGAAATTCTTTGTTTCCAAATTGCATACACATCTAAACAAATCACGAACAACACAAATTCCTCAGCTGTAAGCGAATAGCGATTATGATTATTTCTTAACTTTTTCTCTACCCACCCAGTAAAATAATTTTGTAAGGATTGGGTGGAAAGTATTCCACCTTATCAACTTTGTGGGTTGAAAACATCCGTTGTACAGCTCTGCTGTTGATTTACTTTGTATAAATCATATAATTGTCTTGTTATGTCGTATGCTGAGAGCTGGAGTACCGCAGCTGCTCATAGACGTTTTCTTTATAGAGTATTGACGCCCCTATGGCTTTCAGCACACGACGCCATGTTCTTGTCTCATGTTTCCCATATTACATGTTTCACCAAAAGAAATCAAACTTCCGTATTATATATATGGACATCATCATTTTGAATCTTGAATCTTGATAATGCCAAGAATATCTTTATGTATATATATCTCTTGTATATTTTTGGAAGGAATATTGTACAACAAAGGGCAGGAACATATCTCTCTATACAAATACCTACACTTGTTCTTTGAGGTTAAGTTTTCTTTAAGGAATGGGCATTCTATATCACATGCTGACGGCCTTTTAGTTTATATTCAGTCATTCAGACTCATGAAAGACACGGATACGTTAACTAATTGCATTAGATTCAAGATTGCTTTGAAGAAAAGCATTATTCTCCTTTGTTCCGTGAACGGAGGGATACAATGCGTGTTCCCAAACTCTCCTGCTCGTAACAAAATAAAATGGTCTACCCATATTGACTTTACACACCGGGCTTTTACTGCTAAAAAAAGGGGGGTCGATGGGAACACGCATATGCGTACCCTAAATCACACTGAGTGGAGGGCCGGGCGGTTATATTAAATAAAAACACAGGAATTAACACCTTTCACTTCACCCAAACGCCAACAGCTCCATATTTCCATATCTTACAATGTTGTGACAACGCAAGTCTTTATTCTCTCCTGTTAGCTTTCTTCCGGAATCGGTTCGTTGGCAAATATCGGTGGGAAAGTATGACGAGGCGGAAAAGACTCTAGTGAAGATTGCTAACTCGAACGACAAGCCCCTTTCAGGTCCATTCTTCAGCAGTGATTTTAAGAAGAAACAAGTAAGTACTTAAATACGGAAAGAGAATAATGGCATATGCAGAAATCAACTAACACGGAAACGGATCCTCTCTGGCAAGATGATGAAAGGAGGGGGTGGAGCAACAGACGGAAGAGCAGGAGATGGAGGAAGGAAGATTAGAAGACTATGTAATGACTTTGGCGGTCCCCCGTGTTGTAGACTTAGGGTGCGTCAATGCTCAATTTTGAAGGCAGAATGAGCGATTTGAAACGCTCATCGTAAACGCTCATCGTAAAGGCAGTTCCACGGTGTATGCTCACTGTTTATGCTCACTTCTCTGGCTCCTCCAGACATGATTCTAGCTCTGCAGCTGGATTCGCAAACCTGCACTGCGCATGCTACGTTAACCCAATTTAAATGCGTTTACAAATGATTGTGCGTTTATGCTTCCCTAGAATCGCCGATCCAAAAGCACCTTTTCGTGAGTTTACGATCGGCGATTGTGATCGTCGTTTTTCGGTGATTCTACAAAAAAATAAGAAAGGACGCAACCGTGTTTTGAACTTAACGCGTAACAAATGCTTCATTCTGGCCAGAAAAACTTGAGCATAAACGTACTGGCGTAGGTCCCCTAGTTGATAAGCAAAGTAGCATACACATGCTTTAGCAGTGTCGCAAAACAAACACTGGAAAATTGTTGTGGGTTTGTACGTGTTCGCGCGTGTATGTGTGTGACTGTGTTTGCGTGCGGTGCCAACAGACGATGCAAAAATAATGTATTTGTTTTCATAACGGCTCCAGAGCCGTTTATGCACAGAGTTTGGCCAACTTGGTTTCACTGGGTCACAACAAGGCGTATATTCGTTTGTTTTGTGCTTGCCCAACAAAGCAGTAGTCGCCTTATTGTGTCCAACCCGAACCGGGTTGGCCAATCTCTCCTAATCAATAGCACTGAGTGGCTCTTTAATGCACCTCCTCCCCGATAAAAGTCTAAGTTAACTGCTAATTTCCGATTGTGGTAGGAGGAAAACAAAACAATTTCCAGTAACCTTTCATCGTTTTTTTAATCTCTGTTAGTCCTAATAAGAAATCTACTTCGTGATGTAATTAGAATTGCTTCTAGTCACTTTTTTATGACATGCAATTCTTTCACCACAGACATGACACATTCAGATTGGTTTTCAGTTAGACACTCGTATGCTCTGTTACATTTAGGATATGTGTAAATTATTATTACTAGAATCAATACTATTATTATTATCATTAATATGACTATAGTGAATATCAATTATTTTCAATGTTATCATTATTATTATGATCATATTATCATTACTATCATCATTATTATTATCATTATCTTTATTATTCGTATAGGAGGCCGCACCAAGGGAGAGACGAGCTACAGGAATTGACATATTCCGCCAGCCTCGAATGAGACTACGAACCATCAATCTTATCTTTACCTGGTTTGTCCAATTTAATTTGAACTTCTGATACTGATTTAGCCTAAGCCTGTAAATGTAAATTATTATTTTCATTATCATCATTATTATTATATTATTATCATTATTATTATTGTTATTGTAATCATTATCAGTATCAATACAGTTGCTAGCTATGATTGCATTATCGGCTGGCTAGCAATATAGGCCTACAATGTGTTTATAAAGGACTATATGGCTGTTACAGCAGTAGTATTCTGACGCTTGTTATGAATTGTAAAAAAATGATGTAACGTTATTGGACATTGGCTACAATGTGGCTTCAGTAATAGCTTTTTCTTCTTCGTGTTGTCCTTTATCAGGATGGTGAATTCCTTGGTGTACCACGGTCTATCACTAAACACCTCAAACCTCGGTGTCAACGAATACGTCGCCTTCGCAGTGTCAGGAGCCGTCGAGATCCCTGCTTACCTTCTCTCCGTGGTCGCCATCGAGATCAAGTTCATAGGACGGAGGATTAGTCTCAGTGTGTGCCTGTTGGTCGCCGGCGTGGCTTGCCTCTCTACATCCGCCATACGTAAGATAATGAAAGTTAATGGATGAGACTGTTGCCTAAAGGCGTCGTTTAACAATGTTTCTAGTTTCACAAATCTGAGATGCATGGCTTTACGTGTTATCAGTGTCTGTGATATGGCGTTATGTCGTTGCCCTAAACAAACTGCGCTTCAAAATGATCATGAAGTGCCTCAAAAAATAAAAAATCTTTGAGTGACCGGTTTAACAATACTCATTTTCTCAAATATACTGTAGTGTTAACAAAAAACGGTTCTTGAAATTTAGATTTCAAATCATAAATATCTTGATAATCAGATCGGCTTGTAAAATTCATGGGATTCCTGACTGACCTAATGGTTTATAATTATGATTGCAGCATGAGCTCAATCCAGAATTTTGTTAAGAATCTGAGGCAAAGAGACCAAATCCCTTCAAGGTAATGATCCCACTCCCTCTCTCCTTCTAGTTCCTCTACTCTGTGTAAACAGTGGCGGCTCCCGTATTTCATAATAAAGGGACGGTTTGTTACACATGCATGCTATGGCAGTTGACAAAGGAAGAGAAACTTACATGCACCTCCCCCGTAACAATGCACTATTTGTACAAAACAGCTGCAAGAAAGAAGGCAACATTATTTAACAATTTTCTATTTACCCATTTATCAGAACTTGGACAAAAGTCTGTCAATCCTATTAGCAATCACTTTCTTCATCTTCTTTATTTATATCTATCTCTGTCTTTTTTCTCTTTCTTTAATATTCATAGCACCCGGAGCAGCACTCACATCAGTTGCAATGATTGGTAAATTTGGAATTTCGGCATCTTTCGCAATCCTGTATCTGTACACCGCGGAGCTGTACCCAACCAACATCAGGTAAAGCTTGTGTATATTTACACGGTATTGTAAATTAAGGTCATCAACACATTTTGTTAACACATGTAAAGGTATAATAATAAATAAGGAATAAACATAGATATGTAAACCAATAAATATATTCATTAATAAATCAATGACGGAATAAATAATCCAATCAATCAACCAACCAATCAATCAATAAGTAAATACGTGAATCAATGAACAAATCAGTCCAGTTAATCTTTCATCCGACTCAGAGAAATAATGTTTTGAAAGGGCTGCCTGAAACATAATGGAATTGCGAAACAAACAATAAGAAAATATACTAGTTGTTTATATTATTTGGCACATTGGTTACGGTGGACTGCAAAAGAAAATTCAACTTCATCATCGTATATTTTTTTCTTCATTTTATTTCATTTATTTCCACATCTCATAAAAAAGCATTTAACAATTTACATACAATATCTGATTAACACAACTAAACAAAACAAGAAAATAGCATAACAATATTCAAAGAATTTAAATCACCTAGAACTAATACTTAAGACTGTGGTGGAGCCAATAGAGGCCATTGATCTATCAAGGGCTGGTCTCCAGAAATAAATTAATAATATATAGGTAGGTACAAAACATAATTAAGTACATAACAAAAGGGAAACAGGCGGTCTGTGTGAAGGAAAAGTATACACAGAGAATATTTGAGCATAAATACTTCAGGTGATGTAATAATTCTTTTTTTAAATCAAGATATTTTAGCACATTAAAAGGCATTGTTTATATTTGCGTTTGAAAGAGGCAAGCGATGGGCTGTTTTTTTTATGTCATCAAGTAATGAATTCCATAGTTGAGGTCCCAAGTGACGGACCGTCTGTTGGGACGACTCATACTTTAACAATTGCACACGTCGTCTATTGCAATATCTGGTATTGTACTGATACATTTCAGAGTTTAACAAGAAAATATTACTAAAAACCTCAGGTAGCAAGTTGTTGAAATACTTGTACATAAATAATGCAGTTTGCAATTTACCAAGGTTAAAAATATTTAAGACTTTAAGGTCACTTGGTGTCCTGGGATGAGAGTTGGTCATTACACGCAGAGCTCTTTTTGTAATACATATAGCTTATTTATTAAAGTATTTGAACATTTCCCCTATACTATATTACAATAAGAAAGATATGGCAAGATCAATGTGTTATATGAATTGGTTAAAATTCTCAGAGGAATGAAAGGCCTAATTATATATAACACTCCAATGGTACTTGGTATTTTCCCCATGATTTCATCAATATGACAAGACCAAGTCAGGCTATCGTCTACAGCAATTCCAAGAAATTGTATGCAGTATACTTTATCAATCTTGTAATTATGAATGTATCTTCAATTTCATCATTAAGATGTCTATTTTTTTTCTTAAACATTATTAGAGCAATTTTTGTTCCAAAGGCCTTTTTATGTCATACTCAGTTTATGTGAAATTATTTCTTCGGGGAACACAGGAGCGTGGCAATGGGGACCTGCTCGATGTTTTCACGAATCGCCGGCATTGTGGCGCCCCTCATACTCATACTGGCCAAGATTTGGACTCCACTACCCCTCGTCATCTACGGGTCCGTCTCAGTGATCGCTTGCCTACTGACTCTCTTCCTCCCCGAAACTTTGGGCCACAAGCTCCCCGAGACAATCGAAGAAAGCGAAAATTTTGGAAGGTATTGCAAAGTGTTATTCCCTTTTAGAGAATATGAGTGTGAGGTATTGTGAATGGATATTTGAAAGCGTGTTCACTCGTCACACAACATAACTCTTATTTTTATTTTAGCTACGAGGAAACAAGGTTGCACTGACAATAAAATACATACAAGAAAGTATTCCCTTTTCGTTATGTTTATTGGGTACTGATGAGGCTGGCCGTACACTTGCAAAGTGTAGCCAAGCACAAGCCGAAGAATCGGAATGAAAATGCATAAATGATAAATGTGAATATTGCACGGAGATTACATAATGATCAATGATGATAATGAACATGAATAAATGCGATGTACATAATGAACGTGAATAAATGCGATGTATAGAGCTTACGACATAGTAGAAATGAAGTCGAAAGTCCAATGAAGATGAAGAGAGTTGAGAACGAAGGAAGGGGCTCACGCGATGAAATGTGCGGAGGCTTGATGGCGGAAACGCGACTTCGTTGACGTGGTTGAAGAACCGTGAAGAATGCGATGTCGTCGCCGACGCTCATGATGATGATGAATGTAGATGGAGCTCTCGGGCGAGAATAGAAGAGAAGAGAAGAGATGTGTGGCGCTCGATGACGAAAGCAGTGAGTCGCTTGCTGTCGGAGGCCAAAGAAGAAAATGCAGACATCAAAGCCGGTAGTGGTGCTGAGACGGTGAGTCGCTCGATTGATGAGCCGAACTTTGATGGTGAATGTTTAGATGAGCTGCGGTGAGTCGAGCTCATGTGAGTGAAAGACTACCGGTGAAGAAACTGGAGCTCCCAGCGGATAACCAAGCACCATATATGTCGGAACTAGATTTAACTGTTCCACTGGAAGACTGCAGCCCGATGAACACGGCAGGGAAAGTGAAGATGTGCCGATAGAGGTGATAGGCACAGTAGAAACAAGCCCGGAGAAGAAATCATGCAGAAACGTGTTGACTCAACTGAGATGAAAGCAGGAGTTGTTGACTCGACCGAGGTGTAAGCGGGAGTTGTTGACTCGACCGAGGTGTAAGCTGGAGTGAAGGAAACCTCGTGGTGATGAAAATACGCGAGTGAACGATGCGCGGAACCACGATGCTCGATTGGAAGGAAAAACACACGTGGTCCGAATAATGAATATAAATAAGTACCGTGATGGAAAAATACAGGAGACATGAATTAATGTACGGTGAAAGTAGGGCATGTAAGAGCCGCTACATTACTCCCCTGCCAGAATTGAAGCTATGTATGCAATACACAGATGAGAGGCGAAAAAGATATAAATGAGCAAAGTACAAAATGTCACAAGAATCAATGGCTGATAAAAATGTAAAAGTGCATGTATTGTATAGTGTATGCAGTAATTTACAACAGCCTGAGAAATGTACAAGCATGGCATGTTGAAAGAATGTAATACAACAAGCATGGTATGCGAACGGCTGTTTAGTTGCCAAAAATTGAACAGTGAGTATTGACATGGTATGCATCGAATAAACGTGTATAAATGCAAGAGCATAAAAAACATTCAATACATAATCCAGAATGAATACATTTTATAAAACATTGCTAAGTCCAAAAAGTCAGGGAATAATAAAATCGTACAACCAAGCTTCCAAGTAAACTCGGGGTCACCAATGTAGAAATATTGGTGTGTGTACAACATCATGACATAAAATGGTAAATGGACATTATTGAATGGAATGTAATGACATAATAAATGAAAGCTTACGACAGAGTAGAAATGAAGTCGAAAGTCCAATGAAGATGAAGAGAGTTGAGAACGAAGGAAGGGGCTCACGCGATGAAATGTGCGGAGGCTTGATGGCGGAAACGCGACTTCGTTGACGTGGTTGAAGAACCGTGAAGAATGCGATGTCGTCGCCGACGCTCATGATGATGATGAATGTAGATGGAGCTCTCGGGCGAGAATAGAAGAGAAGAGAAGAGATATGTGGCGCTCGATGACGAAAGCAGTGAGTCGCTTGCTGTCGGAGGCCAAAGAAGAAAATGCAGACATCAAAGCCGGTAGTGGTGCTGAGACGGTGAGTCGCTCGATTGATGAGCCGAACTTTGATGGTGAATGTTTAGATGAGCTGCGGTGAGTCGAGCTCATGTGAGTGAAAGACTACCGGTGAAGAAACTGGAGCTCCCAGCGGATAACCAAGCACCATATATGTCGGAACTAGATTTAACTGTTCCACTGGAAGACTGCAGCCCGATGAACACGGCAGGGAAAGTGAAGATGTGCCGATAGAGGTGATAGGCACAGTAGAAACAAGCCCGGAGAAGAAATCATGCAGAAACGTGTTGACTCAACTGAGATGAAAGCAGGAGTTGTTGACTCGACCGAGGTGTAAGCGGGAGTTGTTGACTCGACCGAGGTGTAAGCTGGAGTGAAGGAAACCTCGTGGTGATGAAAATACGCGAGTGAACGATGCGCGGAACCACGATGCTCGATTGGAAGGAAAAACACACGTGGTCCGAATAATGAATATAAATAAGTACCGTGATGGAAAAATACAGGAGACATGAATTAATGTACGGTGAAAGTAGGGCATGTAAGAGCCGCTACACCCTCTTACCCGAACCCCCTCTTTCTCCCTCCATATTCCTCCCACTCCATCCCACTCCCACCCCTGCCTCTTATCATACCAAGTCCTGGAGCCCCCCCCCCCCCCTCTTCCTCCACTCCCCCACTCGCTCCATCCCCTGAACTCAATCTCAATGGCAATGCAAAATTGTGTGAACTTTCTCATTTCTCTGTGCAAAAACTGTAGCGCATGTACTGTCTCTTAAAATGGATTTTAATTTTGGCTTATTTCTAGAATATAAGATACTTTTACACCAATCGATAAGTCCTGCATTTTTTATTCCTGCATATACAAATGAGAGAATCAGTCAAGAAACTGAAAAGAGAGCAGACTTAATAATTGACCATGCTTGAACCTTGTTTGATAGCTCCTATCAAACAAGCTTTCTTTCTTGGTGGTACTTCTCTAAGTACCCCTCAGGAACAAAACGAGAAGGGATTGGGAGGGCACATTTTTGTTCGTTAGTCCTCGATCGTTGCTTTTATTTTGTTTTTCGGAAGAAGTTGGATCCTTAAAGTTTGCGTCTGTTGTTGTATATGGAACTTTTGAGATCGGCTGGCATTTTCCAGTCATTGATGGAGTGTGGAATGAAGGAATATTCAAAACAGTTTGAAAGGATAAGGTATTGAATATAGAATTTGTTGAGGAACTTCTATAACCCGAAACCTAAATTGCAATCCTAACCAGGGACGTGATAGAGAAGGACTGGAATCAAGCCGCTCTCCTTTGACCCCATGCTCCAAGCCGCCGAAAAATTATGCGCTAATCTGCAACTGTTGACCAGGTGGTGAGATAAAAGAGCGCATGAAATTTCAGGAGTTAGAATTCCTACATCAGAAAATGGTATCACTGCAACTGTTCGCTGTCCCTTCCAATGATCTCTCATCCATTGTTGAATGTGTAAAGAGTAGAACAAGCGAACACAAACTTGTGTACTTTCATCCTTTTTTAAACTTGAAAAATACAAAAAAACACGCGAAAACACGCATTAGCAAACTTAATGTTATTGAAGATTGTAAATCATGGATCAAATAACGGGACATTAAAACATGCACAAATTAGCGCATCATCCTAAAATATTGAGTTTTTGACAGGATGTAATTTTTCTTTTACCAACTCTGGCACACAAATTAAAGGAAGGACGGAGTTCTAAATTTGAAAATTTGTTTGATGCACTATTCCCAATAAAATCCCCATATAAATTTTTTGATTTACACTGAAATTTTGCCGGTAATTTAATATTTTGTAATAAATGTAAAACTGGTGCCTGGCTTCCGAAAGTCCCCGCAGTGGAAGCGCGGTTCGGAGCATGGAACTTCAAAGCCAAGTGGAATGTTACACATCCTATTGTTACGCTTTAGAACTCAAGAATGCGTTTGAATAACTAGAGTTTCGCCTCCTTTTCTTTCACCTCCCTGTCCTAACCCTATTCACCTTTGAAAGCTAGGAGCAATCAATGTTGCAGTAGCAAATGTCGGATCGCCCATATGACCATATTTGTAATGCTGAGATCTTGTTCTTTTCATACAGGAAATCTGACGAGAACAACACCAGCTCGGGTACAAATGGCGTCTACATTCTTAACCAGGATGGGCGTGAAGAGAAGGAGATTAAAGAGAATGGAGGGGTCAACACCATGGATTACGTGAATCCTTCATTCAATATTCAAGATGAGAATGACCACGGCAAACGGGATAGTGGCGTGCAAGCTGATTTACCGGAATAACCTTAGAAAAGTACATGTACCTTCGCGAAAAAGAGGTGTACAAAACGATATATCGGCTTGACGAAGTACTGTTAGCACAATAGCAAACACATTCGAGAAAAATGTAAGGGCTAAGTCAATATCATATTGTACATCCAACAGATATCATGTTTTGGGTGACGTGATACTTTACTTTTTATGTTCGCTGCAATGTTCGCACATTTTGTATACAGTGCGTCCCAAAAAAAACTATACACTTTTGAAATGGCTGCCAAATATTCTGGGGGGGGGGGGGGAGTTTTATATGTACGGAAAGCTCATGAACGTAACTTTCAAATGACACCAAAATATCCGAAAATAATTCATGTTTGGGTGATAATTCATTAAAAGTTAGATGGCTAAGACCATAGCGGACTAGTCTTCTTGCAGACAGACACTTTCGTTATATGGATGGGGCCATTGGAGGGGGGGGGGGGGGGGGGGGGTGACTTTGAAGCGGACACTTTTTTTTTTTTTTTTTGTCTTGAAATTTGAAAATTTGACATTTTTGTCGTTGGGGGGGGGGGGGTAAGGTCACTTTACGTTAGTCGTGGGCATAATTTTTTTTTTTTTTTTTTTAAATTTAAAAAAAAACAAAACAAAACAACAACAACAAAGGGGGGGTTTGAACCCCCAAACCCCCTCCCCCCCCCCCCCCCTGCGTACGCCCCTGGTGATCACACTTTGTGTGATGTTCCTACTTGCAAACTAAACCAAATTAAAATTAGTTGTAAACTAGTATATGATAACACATATTGACATAAATTTAATCACTACACACCAATATTTGCTCAGAAATGTAATATTTACTTGCCATTTAACAATTTAAAATAAGCGTTTTCCAACAGAAATTAAGTACACATATGAATTGCTTTGCAGTTAAAATCAATTATTGCAACCCCTGAAACAATTAAACAAAAATTTAAGCCTACATAATGTTTACAAAATCACCTTTTTTCAAGCTTATTTCAGAAGACGTAATTCCGTTACCATTTATGTAATTCCGTTACCGCTACCTTCTTTCATAAAACCATCCAGCATCGATAAACCATGACAACTTCACCCCCCAAAAAAATGCCATGGGACAGGCAACAACATATAAAGCCCCAGTCCCATATAAAGCCGGACCAGCACGGACGAGCACAGACCACTCCGGACCATCCCGGACCATGGTCTGGGGTGATCCGGGATGGTCCGGGATGTTTTGTTCAAAAAATCGCAACCGCCGACCGTCTCCCCGGACCCAACACAGTACCACTACGGACCGCCCCGGACCATCCGGGCATAGCCCCGGCAGCAGTACAGATCATTCCAGACCCAGCACGGAGCCGCCACGGACCGTCCCGGACCACCCCGGTGCCAACACGGTGCCAACACGGATGACACCGGACCATCCCGGTGCCAACACGGATCATCCCGGAACGCCCCGGTGCTGGTCCAGGGTGATCCGTGTCGCCACCGTGCTGGGTCCGGGATCATCCGTAGGGGCGCCGGGGTGATCCGGGGTCAATAACTCACTCCCGGACTGCCATGGATCAACACGGACCGCCCCGGCGCCACTACGGATGACCCCGGACCCAGCGCGGTGGCTACACGGATCACCCCGGATCAAACTATTGTCCCGGACCGTCCCGGACCACCCCGGCAGTTTTTGACCGTCAAAAACATCCGGGGTCGACTCCTGCATGGACCGCCCAGGACCATCCAGGACCATCCAGGACCATCCAGGACCACCCCGGTGCCAACACGGTGTCAACACGGACCGAATCCCGGATCACCCGGGATGGGGTCCGGGATGGTCCGGGACGGTCCGGGACGTATATGGGACTGTAGCTTAAGCTCCCAATAGCATTACTTCACCCCAAATAGACTGCAGATTTCAGACGAAATCTTTTCAAAGTTAGTGTAAAAAATAACCTGATTTTTCTGCCGTAATTCCGTTACCGACACACTTTTGGTCCTGGGGTGTTCCGAATGTTGGAAAAAAAAATCAATTTGATTTTCTAACAGGTGCATAATACAGAAAGAATAAAAAGATAAATAATCACCTAGGTCTAACCACCTGTCTACAGTATATAAAACTAGAGCCCAAATTTCTCTGAAATGTAATTCCGTTACCGTGGAATTGCCCATAATGGGGCCTAGACCTAGATCTAGGCCAACCTGGACCAATTAAAACCAACTTAGATATCTAGATCTAAATCCTATTCGGGATCCTATTAGGCCTAAGTCCCATTGAAACATGTTAAAACCTATTGAGACTAATTAAAACCAATTGGAACCAATTGAAAATTCATTGGTGTTCTATAAAGATCTAGATATAGATCTAGATCTAGATCTAGATCTAGGGCCTAGGCTATATTGGTTTCAATTGGAATTTCGTCTTGGGCTGGCTCTCATCAACATCATCTGCATGATGTTTGGTATGCATATCAGTGATACTATCACGGAGTGTAAAGTACTCACCGTCATTTCTGTCAGCTTCATGGAGGCCCGGTGGGGTCACTCCCCTGCAAAGAGTGACACGTATGACCGTTACCACCATAACTCCCTTTTGTGGTCAATTTCAAGGACATTTTGTGAAATTTAACCCCCTTTTTTACGTCAAAACAAGGACAAAATCGTACTTTGGAATACCCCTATTTATAAGATTGTAAGGACACTTTCGCAAATTTACCCCTATTTTACCATATTTCAAGGACAAGACTCGGCTCCGAGAATTTTTCTTCCCGGTTTTCTCTTTTCCCTTTTCCTGACCCCTATTTATCAATTTCGGGGACACCTGTGCACCCCTATTTTCTTTATTTTGAGGAATATTTTGTCCGCGGACATTGCTTGAAATTGACCCCTTTTTCCGCGATTTTGGTAACGTCGATCATGCGGTCCGGAAGTCACATTGAGTGACCCCACCGCCATGGAGGACAAAATCTCCTGGTGTCATATTCCTTAAATTCTCAATACCTCTGTTAGCAAAATACAGCATGGTGTCAAGGAAACCTTATTCTTTTGGAGACCATCGGCAGAGAATGAATCTAGACCTAGATCTACCTCTAACAGTTAGACAGGCTTTGCAGAATCATCGTCATATGTCATCCTTCGGAATGGCAGGGTGGTGTTTCAGAGCAGCTTTAACTGTTGCTTTTTTCACAACAGCTTTGAATGTTTTCCCACTTCTCGAAAACGAATCCTCTTTGGTAATGGTAACATTTCTTGACGCCGAGAAATGTCTTTGAAGGCTAAATCGCAAAGCCTGCATCGTTTTCTTGCTGTAGGTCTAGGCCTACCGCCTAGATCTAGTCTACTCCGTTTTGATTCCGAGCTAGCGTAGAACTGCAAGAGAAGGGGGACTAGGAAGGTCTAGGGCTTCGTTATTCACAAGATCATCATCAATTAAATCCCGAAACACAGAAAGCCCGTACTGATCTGTTTCTTCCTGTTTTTGCTGTCACTTCAGATTTCAACAATTCGTCCACATCTAAAAGGAGAAAATGGGGATAGTCGGCAGCCATTTCACCACGGTTATCTGCCTGAACTTGGGGAGCAGCCATTTTGTCGAACTATGTTTTTTCAGCTGCCTTTCTCAATGCGCGATAGCGCGCACGCCGTGCCGGAACGAACTCTTCCGATGGATATGCATACCGTACGCGTACCGGCTGAAGAAACTTAAGGCGGGGGATTTAGCTTGCGCGCGTTCGTTGCACATCAAAAAATTGAAGAAATTTAGATATCGAACGCAGAAATATCAGTGATCGGTGGAAAAAGTGGATTCCGGAATATCCCTTATTCGTGCTCAATATATCATGAGGGATATCATTTAAAAAGATACATAAACGGTTTACCCGTTGGTCCCTATATAGCTCATGCCTCATGGTCCCCTTTTTCTTATAGTAATTAAGAGCTGATTTAAAGAGATAACCACCTGTAACTGACCAGGGAGGTCTAATCCCTCACTGGCCAAACTAGTGCAGATCTTTGATGTACCACATACATGTTAAACATTACGAACAATATGGTCGACAGCTTTTAATACCAACACGTATCGTAATCGAATAGGACGTGGGGAAGAGTGAAAATACCTATTTTTGGGCAATCGCCACTTCATATTCGGTCAGTCAGTGCAATTTGTTGTTATTTTTATAAACAAATTTGCAAATCGATGGCAAACTTAATTAATTGGTCCCTGTTAGTAGGCCTAATATTAAGATGATTCAAATTTGTGCTCGTTAAACAATTCGCTGTGAAATTAGGAAAATGGAAAGACCCAGTTGCGATATGGGCGCTTTTGACAGATTTATCTTCTTTAGTATTTTACATTTCCAAAATATCATTAATAACGAAAAAAGCTTCGAGACGCGGCGTGCCAGTGTTTTATTTTGTTTTAAAATTGAGATAATTAAAAAGGCATTAGTCCAATATTGCGTTTGAGAATGTAAAATAATGTCCTCCCTCGAGAGGGAAAAGGTGATGGCGAAATAAAGTCTTGTTTTTATTGATTTTGGTACCTTTGAGTATCACAACTTGCATGGTGATGCCTAGCTAATAATCAATTGTTGACCTTTGACTTTATCAATTTGACAGTTTTGCTCTAGTGTATGCTTTTGTATCAGTATGTATACTGTTATCTTTTCTTTTTCTGTTTACCGCTCCAACATTGCATTTTCGGCATTTGTAACCAATAAGCAATGTTAATTGCTTCTGCATATCAATATTTTTGTTGTTTATTTTGGTTAAAAATATATTATTTTTTTAGTCAGGCGCGGATCTACGGGGGGGGGGGGTTAGGGGGTTTAACCCCCCCCCCCCCCTTGGGCGGCCCTTCCCCCCCCCCCCCCCCCCCCAAAAAAAAAAAAAAAAAAAAAAAAAAAACTGAAGGAAAAAAAAAAAAAAAAAAAAAACGCACGCTGGAGAGAAACCCTTTCAAGTGCAAATATTGTGAGAAGATATTTAACTCATCTGGTAACTTAACCAAACACATGATAACTCTGGATATAACTGTGTATTAAACTGTTACTTGATTTAAAAAGATGTTATCATGCACTGCTTTTTATGGTCTCCATTGTGTTAATAGATGCCAGGAAAACATCACTTACGGGGTTCAAATAAACACCCCCCAAAAAATCGGCTCGCGGCTCGTGGACGATGCTCTGCATCGTCTTTATTTTGGTCAAACCCCCCCCCCCCTTTAAATAGCAAAAAGCTAGATCCGCCCCTGTTAGTTCCAAATCATCGGATGTATTATGATACATTATATTATTTACTTCATGCATTATGTGTCATGTTATGGCAAGAAGAAAAAGGGAGCTTTTCTGCTGTTATAAGCAGGCACGTACAGCCACGGGGGGGGGGGGGGGGGCACGAGAGGGCACGTGCCCCCCAAGAATTTCCAAGATCGGTTTAACTTTTTTAGACCCTTTTTTTACCTCGATCGATTACCTCGATCGGTGTATGTACCCCCCCCCCCCCCCCCGTGCCTGTTCCTTTTGAATTTTGCTATATACACTGCATTAATTGTAAATTAAACTACTAATGATAATTTGTTTACTAAAACAAATGAGTGATGTACATCAATGAAGATTAATAAATACAATTATATAAATACAATACATGTTTATTTTTTCCATAACAAATGTTTAAGAAAATTCTGTCTCATTATTATTTCACTGTTTTACGCATAATAATACTATAGGTTTTCCCGCCCAACTTCGTAAACTTAGCATCCGAATTAACGTTACGTTCATTCAAGTTCGTGCGAAATTGAATGACTATGTAGCCTAGATCAACATTCAAAAAGCTAATTGCGTCGTTCAATTTGATTTAGTAGCATGCGATTTCATACTCTTGTCACGGAGAAGTGCAAACCGAGCATTCAATTTAGAAAAGCGTGCAAAGAGCATTCAAATTCGCGCCGGACAGACGGTGGTATGTATTCGAGCATTCAATTTCGTGATCAGGCATCCATATGTGACATTTGTGCATTGCTTTTCATTTGATGTTAATTTGTTACTTAACATACTTCTGTTTGAATAATTTAATGCTAAGTTTACTTGTAGGAATGATTATGCGTATTCGTTAGCAGATATCTGTCATTACACAGGTAAATGTCCCCAGAGAAGGCGCACAATTTGTGACTTCTCTTCTTCTTGTAAGAACAAGCTATATAATTATACACAGATCCTGGACAGCGGTAGAGTTGAGCTTTAGACATGGCCATGATGGAAACAAAATACAATGATGAATAAAGAAAAATATGTGAAATGAAAAGAAAGAAAGATTACCCACACAATCCAGATTGATAAAAAAAAATAATTAAAAAATAACCTCATTTATAATGAAAGATATGAAGACATGACTGTATAAAGAAATGTTTCATCAAAAATAAAGATCGACAGAAAGAGAAAATATTGAATGCAATATAAATGATGTGAAATCATGTCAGAAAAGATCGTAGAGAAAAAGAATAAACAAATGAACATGAAAAAGTGAATATCCGAATAAACATCGAGCCTCGTACAATAATTATGAGGTCTAGTTTTAATTTGAATGACCCGATTGCGAAAGAGGTTGCCCATAGACGAAAATGAAACCGCAATTCGACAAAGAATTGTCCTCCCACTCAACTTTGGAGAAATTGAATGACGCTAACGCATTTCCAAATTGACTGAACCAAACGTTAATTTGAATGTGCTTGTTTCGAAAATTCGGTGACTCGAAACGAAATTGAATGCAAAAAGTTTAAAAATGAAACAGGGAAGCAACGAGTGGAGAAAATTCGCTCGAACATGAATGCACATTAGTGAAATTGATCGCTGCTTTGACGAAATTGGCCGGGAAAACCTATAATATGACTTAATGAAGTGAATAAATCTAGTGCAATAATAGAGGACAGCAAAATAAATTGTGCAAAGTGTGATTTTGGACAAGAATATTTGTATCTTTGAATAATTGCGTTGTCTCTCGTCGTGTAAGAAAGATAGGACTATAGATTAAGAAAATAGATCGATAATATTATTCTTCTTCTTCTTCTTCTTCTTCTTCTTCTTCTTCTTCCCACGGCCTTTTGATCTTTTTTCATGTGCACGTGAGATTGAAGGTTTTTCCAAGCGAATTATCTTACAAGCTACCATACAAGATGTCGTCCTCCATTGCTGTTTTTGTGTTGATTTATGTGGCCATTGTTCACACTTACAGACTGTATATACCCGCCATATCTAAGTTGGTAAGTAATTAAATGATGTAAAGAGAAGGGGGATGGTGTGAATCTATAATCTGTGAAAAATCACCATGTTATTTCACCCTCAAAATGGCAAACACATTGTAGTCTAGATCTATGTAGTCCCATTGGTTGTATTTTGTGTTGGATGGGAATAGGCTAGACATGGCGGCTATTACAGTGCAGTACTAGATCTAGATCTAGATCTAAAGTAATTGCAGAATACCCTACCAATGGTGCTAAGGTAGTGACTTCAATGCTAGATGTACAATTATCTGAATAATCTGAACATTTGAGCGAAAACCGACCATTATTAATGGTACAAAAACAAATTGGGAAAAACTGATCTGATCGATTCCTTAATTCTCCCAACTGTCTATATTATTACAATTTAATTACATTTTACGTGAATAGAAATCTCACAAAGCAATAAAATGGCTCTACATTCCATTCCAGACATTTTGTGTTGACAGATTTTTATAGCCTGTTTTTATGTCTTTTTTTCATGGAAAAACGGTTGGGAAAATTCAAAAATGGTTGGGAGAATTTAGATTCAGAAGCGCCGCACATCGACGTCCGTTCGAAAACCCGTTGAACTTTGTTAAAAATCTTCATATTGCGTGAATTAATTTCGGATTTGGGGCATCGTAGTTGGATAATCCATACATACAAACATAATTTTAGGCCTACGTGTTTTGCATCCTGATTCAACAGGTTTGTGAAATTAACCATCACAATGTTACTAAGTACCTTTAACACGTATGTAACATTAAAAAATAGAGGTACATAGTTGAGAGCGATGGACCCAAGTGGCAGAAGTCTTGCTAGAATAACCAGAAACTCAAGTAAAACTCATAAACGAAACTGGTAAATTTTATTTGTTTCTTATTTTTTATTAATATTGAGTGGTTAATATGTACAGGGTGTATGATAAAAAATTAGTACGTTAGCTGCAGCAGGTTTCACAAAATATTGCACGAATGTCACTCGTATTTTGTGTCTGAATTACCTACTTACCTACTTACAGTACAGTGTTGCCTCTTTTACTACACAGCCAGGATAGTGATGCAGCTACAGTGTATGTGTGGTCCCACACACTTACTTGTATGTACCTTGCGCTTTACCTTGGGAATAGCTAATTGGTCAATTTTAGTCAAGAAACATTGTTTTATAGCTTAATTAATATCTTGACCTTGAGAGGGAGCTATACAACATGAAGCGTTTATTATTTACAATTTAATAACTTTAGACTCGATTTCAACCGTGACAACGATCACTGAATATTGTAGGATCACATATGCTTCCTATATGTTCATTTAAACCAAATTCATGACCCCATACCAAAACTTTGTATTACCTTTAATATAGTAGTTGTAAAATGTCTCGTTTCAAAAATACAAAAGACAAAAATAGTTATGTGCCTATACTAGACTAGTATTGGTCGATGATCGTTGGTCATTAGCTTCTTTCATTAGTTTAATATTTGTCAGTATCTACGTCGATGGTCATTGGTTGTTGGCTTTTTTAAACAAATATGCCTTACTTTTTGGTCGATAGTCGTCGGACTCTTTCATTAAAATAGTATTTGGTCGATGGTTGTTGATCGTTAGGTTGTGTGCCCCGATTCTGTGCTAAACAATATATTTTAATACTCGGTAGCATTGAATGCCCTTAAAACCATCGTAGGGTATTCTGCAGATGTTCCGACATAGCATTGCCATTGGCAACCATAAATACCTGATTTTGCAGAAGGCTTCGTTTTTGTTTCTAGTGCCCGGACTTAGGACCCATCTCCTTCTTTTTATGATTATTATTCTCATTAGTAATAATTATTATTATTATTAACATTACCCCAGTAATAAGATTTAATTTCTAATCCGCACATGAAAATGCACACAATCAGCTCCCTGGGTAGTATTCTATCCACGCCATAATACAAGCGCACATATGCCAATCCAACCACATTCACATCCTACCGGTTACCCATTTGAAACCTGGGTGGAGAGTGGCAAATGTAGGTTAATGTCTTACTAAAGGACATTAGTGCCGCAGCAGTTCTCGAACGGTGAATAATTGGTACACTTTGAACCGTGATCCACAATTGGGTGATGTATCCACCAGACCATGACACCTCATAGCTTGAATGATTTGTTTTCTCTCTCTCTCTCTCCCTACATGTAGATTTTGAAGAAACTCAAGTTGGTCTCTGCACAAAATGAAGACAAGAGAAAGGCATTACAAGATCTTCTGGATCAGCAATCCGAGATTGACATGAAAGAAGAATTTGCAAAGTACGCCAAGATTGAACGGAAGATCATTAAACTCAAAGAGGAATTGAAATCTTTAAGTAAGTTCAAAAGGTTGAAAATGCAGGCAGTAGTATTTAGGATCTTAGATTTCTAGTTGATGCAGTTTTTGGAAAGCAAATTTAAAAAAAAGTAAAATAGTAAAAATGAGAATCAAGTCTTGTAGTGCATACCATACAGATGCATTTTATGTTGAAGAGCTTTGTAAATAAAAATTCCAGAGCTATCTTTTGGTAAATTGAAGTTTCAAAAGAAAATCTGGACTTCCTATGTGTGAAGAAAACAAAACCTCTTCAATTCATCAGTAGGTGTGATTGAAGTTAACAGCTAAGTAGAACTGAGTGATTACCATGCCACACTACAGCAAAGTAATTACTGCTTGTCAGTATCGGCTTGCATGGTGATGTATATATACAGTAGGCTTGCGGATGCACCATGTGAGAAAGGGAAGGAATGAGAAGTCCTGAAAAGAAAGATTACCGAGAGTCCTTTTCAGGACTCCTCATTCCTCCCTCTCTCTCTCACATGGTGCATCCATGCACGTGCATACTGTATAGCGAAGTAATTGTTTTGAAAATGATGTATCAAGAAATAAATCCTACATGGAAACGCTAGAGAGACACAGGCCTGTGAAAGTTTGAGCAAAAACCAATTAAAATTAAGAAAGTTATACATTTTTGAAGGTGCATTCAATCAAGCTTAAATTGGAAAAGTTCTCTCCTCCCATTGGCCCTGTACTAAAAAACTTCCAAAATCTATATTTTTCCTTAAAATTTTCAATCATACAACCTGAACATAATTATTGCAAATACATTTGTTTTCAACCCTATATGACACAAATCTATTCCGCCATCAATAACTAAGAAAATGAAAGTTTATGAAACTTTCTGTACAGAGCAAATTTAAGAAGAGCTTGCAGGATACCTCAAAGTTTTGCCAATTTGTATTTAACTGATGGCAATTTTTTTTGTTGATTCATAAAATTTCACATGTTTAATCAGATATTCCTCAAGCTTTCACTCATTTGTTTTTTGTTTTTTTTTGTTCTGCTTTCATTAAAACCAACTTAATATTAGGGTGGACTTCCCCTTTAACTAGAACTGGTAATCGATGTTTCTGGATACAAAGCCACATGTTTGGCTAATGGACACAGTACAGTTCAACTCACTCTCACTTGAATACATTCAAATAAGCAATTCTCTGCTACAAGCTAAGTTACAGACAACCTTTATTATCATTTCGCTCTTGATACTATTCTTCCTTTTGCCTCTTCCAGATAAGCTGATAAAAAATATGTTAGTTATAATATTATTTCCTTTTATCAATTAACATCCGCAGAAAAGTCTCAAGTTGCAACCAGATTTACTGTCAGCTGGGGTATCACATTAGCTTTGAACACCATCTATGTGAGTATTAAATGTTGACTGCCTTGAGGGGCACAGTAAAAACTATGGCCCCAAAACGACAGTCGAGAGGCATAGCACAGTTGCGAGATCACTGAGGGCCGTGTTTTACCGTGACACAAAAAAGAAGCATTCATTTTATATGTACCGCATCCTTCGTTAGCTCAGAAATCTATTTCAAAGACAGATGAAATTACCGTACCGTAACGTAATTGATCAATCTTTCAAAATTTTGTTTGGTGAACATTTATGATAAGGTGCCAGCTGCACACCCACTTATCTAAATTGCCAAAGCTACTACAAAGACATATCTATGCTCGGTCAATATTCTTCACCATACCACCCGGCAGTCTGTAGTAAATTTCATGCCCGCAAATTTGACCAATCAGAAGCCTAGAATCTAGACATGCGGTATATAATATAAAATAGTACTGAAAGATACAATTTAGATCGTCTGAGTGGAAAGCTACAAATGTCTTGCCAAGGAATACCATTGAGCTAAAACTTTTAAGATAGACATCAGTTGTATGGAGCCAGAAGGGCATATGAATAAACACAGGATTGACATGTTCTTTAAATTCAGGTAAAGTGAGAAATCAATCAACCAAGTCACTATCAAAATTTCCCCTTTTCCTTTGACAGAGCGTTTTCATGATTGGCCTGATCTGGAGCTACCGCTATGAGCCCGTCATTCTCCTGGAGGAGGAGTGGGCCTGGCCTTTCGGGCGGATCCTGGCCTTCCCCTGCGGCATTCCTGGGGCTGTAGGCATAACCGCCTGGTTAGCTGTGTGCTCGGCGATGGTTGCACGGCTACAGGGATCCGTCCAGTACTTTTTTCTAGGAGACAGGACCAGTTCAAAGACGTCTTGAAGGTACAGAGATATGACTGACTGAATGACAAAGATGTGTTTAGGACTTTAGGTACTGTCTGTGTGTAGAGGTCAATGGTAGACCTTGATCTCAAGACTTTGATGCATGTTTGATGTCTGTGTCCCAACCCAAAGGCTGAATGTGAAATAAATGTGTCTCCTGGGCGGCGTTTCACAAAACTTGTCATCATTGACGAATAACAGTTTTTGTTATAAGCTACTGAAATCCTTGATTCTGATTGGTTATCAGCAGATTTGTCACTGATTTATGTCATTTGCCATTGAAAAAAGACTTTGTGTAACGGGTCCCTGGTCTTGTCCTCAAGATCTCAAGTCTTTACTACAGCACTAGAAGTCGTAACCCATAGTTCTTTTTGAAGCATGAGAACAAGGCGTCAAGAGTTGGAGTCTAAGAAGGTTTAACATCGTTACTTCAATCACAATAAACGTGATGTAGCAAGATCAGTGCAGGTCTCAAGTTTATCATGTTTCAGTCATGGTCCGATCCACGACCTAATGCATCATGAATGAAAATTAAAACTTTTCCTCCTGGTCATGGCGTGGAGACCGCGTGGCTATACTACAGCACTAGCGCAGGTAGCGTCTAGATCGCAGTGAGACGGTAGCACAAGGTCATGATCTGAAGTACTCCGTGTATAGATACTAGATAGAATCTATGTCATTAGATGAACTTTGTTGAAGGTTAGTGTCTGCATGCTGGTGTGTATAAATGTGTAGGTTTGCGGTTTCACCATACGGGTAGCCCTGAAAAGGACTGTTTGGTTTGAAAGGGGAAAGAAAAGCGGGTGAGAGAGAGTAAGGGAGAGGCTTTCGGTTCTGCCATTTGGAAGATTACTTGGTATGGTATGGATAGAGGTATTTAGTTCAGTATTTATTAAATTCCATGGTAAAAAACAGTAACATCAAAATATTACTTTTATATAATTATTATTAACATAGTACAATATTGACAGTAAAAAAACAAATAGGAATTAGGGTGCTGTATAAAAACCCTAGAGGGTTTGTCTGGACAGCCACCAAAAACAGTAAAACTAGTAAAGGAATCATACAAAATGATATATGGTATTTGAATACACAATAACAAAAAACAAAAACAAAACAAAACAAAGTAGAACATAAGCAAAAACAAAAACATACATGTAGACCGCACAACCCTAGGTAGTGAACAAATGAAGATCTTTTGTTGTTTCTGGAATGGAGTCCTGAAAGGGACTTGTGAACCCCTGTAGGTTATGATTGCAGAGAGAGAGATGGAGACTCAAAAATTCCTAATATGCAGTTTGAGATAAATTGGAAGCAAGCTTCAAATACATCACAGACTTTGTGATTCAACTACATGTACAACTGATTTGGGGTAGAAATTGCTTCCAGTTTTATGTTTTACAAAGAAAATATTCTTGATGCAATTTGAAATCGTCATATGAATATTTTCTGTAATGATAATGTGGCATGTTTTCAAGTTAGGTGAAGCTCTGGACTTAAAAAAATTATGAACCGTTCTATAAACTTACCCCAATTCAGGGTCCAATTAGGACATTTCTCTAAATTAATACAATGCCCTAGAACTTTTATTTCATTATTCTTATGGCTAGATGCAGAAACTCCGCAGAAGTTGTGTGTGCTAACCTCCACACTAACCTTTTTAGAAAGGGATCCGGATCTTACCTTGTACAGTCTGTGTGAATGAGCCCTATGCAAAGATTCCAAAATTTGTGGGGTCTGAACTTCATTTTTGGGGTGCCCTTGTGTCTCGGGCACCTGCTAGGCTGTTAGTGTCGGGTCATGCAACATGTCAAACCGGTATTCTATTATTTAATCTAGCCTATACCTGTACATGTGACCTTCTCATTCGTTTGAACCATTATCTTTACATGTGCCATGATTTGAATGTGCAATATATATGTCCATTGTGAAAATGTAACAGTAATTGTGAATTAGGAGGAGATTTAGTTGCCAAATATCAATGACAGTAAATTGTTGACATATTTATGTGCATTTTTTCAAAACACATTAGTCTTGATTTGTCATCTGCATGACATATTGACACCATTTCAGGGCATTATGCTGTTTGCATTAGACTGATTGTCTATTATTTTTGTTTTAATCCAATTGAAAATCATTTCATCATTCAGTTCACAGTTTTGTAAATAATGCCCTCTCTGATGTGTATTGTATTCTAGTGTACATGCTAGGAGTTTCAAAAATATTGCAAGATCCGCTATCGTATTTATTCATTAACATTTTTTGATGTGGAGAATCGCATCTATGGAAGACCCTTCAAGAGGACAAAAATAAGCTTCAAGTAAAAAAAACTAGAAATTGATTCAACATTTAGTACTTGAGGCAACTATTAGTCTACCCTCAGACAATTAGCCCCTGAAAACTGACATCCTATGACCACCTTGTGGACAACTATACTTTGTTTGGTCCCCACCCCCCTCCCCTGACATCTAGTTGTATGGGGATAAGTCAAATAATCTAGAAGGGTAGTTATTGAGTAGGGGAAGGAGAAAAATAAAGATAACATAATTTTGCAGATAATTCATATTATATTAAGCTGTTCTCTAAATTGAATTACAGAACTGTTTCTTGAGTATCTTATGGGCAATTGTTGTTATACCTCTAAGAGTACTGTCTTGTATTGTGTCTTAGACATCCATTCCTCAAATATTGTCTGAATATTTTGTATTATCCAATATTTATCAATGAATAAAGAGAAATACATATGTTATCATATCCGCTACGACGTATGTGATCTCAAACGTCAACGGTATTGTCCATGAAATCTATTTTCACTTTCATTGCTACATGTTGTAAATAAGCTTCATGATGGTGATGTTGGTGTTTGTTTTGTTGGTGGGGATGATGATGAAATTAATGATGATGTTTTTGATGAATATGTTGATTACACTGTTGGTGATGCTGGTGGTTTTACTGATAATAATGATGCAATAGTGTGCTAGGGTGGCACGAAACAAAAAAATGTTGCATGTGTTCGATAGGGAGAAGATACCTTGATATGTGGAAAAATAATGATGGTGATGGTATGATGATGATTATAATCATGTGACGATGATCATGATCATGATCATGATGGTGATGAAGATGATACTGTGATGATGATGATAATATAAACATGATGATGACGTTGAGATGATGACTACAATGATAAGATGATGATGAAGATGATTAGATACTGTGATGATGATGATAATGATAATATGATGATGATAATGATGTTGATATGATAATGGTTAAATGATAATGACAATGATGATGGTGATAGTGATGATAATGATGATTGTTTTTTTTTTACATGTGATGAGAAGGAGAGGCGAAGGAGGAGGATGTGGTTGACATTTCACCGACGGTACTTGTTGGAGCGCTATTCTAATTTCGGTAATCGGTCGATTTATTTATATTAACGGGTGTGACAGTGATTTAAACAAATTATAATAATATTCTGTGGAAACACTCCCATTTATTTATATACAGTTGTCACATTTGCGTAAATTTTGCCTCGTACCATCGGCAGTGAACACAAGCGCTATCGAGTGAAAACTTGATGTAGAGCGTTTCTGCGATATGTTAAAACTCCCTCTACGCTCGAGTTAGCTTGTGAAAATAAAATAGGATCTCATCTAGAAAACAACAGAAAGTGCTCAAAATAACTGGCATACTTTGCATTAAACACCCATGATGGTTTGTTATACCGTTTTCTCTGTATGTTATATCTTTCCCTACATGATATTAGGGAGGCACGGAACAACTTGTGAAATATTTAAGACAAAAATAATGATACTGCAGGAGGCAGAAAGATACAGTCAAGGGTAAATGAATACGATGTGAAAAGGCCGATAGCGCTATCTAGGATCAATTTGTTTGTTTCATGAGAAAGTTTTAAGTTTTAGGGACATTTTCATTTCTCACATACTATTGAAGTAAATGAAATATTCTCTCTCTCTATATATTTTCTCTATATTTAATATTTCTCTCTCTCTCTCTCTCTAATACATCGTGTTTTCTTATACATCTCTCTCGTATTCCTGTCTCATTCTTTCTTATTCTGCCTACTGGTCCCACCCCCCCCCCCACACACACACACACACACACACTCTCCCTCTCTCTCTCTCTCTCTCTCTCTCTTGCATCCTCCTTTTCTAATTCTTATCGTTTATCAAAATTGTTGATGTAGAATGGTGCCCATCTCCCTAATTGAAGAATGATCATCTAAATGGCTATTGCGAAATTAGATAATCGAGGTATTACGGCCAGTTTTAACCCATGGCAAGTTGTCACAGTCATATTTTTATCCAGAACGGTACTTGTGGCTACAGCCCACGAGACTGATGAAACGCGTGCATGTCCGGCTCGCGGGACCTACAGTACATGAGATGTACATACGGCCAACGAGACTGTTGAGGCTGGCATTGTCGGCCTCTAGAGCTGTCGATCTCTGCGATGACGGTCTCCTACGCTCACTGTATCAAGGGATGTCGCTCTAATTACATATCAGTCTGTTGTCGCTTTTCTACTAAAAAAATTAAAATTAAAAAATATAGGCCTTTCAAAATTGGGTTTGTGCCTATCTGCGCTAGTTTGACCGGGAGGGATTAGACCTCCCTGCGTGGTCTCTGGCAGGTGGCTTTCTCATCAAATCAGCCCTCAATTAGCATAGGGAAAATGGGACAATTATAGGGGGGACTAACGGGTACCCCTTTAATAGGCATTGTTGGCCTATAATAGCGGACGCAAGTAGCTATGCAGTCCCGCGGTAATTGATATAATCATTATAAAATCGTGACGAATAGACGCGCACTTTGGAATATAATACGGTCGCTCTAACGGTATTATATCTATCCTTTAATTCCTAACCCAACGAATGTAATTCAGAAACAGCTCTGTCAGTTTACTGTGCAGCACACTTGATACGTAGATGGGCTAACGTGGTTAAAGACAAAGTTGAGTTCTGATCTTGCGATTGCATTGTGAAAGAAACGTTGTGGAATCAATCAGAAAGGGTATTGGTGTGTACTGCAAGGTTCTAAATCCATCAAAATGATAATTTGGCCCAGTCTTGGTAAAGTTATATGTACACAGAATTGTGTATATGGGACTACATGAACACGTGGCATACAAATCCGTCCCGATTTTTATGATGTTACATGCCATATTTAGAATATGAAGGCATTTGAAGAGCCGTGCTTTTCAAGGAACATTTGTTATCTGATGTTCTTCCACACTTGCATATACGCTCACAAATAATGTGTCACCTCTTCCCAGAACTCAACTTTCTCTTTAATGTGACATATCAAACATCAATAATCTCATGTGAATTGGAATCAAATTTGTTTCCCGGTCTACCTGTATTCCACGAAAACCAAACGCACAATATTTTATTCGAACTTCATCTCCCTGTCTCCTTGCCGGCTGGGGAATAGAGAGTGATCCGTCTTTCTTCTTTTTATTCGTCCATATCGCGTCGTTGAAGAAGAAAATATATGAGGTTTAAGCTTACTATGCGGATGATGATTGAACTGATAACGATGATGATGATGATGATGATGATGATAACGATAATGATGATTATGATGGGAATGATTTGATAATTTTATAATATTGCTTGTTGGGATGATGGTAAGATGGTAACGCATCTTGGTACGACCGGATGCTTGTGATAATGATACGATGATGATGATAGCGGTGGTGATTATGAAAATATGATGATTGTGATTTTCATGATGGTAATGGTGAAGGTGATGAGGGTGATTATGATGATGATGATGACGGTCATGATGACGATGATGATGATAATGATGATGATGATGATGGTAATGGTGATGGTGAAAGTGATGAGGGTGATTATGATGATTATGATGACGGTCATGATGATGTTGATGATGATTTGGGTAAAGAAAATGATGATGGTGATGATGATGATGATAATGATGATGATGATGATGGGCATGATGATGGTCATGATGATGGACATGATGATGATCAGGGTCATGATGATGATTATGATGATGATGATGATGGTCATGGTGACGATGATGATGATGATTTTGGTAAAGAAAATGATGATGGTGATGATGATGATGATGATAATGATGATGATGATGATGATGGTCATGATGATGATGAGGGTCATGATGATGATGGTGATAATGAGGGTCATGATGATGATTATGATGATGATGATGAGGGTCATGATGATTATGATGATGATGATGACGGTCATGGTGACGATGATGATTTTGGTAAAGAAAATGATGATGGTGATGATGATGATAATGATGATGATGATGGTCATGATGATGATGATGATCATGATGATGGTCATGATGATGATAATGATGACGGTCATGATGATGGTCATGATGATGGTCATGATGATGGTCATGATGATGGTCATGATGATGATGATGATGATGGTCATGATGATGATAATGATGATGGTCATGATGATGATAATGATGATGGTCATGATGATGATAATGATGATGGTCATGATGATGGTCATGATGATGATAATGATGATGGTCATGATGATGGTCATGATGATGGTCATGATGATGATGATGCATAAAATAGGGTTTCGAAATTGCCTTGAGTTGATTTTTCAAAAGTAGTTGCAATCGAGTTGATTATGATCATAATGGTGGTGATAGTGATGGTGATAATGATGATGACGGTGCTGATGGTAATAATGATGATTACGATGATTATTATGATGATTTTTAAGGATGATGATACCGACGATGATGATCCAGATGGTGATGTTTATGATTGAAAAAAGCAATACTAATACTTTTGTTCACGCCTTCTTTTTATCTTTACATTTTTACCAACAAGACTAGATAATGCAACTTGTCAATCTACCATCTCCGGTGCATTGTAATCAAATTTCCTTCCTGGCATATCTTGTTCCGCGAAACACACAAGTGAACCTGATCACCTAGGTGATTAGCAAGAGTAACAAACTCGCAATCGTTTTCCTCGCATATTTCTCTTCACTCGAACGGCCTGGCCATATCCGCTTTTTGTAAATACCTAATCAGAGGTTTAATCGGAGCTGATTTATTCATATTGATTCCGTTTTTTTCTTCTTCAAATGCCCCATTTATCATTGATTAACTATGGATCGGTGCAATAGAATATCGGACTCATTCTGTCGTGCTGTCAAATAAAAGGGTATTTTTATTCACTTTTATTCACTTTTTATTGAACACTGTTATCTAAATTACGGCCTGATGTAGGAAAAATATCACTATTTTGGGGAATTCAAAATCGCGATTATACCTTTATGACATTTGAATAAATTAAAAATAATTACACAGCAAAGTACTTTTTTTGTAATTAATTTAAGCATATAATTTTGATTCCTTCCGATAAAATCGTTATTATTTGTCCTCACAAGTTTGAGCAGAAGTTAACGACATAGCAATGACCTCAGCTACCCAGGATGTACATACGAGACGCATCGGAGTTCGAGAATGATATTTATTGGGTATAACAACATATTAAGAGACTAATAAAACTAATAAAAGAATAAGATTACTCGTTGAACAGTTGAATCATGGGTTCATATTCATTTTATGCAGATTAAGATTTATTTCAATATTAGAAAATCCATTGAGATTAAACATGAAGGTATTGTAAAATTACTGTTATCTTCTTGCAGTACTATAATTGTCTATATATTATTTAATTGTTTAAATAGGTATTTGCTAGCTCACCGGTCAGACTGTAAATCATTTACCGATGAAAAGACGAAAGATATGCGTTACCAGAACATACAGCATAGCTTGGAGGTATGAGGAAAATACATGTACTACCAATTAGAAAAGGATTAATGGGGCATTCACACGCTGAGTAATTACTGAGATTTGAATCTCGAATTTTTAATTAAGATCAAAATCTCACTAATTGGGAGCAGGCGAATGTGCATGTATAACGTGAACACAGTCATGTACTGCCAAATCGAAAAATGGTTAAAGGGGCATTCACTAGCAGATTAGTTAGTAAGATTTTAAAATCGCTTTGTTTTAATCGAGATCGAAAGTTTACTTGTTGAGAGCGGATAAATGTACATGTGCAAAGTGAGTACTTGTACTGCCAAATTGAAAATGATTAAAGGGACATTCACAATTGGAGTAAAATTAGTGATATTTTCATTTTTTTCGAAATCGAGTTCAAAAACTCACTAAATAGTGATAATCTGATCGCGATCAGAATATCACCTTGTATAGGGAGCGTGTGAATGTCCTTGTGTCACGGGAGCAACAAATAACTGCGATGAAAATGGTAACGTTGACAACGTGTACGACGATAGAGAAGTTGTTGTTGAGAAGAAGGATTAGGATGATGATGATGATGATGCGATGATGATGATGATGATGATGTTGATAATGGAGATGGTGATGATGATGAACATAATAAAGCTCTCAATGATAGTAACCATTACAAAAAAGTACCATGGTAATCATGGTTTTTTGTCCAAATTACCATCCACCATGGTAACCATGGTAATCATGTTACCAAACAATGAAACACATTGTTTGATGACCCTATGTTTATCATTGTTTGATACCATGATAACCATGGTTACCATGGTACTTTTTATAAGGGAAGCTTTAGATGTCATAGTGGTAGCTGTGATAAGGATTAGGATCATTTATCAGAATGACGATTATGATAACGATCATCATCATCATCATCATCACAAGCGAGATGATGGCGATGATCCTCATTACCATGATAAAGAGAACAAAAATGTATTTCTATGTATTGTTTTGAATGCATAACATGTCTGAGGAGTTAGTTTGGGAAAAACATATCTGTCATCTTGAAAAGTGCAACTCATACAATGAGAGCACGTCCATAATAAAATTTGCACAACCCATCGTTTTCTTCCAGGGATGCCTTATTTTGAAGCAAGAGACCTGGGGAAAAGAGTGAGTGTCAAAAGGTCATATGTCCATTGTCTCATCAAATTAGGTAAGAAAAATATCAAAATTATTGTTTAGCATAGGCCTACTACGTGTAAAATGAATGAGCTGTATGTGCACATCATCAAAATGATCGTCGGGAATATGACATTTTTATATATTTCAGCGTAATCTTTTTTTTCGTGTGACCGTTTATACCTCAAGAAATTTTAAATTTGAACGAAAATTTCTCAGTAAGCTGGTAAGTATTAAAATGAAGCAAATATTGAGTATTTTTTAACTTCGTAGCCTGGCTAAAATTCATATTATAATTCTATCTTGTTCTCTTTTGAAATAAATGACAGCAACTGGTGTATGTCAACATTTAGGGTCATTTAGGTCCTTCTGGTTTCGCAGATTTCGGTTCGTTAACATTTAAACTGTTCTACTTTCAAAAAATATTTTTCTGTGACTTTTTTAAAGTCAGGATTATTCTCTTTAACTATCAGATGTTTCTTAAGCCCTTTCATTCGACTGGAAGAGCATAAGATGCTACCGCAAATGGTCCGGGGAGATTCGGAACATAGAAATGGCATTATCCGTTCAAGAGATTGACATTAAGCTGGTCATCGTCTCCAAACATTGACAAATCACTCGAGAAGGCCGATGATTAGGAGTGTAAAATCACCCGATGATATAGATTTGCTCCAGGAGAGAGGTAGAGTCGCGCCCATTTGCGAGGGTTGTTAGTCCCGCTTTTTAAGAATGTTAGTGGCTCCGGAAGACGCCGTCCGGTCGAGGGAAGGCATGGAGAGAAAGAGAGAGAGAGAGATGGAGAAACGGAGAGATAGGGGAGACCTGGGAGAAAGCAGGGACCCGGAGAAGAACGAGAAAGTGATTGTTAGAGATAAGGCAAAGAGAAGCGGGGATTAAAATGTAAAGAGCTGTGGAGATTCATATCGGAGATGTTACGGTGGGGGTATCAGCATGTTAAGTATTTAAATTAATTATTTATCACGATGCATGTTGCACGCTTGTAAAAGCAAAATAATCATCGTGAAGCGGTGTGTTTAATCGAATATCTTTATAAATGCGAGGATGGGAGAGCGGGTGGGTGCGAAATGTGGGATACACCAGTGACACACAAACACACGCCACGTTTATGTGTCGCGGGGTTTTAAAGAAACTGAGAATAGATATTCATGTGGAAAAGATATTGACAATAATGATGATGATGATGACGATAATAATAAAAAATAATAATAATTATTGTAATAATTATATAATAATTATTATATACCTCATTTTAAGATTCTTTACTAATCCTGTCTTCTGATTGGTTGAAAATGCAGTCATGTTCTTAACCATGCCCGCTAATTGAAATTCATAGTCATTTTTCCCGGCTCTACCGGTTTATATCCATTTTTCATAGCACTTTTTCCATGGCTGTGAAACGTGACGTCATTTTGCTGCGATCCCCATTTTGGTTTACGTGTTACCGTATAAGTTTCTTTTGTGCGATGACCGATGCGCAATACCGTTAACGGTGTTTGAGTGCAATTCGATGTTGGTCGCTGCATTCAGGCGACGAATCTACCAATCCACGCAGCGCAGACGACCGATCGCCATTTTGTGTACTAGTCTCGATCGCAAAATACTGGGGTTTTTTGTTTCCAATTTTTTGTCAATAAAGAGGCAAAATGGAGGACACAGCTATGCCAAGATTTCAAAGTTACTGTTCATGTTCTACTGTTCTACTGGAGCACAGCTTGTTGGTGATATCATCCTGTACAAAAGTTACTGTTCGTGTAAACGTGTTTGGTATTCCCTGTTCTACTGGAGCACAGCTTGTTGGATTTCATACAGTACACAAGTTATTGTTGGTGTTAATATTCATGACTTCAAAGAGATGGAAACCTAAATGGGTGAGTCAACATTTTCCTTTTTTTCGGTATATAAAATATATATTGACTGCTTTTAATATTCGAGGCATAGTTGTTTCTATAGGGTCTCGGGAAACTCACAACCTGCTATGACCCCGCGGCGCAAACGCCTTGGGGTCATAGCAGGTTGTGAGTTTCCCTTGACCCTATAGAAACCACTATGCCTCTCAAAGCAGTCAATATATCCTTACTATGATATTATAGTATTAATGACTGCTTTGAGAGAAATAGTTGTTTTATACGCTCAAGGGAAGGTTAGAATTGTGCTATTACCCGAGGCGTGCCGAGGGCAATAGCCCAATTGTAACCTTCCCGAGAGCGTATAAAAACAACAATTTCTCAAGTATTAAAGCAGTCATTAATACTTTTATATGCCGAAAAAAAAAAATTTAAATTTAAAAAAAATTAAAAATTAAAAAAACTTTTGTCGAAGATGGGATTGGATCTCTTGCGTACAAAAGGTGATGTAACTAAAATCACCGCCTTAAACCGCTCGGCTATCGCGCTCTGTTACCATACATAGCAGTTTTTTTTATATATATATATATATATATATATTTACATTAAAATGGATTGAAAACGGCTTCGCGTGGTGGATGCTTCGCGGCTGCTCCATTAAACAGGCCCTTCTTTTACTTTTGCAATGCATATTGGCACGAATTTAGATCAAGATCTATCGGCAGATGTTGTTTTTTTGTTTTTGGAAGTTTATTTTCGTCTTCATGTCAACAATGCAAGATAAAATTGTCGGTAAGATCGATCGAGATTCAATTGTATTGAAATTACCGACCAATTCTTCGCACACGTACGGTATCCTCGATCGCTCAGACCATTTTTTAACATGTAAACCTATGGAGTAACCATGGAGACTGAACTATTTTCCCAATAACCATGGTTACTGGGATTATAGAACTGTTTTAACCATGGTTACTGGGAATTTTACAGAAATAGTTGAAGTTTATGAATGCAATTTCGACCAATCAGATGGCTGGATTTCTTAAGTGAGGTATATAATTGTTTATATTGCTCACGTATCCATCCCAGGGGATGCTCAAGACACCTAATAGTATTTGTATTACCTGGACTAGAGCCCTGCTGACTTAAGGCGCTAAAAGTATCAAATGATAAATTCCTATTCCTACCAGAAAACCATTTACTAAACCTGGGTAGAGAGTGGCAAATATAGATTAATATCTTGACAAAGGACATTAGTGTTGCGACGTGACTCGAACCACACACCATGTGATCCACAGTTCGGTGACGTATCCTCTTGACAAAGACACCTCTGCAGGCATAGTAGAGTATTTTGAAGAAAAAAATCGAAGGGGATAGATGCCCTGACAGACAATTAATTTTAAGAGAAAAGACATGGAAGGAGGAAAAAAGGACAAACGGAATGAATTGTTATAATAATGAAAAGAGGGGAAAACAACAGACGATGTAACTGGTAACCTTACATTAAAAACTTTTTGGAATGACTTAAAAATATGAAAAAAAGGGTCAACAGTTTCATGAACGTCAAAGACAATCAAAATTGCTATCTTTCATAGACCCGAATTTCAATGTCTTATATTTGTTAATGCCGGACAAATTGGAAGAGACATGAAGTTAGTACGATTAAGAAACAGACAAACGTACAAACATACATACATACAAAGATCTGGGAAATGATTGTGTTAGGAACACAGTCAGAGACCAAGGGAGAAAGAGAGGCAAGTGGTGAAGAAGTAATAATTGTTTTAAATTTATCTGTTAATAATTGAATAAATCCTCCTATTATGTAATTCACCGACAAACGTGGGAAGATGGGGGCGCACGTGTTCTGCCTCTAATGGAATGGGGAAAACAATCTTATGATGAGAAATTAAACAGAGAGGAAGATAGAGATATATGTACAGAGAGAAAGACTAAAAGAGGCCCGAAAAGAGGCAGGAGAGATGGGGAAGACTACGACTCGCTTGAATTGATGGCCATGTTTTCTCACATTTCATATACGTACAAAGAGCGGGGTTTTAGAAGAATGATCTTTTCTATCAGGGGAGGATGGGGAAGGGGGTTCGGGTTTTGGGGGCATAAGGGTTCTTGCATGCATTTTCTAGATTTGTCTAACATTATTTAATAACCAAGAAGAAAAAAAACGTGTGTGTGGGGATCTTGAAGAAAATTGTGGGAGCTTGAGCCCCAAGCGCCCTCTAGAACCGTTACTGGCGATGCCCCCCCCCCTCCCCTCCCCCTCTCGCTTACTGACATCACGCCTCTCAACGTCGGATTCAACCCTGATATGATCTGGGTTATAGTATAACCTCGTAATACCCATAAGACGCTGCAATATAAACCGTACATACTTGAATTTCCATCTACAAGTACATACGCATATTTACCTAAATCTCTAGCACGTACATCTTAGCCAGGCCTCTATTCTTTCCCGAGCTTGCCTTGCATATCCTTTTCCACGTTCTTTTTCATCGTTCATATAAAATGTATTGTTTAAACAGAATTGCCTGTTTAAAATTTTAAGGAATAAACACAAACATCGAAAATGTACACAGACAAAGTGATCACTAAGTTTCAAAGTAGCAAATGACAAAGCAAAAACAGAGCGGGATAGAGAGAAGAAACAGAATAAGAAGCAGTAGGAGATTTTTTTTTTTATTAAAAAATAATTTGAAAAACATATACAAATACGAGCTACACTCTATACGCCGCAGTCTCCTGTGGCGTATATGCTGATTCAAAACCTTGTCAACGGCGGAAGATGCAATTCTTACACCCCGTTTCTATTTTCTTAATCATTATGGGAACGATTTGTAAAGGTATTAGATACTTTAATCTAGCAAATAGGTACAAACAACCATTTCAAAACGTGTTATTCGCATTATGATCGGTCGTGCGAAAAGTTATCTTCAAATCTGTTTCAGACAAATATAGGCCTAGACCACCTTTAGCAGATGAACCTATCCAGGGAAGTAATAACTTTATGAACCCGAACGTATAATCAACCATTTGTCTTTAAAATATTATTGTTGAGTGTTGAAGAACATGCGCAATGAGCCTTGTAATGGACTTCTCATTGGAAGGAAGCTTATGCGAATCATCATTGCAAAATAGTAATAATGGTCAAAAAATTCGTATCATAAAAAAATCAAAATCGTTTGTATTTGTATTTGCCATTACTTCGATGTCACAAAAAATGTACTCTGTATCAAGTGTCTAGATATTGTTTTCTAAACTTCTGGCCAGGGGCCTTGATTAAAATTACTATCCAATAGAAGAAAGAGAGAGAAGCACAAATATGGGACCCCATTCCCTAATGAACTTACTTGGTTTATTCACATTGTAACAACCTGGTAGCAGGGGCGTACGCAGGATTTTTGCAAGGGGGGGGGGGGGGGGTTAAAATATTTTGCTCCTGAAAATTTGAAAATCGCGCCGGCCAAAAAGTCGCTAAGTGGGGGGGGGGGGGGGGGGGTAAGCTGACACTTTTTTTTCTTTTTTTGGAGGCCAAAAAAAATCGCAACGACTCAGCCAGCCGAAAAGTCGCTCAGTGGGGGGGGGGGGGGGTAAGCGGACATTTTTCTTCGTTGAGGAGGGGGGTAAGGTCACCTTATTTAGGTTAGCCGTGGGTAAATTTTTTTTTTTTTTTTTTTTTTTTAAATAATAAAAACAAAAACAAACAAAAAAAACAAAGGGGGGGGTTTAGGTTTTTTTAGGGGGTTTACATACATAAAAATACCAAAGGGGGGGTTTGAACCCCCAAACCCCCCCCCCCCCCCCCCCCCCCCCCCCCGCCTCGCCGTTAATGACAGGAGCCGAAATGCGCCACTTCTTGGAGTATAGTAGACAAATCATTGCATAACTTTAACATTGATTTACACCAATGCTTCTTAATAAAGTACTTCCTCTTTTCTTTCAAAATTATTTTCATGGACATCTTTTAAATTTGAAGCGATCGCTTTCTCGTCTAAAGCCATGTTCAGAAACATGATCGCATCTCAACCTGAATTTCTCTATCGTGAAATTCAAATAATTTGCACACGAGACCAGTAGGCATGATCGTGCATGTCAATTTGCCCGCCAGAATACTTATTTCTCTTTAGTTCGTTTTCGCCTGAAATGACGCGTAATAGAAGATTAGAAGATTGTATGAGAAGCTCAAATAATGTTATTATATTCAGCATTCCCAGGTTTCGTAGAATTCTCGAAAAAAATCGTTAAAGGTAAATCAGATTGTCGACTAGGCTATTTTTTATTTCATGTTCTTCTAGCTTATTTTTCTATATCATTTAATTTTGATAATATTCGCGCGAGATGTTACTTCTCTTTCTATAGTTCATTTTCGCCTAAAAAAGACACATAAATAATGAAATCAAAATGTTTTATAAGAAATTAAATTAATGGTATCATGAACAGCAATTAAAGGGTTCGTAGTTTTCTCTTAAAAATGAGCAAGAAAACAGAGTCATACGACTAAGTTTTTTGTATCAATTTCTCTTTTTTTTGTCTTATATATCTCTGTTATTTAATAAGTCGCTCGAAATATTATTTATTTTTCTAAAGTTCGTTTTCGCATGATACAAAATTAGTATGTTGTATGAGATGCTCAAACAATGTTATTATATACAGCATTTTTCAGGCTCGTTAAACTTTCAAAATTAGTTGAGTAAGCATGAATCATGTCGACAATGTTTTTGTTTTTTACTGTATTTAAAAAATAAAGTGAAATTCGATATGACTATAATAGAATTGTTATAACTTTCGCTCGACGCCTCATTTTATCATTAGATCTCAAAGAACAGCCAATGGACGTAGATTGTGCTGATGTCAACACTTTTACAAAGTGTTTCTCATGCAACGTTTCAACTTCCAGGCAAGCCAAATATGCCATTGGGCTATTCGTTAATCTACAATTAAAGAGATTGGTTCCAAAGCATGCTTAATCAACAAAAGTAAGTTCGTTGAAAGAACAGAACGTATATTATTGCTAATAATTAATATAAACATTTCGCTTCACCCTTTTCCCCAGAAAACATTTGCAAAGTACATTGATGTACGTTCAGACCTCCATTTGTAACTATGGCCAAAGGCAACGATCCGCTATGTGGAGAGACCAATCGATTTTATGTTATCCATGCAAATATTTCTCTTTATATATAAGCTCAAACGAATCACTCTTACATTCTTGATATTACGCCAACTGTGGAAAATATGTAAGAAATTGTCGCCAGTGTTATTAAGCCATCATGGAGTTACTTAATCTTTCAACTCAAAGAGAGAGTATAGCTGATACCAAAACCTCAATTTATCAGAATTGTTTAGTTATTAAAAAAGATTCTAGTTACTACAGAATTCACCTTCCAGAATAACGTCTTAAGGGTTTCTTTCTTACTGAAGTTTTATTCAAATGGATTTCATCGAAACATCCTTGTGAAGGTTGTCAGATGAACCTGCATGATCACATGATCACACTTAATGTCCTTATCATTCTGACTTATGCCACATTATTTGGTTCACATGTGGCCTTTAACAGGTCTGGCGGCCGGGGGATCGTCTAACCATGACAAAGTCACTTTCAAGTAGAACGTCTTGCATCGGCGTAGATTGAAGGAAAAAAGGAAAAGAGAAAGAGATTACATTCACAACGAAGATTGCCCGGAAATAATTTCAAATATAAAACAACGATTTGTCGGTCGTTTACGAGGCGGGAGGTGAGAAGCGGAAGAACATGAAAATCGTGTCCAGAAAGTTCAGAAAACGACCTTATAATCACCTCGGTCATCAGCTGGTGAAACGCGCCGCCTCATTAGGACCTTAGTATTCCGGCCAATCAACGTTCACACTGTAAACTGCTTCGGATTCCTTGCACAGCATAAGATGCCTCGCATCAGTTGCGCGCGTCCACAGATGGGGCACCTCTGTGGAATGAACGAAGTCGGGCGTGCGCAGTACGTTTCTCCGTAGCTCACGTACTCATTTTGCGGCAGTGGGAAGGTGACCTTAATCCAGTTGCACTCGTTAAAGAGCGGTGCATCTTCATGAAATTCATTAGCAAGAGCATTGCACCTGACCATCCCAAGCGCTTTTCCTCGTCTCCAATTCCCCCCACAAATGGAACGCGCGCCCAACTCAAAATAGCATTGTGCGACACTGCAATTCGATGTGCTCAATGTAGAATTATACATGAACTGATAGAGCATCGTGCAGTACCTGACTCGGGTCAACTGTGGCGATAGTGAAAGGAAGTGTGGAGAGGTTTTGTCTAGGAAAAAAATGCGTGGGCACACGTGCGATGTCGGCTCGTGAAACGCAATCACCGCTTCGCCCGTTGCATTATTACAAGCATCAACCGACAAAATGAAGAATGAACAAAAACTAAAAGAGGTGTCTTTAAATCAACAGTTAGAAGCAATTAGAGACGTTTGTGATTCACATAGAATATACCGTTTTACAAAAATAATCATTCAAATTATTTCATGCATACTTTGTGAACAAAAGTGATTCTTGACAACCTGAAGGCTTGCTCGACATAGCAACAAATGTATGCAATCTAGATTCCAAGTATTGTAGTTCATTAATTAATAACCGGTTAATAGAATATCTCGTGACTAGGTCCCGAAGGAAGAAAGGGGAAAGAAACATCCATAAATTGTCTATGTGTGTATATTCTAGTGTCAATGTAGATAGTTACACAATCTTTAAAGCCTTAGTACATTGAATGGTTTTAGCATTTGTACACGAATATACATTCGGTATTCAGGGTATTAAGAATTTGAAATGGAGTTATGCGCAATGTCACAGTGATGGAAAAAATAGTTTCCCAGCGAAAGTAAATTATGTGATTATACTCAATCGTTAAGGTATATAGTTACACAATGATAAGATGTATATTGCAACATGTAATTGGCATTCAAGAATATCAAAATACTCTTTGCAATCATCAGTTATAGGGAACTTCCCTAAATATATCGGACCAAAGCTGCGTCCTGTATCAATCAAGTCGTTCTAATCAAATTATATCAAATAATCAAAGCGTTTTCATCGTAATATTACCAGTTTATAGGGCCATAGTAATTATAAACCCTTATACTCTTGGAAAATGGACCTAATTCTCCGAGCCGGCGTATAATAGAGCGTATCGATCGAACCGCGAGGCGACTCTCTCGGGTTGAGGACGTTTAAACAGTCGGGTGATCGTGTAACCCTTAGGCTGCGGACTCGGGGGACAAGCGAGTTGAAACTTCATTACCCCAGATTCCCTGCGTGGCAGATTAGCCGATCGATTAAGGCCTCTTGTCGAGGAAGTGCCGTTGATATGTCAGGGATGGAGACGTCAAGGTCATACTCTAAACGATTAAAGTCACGAATTCAGAGTTTACCACAGCGGCCCGTATTTCACAAGGCGGAAGTGAGATGGCTGAGTTCTGGTAAAAAGTGAAGAAAATACATTTGCGCTTTCTCATTAGTTGTTTGTCAGTTTGAAAGAATCTGACAGTACAAAATGTCCCCTGAAAATTGCTCCTCAAATGCCCTTATTGAACATTCAAGATTGAAATCTTTTTGTCAATATATAACAATACAGTATTTTGTTTCCATTAGCATTAGCACGTACAATGTAAACATAATAGTTTAACATGGTATTGTGTGCTGAGAGCCAGTGGGTCTTGTTGACAGGAAATGACTGAAAAGTGTGGACTAACTCTCAGGCCATATGTTTGAGTAGTAATTATCATATACACAATACATTGCATGTTACTTCCATCAAGATTGTGTCAATATCTATCATTTTGATGATGCCCAAATCTCACAGTATACGATAATACTTTAATACGTACTACACACTATTTTCTAATTGATCTGAGACAGTTTCCAAATGTCATCTTTCTGTACGTACGTTCGAATTAATCGTATTAATTCAGTTAGAACGTTTCTCTCATGTCTTTGACCCTCCCCTTTCAACACTTGATTGCATGCACATGATAAAGATTGGCGTCTCTTTTGAGACGCCGCTTAGTGGCCCTTTCTTGGCTTAAAACATTCGGTTGCTTCTGGATCATTAAAGTTACAGTAAGGTCTCTCTAAGAGCTTAAAGAACCAAGGTAACACCATATATTATATATGAAGGGTGAAATTTTATTCCGGAGATCCCTACCAAATCATTCGGTCTGTAATAAAAATAGAGAAAAAATACATATTGTTTAGTACAGTGCTACTTAAAGTTACGTATCTTCTTGTTTGACGATAAACAAATATGACCTCCTTAAATCAGTTTTCTTGTGTGATTTCGTTCATGTAGGCCGAATAATCAACTGCTATTATTGAGATAGCTCTTTAAAAACTTCTTTAGTTTACGCAAAAGTTTGGTGTCCCGACAATTTTTGTATCCGGACAGTTAATTTAAAACAGCCATTCGAAGAAGTTTATAAGTCACATTTCATAAATCTTCTAGCGGTTGACAGAATTAGAGCCATTTAAACTTCAGCATTAAAATGGTTACATGGCAATACTAGGGAATGAAACACTGGCGGTATTGTTAGTTATGTAACATTATTTTATGTTTATACTTTGAGACACTATCGGATAAGTAATGAATGGTCTTTTAAATCAGCAGTAGATATTAAGTAAGTCCAGCGAAATGTTGCAGACCATTTGTTACTTTCATCTGGACGTAATACAAACTAATTATTAAGGCTTGTTCAGATAGTGGCGCGGTAAACCGCCTTTCATCCCTTTCTTTTAAGATAAAGTTGAGTTCTGGTCATGCAATTGCATTGTGAAAGAATCGGAGTGGATTCGATCAGAAAAGGTTGATCATCTAGCATATAAGTATTGGTGTGTACTGCAAGGTTCTGGAATCATCAAAATGATAATAAATTTGTCCCAGTCTTGGTAAAGTTACAAGCACTGTATACAGAAAGATTTATATGGGACTACCCTATATCTATCCAGTCAACATAGATATAATAATTTATCAAATATATAAATTAGTAGGCGATTTCCGGGCAAAATTTGTATTATCACGTATTAGTCAAAACATATTCTTTCACATGATTGGCAATAAGAGTTTCTTTTTCATTTTTTTTTAAATGGAGGCGTTTCCAAAATTGGTCTTTACCTTTAATAACATGTAATGAATGGACAACTGCACGATACAAAGGACTCGTGCGTATTCACTGAGCTCTGTGTTATAAGATACAGAAATGAGAAGTGTATTTCACTTTACGTCATCTTAAAAGAAAAGAAAACCACGCAGATTTGCCGCGTCATATCTGAACTTTCTAAATATTCTACTTTTATCTGTTTTATTATTTTTCTTTTTAGTATCTTGAACGAGCTCCGTTATTGTTATTTTGCTGTGTGATACAAATTCTATTTACAGTCATGTTCTAAATGTCAAATGTACAGTGAAATGATGACGATTTCAAGAAAATACATTGTATGATACACGAACGTGTTACATTCAGGTGTCAGTCATTGATTCATTTTCATACCTGTATGCTTAAGTACATAGACATGATTATGATGATAAAGAATCTAAATATATATATCTGACATTGTTCAAAAAAGTATTGTTAAAAAATCCTAGTTTTTGAATACATTCAGGATTAATGAAAACTTCTTCGACTGTATTATATATATCGCTATTTTGGTGGGAAATATTTTACTCTGCCAAAAACGGGTATTGTTTTTTAATATTTGTTATTGCCATCAAAGAATTGAAATTTGATTATCCTAATGAGCCTTTCTTGTAGTTATGAAAAACATAATTTTAAAACCTGTACAAATCTAAACTTTTACAGAAAATAAATAAAAGCTTGACCAAGCTTTCCATTACCTTTCCATTCCTAACCCTATAATTTATCCTCCAGATGCACACAGTCAAATCCAATTACTGCTCCTATAAACGCTGTGAATAAAAGCTTAATTACGAAGTGAAATTAAATTGTAGTAATCAATCTATATTATTAGACCAATATTACAGCTGCGCACTGCTCAATAATCATCCATTGTCATACGTTGCACAACCTAAAACCCAACAAGATGTACTATACCTTATATAATTTTGTTTTAAATAATATTGTTACAAGTTTGTTCCCTTTTATGGGGTAGTCAATATTTTGCACACCTCTCTTAGTTATGCAACATTTTATATAGATTATATCATTACGGTTTGTTACATAATCTTGAAACCATTAAACCTTAGACAGCAGCGTTGTTGATTGATTTTGTTAGTTTATCTTCGTTTTTTTTTTCGTTTTTTGTTTTCGTTTTACTTTGATATTATTGCGTTGTTGTTAAAAAGTGCGGATGAAAAAAATAGCTGTAGGGTGCACAGGTCATACTTACATTCTGAGTGTTATAACATTCAGAAGTAAGAAGTGTGTTACGCCTTTATTTTCCCCGGTGGTTTCCCGCATTTGCCCACACTCTCCTGCTGCATAATCTAAACGAAGCTTTATCGAGGAAATTTAGGGCATTGAACAAAGGTTCAGGTTCGATATTCAAATTTGACTTGAAAGCGCTAACATCGGACATCCGATATCCTTTAACCATAACACTCGAAATCTGTTCTAAGAAGGACCGCTTGGAGGGATCTTTAACTTGAAATCTGTCTCGAAGCTTTCCGCTAAGGTAAGATGGGGTACGGAGATTGGAGACCTAGATCAGGAGAGACAGGTGGACGGAACGGGGGATGGGTAGGGGATAAATAAATTGGTGGGAGAAACAAGATTGGATGATTTTAAGAAAACCACCGACAGAGAGGTATAGCGCGAAACACATTAACAGGGTTTTCTCCATGTAGAGGTGTAACATGTGTGTGCGAGGGTAGGGCGTGTACTCGTGTGTGTTACCAGTATACGACGGAAACTAATATTACGAAATGAGACACGAAATGCAAAAGGAAAGAAAGACTCTACAGGAATGAAAATGAGAGACGATGGCCGGAGGATTTGAGAGGGATGTAAATACCTGTAGATGGGAGAAGACTGTAAAACTCAATGAGTGAGAGGGGTGATGACAAAAACAGGTGAGAAAAGGAGACGGAAAAAAGTCCGGCTGTCCATGTATTAGCTGATCCGGAAACGCGATGAGGAGGTATTATAAACGAGAGATAAAGAGAAATGGGCAAATGGATGCAATGTTTTGCAAACTTTTACCCCGTTGTTTTTGGCAAGCAGTACTTATTCAGCACAATTGGTAGTTGAGACACGAGCACGGACTATTAAAAAGGATAAAAATGAGAAGAAAAAAAAATTAATTATGCTAATTGCCAGCATACAAAGGACAATTTCCACGGCAAACAAGAAACAGATACGATTACACCACACCTTTTGTATTATATATACACATGCAGAAGAATTCCTATAGATCATTGAAACGTAACAACTACATTACAGGTTTGGCCAATCATTTCAGTATCTACGTTTATTTAATTGTTAGTTTGTATATGTTACACGATTTCCACGGACGCTCTTCCGAGAGATTGGAGCTGCCAATTTCAGATGATTATTGACTATCCTGATTATACAGTGACGTATGAACGCATTCAATTACCTCATATACCTCGCAGAAAAAAACATTCATTTAAGAACATGAATTCAATAACTTCGGCTAAAAGAAGAAGAAGGGAATCAATTTCTTTTCTGCAGTAAGGCGTAGGAGTCTAATGGAAAAGGTTAATTCGTAATGTAAACCCGACAATTTAATGACGAGAGAAACCTAAGTTGAGAAAGTAGGCGGGCTGAAAATGTTTTGGACAGGGTCTATCCCATATCGCGATGCAGTACGTCATGGCAATTATCGTTACATCTTTGAGCATTCCCGTACCCACGAAAATTCCGTGCTGCTCTGAATATCTCCTTGTTGATTCGTTGTTATTTAGTTTAAAATAGCAATTCAATGGTGGTATTTACATGCTCTGTTAATTTAAATAGCATGCATCAAACCGATCGCAAACAGAAACTAATTAATAAAATTCATCCAGAGGTAAATTCAATAGCATTTGTATGCCACGGTCTGGAAGGTGCGATTATTGCTTTGCCTTGTTACATGAGAGGACATGATTTTATAAGCAATACGAAAAGGTATATGGTAATTACCCTTGCTGAAGTCTTTATCCATATAATTTAAACACGCTAATTTGTCTTGTATACGTGAGTGGTATTGTAACAAAAATATACAGAGCTCCCTTCAGACATTGATATACCGGAAGCTAAATACTTTCCTGTAAGCAGATATAAATTTCATGAAAATGTTCAGCCTTTAAATTGGTAATCCTGTATTTGATAAACAATAACTAACAAAAACTAAAATTGATTGATTCTATAACGCGCGAATGTCAAAAAGCTTTCAATCAAGGCATTTTTTTTAGAACGCGTTCTGTCTTTTAACGTAAGATTTTAATCTTTAAAACTATGGTTAAGTATAATTGTACGATATCTTACGCATTTTAACACTGCAGATCTCTTTGAAAATCGCTTCATCCGATACGAGCAGATTAAATGTTGTCCGCGTACTGGCGTCGAAGTGGCCTTTTATCTCGAAAGACAATAATATCTTGAAAACATACTTGAAATTAACGTTTCAGATTGAGAAGGATTCTTTACCCAATTGTTCATACGAATGCACACGACAATTATCATCTAATATTGATTACATTTGAGGAAGGTTTTGTCTTGTGCACAGATTAGAAAAACTGAATTTAATTGTCTACTTCGATTTCTCTCTCTCTCTCTCTCTCTCTCTCTCTCATCTCTCTCTCTCTCTCTCTCACTCTCTATGTCTCTGTCTTTCTCTCTCTCTCTCTCTCTCTCACTCACTATCACTTTATCAGCGTGTAAGTCTGACTCTAATTTAGCGTGATCATTTAAAAATATGATGATCTCACTTGGAGAGAACAATATGGGTGAGCATAGTTCACAGGTTCCTTAAAAATGACGGTCTTGGAAGAAAATAGACATAGTCAATATGTACACATAAATATTTAGATATATATCATACTATATATATTATATGTATATTATACCATGACATTGTGATTGTGTAAACATTATTTGGAGGTTAAGGTAGCATAGGAGGGGGGAAGAAGGGAAAATATACCCATGCCTGTGTACAGTGACTTTAAAGTATGCACGGTTTCAGGTTTTCGAGTCTACACAATCATAAATGACTGGCATAATATTGACAAAGTTAAATGGACTAAACGGTTTGTTTATATCTCTTTCTCTCTCGCTCTTACTTTTATCCCTCCTCCCCCCCCCCCCTTCCATGTGTCTCTGCTATTTCCCGATTGCTCACTCGTGCGTAATACGTTAAATCAGAACAGACAGCGCCCGTCAAAGCTACTTAATAAATGCCGTGCAAAATACTTTGTCGTGCGTGAATGAAGAGAATTCCAGAATTCTGAAAATATGAAATGCTTTCCAGCACGCAAATGGAAGGGGGAAAAGCAACATAAATGGTATTGTATCTGAAATTTTGTTGAAAAAAATATTTGCTAATGATCATAAACGCTCTGTCTGTATCTAAAACAATCGCAAGAAATAAGGGATACAATTTATGACATAGTATATTGTAACAATTACGACATCTTTTTTCAGTCAGAAATTACTAATTTGCATACACGGCATGTAGTCAAATGATTCATTATCATTCAAATGACTGTATATGTGCATCAAGAAAGAAGGAACCCTCTCCGCGAGTATGAATGCATGACACGTCTTGTTTAATACATTATATAATAAACCTGTAGATATCAAAGAACAGTGGTCCTAATGTGAAACCCTGCGGGACAATAATTTGTATTTGTTTAGAGACTTAAAGATAACGTTGAGTTCTGGTCTTGCGATTACATCGTGAAAGAAACGGTGTGGAACTGATCAGAAAAAGTTGATCATGTAGCATATAGTATTGGTGTGTATTGCAAGGTTCTGGAATCATCAAAATGATTAAAAATTTGGCCCAGTTTTGGTAAAAGTAACAAGCACTGTTCACAGAAAGATGGATAAGAGACTACACAAACATTTGGCATAAACATGAAGCCCACATTTTAAAGCTGTTACATGTAATATTTATAATATGAAGGCATTTAAAGAGCCATGCTCTCCAGGGAACATTGTCCCTCTGATTTTCTTCCACACTTGCATAATAAGAATGAAAATGCTAGCAAATTATTTATCACCTCTCCCCAGAATTAAACCTTCTCTTTAATGAATCTAAGATTCATGACGTGTTGAATATATCATATAATATGACGATCCCCTCATTTTACATAATGTGATAAGGGCTAGCATGGTTGGCAGAATGTGTTGGTTGATAGGAATTAAAATACCCGATATCGATAGTGTGGGAATAATTGCTTCAGTGTACGGTAATAATGTTTGTATTGCAATTCTATTTCCATTGTTGAATATTTCGTTGGAATCACTCACAGGCCTCTGCACGTCACTAATTGTACAGAAACATAGACAGTAGCAGTGTTCAAATTGAATACAATGTCCAGTAGTTGCATAATTGCGTCAGGATAAAAAGTTACAATCATGCATGATGTTTGTTCAGGGGATCCACAAATGATTCTGCCCGCGGTTCAAATAAATGCAAATAACAGCAAGGTTGCTTCAATAACACCATAATAATGATGATGAAAAGGTTGAAATGTTAAAGCCATTTCATATTTTGGTAAGGGCCCGAAAGCTTCTCGATAGAATTAGTTGATTCGGTTGATAAACAGCAAGATACTAATAATTCTACGGCGCTTTTAATACCTCTTTGAGTGGAATATTAAACGAATGAGAAGTGAAATGATAATTTACATCGCGGGTCATTATGTAATTTCCTGAATGCGAAATGCTTTTCCGCAGTTTATAGTTCCTATTGGATGTCTTTTAAAGACACATACAATCTGAAAAAGAACATAAACATATCGATAAGTTTCATTGCATTGCCTCTATCGACAAACAGATCTGGATATTTTAGCGACTGGGTTTTCTTTTCTTTTTATACGGATGATGATGATGATGAATATGATAATGATGATAATAATAATAATATTAATAGTAATACAAATAATACTAATGATGATAAAAAATTATAAAATAATAATAATGTGTGAGATTGTTAAGGCGCCAAATCCACTTGAAATCAAATACTCAAAACGCACTTGTGCAAAAAAAAAATGTTCGTTTAGCCAGGGCCAAATGCCATTTTCTTAGCGGAGGATAGTTATCGTAACTAGTAGTATTTAAATTCCCGCATATTTTTCTTTCAAACTAGAATCCAAGAGAGGGAAAGCGAAGAAAGTGTGGACGATGGGGAATAGGAGCTAGTATGAGGGATAGAAACACAGAGACAGAGAAAGAGAAAGACGGGAAAATGAATCAGAGGGTATAGAGGTAGACGTTGGAATATAGAAAGAGAGAGGGAGAGGTGGATACAGAGAAAAAGAGAAAGAACGATACATTGGGATAACGAGTAAGAGTAAGAGAGAGAGAGAGAGAGAGTCGGAGAGAGAGAAATGTATACGAGAGGTGGAAGTTACAACCGTACTACGAGCACCGATACGGAATGAACGAGAGCTTAAATGAGTGTGCTAACACACATCCGATGAGTATATTAACCGGCAGACGACTCGTTCGCGGCGCACGTTTTCCTTCTCCCGCCAAAACAAAGTCACTGTCACTTTTTTTCACGCGCGTGTGCAGTCTCGAAAAATGAGCTCGAGTTGTCTCGTCATGCTCCCCCATTCTACTAGATAGAGAGATAGAAAGTTCACGCATCCTAGCATTTAGTGACCTACACCAGTCCTTCAGTCTTCATCTTTCTTTCGCTCTGCATCACACACCATTATAGTTGCCTGGAGCATTTGTGAAAACTTCTTCGTTTCAAATACGCGTTTTGCCGATCACTTGTAATGATGGTCAACGGGAGCCTGCTTTTTGCTTCGAGAAGTTGTCAAACGGCGATATTTTATCGCTTATCTAATCACCTATCGCGATCAACCTAATGAGTGAGATGTCAATGGACTGGAGCAACATCGGGAGAGAAAGAGGAGCACTCCGGAATTAGGTCCCTTCCGAAATTCGTAGCTCTGAGAGAGCCCAAAAACGAAATGCATTTGTTAATGTGAAATATCTTTTATTGGTGGGAAAAATGTACATTTAATGAGCCTAGAAGTCGTTGATGGATGTACCCCATGAACAGCAATCTATACAGGATGCCGAAGCCAAACCAAACATTAATTCAATTTGGTGTCAGATTCTGAGGATTTCGACAATTTCAGACACAAAGATTGAGTATTAATATCGCCGGATTAAAGGATTGTGTTACTGAGAGAAACGCGACCTGATTCTTGCTTTGCCCAGGAGGGTTTGGGTATCGAGTTAGTGCGAGGGAATTGAGGAATTTCTCAATTTTTGGTCGTTGATTGTGGTTCGTGTAAGATGTCACGGTCACCTGTGAGCGACAGACCGTTGGAGAGCGGGAGGGAGAACGGGTGTTGTCGACAAACTAACGATAAGAAAAAGAGCCTGCAGCTCCTTCATCACAAGACAGACTCGCAGAAGCCGCTGGTAGCGAGATGTGAATCGGAAGGGGTGGAAATCACAGCGGTAAGGATGCCAGGGAAACGAGAACACATCGTTAACTTCGTCTCACGGTCACGTAAGGGCGCGGGGGAGGACGAAGTCCGCGTGTCGGGAGGAGGTTATCGACATCACTCCCGTCGTTGTCCACCAAACTGCATGAAGAGCATCCTTTGTTTTGCCGTCCTCATCCTCCTTATCATCACTTTCGTATTAGTCGCGCTCCTTGTACGGAGTACATGCGATCACTTTTTCAACAAGCCCTCAAACACGAGTGCTCCGGATACCGTAGTTACACCAAGAGTAGGTCTGGTTTTCGAGCCATCAGCCTCGCCATTGGTGTGGGAAAACTTCCGTTTACCCACCGACCTGAAGCCGTCCCATTACGTACTCAGCATTAGAACTGACATTCACACGGGCATCTTTGCTGGGAACATCACCATTCATTTTGGATGCCTCGGGAGCACAGATATTATCCTCCTACACACGAAAGAGTTGAATTACTCGGTCGAATCATTCCGGTTTGTAACAGAAGGTGGTAATGAAGTAGTCCCTCTGAATGGACCGCCGACATTCTATGAGGAGAATGACTATCTGGTTCTACGGACCCTCTCCCCCTTGGAGCAGGGAGAGAGATACTCACTTAGTATGCAGTATGTGGCCAAATTCAATGCGAATCTTCTTGGTCTCTACCAGGGCAAGTACGTCACGTCCCAAGGAGCCACAGAGTAAGTACACCAAGTTACAAATTCCCCAATGAATCATTGTTTCACCTGCATTGGTTAGTTCGTTTGCTTAATCATAGAGAAGCACATCTGCCTTTTATGTGTTTTACAATCTCCGTCACATTGAATTCGTAGATACTTAGACCAGGAAAACCCTGAAAGCATTATCCAAGCATTTATTAGCATAAGGCTTGATTGTTATAATGGATTATTGTTTGGCATCATTCATGCCAGGTTCACAAATAATGAGGCAGCGCGTTAAATGCCTGTGCAAGGCTCGTATCCAATTCCTTAAAATGTCCCCATATTTAGCCATATAATTGCATTTAAGATACTTTTGCTCGTTTAACAAGCTTTGAATGGTCAAGCCCCAATATCATGTCTGAACTATTATCTTGTAAATCACATCCATATTCGTGTAACTCACGAAGTACACATGACAAACCGTTTTTATTAGACTAGATCTATACCTCCCATGAGGGAGGTGAGTCTCACCTGCACCTCCCTGCTCCCACACACATTCAAACAATTAGAGATTGCGTTTCAGTTGCGTCGCTCCAACGCTTTGGAATGACCTACTACAAGACATTAAAAAAAAGCCTCTTCCATTGCTGTCTTTAAAGTTTTGTTTTAAAGGCACTTGTTTTCAGAAGCTTTTGAATAGTTTCAGATTTTGTGTCTGGAAGGAGCACTGTTAATTGGTCAAAAGTTTGTTTTCATCACAGTGCAGTACGGTCTATTTATATAGTAGCTGCGCTATATACAATTATCTAATCGTTATTTATTAGCATGAGGTATTAGTTGTTGTTGGTGTATTTTTCTCATTACCATTATATGCAAACTAATATTACACCAACCTCTGTAGTATCTGTGATAAATAAAAGTATGTATATTATCCTTGAACGCCCAGGTAAACGGGAAAAGTGGAGAAGAAAAAACATAATTAAAAATAGTTCGCGTAACCTTTCAGTGGTGGTAAAAAATCTTACAAGACCTTTGAAGGGAAGTCCCCATATTTGTGTTCAAAACCAATTATAGGAAAGCGATCGATGCTATGACTTGCTCGGATAGAAGATAATAATGGCTGATGAATTGGTAGTAGTGAAGGGGTAGAAATTATGAGCGAGAAAGAGTTTGAAAACATCAGTTAGAAATAGGGTCTCGGCCATATGATGACGAGATTCAGGCAATACAAAACAAAAAAGGTAGATGGGGAATATAAAGGATAGAAGCTAGATAAGGTGAAAACTGCAAGACAAATCAGAAACTCGTGATGAAGGAAGTCAATTTGCAATAAATTGCAAAAAACCGTGGCATGGAGGTAACAAAATGGATGTGCAATATGAATAAGATGATATTGATTATCATATTAAAAGTTAGATTTAAAATCGTGTTCTGCGAAAAATTAGTTTTTGATATTCAAAAGTTGGGAATCAGACTCATATATGGCTGAAAAAATCAGGCTGATACATTAGAAACAATATCGTATGACGGCGATACTGAGAACTTAATTCACTAAATATCACACCACTCATACTAATCGCTGCAATAAACAACTATCCATGGCAATATGGTACGTGTGTTCGTGTGAGCGCGTGTGTGTGACTGTGTGTGTGTGTTCTCTAATTATTTGCAAAGGTGACGTTTAATACTTCGTTTCGTGATAAAGGTTTATAATACCAGGGACCTCCCTGATATTGTGTATTTTGAGGTTTAAGAGCCATCAGAAAAAATCAACACAAGACCACTGAACCATCTAAACAGATAAATACCACTTTCGGGAATGTGGTTCTACGCAACCCTGAGGCCAAAGAAGTCTGACCTAAGTCTGTTCTATTGAATTGTTGATAAACTGGGATCCTTCTATATATTACATTGATTATGTTATGTTGTTTACATGGTAATTGAAAACAAAATGCTTTAGCTTATAAATTACATTTTGCAGAAATAATAAATGATACAAATAATCAATCAATATTCAATTTTAACTTGTTACAAATGTCAATACTTGCGAAATGCGATAAGTGATGTCATTCTCTTTAGTAAACTGTTTTCATACAATTTAACGCGAACGACGAGGGAAATACCATTTGCATGGTATAAGCGTAATAATGATTGCCTCCTCAAATGGATTCAAATGGATACAGTAACAATTTGAAGTTTGATACATTTTTGATTCCCTTGTATTGTTTGATTATGATGTCAGGAAAGAACGAAGGGGTGAGGTTGATTGATTAATTGACTTTATTTAACGAGCACAAACAATAATTAGATAAGAACATAATATGATAATGTGACAAAATTATTTTGGAAGGGACACCAAATTACAGCACATCTGGGACCCGTTTCACAAAGCCTTTTTTCAATGACAAATGACAAAAACCAGTCACAAATCTGCTGATAACCAATCAGAAGCAAGGATTGCAGTAGCTTATAACAAAGATTGTCATTTGTCACTGATGACAAGTTTTGTGAAACGGGTCCCAGTTCTACCGAGGGATCCAAAGAAAAATAAACCTGGCATGTATCTGCCTGAAAAGAAAATATATTATGCGATCAAGTTAGACCTCGTGCAATGAGGAAGAGTGATTCGAAGTTCATGGGATATCAAACTCTTGTAATGCACTGATTTTGCTGAGATTCGAAATCGCCAATCAAAATATAACAATGCTTAGAATGGTTGACTGGCTTGTATGCATCGGCTTACTTCGAATCATCGGGTCATCGGGTCGGGTCGGGTGGTCGCGTTATCCGACCTTTAGTGACAAATTCCCTTTCTTTACGTATTGTCGGGGGTAGTGTTGTGAAATAAACCCCCTTCATTTACAAATGGCCCTCTGGTCCAATTTACCCGACACTTTGTGAAAACCTTACGGCAAATATACGAAAGGTCGCGTACTCAAAATCGTGCATTTTCACATGATCTTTCGTTTCTGGCCCTTTCATGAAAGGTTGTGTAACGCGACCACCCGACATGACGCGAAGACCTGATGATTCGAAGTAAGCCGTATGCATCGGACACGTTCAAAGGAATATATCACGGGAATTGCGTCGTGAATTTATGCATAGCTGCGATATTACCTTGGCAACGCGTGAAGAAATATCAAGAGATCAAGTTGTTATGATTCCGAGCCATGGGTATAGTCGGTGGTTTTCAGTAAGTATGGCGAAATATTGGAATTCAGGTTAATGGATGTTAATCCTAATCTTGGAAAAACACTCATTTTACATGTTGTGGAATTGAAATCGTACGTCATACACGTCTCCATCGGTGTGCTTTAGCATCAAAGATGACAGACACGGAACAGGAAAAGACAGTTATAAAGTGCTGCGTTCGAAACGATATGTACTCCAGATTGATCCTTAGTCTTGTCATACGTCAAATTTACCGATAGGGGTGTCTGGTGTGTACCAGAGTTTGAGGCATTCTGTTACAAAAGCAGCGGGAAGTATTAAATAGAAGACATGATGATAATAACAATGATGATAATAATAGTAATAATACTGATAGTAATAAAAAAAATAGTTATGAAAATAGTAATAATGAGGATAATAGTAATAATATTATATATAAATAGGATTTTTATTGAAATCAAAACATCAAAAACCAAGAGCAAACAGTCCAAAGACTGACAACCGTCAGAAAAAAGCAATAATGAATAAATATATAAGTTACATAAGTTAAAATATCAAATAACTAAACTATTATCACTAAATATTGCAAAAAGGACATATAAACAATAACAACAATACCGGGTATCATTTTTTCCCTGTAACACCTCATTAGTATCTAAATGTATACTGCTGTTCCTGGGGTTGTTATGGTGCATTGAATACGTTCTCTGACTATGAAACATAAGTTACGGCGTTCGATTTAATCTACATTTGCCACTTTTCACCCAGGTGAAGTAAATTGGATACCCGGCTTTTAGAAGAACAGTATCGACAAATCATAGTATTATTATCATAATCATTTTGATACATTACAGCATATTGATATTTAGTTTCGAGGGCGGATCAAGGCACGGGACCCAAGTGTTATATATTTGATACATTTGATTCATGATTTTGTTTTTAATGAATGAAAAAGGGCTTTCTTTGTGCCCAAAAAATCTTTACATAATTTTCAGATTTTGTGTGGATTTTGATCGAATAAATACTCGTTTGAATCTTGCTAAACCAAACAACCATACAAACTATACACTACGGCGCACGCACGCACGCGCAAAAGTAGTATGCAAGCAATGTAAAATGACACAGATGCGTGTAATACCTCGGACAAATTTCTGAAATCACAGATTTCAATTATTCATCATACCAAATTCAAGTACCCTTGAGGCCAGCGGTGGCTAGCCAGGCACAACGTATGTTTTAAATTGCCAGTCCGTTCATGTGTACCGCAATCCTATAGAATGTTCGTCATCAAAATATATTTCCAGTTCTTTTATCAGTACTTATATCCTTGTTCTGAAGGCCCATTGGTCTCAAATATCTCACATCCCTCTGTTAAGATTTATATTAATTGTTTGTATCGCACATTGCAATCGGGGTGGGGGGTACTTGTAATTAAAAAAACATATAGGGAAGTTTGGTATTGAATCGGTCTCATCCGTTAATAGAGGAAAAGACATGTCCTACAAATAATCTCATTATTCCTCCCTATTTCCTCTGCCACAGACGTTACTTTTAGCACTTGATTTATGACGACAGAATATCAATATTTGAACTTAAGATACCATTATTTCCATCTCACAAATCTCTAAAAGAAGATGCATTTGTGCTACAATACAATATTTTGTCAATTACGTAAACAGAAAGAATTCTTGAATTAAGCGAATATCACTTGTTAGTGTTAACTGCTAACATGTCATTTTCTGACTAATCATATTTTTTTGGAAGAGAAAATTGCCCTTGTTACAGATGTTACTTTGAATCATCGTAGTCAGTTAACCTATGTAAAAGATAATATAGATAAGCGTAATATCCCGGAAAATTTAAACGCTAAATGGGATAAAACAAAGCTCGATGGACGACCTGATGTGGTGGTGACTACTGCTTCTGGTTATGAAGATACGTGAATAGATAATTGAATATTACACACTTTGAAATAAATATTTCCTTGTATATTACACAGTTTGAAACAAACATTGCATTTAACCCAGCCCAAGGAAAAACGTTCAACATGTCAAATGGAACATTCACAAAATTTAAAACAAAATTATTGATTTAATGATTCTCGAAAGAACTCATGACAATTGTAATGACAGAGATTGGCGCCGGAATAATGTTTTAGTAGACATGATTTTTGTGATTAACAACGCATTTATTTGACGGCTGTTGCAATGGAAGGTGACCTTGGGTTGGGGTCCAAGTGGTCTTAAATCCAGACATGCCCCTCGAAGCGACCTATGTCAATACCAAATGGATGCTTAAAAATCGATTTGTCTAACACGCTTAAACACTTTTCGTTCTTGCTCGAATTCATTTGCGCTTCGTCTTGGAAGTAATGGTTCGTTTTCCTTTTGGAATATCTTTTTTCGTTAGGTAGTCCTGTTAAGAGTTAAAGGTTCTGTTCTTATCTCCTGAACATTTTCTAGGTTAATGTGTTTGGACTTTATAGGATTTCATTTGGACCATTGACCTTTATTCCTATTCTTAAAATATTTCAAACTTATCTATGAGACAGATTAACTGGGTACAGGTTTTGTTTGACCTTTGGCAATGATTCCTTTATAAAAAAAAAAATTTAAATTACAGCCAGACACGTTGATCGACCGGCATGCAGATGGGGCTTTTATGTTCCCCGAAAACATTCACAGCAACAAGGTGAATAAATCCGAGGTCCCTAACACAAAGCTTAGCAATTGATTGAATTGATCACTAAGTGCAACCAATCGCAACAATGTACAATACGATCAATGTTACTGGCCCCAAAACAGAGTCTAGAATCATTTTACTTACATATCTACAAATGGCTTTATTTTTTTAAGGGTTTTTCTTTGTTTATATAGTACAGGGTTTCATTACAAAGACAACGTACTGAGTTCATCATGGTGTGTCTGCATAATCTTCATTACTTTTTTTGTTTCACTATACGAAAGTATATCTTATAAAACACAATGTTTTAAGAGTATGCCTCCTCGTATCTTTCTTCAGCTATCGCATCTGACATGAATGAAGCAATGCAATAATCACGACTGAAAGAACCGCATCTGCACTTGTGCAGAAACAATTTTGTTGATCATCAATGACTGGAACCGTCAGACTTAATTATTAATCCGCGAATGTATCCCTGGAAGCCAACATTGACAGAAAAGCAGTCAGCCATTTCTAGGGGTGCACGTCACATGGCATATCAGGGACGTTTAGATTCTGCACGACGAGAACGTGGACTTTCCTTTTAAGGCAATGTGACGTCACTGCCAGTGCCTTAATAGGACCTCGATGCCTTAAAAGGGCAGTCCACTGTTCACATACGTACACTGTTCATATACCTCCCTATACATTGTGAAAGGGAGGTATTTTATTCATGATGTAACAAATATTCAAGTATAAGTGCAACCAAGATCAAGGCGATAGGGACTTTTAGATTTGTACGACGAGAACGTGGACTGCTACAGGTGACATCCTTTTAACGCAATGTGACGTCCTTTTAAGGTACTGCCGGGCTGCGAGTGCCTTAAAAGGACGTCACATTGCCCAGTCCATGTTCTCGTCAAAATCCCTACTTTCACAACGTAGTTACCTCCCGTCTCCGTGGCAGAGGAATTCGTGACTTTTAGATTTGCACGACGTGCACGTGGACTGCTACATGTGACATCCTTTTAATAAGGCAATGTGACGTCCTTTTAAGGCACTGCCAGTGCCCGGCAGTGCCCTAAAAGGATGTCACCTGTCATCAAGTCCCTATTGCCTTGATCTCGGTTGCACTTATATTTGAATGAATATATATATTTGTTCCATCATGACTAAAATACCACCCTTTCACAATCATGGATAGGGAGGTATATGAACAGTGTACGTTCTGTACTTCCTGCGACCTTGGCGCTTTAATGATTACCTAGGAAAACGAAATTCCCTTTAACCCAAGGACAATGATCATCCATTTATTCAGTCACCATCCTATCAACCATTTCACTTCTAATACCAATCTTCATTATTGTATCATTATGACTTATGATCTGGTTTGTGTTCTGCAAGTGGAATTTAATCCATAGGACAATGCAAACTGGGGTTTCTCATTAAAGTGCTATTTCATATTTTATTGTACGACTAATTTTGATGCGATTATGAGGGGACAATGGCTTCATTTGGATTCATTTTATTCGAGTGTTATCATGAATACTATTCTTTCTAAATGCTTGAAATGAATGGGGAAACGGGGGTTGATTGGTGAGATTAACATTTATGAGGATTTATGACGAGTCATATAAGTTATACAATTGTATTTAACTGGGAGATAGTGGGTCAGCGAGAATGGTCACATCTTTTGTATTATATCATATTGTCCTCTTAGAAATCTCATAAAGCATATACCTGTTGTGGTGACCTTTTAATGGGGATATTACCTTGTGTGTACATTAGCAACAAATACCATTTTTATTGTGAATTTTGAAGTTCTCCCTTTTTTCATGAGTGCACTTTTAAAAGATGATCCTTGGAATTGTTGAATGATTTAAGATTGACATTATACGCTGCAGTAAAACAAAAGTGTTATAAAATTGATGATTTGCCAAAGGACATTGTTAAGCCTGACAAAAGTAACAAGCTTAAGAATCAATTCTAAAAGTTAATTTCAGGCCTCACAAGGTTTAACAGGACGTTTTAATTAGAAAGATTCTTTTGGGGATGAGCTGCATATTTGTCAATGGAATTTCGTTTAAATCCAATCAACATCACAGAAATAATGATCCCCTTATCTTCCAAAGCTCTGACCATACTTTAAATCCAATAAGTGTCGTCTAGGACACACCCCATAATGGCGATTTTCTTCATTTTTCCGCCAGTGGTTCAATACACCCATTCCACTGTTTCATGGCATTGCCTTTGTATCGAATGATTGGTTCAATCAAACTATATCGTGTCAGTAATAACTTTTTCGCTTATTTCAATGATGAACACAATCGACGTATGAATGACTCAGCACTTACTTTAATGATCCTACAGCCTACCGACCAAAAATGATGTATTTGCATCGTCCTTTCAATCGATTTTATTATGAATGAATATGGTTGATACACAGGCCTACAAAATCAGTAGCATTTTATCATCGATTGATCGTGATTAATGAAACATGATCAAACACACTTTCGAGAAATCAACCCAAGGCAATTAGAAAAACGTTGTGGTTGACCCTTCGAGATGTGCGAACATATAAAAACAAGTAACATGATCAGAACAAGATTTTGTGAAAGTCTTTGCGATTATGTCATGAATATAGTGATCGAGAAGTAAATTTTGCGCTAATCCTGTATTAATGCATAATTCATTAATTAATGATTGCTATTTGCACTTTCTAAAGTGTAAAACGCAATAATAGCATTAATACCTTAAAGATAAACTTGAGTTCTGGTAATGCGATTGCATTGTGAAAGAAAAGGTGTGGAATGGATCAGAAAAGTTATTCATATAGCATGTAAGTAATGGTGTGTAATGCAAGGTTCTGGAGTCATCAAAATCATCATAAATTTGGCAGAGTCTTGGTAAAGTAACAATCACTTATACAGAAAGATGTATATGGGACAACACACATGGTGTCGGGGCTAGTACTACCCTGATTTCCTTATCTTTCTATGCTCATAACTCAGCCAGTATACATTTTCTTCCAAAATTGTTTGGCACATGACATTTATTTGTAATCTTGAACATTCAGTGTAAGTTTCGTTCGATTCTGTGAGAATTCATTTTCTTTTTTTACCAGAACTCAAGTTTATCTTTAAGAGATGGTGTAGTTGTATGTTAATATGAATAATTATGACAAATTTGCCATTCGACTGCCATTGGTTCTCCTCCGACATTATACAAATCAAATTGCTTTAACTAATCAAAAGAGGGAAAGAAGATGTTTCAATTCCACGATTTGTGTCCTTCTATCCTTTCCTCATGATTCGGTTTCCCAAACGTATTTTACTGTCAGAATTTCATATTTCCGGGACGATTCTATCGACGGATGTAATCTCCTACCTTTTAAGTCCCCCGGGTTTCTGTCATTTGTCCCGGTACTCTTCAATCTTGTGATCCCAGGCCAGCCCGCAACAAAAACCGTGGTGTCACCCTGGAAGAAAAAAGAATCTTCCTTTGTGATCATACGCTGAGAAATAATCAATTAATTGGACATGCTGGAAAAGTTCACATGACTAAGACATGTAGGATAACAGTTGTCCAAGCTACCTTGTGCGCATTGCAATATACTTAACACATGAGGCGTCATTTATCCCTAACGTAGGGTTGCGTTAACGTCTTCCATGGCTTTAGATGCGTCATTCTGACATGTGTCATGAAAGTCTTCGATCTTGAAACCCCAGGTCAGTCAGCTACAGAAACCGTGTTGCCTTCCTTGGGGAAAAAAAACCTTCTGCTTTTATCAAATGCAGAGAAATAATCAATTAAATGGATGTGCTGGAAGGGTTTGCATGTCCAGGATGTGTAGAAGGAAGGTTTTCCAACCTACCTTCCGCACAATGGAAAACACGTTAAAATTAACCGAGGCCTCATTTACCTGGCGTGGGGCTGCGTTAAATCTGGCATAGTTTTGGATGTTTCTTTCCGACATAGTTCATGACACTCTTCAGTCTTGTAACCTCAGGCAAGTCCGCAACAAAACCCATGTTGTCAACTGGATGAAATCTTCCTTTTGAACAGATAATTAATCAAATACTTGGACAGGAGTGTGTATGTCTCGCGAAGAATGGTTTTCCAAACACTGACTCACAGAGGTTCGTTTACCTTCTGCCCTCTGTAATACCCGTTCACACGAGGCGCCATTTCCCTGACGTCGGATTGTGTTTGTGTCGGACACGAGTTTAGATTCGTCATTCCGACTAGTGTCTTGATGATCCGCAATCTTGTAACCCCAGGTCAGTCCGCAACAAAAACAGTGTTGTTAACGGGAAGAAATCTTCCTTTTGATCATATACAAATAAATAACCAATCACTTGGACAGGAGTGTGCATGTCTGGGAAGAAGGGGTTTCCATGGACTGACGCACAAAGTTTCGTCTACCTTCTACCCACTGTAATACTCGTTGGACACGAGACGTCATTTGCCTGACATAGCACTGCGTTTTCGTCTTGTCTCGGTTTTTGATGCGTCCAGTGAATGTCGCATCGTACAAAGGTACAACATTAGCAGTACAGAATATTGCTTAAGTAATAAAGGTGTAGTGGCTGATTGCCTGCACATATTTGATTATCCCAGGTCATAACGCGATCGAAGGTTGTTAGACGGAAATTATATCGTACTGAGGCATTTCGGATTAAAGCAATGTACGTTTAAAATAATCTCGAAGTCTGTTAATGGAATTTCGTGGTTAGATAAACTGACTCAGTGTAATCCTGAACGAATTAATCATGCAGTAGATTTGTTTTTTATAGAAAAAGACAACGAGGTAACAATAATTCTGCTGCAAATGGCAGTTAATGAAAGGCAAAAGTCACATGAGCACATTTGCGACTATATGTCAATTTATGTTGTACACTTACATCGAGACGATTAGCTCAATTCTTAAATTTCATAACTCAACCATTACTCAGCCCTTTTACCCTAACACCCCAATTATTTTTCAATTAAAGTTGAGTGTTATGGAATAACAAAAAGCGTTCTGATATTATTTTTAGACATGTTAACAATGCTCTTGAGACAAACAATGCAAGTTCAGAATACTGTTGAATCGCGTCATTTAATACCCGAAACATCTAATGTAACTCCTCTCACCTGACAACTTCTATTTTGTGAAGGTCAGCCAAGGTTCTTCTCACTTTTCTGATGATATAAAAGTTACAAAGCTATCGTAAAAGTAGTTTCCGAAGATCGAAATTAAATTACTTGACAACGAGTGGAATACGTTGAAGATAAAAACGACTCAGCTGAAACTCGGACTTTGGCGCTTTGCCAGAGGGTCCTTTCTCTTCAATAATCTGGAGGATATGAAGCTACTTACAATGTAATTTGCACTTCGCTAGGCTACAATTTCATCTCATTTCCCCCATTGCCACAAAAGACATCGGAATACATCTTGGAGAAATGTAGGATCCTCTTCAGGAGGACGGGGCATTCACTCCTCCCTGCGAACTGTTTCCTATACATAGAAGGTGTATACTCTACAATATGTTTGTTTTGTGTAATTGTTCATATATTCTAAATTTCCTTCCAGCTGCATCAAGTCTGAAAAAATAAACCCTGTTTTAAATGAAAAATGGTCATTTATGACGAATGATATAGTCAATAATCATTCATAATTAAAAAGAGATTGTGTTAGTCTGTGTGGTTTTGCTTGGTTGGATATGTGCTTCTGTATGTATGGTTTTTAATCTATAGCACGAGTGAAAAACTGAAAATACTTATGATAATCAGAGTGTCTTACGATGTATTGTATTGTAAAGTCCGTTGTTTTCTCTCTTGCTATTTTTTTATCTGGCGAAAAGAAAAATAATGATACAACGGGGTCAATCTCGCGTATTATATTATATTCTCCTATTTTCCGTAAGGTTTTCAGACAATTAACGTGACTCACCGAATGAGATATGGTATTCAAGAATAAATCCTGGTCTGTAGCTTGATAGATACATAAAACATCAATGAGTCAGTGGTATACTTTTGGTACTCCAAGCGAACAAAATTAGTGACATAAATGTGCTACGGCATTCAATGCAGTATTACTAGAAGTTTTTACTAACAATAATTCAAAACTTTAATTGTAGAATTGTTATGGTTACCTAAAAAAAATCATTTAACCTTTACCCGCTCAACAAGTCAACACAAGTAGTTTTAAAAGGAGAAGATTGTTCTTAACTTCTTCTACCCATCCCGAACCCGTTTACAGCCTTCATGAAAAGAACCTCTGCATCCATGACCAAAATGAATTATAAATTCTGAAATCATTTTTTTTTACTAGTATTGGACAATCCGAAAACTATGTAAAAAAATTCAACAAGAGATATTGAGTAGTTGTAGGGCAGACACCCTAAGCATTATCACAAAACGTGACGAAGGCATCAACAAGATTGTGAAATATTAAGATACTAAGGTGTAAGCGCATTTATTTAGTATAGCAGTTTTATGTAATGTTTTCCCAGGGTACTAATGGGTGCTATAATAATCATAAGAACTGGAACTGTTTTCCTTAAATAGAATCTAGTCTTCCAAACTTCACATCACCTAAAATAGCAGTTGTCTTTGGGTGCAGATGATGCTGATTTGGCTAGACTCATCATTTCCTTGTCTCTAAGGACGACAATTGAACAGGCTGATCTACTAGTAATCGTATTGATTTCCTGATTTACTTACCGGCTACACCACCGCCCCCTCATTTGGTGAAAATCATACCGAACGCACCCGTTTTTAGCCGTACGAGCTCCAGGGTAGGTGCTCTCCTTGCGCTGAAATGGGAATTATCTCGCCAAGATCGGAGATCAAGAGGGCGATAAGATGCTCCCTCAAGGATGGCGTGGAGGTGTGAAGAGGGTAAGAGCGTTGCCCCCCGGTACTACTTAACCCCAGCCCTCTTGTCTCAACAGATAGAATGAACTACAATACCATAACCACATACTGAACAGAAAGTGAGACGCGCCAGGTTAATATCAACAAATTTGCAACCGCTCCAGCTTCATTTCTCTCCCTTCTCCTTGTTTCAATCTTCACTCAATTTACGTCCAATTTCTTATTTAACGAAAGCCTTATGATGAGTTTTATAATGGTGGTAATGTTCCTGAAAAGAAAATGAGCGCAGTTTCAATTCCGAATGACCTACATTTCCAAAGGCTAATCCACCAAATCGCTCTACATCTTCAAGGTTTTAAGATGCATTGTCCATTATTTTGGAAGGTGGTGGAGAGTTAGGGAGGGGTGCCTAGGAATAGAGACTTTAGACTCATGGTTTCAGTCGTAGAGTCACGTAACCTTTCCGTTAAAAAAACCACTTCATCCAAGTATTATGGATGAGAAAGAGAAAAAATATTATGCCTCATTCTTGTATATCATATTTTCGTGACTATTCAAGTTGAGTTATCGGACCTTTAGAAGTGTGTAAGCTTCCACTCAAATCTTTGGGTAAAGCTTAAACCAGATATTTTTTGTATAGGCCCATTAGTAATTTCAGTTTCAGATTTCGATGAAACATCAATATATAAAGTTTGAGTTTAGTTTGAAACGTTCGCTAAAATGACAAATTTAAAGCAAAAGGTATTCTTCAATATTTTGTCAAGCTCATTACTCCACCAAATTGATCCTTAAGAGTTTAGATGTGCATGCAATTTAACGAAGTACTGAGAAGATAAAAACGCTAACGAACATGCAATTTTATATAGGAATACTATCAACTCTAAAATGGATTTTCTAGATTTGTAATTCGTAAAGAACTTCATCATCGGAAATGTTCTAGTAAATTTCCCGGATTATGAACAGGATTGTCCTTAAAAAATTGCTTGTGTAAGTAAAAAATAAATAAGGTTAAGATGGTTTAAAGATGTAATTCTTTGCTCAATGAATGATTAAACCACTTCGCCTCGAAATTTTCGACTTACACATGTCCCTTCAAACACTACATTGATTTCATGTGAATGTAATATGCATGTGACTTGGTTCGGGAACAGCTGAAACAGACAGATATAATGTTAACCGAGAGTTTCGGGGTTAACCGTTAGCGGGATGATTAGTCGTCTAATAGATTTCGTTCGATGAGTGGGCGTGGGCGTAATAGCGTCATTTGGTAGACTGAAATATGAATACGATGAGAATGAATGAATCGAGCCCGTTAACCATGGATTAGGTTGATCTATAGTTAATTCCATTTTGTAATAAGTTGCTTCGAAAACGTTTGATTAATGTGCCATTTCACTGGCATGTGGCAGAAGTGAAAGAGGGTAGAGCCCACGGAACAATTGTCTTTTTTTTGACAATGTGGGGAGGGAGGGAGCAATCGATTAGTACATTATTTTAGCAGGACTTCTGCTTTTTGTTCACAATAACAAATTATACTCTATAGATATTGTCGACCTATGGTTCTATCTTTTATAAGCAATTAAGTACACTTGAGGTATTATGAAGTTTTTAATACATATAGTTAATAGAAATATCACCCCCCCCCCCCCCCCCCCGCGTAGCGATGTGAACACCTGGGTACAGAGAGCGCAATGTGAATGAAATGCTTTTTTTAATGACGTAAGTGCCATGTTGGGGATCGAACCCACAACCTATGTATCTCCAGGCAAGTGTTTAAACTACTCGACTACAGACCTCTACATTCACTCCCAACACTGTACGTTACCTTTAAAATTATATCAGATAAGAAGAAAAGCAATAACAGCATGTGGTCTTGACCACGTCTAACATTAGAAATGCTTAAGATAGTCCGATGAACCTTGCATAGCTACACGTATGTGGACTGAAAAGCAATGTGTAATCTTCAACAGTATTTAATTGATTGACTCTTCTAAGGCTGATCATGATACTACTAATACTAGCAAGGATATGTGTTATTATATGTAACTCTTGTTTCAGTCACGTATGATCGGTGTCTCGAAACCAATTTAAATTTGAATTTACTTTACCATTTGATAGCATTATAACAAAATGTCATACCTTCTATGCTCTTGAGATATGATTCATGGTAGGATAAGTATCCAAATTTCATTTCCTAAATTCATTTTCATTATCTTGATGACTATTCACCAAACCCTTCCGAATGACTTGTCAAAATTTACTTTGACATGTTAAATACTTGTATGTTTAATATTTTTATTTGTCAATATGAATCGACAGTTTCAAATAAACAAATATATATTATTTCTTAAATGGTATGCATTTTCTTATTTTCCTCGTTGTTTCAAGATTGAGTAAGGTGTATTAACCTGACATTCTTCACGATTTTGTGCAGCCCATGGTATCTCCACTTTCCCTAATTTAATTGACACAGGGCCATTACTAATAGATGGTATTTACCTGCTGCGGCGGGAAAGGCTGATGTGAAGAGCGTTTCTTATTCTTAAATTGTCGACAATCCCCGTAAATTTGACCTTCCCAATTACCCCTGACAGTTTTCCAGTCAAAGTCATTCGTCTCCGAAACTCGCTCAGGGCTCGCGGAGATTTTCTTTCCGGGGATTCTAGCTGTTATATAGATTGATTTGTAATTGTTTCTAAGGGACTTTTCCCCGTTTTATTTTCCGACTTATAATCTTTTATCTAAGGGATTTGCCTTTAGTAACCAGTTACTAGCTTCCATTGTGTCGTCTATCCTAATTTTCGTGACTTCTTCACTGATAGAAAAGAAAGAGAATGCCTTTTAGGCAAATACAGGTATACTGTTTTTTTTCCATTACATATATTTAGAATATTTCTAGGAAGTTATTCAATAGGGGCTTTAGATAACCAGCGCTAATTTCCGTGTGGGGACTTTACATTTTCAATCTGATTTATATAGTTGTAGAAAGACGAATACACGACAGATATGTCGTAAAGATTTTGTTCATAGTAAGGAACTTCTTCTTTTTAACACATCTTCTTTATATTATATCAAACTACAATTTGAAGTATATTATTTGTAGGACACCTATTAAACTTTAGTTCATTTCTATGATTGATTTAGTCTCGAAATTCTTGGCGGTTATTAAATCTTTATAGGTTGAAGATAGTGGTAATGAGGATGATAATGATTATGATGATAATACAAATTAGTAGAAGTATTCGTATTAATAAGAAGTAGTAGTAGTAGGAGTAGGAGTATAAGTAGTAGTAGAATTAGTAGTAGTAGTAGTAGTAGTAGTAGTAGTAGTAGTAGAAGAAGAAGCAGTAGTAGTATTGTTATTATCATCATCATCATATTATCATTACTATTATTTTGTTCCCAAATTTCGTTGACTCTTGCGATTACTTACTCAAACCTTTACTTTGTCCTAGCAACAAGTTTTTTTTCCTCCTTTCCCGTTGGGTTAGTCCTTTCATAGCTTTTTCTCCGTTGATGTTTTTTTCTTCGATTCAGTCCTGTTGTGATCTTTGATTGAAGAAAGCGGTATTGTTTCCGTCTACGCAGCATGATCATTGTAATACCTCAGTCACACAGACAAGCCGATTCCAAATCGAACCCACACTGATTCTGGCTATTCAGAGTCATGCACTTTTGTTGGTCGGTCTTTCGTCGGTCAGGTGTCGGTCTCGTCGGTTTGAATTAGGTTTTACACACCCACTCTTCCAATACCTCAGTCACAACGCCAAACCGACTATCGATTTAAAATTTTAAATTGTTTATCTTCAATTTATTGGGCTTAATTAAACTTTACATTCGCACTATCGACGGTCCAGCGATAGTATCGTGTGTATGATTTAAGTATTACACTCATGAACTATTGTAATACGTCAGTCAGACTTCCATGTCGATTCTAAACAGACTCGTCAGTCAGATTTCCATGTCGATTCTAAACAGACTCGTCAGTCAGATTGCCATCTCGATTCTTAACAGAATCGTCAGTCAGACTTCCATGTCGATTCTAAACAGACTCGTCAGTCAGATTGCCATGTCGATTCTAAACAGACTCGTCAGTCAGATTGCCATGTCGATTCTAAACAGACTCGTCAGTCAGACTTCCATGTCGATTCTAAACAGACTCGTCAGTCAGATTGCAATGTCGATTCTAAACAGACTCGTCAGTCAGACTGCCATGTCGATTCCAAACAGACTCGTCAGTCAGACTGCCATGTCGATTCCAAACAGACCCGTTGGTCATATTGACTGCAATGTCGATTCTAAACAGACTTCTCGGTCAGATCGACTGCAATGTCGATTCTAAACAGACTCGTCGGTCACATCGACTGCCATGTCGATTTTTAACAGACTCGTCTGTGTGACCGGGGATATAAACCCCACCATCTATTGTGTACAATTTAACATCACAGGTGAAACTGTGCGTGTTACGGACATGACCCCCAATGACTTTCACAAATTGCATCAAGGACAACAAAATGTTTTACGCCTTCCTGTTGAGTGAACTTGAACTTTTACCATTCAGCATTACCAGCAGTTTACAGGTCATCGTGAACTTTGAGGTGCAAGGAACTGATTTTGCCCGTTGTCCAACAGTTTAACAGTTATTTCTTCCACATTTTTCTGCATTGTTTTCTTATTTCATGTATTGATGTATGCTTAAAGAGTGTGGAACGAAAAGGAACGATACGGTTTATTAAATAAATTCTGTAACTTTTGTTCATATCTTTCTACATTAGACCATGAAATGCGCTGCACATATAACGTATGAGTACTTGAAAGAAGTGCTTATAACAGGGTCAAACTGGGATTCAAATTTTGAGTACGAAATCTTCTTCGTTTCATTAACCTACAAAGGGGGTCCCTAAAAAGAAATATAAAAAAATGAGTGACTATACTTTCCACACAGGTCATGGCCTGAAAAAGTTAGTGCATGGGATGAAGTTAATCATGCAATTGTCATCATAATTATAATCTGGCAATTGCTGTTTATTACCAACTAAATATAATTATACTTCAGTTTAACCTATTGATCAATGTAGAAAATGAATGATGAATGGATAGCAATAGGGTATTTATTATATGAAATTCGATTCCTTTTTGTTTCCAATTGAATGATGAATGACTTCCGTTGCCATCATAGTGAACAGATAGCTGGACATGTCCTTAGGTCAAGAAACTTGAACCAAACATGTAATGTATACATGTAACTAGAATCTTGTTCACGTGTGATCGTACTGAAGTCTTCCAGAAATGGAATAGACGAGGATTGAGTTTGGTACTTTTTGTGAGGAAAAAATTAACTATATTTAGGGTTTCACAAGGGCATGTTCACGATTTAGTTACATTGTACATGAAAGGAAACACTGACTGAGAAAATTTGTCGAGAACGAAGTTTACATTGACAGATTTTGTGAGAATCACATGGTTAATTTAACCCCATGCAGTCACACCGAGAAGACCAACTCTAGACCGATAATCAACCATTTGGTTTATGTGATGGTGTAATTGAGGTATACAGACTGATAAAAATAAAGAATTTTTGCTTTTTATAGCGGAAGAGACCGTTACAAAGTAAACATTTTTAAAAGTTAAATAATAAACTTCAAATTTATACCGGGATTGCTATGTATGGAATACCTATGTCATGAGAAAAATGAAGATAAACGTCATATTGAAATTATTATATTGTGATCATGTTTCTTTACAGAAAATGCATAATTATATAGGAATCGCCTTTCTATCCTCTAACGGGCTATATTTCTAAACGGAATGACTCTCGAAGGTTCCACAGATGCAATCCAGGAAAATAAAACAAACTTTTCCTTTTACATGACCGTGTTCTGATTAATTTTTCAGTTGATGTTTGTGACATGATTATTTTGTTCCCTCATTGTTAGGCTTGTTTTTCTTCTACTCTTGGTTAAGTCAAAAGGATAGTTACAAAATTGTTTCTTTCCATATCCTGTGCTCTTTTTTGGTGGTATTGAAAGAAGAAGAAAACCCATTTGCGATTAACCTCGAATTACGTCAAGTCTCCTGTTTGATACGACCTTTTATAATGCTTTTTTAGTTGCTTTTAAAAATATTGTAATTACACGTAGATGAATTGGGTATACTTTTGAAGGATTTCTACCCGATTAAACGTACCCAATTTGAATTGAACTTCATAGTCGCTAGGCGCGGACGTTGTGCTTCCGTCTTATTCTTTTCTGTTCCTCTTTTCATTCCGCCATGGGATTGTACCTGAAACTGGATCGATGCTTGAGGGCACGTTTAGCTAGAAATACCAATCAGCCACCAGTCTCATCCATCATCTGCTACATTTCCTCCAAAATCCTATCATTGATATATCTCCTATTTTACGTCAACTTCTTTCAACTTTTTTTTGTTTCTCGTCCATAAAATAATTTGTCTTTTTAATGGCATAATGGAGGTTACAGAAAATTGATAAAAAAATGTGTCGGCAACAATTGGTCGTTGTCGGAAGAATTTTAGGAGTAAGAACGAAAAGAAGTACCGGTACCGGTTGATTTTGTTTTGGTTTCCTTTTGCGTAACCTTTTTGGGGTGAATTCCCGGTTTCTCCTCTTTTTTATGGTTTCGTTTGATTTTGTCATATTTTTTATAAATGTGCTTCCAAGAAGACCGATCGAGAAGACGTCCTTCTTTTCTAGCTGGTGAAACATTTTAATCATAACTTACATTCACCTATTAATACATTTGTTTTAACTTGTTTTACATTTTCTCATTTTTTTCATAAGATGGGCTGTCAGTCTACAGGCATGGCGCCGTTTATATGTATGTAGCATGTTTCTGGAACCAAACTCTTCATTGGTGGCAAGATGTAGTGTTAAACAGATAAAAATGAAGACTGTACAAGAACAGATTGGATAGATAGAAATACATGCTGTCAGCAACCCTAAGCTAGTAGAAATATGACTACATTTTAAGCGACACTGACCTCCTTATGACGTAATTATCCATCAAAAAAGGACAGTCATCGAGAAAGAACGTTGACTTCCTTGTTAACGTCAAGAACTATATAGAAAATGAAGGCATGTGTGCGCGTGTTATGTGCGTGAGCGATAAAAGTGTGTATACCAGACTATAGCTACGTGGCGTTGGTGCAGTATGGAGCTAATAGGCTGTTATTACATGTTAACTCAATCAGAGCGTCCTTGTGAGAGCAGTTATCAGTGCTATTCCGATTGCTCTAATGAAGGGTAAATTTGACGAGTATATGCGAGTTAACCTTTTGGTAATTATGTTCTTCAGAGCGATTATGCCAAAGCAATGGAGCGCATTGAGTTGTAATTTGACAATTCTGATGGCGAGGAGAAGTTGTTTCATTTCTCTTTCTGGGCTTGTCGTCGCCACAGATGCCATATGATGGTACTACACAGTATAATACAACATACTGGTATTGCATAGCCTCGGTGAAGATGAAATGTTTGGGTGTTGGGGTAGAGGTCATTGCACGCCCTACATAAGAATTCACGAGCATCAGATTTTGAGATCCAATATTTTAGAGTAATATCTTGGTTATGAGGCAGTGTAAAGATTTGTCTTATTTCAAATCATGGCAAAGTCCCTGTATTGTTAACCATTACCTCTTGCAAATTGAAGGAAACGGAAGGATTTGTTATTACTTGCGTCATCGAAGGATGAGGGAGAGAGGGAGGGGTTCTAAATAAATGAATGATTCCGTGAGTGTAATAACTGTTCGAAGAGCGGCCAATCGGGCTTCATCAGGAATAATATTCGACTTCTCTCACTTTCAAGTAGGCGAATCAGATCGCTTGTTCCGCTATATACGTAGATTTAAATGTGAATTTATTTATATTAATTTGTTTCATTTTATTGGTTCCATATAAATGATTTATAAGTGGAAGGAAACTGTGCATTAAAAAAAATAAAATATTTCATCCGTATCCCTCCATTTTACTGACCAGACTGAAATGTCTACATCTGTTTTGTCATGCATTTCTGTCTTTCCATATTTATTTTGCACCGCTCAGTGGAGAATTGCAAAGTGAGGTAAAAATCAATGAGGACACAGTGTCAATACCTGCTCGAAGCGTCGACACGGTTTGTCATTTGGGAAATAAATAGTACAAACTCTCGTTAGCACGAGCAGAAAGGAGTGAAAGTGTTCAATTCAGTCACACCGGACAAATAGTTAGACCCTCCGGGGTCTTTCGGGAGGAGAGTGCGTTAATCACTACGGGAGCCGCGATATATATACTTGTCATGGTGGTTTTGTTAAAGGCAATACGGATAAGTCATGATTTAGGTTTTGTGGTTTGTGGTACTACATGTTTAAATATGTTTGGAGTAGTATTTAATATTTTCAATTATCTTTAAAAGCTCTTAAATTTGTTATAGACCCGTCGAATCTGTCTTCTTCTGATATGTACAATGTTTTTCCATTGTTTTTAATTAGTGTTTCTTTCTTTTGATGTCTTAATTTCTTCTTTACAGAGAACTTTTAATGTTTAATTTAAGATAAAACATCATCCATGAAATGTGCCTAATATTAATGTATTGAATTTTTTTTAAATCATGTTTACCTCAAATTGGTAACCATGATTTTCATTTATACTTGCATTTTAATTTTAAGCGAATAAAGAACATGAAATGACAAAAATGAAATAATAGATAAAATCAGGGATTTACTCCTGAAATAGTTGATATGCAGATATCTCAAAAAATGCCGGAGCGAATTCCTTTTTAGAAGGAATTGCCCCGTTCATCCCTAGGGGAATTCCAAGATAACGAGTTATTGAAATCTGTCATGCGAATTCGACTTTTATCTGCGCTTTGCATTCGTTTACATAATCCTGTAAATAGTTTATTTTTAAATGAGCTTCATGTGTGCAACGATTGTTTTTATTTTTGTAATCGAGATTTATTAATATAACTTTATTTTAGGAGGAACTGTCTATGTTTCATTCATGTCTCAAAAGATATTACAAAAATGTAAAGTAAAAAAAAAACCTGTATGAAAATATAGACATGACCCCCCCCCCCCCCCCCACCCGCAGATGCGCTTTCACACGGGTACACACACACAAACACACGCACCAAAGCTTACTGATATATTGACATCATATCATATCGAATGAGCAATTTAAAAATAGCAAGCTCCGCCCCCCCCCCCCCCCCCACCAGACTGAATCTCTTTTATACATCATGATCTCCGACGGTATCATGTGACCCCTTTACCATCCAAGGAGCTATTTTGATTCCCAGGGACTTTGATAGCTCGTGTAATTACGAGGTTCTTGCTTCCCGGCGACAGGGAAAAGTATTGGAACCGAAGGGTACGTAATATAAGGGGTGTGTGTCGCTAATGACCAAGCTGACGATGCCCACGAGGCAATCAGTAATGGGCACGGTGAAAGAAGATGAAGAAAATCCTTAACCACTTATGAAAAGTAACGACAGATAGCAACCATGTCACTGTTCGTGTTAATCTTTTTTTACTCGATGGCCTTGAGAATGAGTGGGAGTCAACAGCCTCAAGAAAGACACTATATATATCATGTACAACCATTTATATTGAAACGAATTTTCGAACAGTTAGTAGGATTGATATTCAGTTCATAGGCTTTTATTTCCTTAGGTCTAATAATCGCATCACAACAAAAATATCATACTCGAATTACGCTGGTGACCTCGAATGCCTAATTCAGAACACTGACAATTAGTGGTGAAAAGAGCACATAATCGTATCGTACGATATCCAATATCCAATACTTTGATTAACCTCAGTTCTGTGAAACATGCTCCAGCGGCAATTCTTCCATAGAATATATTACACTAAGCAAATTCCCAACTTTAATCCTGGACCAGTCACTAAATAGGCTACCTAACCCTAATCCTACACATAAAGCCGAATCGCAACTCTAACCCTAACCTTAGAGACTTCTGATAAAGTAAGTTTGACGAAAATTATTTATTTATTTTTGTTTATAGACACTATGTTGCATCGTTCCTCTCGCCTATCCACGCTCGACGCGTTTACCCATGCTTCGACGAGCCCGCCTTCAAAGCTAACTTCTCCATCAGTATCATCCATCCCGTCGGCTACAGCGCCTTCTCCAACATGGACGTCGTCGACCAGCAGACAATTCCGGCGAGGACGCCCGACGGCGAGGTGTGGGAGACGACGTCGTTTAGAACCACGCCCGTGATGTCGACCTACCTTGTTGCGTTCGTCGTCTGCAAATTCCACAGCAAGACGAGGCTGGTCAGAGATGGGGTTGAGGTATTGTTTATTTTGATATGTTTTGTGTTGTATGTTGGGAAATATGACCTAAAATAACACCAGGATTTTAAAAGCAGGCTTACTCCTGGATAATCTTGTTTCATTACACTATACAAACTAAGAGAAGAAGATAAATCGAAATCAATGTACAATTTGCTTGCTGAACATGCTACAGATTTGCATTTTTCAGCCCTCTCCATGTGCAGACTTTGGAATTACGTCGTCCAGGAGGAGTGGTTGTGACTTTTTACCAGATAATTCTTCTTTCCTTCTCTTGCTCTCTTCTTTCGTTTTCTCGTAGTTCTGCCAATAGGGACTTTTAGATTTGCGTGGACTGATACCTGTGACGTCCATTCAAGGCAGTGCATTAAAAGGACGTCGATCGTAGCAATCCACGTTCTCGTTCGGCAAATCTAAAAGTCCCTAATATCCCTTCTATCATCTAAAACGAAAGACAATTGACTATTGTGGTGTATGTAATTTCACTTTTCTTTCCCCTTTCTATATGTTTACGGTTGCAGTTCCGAGTTTGGGCAAGAGAAGATGTGATTGACCAGGCATATTTCGCGCTTGATATTGGAGTCAGGCTTTTCAACATTCTAGAAGATTTCAGCGGCTTCGATTATCCATTGCCCAAATTAGGTATGTAAATATGGTGCATGATTCGACATAACCGAAAGAGCTCCCCTGTAGACTATCACAATATGTTCAAATAGGAAAATGATATACCTGATCAAACAAACATTGTGTATGGGTCACTGTAGGTAGATCAGTTTAGATCTCACACCTCTTACTTCTGTCTAGAGTCAAAAGAGGACTAATTTACCTTGAGGCAACTATCAGATTCTTTGAACGGTAGAAATGTTCTCTACTTTTCTGCTTTCCGATGAATAGAATGTTTTCTTTCACATCCCTCTGGATTCAGCTAGGTAAACCCTTTATTTTCTCAAGAACTTAATCTTCCTTCCAATTACATTATATTTAAATATATTCTCAAATGTTTCTTATTTTTAGTTTACACGATCAAAAGTTTCCCCGTGTAATTTATAGAACAGTTTGCTTTCCCGGTGATGGTGCATGGTGATCATATATTAAAAAAATATATATATATATATACAAAATTTAATGATCGACAATTCGAACTCAAAGTATCTTTTTTGAGTCTGTTACTAAGCCTATTAAGCAGTAGTAGTATTAGCAGTAGTAATAGTAGTAGTAGTAGTAGTAGTAGCAGTAGTAGTAGTATAGTAGTAGCCGCTGTAATAGCAGCATCAACGGTGGAAATTATTGGATAACTTGTACAGCACAAGGCTAATCTTCCACACGGTCCAATACATGTATATCTCTAATTCCTCAGTGGAAACTATGGGTTTTTCTTTCAGATATGATAGCCCTGCCACAGCTTGCGGTTGCCGGCATGGAGAACTGGGGTCTCGTGACATACCGAGAAGAGTACATGCTCTACGACGAAAGAGAGACACCAACAGAAACCCTTCAGGAGAACACTTTCATAATCGCCCATGAACTCGGTCATCAGGTAGGATGCATGAGCTCTGCTAATTTCTTGAACTCTCGTGGTGGGGAAACGATCTGGACCTTATGTAATCCGTGAGGAAAACTGACGTTGATCGGCAGATAACGTGATGTTTGTTTTTTTGTTTGATTAGTTTTATTTCTGCGTTCAAATAACAAATACAAGGTTATACATTTTTACATAAGTATTACATACATAGCATATCATGTCTAATAATATTATACAATAACCATAATACAAAGCATACACACAAGTATAAAAGATATTTGTATATATTTTTCATTGAACTAAAGAGATACATTTCAGAACATAGGAGACCGCCTTCGTGAGCGGTTAGGCTGGAAATGGATGGATGTGTAGACGTAAAGACTAAAAGTTGATTATTGAAACTCTTTTGCGAGCCGCAAATATAAACCAGTAAACAAACCAAGAGTAATTCATGATCTCGATATATAGGAAGTGAATTTCAGTACGGAGTCTCTGTTATTAATATTTCGTACCGATTCCGGTTACGTAGAATGCTAATCGATGTTTCATACCATGTTCAAAAATTAAAAATTTCACGCACAGAAAAGCTATGCATCCCCTGTGCTAGGCAGCAGCTAGTAAAACTGTGGCTACATGATAATTATGAAGAAGCCATGTAGTGATCGATAAATCTAATGATGTATTGATTGGCATTTCCTCTACAGTGGTTTATCTGTGGTGTGTTTTTGTGTGTGGTAGTTGTGTTTTGTAAATCCCACCGGAATGAGCAGTGTTACACAGGGTAAAATTGGTAGGAAATCGGTGTGAAATTTGTTTAAACACGCATCAGGACAAATAACCCCCTAAGCAATCATCCCCGGAAAATTATTTCCCGGAAAACTATCCACCCCCCCCCCCTACCCCGAGGACAATAACCCCCCAGAAAATTGTACCCCGAGTACCATTACCGCCCCGGAAAACTACCCTCGAGGACAATTACCTCCTCCCTCCCCGAGGACAATTCCCCCACCCCTGAAAATACTCCATAGGACATTACCCACCCCCCCCCCCCGCCCCACAGGACAACAAAGGACCACCACACCCGAGGACAATTACCCCCCCCCCCCCCCCCTCGCTTTTCGTAAAAGGGGAAGTCCAGCCTGATAAAGGTTGGTGTAAAAAAAAAAAGTTTTGTCGAGGGGTAATTATCCACGGGGGGGGGGGATATCTCCGGGGGCTAATTTTTTCCGGGGTATATTGTACTTCGGTGTAGTTTTCCGGTGGGGTATTAAAGTAAGGGGGTGATTGCCCAGGGGGTAATTGGCCTAGAACAGTTTAAACACCAGTAACACAGTGTTTGAGACACGGGCTTATTTCCTACAGGGAAATAGATAGCATCAGAGGTTGCCTAAAGAGGTCATCCCTTCCCCTCCTTCCCCTCCTTCCCCTCTCCATTTAAAGTAACATTTTAACAGCAAAGCTGGGGGGCTGGAGGAATATTGCAAATTCATTCTCCTGTGGTGTTTTTGAGGGGGGCGTTCTTACCATTTTTGACAATACTAGATCTGTCCGTAACTCGTATGATAATTGATTGATCCGCTGATTTTGTCTCGAATTGCTGATTTAGTTTTATTTAAAATGTAAGTATTTTTAATTTTAAAAAGCCCACAATAAGTAGGGCCTATTCAATACACACATAGAACACATTTTCTATCAAAAAACATTTCAGGGTTCCTTAGGCAGTCACATTTATGACGCTGCCTAATCTTTCAGGGTTTTCTTTTTTAATACTGAACAACAATCGAACGTCTGAGAACGAGCAGCTGGTATATGGACTTTTTCAGAACTGTCGTTATCATATAGCCTATCAAATTTGGGAGGTGCGATGGCTCAGTAGTAGAATAGTGGTGTCGTAACCGGAAGGTCCCGGATGCGTAACCAAGTCGATGCGCTAGTTAACTTTTTCAAGGCATTAATCCTCATTGACCGAGTCCCTGAAAGATAGCTTAAAGCCGTCGGTCCCCTGGTTGCTTACTTACGAGCGTACGCATGCTTTCTTAGCAGTCAGGTAAAACAAGCAAACAAAAAATTGTCTATAAGAGATAATGAACATGTAGAAAGTAGTATTTTTAAAGCCCCATCGCACAAGTTTGGCCAGGAGGGATCAGACCTCCCTGCATGGTCACTGACAGGTAGTTATCTCATCAAATAAGCTCTCAATAAACAGAAGAAAAAGAGGATCATGGGGGACCAATGGTCACCGATTAGGCATTGTTTGTTATTATAGAGGGCGCAAGTAGCTATAAGTAGTGCAGTGGGGCTTTAAGTAAATATTCCTTCTTTTTTGTGTGGTACTTTTGACAGTGGTATAGCAACCTGGTAACGCAGGTGTACTGGGACGAGCTCTGGCTGAAGGAATGCTTCGCTACAGTCATGGGAAAGATTGCCCTCGAACACCTCTTCCCAGACTGGGCCATGGTAAGTTGGGAAATTTCCCTTTTCTTCCAATTTTTTATTAATACCTAACCATTAACGTTTCCCTGGATCGTGTTAACCCTTTGCCTGTCAATACGGCTTGAATCCTCATGGAATATGTGCAAAATCACCATTGGTGTAATAACTCATTGGAACATCAAGGAAAATGTCCATAAAGTTCTAATTTTTCATTTGATTTTGATAAAACTTCCGTTAAAGAAGTCTGTACAAATTTCAGAATAGAGTATTTAGCATAAAATATCGTTTCAAAGTTTCAAAACAAGACCTTGCTTACATTAGTTTTTATCACCTGACGAAGTGTTGCAGATAGCGCACGAAACGTCGTGATCTTTTAGATTCCTTATTGACCACATTGCGAGACAAACGAATTTCACTAGCGATATTATTTCCGATACTACATCCGCAATGAGTAATATATTTAGCATTAAGAATACTATTGCCTATTAAAGTGGATTAAACTTTAAATAATTAAAAACACGGTCATGTCGTTTTTTTATTTAACAAAAATCAAAATCTGTTTATAAATAAACAATCCTCTTTGTATCATGTTCGTAAAGTGGGATGAGCAGTTCGTGGTAAAGGAATTACAGATGGTGATGAAGCTGGATTCCTTAGTGACGTCACACCCTATCCAGCAGCCGGTCACCAGGGTGGGTGACATCATGGACAACTTTGACATGATCAGTTACCAGAAGGTATGTGTACAAAGCAATGTTGTAGTCGAGTCCAGAACGTCCACGGCCAAGACTGCGTCCAAGACACTACCTCTTAAGACTGAATCCGAATTCAAGTAAAAGAAAATGGTTCTAGGACATCTACCCCCCCCCCCGGACATGTACCCCCAGATAACCACCCCCAGTCAACTCCCCCTTAGGACAACTACCCCTAGGGCAACCACCCTCTAGGACAATTACCACCCGGGACAACTATCCTAGGGGGCAGTTGGCCGGGTGGTAGTTGTCCGGGGGTAATTGTCTGGGGTAGTTGTCTGGGGGTAGTTGTCCGGGGGTAGTTGTCCTAGGGGGTAGTTTCCTGGGGTAGTTGTCCGGAGGTAGTCGTCTTAGAGGGTAGTTGTCCTAGGGGTGGTTATCCAGGGGTTGAATGTCCAGGGGTAGGTGTCTGGATACGAAAAAAATACCTCTTAAGTCTGAGTCTGACTCCAAGTCAATACCTTCAAAGTCTGAGTCTGAGTCCAGACTGTACCCGAATCCCTTTCGCCACCTTATAATCTAATTGTCTGACTTTGGTCCAAGTTGACATCTTACATTCAAACTCGATAGCTAAGTACCGAATCATCAGCTACAATCAATCAATCATCACAGAATCAGTATATCACAGTCATGAAGAGACAGTTACCCACTATGATATATTAAAAAGACAGATACTCAACAAGGAAAACATCATCGTGTGGAAGACTACAATGTTCTTAAACGTAGAATTATTACGAAATAATCTATATTTTCATTTCAGAGCCCTGCTATTCTCCGTATGCTTGAACACAGCATTAGATACGAAACCTTTAAGGAGGGCTTAGAGGTAAGTTGAACTACCCTTTTACTCTTTTTAAATCTCATTATTTCACCAGTACCTATATCAGTTTATGGGTAGTAGTAAATTTGAAACTACTTTTCGAAAGCGTTTGACTGCATTCATGGTTGTCAATCCGTTGCAAGCTAGAACGAGAAGAGGATAAACTGACAAAATATGAAACAATAAAGCATTCAAATTTAATTTTCCTCACATCCCATAGTTGAAATATTGATAATTGTTTTTAATCGTTGAATATAAGAAGAAAAACCCTGACCTCGTTTGTTTTAAGTTAAAAGGGTTATTTCAAAGTGAAATTCGACGGCTTTAAATTAGCTACGGATCTAATAAATCTAATGGTATCATTTATTCCTTCCCTTCTCGTTATTATGATCATGAATTAAAACTTTTCCGTCTTAACTTCTAGGTATTTCTTCGCAACAAACAGTATGGCAACGCAGATGCATGGGATATTTGGCGAGCGATTACATCGGTAAGTATTAATGTCCTGTGGATCCCCCTTCCTTTTATCCACATACAGCCTGATAAAAAGTTTGCAAATACACAGGCTCTGAGAAGAAGTGAGCCGTATCAACGACAATTGAAAAGATATTATCACTAAAATCAATGTCTGTAGGAAAGTTAAGAATTATTAACGTAATATATTTAAGATCTTGTCTCTGCTTTATTGACAATAGCAGATAATTCAAAACTTTTCAAGAAAAGATAGAATAAAGGTTGAAGGAGAAGTGAGAGAGTGAGAGAATGAAAGAAAGAGAAAGTCTGCTCGACATCCATTTCGTCTTTATAAAGCCGTCAAATTTAAACATTCGCAGGGCAATCGGTAAGGGAATTTTACTAATGCATTTTATAAGGTCCCTAGTTGTTGCAGGCAAAGATCTGTGCGATAGATACTCGAAAGTCAATTCAGCGAATATTGGCAATTCCAACTCAATCCCGAAATGAATGTATAAAGGAGGAAATTTAGGCATAAATACGCAACTGTATAAACTAACGATAAAACGTAACAATATTTGACAACGGCGTAGCTTACAGGGGGCTACGTGGAAATACAGAGAGGGGAAAGATATCATAAAAAGATAATTGCACTTCTTTCCGCATCATCCGACTCGACAGTTTGTTCTTTGCATGTCATTCATCCAACAAAAAACATGTACATGATTTTAAGACCTTTACCAAACCTCCTCCAAATACCGTAGAAAGGAAGGTTTTAATACGGGGTTCCCTCTGTCCTTAGAATGGTATAAATAGGGGTGTTTTACATTTCGACCCTTCATTTATTTTTATTTTCTTGGTAATATTAAGGGGTAGGTTTAATTTAGAGAACTTGGAGCAGTCACGTGTTTAGGACCTAAGAGTGATTCGAAAGGCGTAAGTTAATCACTTAAGGGGAAGAAGTTGGATTCCAAATTCTTTAACGATAAACAAAAATGGTGGCACCATTCTTTGAGGCAACGCATCCACACGAAATCACTTTTAAAAAATAGCTCCCAGCATTATGGGATCTTTTCAGTGAGTGCGCAGTACTCAATCAAGCACCGATGACAGCCAAGCATGGGTTACACCAGCCCTTCTACAAAGAGTGAATATATCACGATAGAAGCTTAAAAAACCTTATACGGTAACGCTTAAAATGTACCTTCGTCATTATCCAGGTGACTCAGGCTCACGGACAGTACCGGGACATCAGCGATCTGATGGCCCCATGGTTAGGTCAGATGGGCTATCCCGTAGTGACGGTGTCACGTGACTGTGGGCAGGACATGGTATGTCTTCATCAGGAGCACTTCCTGTTGGACAAGGGCAAGGCGGAAGTGGATGAATCCCAGTACAAGTAAGGCAGTTCTTATGAATGGTTATTTAGTCCAAACGTGTACTCAACAAAAACTGCTATCAAGTGTTTCATTATGTTTAAGTTGTACCTATACTATACAATAGCGAAAGACCCTACATAATCTCGGCTTTTTTAAAAGTTGTATACTTGTAGTATGTTTAGTTAACAGCAGTAGTTATTATTACTTACAATGAAACTTTCCACACGTAGTTGTTTTCGCCAATAATAGACATAAAATAGTCGTTCTATTTAAGCATACGGGCACAAACTTCCCGGGGGTAGGGACTGGAGTCTTTTGTCCGAACATCATTTTTGTTTGTCCGTGTCTGTTTCTATTTCAGTTTCTAAAAAAGCGTATAGATTGACTCTCTCTTGTGATGCAAATGGAATATCATTATCAAAATGTACTAGGCAAGCTATCAAACTACATTTATTATTTCGGCAATGGAAAAGTTTGACGGAGGATATGAATGGGTCATAAATTAAATCCTACCAAACCTTTGAACTTTGCTTACGATGTTGATGATATCTACATAAAATCGAGTGAGGTAACAATAAAATAGATACCTCATGTAACTTATGTTTTGTTTTTATAGATATATTTGGCCTATTCCAGTGACGTTTTCATCTGCTGCGAGTAATGATATCGTTTCACCATACACGTACTGGCTAAACACTAGATCAGGTTGGTATTTCATTCCGGTTATCCCACTCCTGGCACCGTATTTAAATCAAATAGAGTTTCGAATGATATCCCTTCTTTTTGACATGAACAGTGTGAAAGTGGTTTTTGTTTGAGTTGTCGATTCTATTAGTTTGTTGATAGAGTATTGCTAAGTGCTCTAGCTGATAAAACAAAGTACAACAACATAATGATAATGTTTAGATAATCACATAGCTTCCTCTTGATTTGTATTATGCTTAACTTGATTATGAGGACATGATGCAATTTTTAAAATTATTTAAACTTTAATCCTCTTCTTTATTTATGACACATTCTTTTTGTTGGAGATGAAACGATTAACACCATTTCTATGTTGGTTGTACCCTACTCACTGTAGGCCAAGTATCTGTTGTTCTGTAGTAAGCTTTAAATGTCTAGCAATAGAAATGTCGAGAAAATAGAAAGTTCATTAGCTGATATTTCACCTCAACTTGATATGTAAACACTTGAAAAAGCTTGTTGCCATATCCCTGTTTCGCTACAGAACATGATGGGATGCGACAATTGTTCTAGAGACATCTGATTAAAAGTCAACTGTTGAATCTTCTAACAGTACAATTACCTCTTAACATTGTCCTTACCATTATTCAAGGAGCATTTGCAATCCCAAATGTCCAAAACGACCAGTGGATACTGGTGAATGTCAACAGGACCGGTTTCTATCGGACCAATTACAACACCCACAACTGGCGCCTTCTATCCCGACAACTTATGGAAGATCACACGGTAAGTGATTTTAAACGTTTATTTGTATCCTATTTCCAAGTCCTAGTAGGTCCTATGTCTCTGTTAGTGTTAGGAGTGAAAGTTAATCTGGGGGAACAGTATTATTTCACTATCGTTCATTCTCATTTAGTGATTATATAGAAATTATAGCAGTTAACCATCATTCCACAAGAGAAAAAATATAGATCTTTAACAATAACATTTTCAAACTTTGGGAAAGGTCTCTTTCAACTAAAATAGTATTTTGGCATTTTCTTTTGAAGTATCTATTCAAGAAAAAAAGCAGGAAAGTTGATACCATGGTAAGGATCCGATATTTCCTATTTGTCCTAATCTTCTCCCCGTTATAGATCATCTCACCTGCCAGTCGCGCCGCACTGATTGACGACGTGTTCAGTTTCGCCACCGAAGGCCGTCTCAACCTCTCCGTCGCTCTCGACCTCACCAGATACCTGGAGCACGAGACTGACTACGTCCCTTGGAAAGGTGCAATAGTCACATTCGAGTACATTGATCGCATGCTGAGAACGACACCCGTGTACGGTATCTTCAAGGTTTGTTTTCATTTTCGTACCTTCTTGATGATGAAAGCTGAAGAGAGCTAGCTGGCCAATGCCCGAGTATAGATCTCTTCTTCTTCTGTCTTGATTTTAATTTTAATTTCTAGTTCCTTGATTTCACACTGATAGTTTGATCAGTTTCTTTTTTAACAAAAATATAAAGAGCACAATGCTACTAGATCTACTGCCTTTTATGATTCGTTTTGTATTATTATTATTATTTTTTTTTAAATTTAAAGCTAAGGAAAAACTTGCTTTCACCAAATAGGCTGTTTTTAAGTCAAGAACAACAACGACAGCAAGGGCTTATACGTACAAAACTTACCATACCCTCTCTGGAATGTCCACTGGGACATAAAAAATGTTCAGGTAGATCTCAAAGCAACCAGTAACCAAAGAGAGCGGTGTAATTCGGAATGTCACATTCCTTAAAAATTAATCGACATGTTCATATCTTCATTAGATGAAATTTTGAAATGAATTTCCATCTTGCGGCCTCGAATGTTAAAACTAATGTGTCATTATTTTTAGTTTATAAAATATATATCAATGAGCTCTGAAAAATTTCGATCTACTTCACGTTTGAAGTGCCAGGTCAAAATCAGGATGAATGTAGTTATGAAAGAGGTCAATAGCACCGTTGGTTATATTGCTAGAAAGGCCAGAAGTAAAACAAACAAAACAATTTTTACATTTGTATTGTTTATTTACAGGAGTACATTCTGCATCAGGCTAGAACTGTATATGAATACGTGGGATGGAACAACACTGGGCCGCATCAAGAAAAGTAAGTAAATTATAAAAACAGGTCTGAACGTAATGAATTGACTAAAACCAGTGAGTTTGAAAGGTAAAACTTCTGTGATACCATTATATTACGTGACAAAAAATAATTATGTTTGCTTCAAGGTAAAAGGGAATTAATTTCGTTGGTTTTGGAAGTTGACTGCGGGAAATAAGTCTCTGGAGGAAAACTGTTTAATGGTATGTTCAATTTTAGAGTGATGAGATTTGTTTTAATTATAATGAGTGTACAGTCATAAAGAGGGAAGTGAATCGACCAATGAAGACGGAATCAATTGATCGAAAGAAATGACTTCAAAGATATTGATGTATCAGAAATATGTGTATCAATTCAAAATAACTTTCAAATTTTGAAGATTATTTCCATAAGATAATAACATTTTGCTTATTATTATTTGTATTTTTACATATATATCTTCTAAACAGGTTATTACGTGTGGTGATTCTCCAACAAATGTGTGCATATGGACACGAAAGCTGCATTGCAAAAACCAAAGAATTGTTTCAAAACTTTTCAAACGGCCACGCGTAAGTAATACCAATATTAAAATTAAACTTTTTATAAGCAGTGCCAATCAATGTCAGAAAAAGAAACGGCATAATACTAAGATCCTTTCAACTTTGCAATTGCAAAAGATTCTCTTCACCTGCGATGAAGAAATTCAATCCTTCTTTTGAACTCTCTCAACATTTCATTCTTCCGCCCTCAATCCATCACCACCACAATCTCCACCCTATACATCATGGAGGCACGTGTCAGTTGTGCCCTTTAACCTCATCTGTGATAGCTTTCGTTAAAATAAACAACAAAATCCTGTACCCCCATATTGTGCTTTTTTCTTCTCTCTTTCAGTTTTAAACCCCTAAAAACCATCTAACATATGAAATCCTTTCTCTTCTTACCAGATATGTATTGAGTAAATTAGCGCCTCACCCCTCCACCTTTGAAATAAATCCTTAATCCACCCCTGTATACATGTATACATTTCCCCCTTTTAGGATTCCACCAGATTACCGGAGCTTCGCCTACAGCACACGGGTAGCCTCTGGGGGAGCAGACGTATGGGAATCGACCTGGGATTCCTACAAGCAAAGCTCACCAGGCGAAGCGAAACACTGGTTGGCGGCGCTCACGGCCACAGGGGAACCATGGTTGATCAACAGGTGGGTTCTACCACGTACGCTCGGGCCATAATTCCTCCACTATCAATATCCGACAGGAAATATGCTAAAGCTACAGTCCCATATACGTCCCGGACCGTCCCGGACCATCCCGGACCCCATCCGGGGTGATCCGGGATTCGGTCCGTGTTGACACCGTGTTGGCACCGGGGTGGTCCTGGATGGTCCTGGATGGTCCTGGATGGTCCTGGGCGGTCCGGGAGTCGACCCCGGATGTTTTTGACGGTCAAAAACTGCCGGGGTGGTCCGGGACGGTCCGGGACAATAGTTTGATCCGGGGTGATCCGTGTAGCCACCGTGCTGGGTCCGGGGTCATCCGTAGTGGCGCCGGGGCGGTCCGTGTTGATCCGTGGCAGTCCGGGAGTGAGTTATTGACCGCCCAGGACCATCCAGGACCATCCAGGACCACCCAGGACCATCCAGGACCACCCCGGTGCCAACACGGTGTCAACACGGACCGAATCCCGGATCACCCCGGATGGGGTCCGGGATGGTCCGGGACGGTCCGGGACATATATGGGACTGTAGCTTAAAAGCATCACACTTTTTTTGAACAAAACATCCCGGACCATCCCGGATCACCCCAGACCATGGTCCGGGATGGTCCGGAGTGGTCCGTGCTCGTCCGTGCTGGTCCGGCTTTATATGGGACTGGGGCTTAACAGAATCCCCAACTTTACCCCTGAACCAAACACTATGCCTTACTCAAAAGCCAATGCCAATCCTGACAATAAACCTTTATCTTATCTTTGATGAATTAATGTGTTTCCATTTACTGTACCACTTCTATCTGACCCACATAAATCATTTCAATCTGACCCACATTTTCCAATTCATTTTCTACACAGAAGCATTTTAATGAGACAGGTTCTGTGATTGGCTTTTTGGCTAGTGAATATTCATGACATGAGCGGGGTCATCTTTTCGTCGCGCGAAAAATACATAAATTGTAACGTCCACTCTTTACCAATCCTATGAATTATTAAAGAATGTCTTTTAATGCCATATTATTGACTGTTATTCACCCAGGCTTTTATCCCGTACTCTTGATCCTGAGCAACTTTCTCTGACAGATACGGTTAGCGTATTCCAGTATGTGTCAGGGAACCCCATTGGAGGATACTTGGCATGGAACTTCTTCAGGGACCAATGGGATTTGTTGAAAGATAGGTATGGACGATCTTTAGAAACTTTTATGTGGGCCTACATTCTTGCCCAGAAGAATTATTTTCGACAGTCGTTTAATGAGAATGAAATAAACTCTCCTCTTGTGACTAGATGTGTGATGATGAAAACGGTGATTGTATTATGATTATGATGAAGATGATGATGAAGATGGCAATGATGAAGATAGTGATGATGGTGATGATGGTGAGGATGGTGGTAATAATGGTAAAGATAGTGCTGATGATGACGATGAGTTTGCTGATGATAATTGTGTGATGATGTTGTTGATGATGATAATGATAATGTTCAAATGATGTTGAAGATGAGAAGTGCGATGTTGATGACGCTGATGATGTTGATGATGGTGATTGGAATTATGATGCTGATGATTCTGATGGTGGTGAAGATGATGATTGATGATGCGAATGACGTTGATAACAGAGGAATCATGACGATATAGATGATGACTGTTAATTGTGAGGATGATGATGATTGTGATGATGACAATATCGTTGCTGACGATGATTATGGGGATGATGCTGATGATAGACCATATGATGATTATCATGATGCTCATCTTTATCACTGTTGCATTTTAATTAATCAATAACATGTAATGGATTTCAGGTTCTTATAAATACTAAAAGGGGAAGTAATTAATCTAACCAACACCTTCTATCAATTGTGATATCAAGTGATAGAAACAGACATTGGAAAGGTAAATGTAGCTAAAATAATAAAGTTGTATGCCCCAGATAAAATTAGGATAAGATTTAAGTTTACTACCAGAAACATTTGTATTAATTTGACATTTATAATTTCTTCCTATGTCATCTAGATATGGATCTGGTTTGTTTCTAATGGGCGACATTATTACAGCTGTGACTGAATGGTTTAATACCCAATACCAACTTGAAGAGGTGAGAATTGTATTTAAAGAATAATGTGGTTCCTTGTTTCATTTCACAGTGGAAGTTTATTTATGAGTACAAAGAGCATAACAAGCGAAGAATAAAAGAAAGGATTTGATATGCTGAAAAGTCAAAGAAATGTAGATATTAATCACATTAATATTGCAAGTATTCTTCATGAAGGTTTAAATACGTGTATTTTCATTTTAGTCTTGAATATATACAGTCAAACCTGTCTATTAAGACCACCCAAGGGAAACAGAAAAAGTGGCTACTGTAGACAGTGGCCTTTCTAAACAGGTTCTACAACACATTTCTTTCTGAAGGGAGAAAAATACATGGCCACTATAGATAGGTGGCCTTTATACAGAGATGGCCACTAAGACAGGTTTGACAGTATGTATCTATTGCTAATTAGATACAAAGGTACAGGTATGAGGTAAAGGTATGAGGAAAAGAGATATATTGAAATCCAACAGTTCCTCATAAAGGAGCTCTCTCATTACTACATCTTATCATCAGCCCCTACTTCACTTTCAACCTCATCTTAGTTAAGAATGTTAGAATTTAGTTTGTAAAAAATGTGAAAATCTGTAATCTGCAAAACCAATTTTGCTAGCACTTTATCGCTACGCAGATTCGTATATCGACACGTCTTGTATAACAATATTTTCAAATTTTGTCCAATAACCATCTATTTGGAATCAATTATAAATCCATGTAACTTTTCACTCAAACTATTCCATTTTCTGTAGTTGTTTTTTCCATCGTTAATACTTTATTTCTTTTCTGGAATCTTTCCTAGCTGGAGACATTTATTTCGAGCAAAAAAGAGGACCTGGATAACTTATCTGGCGTCAGCAACTTCCTACAAGCCGTTGACAACACAAAGGCCAATATCCGTTGGATGGAAAATAACTACGGGCAGCTGGAAGTATGGCTAGAGTATTGGAAAACACAGAAGTCTTGAACAACGATGCACAGCATTATTCTACTTGTAGGATATTTTGAGTGATGCAATTTAGGACGCGACTAAAGGAAGTTTTAAATGGTTTTCAAAGCCACTGGATGTAGCAATGCTTCTATTGTTGACTTTGGTTGGTGTTCAGAAGAAATCAGGAAATTACTTGAAAGTTGAAAGTGAAGGAAAAGTCAGAAGGGTTGCAAAACTTTCAGAAACAGACAATTAAAAACCAGGAACATAAAAGAGGCATGAAGACTAAAGCATGATGACTAAGGCATGGTTGAATTGAGACATTTCTTGGTGGAAATGCTCATTTTGAATCGAACTGAATGCCTCAAGAAAACTGGTATTTCAAAGGCCGAAGACAAAGGGACATTCAATTGGTTAATCCGGTAAACAGGAAGAGTCCAGCGAATGATTGCTTGACATCTTTGAAAATGCTGAACTTATGCATGCAAGAAGAATGAGAAATGTGTACTTTGTATATAACTAAATGCATAGAAATTTTAAAGTTATGTGTATTATCCCTCTGTAAATGAGGTGCAGGAAGCATTATTATCAAAGGGACCTGGAAACTAGCAAGGGCATTTTTTTTTCTTTTGCTCAACAAAATGTTTTGAAAACAGATTGTTACTGTAAGTTGAGTGAAGATCTCCCATGTGTAGTTGTCTTTTGGCTTCTGTTTTTTTTTGTATAAACATAACACCCATGAGGCTAGGTTATCAAGCACAGCCTTAGGGTGGCAATTCATTCAATCCTCGACAAAACTCATCTACAGGTTCCTGTATATAACATTTGTACATGTATGTTTGCATAGAGGCCTCTAGCATCAAGATTCGAAAGTTGCTTTTAATAGAGAGCTATGAACGATATTTGACTTCATGATTTCATCAGTGAATGTTCAAGGTCATCACCATGGGAAGAGACAGAGAGGGGGAGAAGTGGATAAGCAAGTGGATGAGCAAGATGATGATGAAGATAATTAACAAGGAAAACATGAAGAAACTGATCAAGCTACAAGTGGAGAAAGACAAAGAAAGAGGAGAGGCTTTGAGAACTTACAAAAACAAATGGAAGTTGAAATCTGCTACATAACAAACACTGTACGAGGATAATAGATACCCTACACTGTACAGAACGAGGAAAAAAACTGTGTTAGAGAGAAAATATAATGTACTTCCTCGGTAATTGTATAGTTGTCCAGTTGAGAAAAAAATGAAAGGAATTAGAAGCAAGCCTTCATTAGGAATACTAAAATATACATGTACATGTATATTGTTTCAAGTTATGTGAAAGAGTATTCAATAAATGATACTCTCGTTAATGGAAAAGGCAAGAATGCAGTGATCATTTTAAAGCCTCAGAGTTTCTGCAAGTAAACACAAGCCTACAGTAACTATTGGAGGATCAAGATATCTAGAAGAAGAGGTACGAGTGTACATACATGTAAGTGAACATTGTATCCATTAACCATGTGAATATATAGATATTGTGTGATGTATATGTACAGATTGATTATGATATTGAATTGTTTGAGGTAGTCCTATTTTTGAAAGAATTTTGTATTTTCATAATTTGATCTAATTATTCTTGTATCTCTATGTTAGATATTTATGGAAATATTTATTGAGTATCTTGTGAGTTGGTGAGCCCTTTTGATGTTTACTCTTTATTTCAAACAGTGACAATTGTATATATACAGGGTTGTATATGAAACTGATTTGTAATGGAAATAATATTGCTACGAAATCTTGTTTTATTGGGATTAACACTGCTAATAAGAGACAAAAACAACTTCAAGAATATAACATACAGCAAAAATCATCTTTAGATTGTAATTAGAGATTTTTAATACTAAAATTGTCAACAAAGTAAGGCAGTATTGGCTCAGTTTTGAAATACAATTTTCAATTCCTTATTGGTAGGTGTAACTATAAACAAGAAAGAATTAAAGTGGATCCATTGCTATCATATGAAACTGAACAATTGATTATCAACTACTATGAAGAACTACTTCTCTCTCAGCATAAAATTTGTGCTAATATTTCTGAATTAATGAAAGTATTTTGTGACGATTATTCACTGAAACCATCAACCACCTAATGTTTGATGGCAGGTTAATCAGTCTTTAAAATACAAGGACACATGACTGGAATAGCAATTGTTAATTAAGACACCATGGAACTCGCAAATAAAATAAAATGTTATGATAAATCAAAGAGCGAATGGGATCCCTGTGAATAATACGGACACAATTTACAATGCTCTTAATGATCCTAGTAACCATGGAGCTGTTGTCCTACAACTTTAGGCAAAGTAAAATTTAAAGCTTTTATACCAAATGGATAAATCAGATGACAGGCATGTTTATTACCATAAATACAAATAAAAACATCTGAGTTCTACTTCAGGAGAGAATTTATCTTATTACATCATATACATGACTGTACACAGGTACCATTGATCTGACGTTTGCATCCTGAAATACAAAACATGTATAATCATTGTAATGCAAGGTAGCAGCCACAATTTTAAAGTTTTTTCAAACACATAAATAAAGATGAAATTAAGATGCAAAAGGGGTTGGTAGGAAAATCCAACATTAAAATTACAGAGTACAAAAAATATCATCAGGAAAAAAAACAATTTACATGTATTAATTGCTAAAATTATTTTTAAAAGATGACTAGAAGAAGGATCGCATTCTTGAAAATCATCAATGGTGAAAAAAATATATATTAGGGGAGACTAGTCATCAAACATATTTTACTTAAGTCAGTAGACAAATGTATGGATTCATAAAAATCTAACATTACAAATAAAGAGTAAACATATGTTATCAAGAAAAAATAAACAATTTAGAACTTTTAAACAAACAAGAATTATCACATTCTTGTTAATCGTCAAAGAAAGAGAACAAATAGTTTAGGGAGAGGCATAAAATCCATTTTACTTGATTAACTGGATGGCCTGGTTTGGATTAATTTTCTTTCTTCTTGTTTTTATCAAATACTTATACTAAACTAATGTATTGATGTGTTACTGCAGCAACAAGCCATATCCTAAATGGACCAATTAATAGTCTTCTGGTAGGACCAAGAACTAGACCTTCTCTAGGACCAAGCTTTTTATTCTAATGTTGAAGATTATAGTGTGAAAAGAATTTGTAAGAATCTGATACTGAGATTATTCAGTGGAAAAGTGAGTACTATTTTGGTGTTGTGTAAATACATTAATCTGTATTCCATTTTGTTTATGTGTAAGATAAATTTACAAGTACTTATTAACTATCTTTGTTTATTTATTCATCATGTTGTAGTGTACAAAGTTGGATAAACATTTTTTTTCTACTTGCATGAAGTGTTGTACACATACAGTGTATATCATAAATCAAAGGATTTGTGCACTACAAAATTACTGTTCACGAATATACATTAGGGCATGGGGTGTACTATTCACTGCCTTGACTGTTTATGTGACGTGCGCCAAATCAGCTGAGAAAATTACACACCCTCAATGCTGAAACAGAGACAGTGGGATGTGTGTAAAGGGGTACAAAGATGATTGACGAATAACAAGTGTGTAAAAACGGGACAGAATCCAAGGGGCGTTTCACAAAACTTGGCATCAGTGACAAATGACAGTTTTTTTTTGTTATAAGCTAGACTGTTATCCTTGCTTCTGGTTGGTTATCAGCAGATTTGTCACTAATTTTTGTCATTTGTCATTAAAAAAAAAGGCTTTGTCAAACACCCCCATGGACTATGCTCTTGCATGTACAAATCTGAAACATATCAGTAGCTTATGGAAGTATAGAAAACATTCAGGCCACTGGGGTGTCCCACATTTCATCCCAGTAGTCATTTAGAAGATAAATTTGTTTGGTGCTGTCTCAGGGCAGTTTACAACAAATTACAGATTTTGTTTTAACAAAAACTTTGACCACTCACAGAGAACTCTTTTTGTTTTTTAAAGACTATGTACATGTACATGTAAATAGAGAAATCTCACTGTTGACTCAAGGCTACAATGGCCCAAAAAGATAATGGTTGAAATCTAGCCTGGCAAATATACATGTGTATACATAGTTTGAATTTTCATTCCTTGATTAAAGTCAAGATCTGGGATATTAATCATTATATTAATGCTACTCTCTGTGAATGTATCTTGGCTCAAACTCAAGTTAAAAGAATTCAATATTGTCTGTACATAGAAAATTTGATTTAGTTCTATACATGTTTGTAAACCTGTATTTAAGTACTCATTGTGTATATCTGTATGTTAGGAACAGACCTAATTTATATTTGCTCTTGTTAAAGTGTTGTACTGTATTATATTGCAGATGTTTTTACTGAATAAATCATTTATTTACCCAGTGGTGACACAGTATATCTATTGTTTGATATAACATACTCCTTTATTGTTTTACTACAGTCAGAAGTAAGTGGAATGGACGAGCATATAATGTATGGAAGGACTTCCACATACAATGATTCTTTTGGTCACAGCACTCCATATGACTAGATTATAACTGGATTTCAAAATAAATAGCCAAAGTTACAGAATTCAGTATCTCAAACCTCATCATGAGACAGCTCTAGAACATACATGTAGAGCTTCATAATAACATTTTTCACAGAAAAAAGTTTTTAGCATCTGAGTGCATGGTGTCCCAGTTGAATCTTCACGAATGCGGAGGTCCACAGTATATGTTGGGAGCCCAAAGCGCATATTTTAGTGTCGAGTCCTCCAATCTTCCTCAGATTCTCAAACATGTTGCATTTCAAGCAGCTACACCTGCCAGTTTAATAAACATGTCGAAGAGATGTAAACTCGGAAGACTCACCCACTCCCTAAACTTATTGCTTCACTCAGTTGGGCTTGTTGGAGGGCACATTCACATTCGACCCAACTTCCATCATTCAGCTCTACGTTTTGTCACCTGGCAAAGCCCAGAAGCCCTTTCTTGACCAGCGTTTGTACGTGCTGTCTGAACTCTGCATCCGCAGTGCGCATCATCCTGAAAAGAAGACACAAAGGAATCAAAGAAAACATGGTCCATGCATTTACTGCTGATGTCTAACTAAGTCCCATTCATACATGCTGCAGAAAACATGTCATATGCTGCCTGAAAATAAAAGCTTGATAGCCTGAAGACTAGTTCAGGTATGCCAAAGTAAACTGCCACAAAATAACGCCCCATTTTCTTTTACATGTAAATGAATGGCTACTGTACGCAACAAAAGTCCTAGTGTTTACACTTATCTCTGTGTTATAAGATAGGAATGTGAAATGTATTGCACCTTACGTTAAGGAAAACAAAATCAGCGTTTTTCTGCTGCATATCTGAACATAGCTTCTACTGTATTACCCCAGCACTCTCTATATCACAAGAAAATGCAGTAATTCTGAAGAAAAAAATTGGTGACTCTGCAAATATTTAAATTGTCCCTCCTTAAATAAGTAAATCGAGCCCAGGAATATATATATTTTACTAAACAGTTTACTAAACATGAACTACATCCACTGTTTATTTTGCTTCCTGAGGAAGACACCGGATCAATGAAATAAAGAATTTGAAATACAAATCTGACTCTTCACATTAAATTGATGAAAGTGTTCATAAAGCTTACAGCAGAGAAGGAATAAGTCTAAATGAGGCATGTATACCTTTGAGCTAGATCTGGATTCGTCTGCAGAGCCTCAAACAGAAGCGGCGTCTGTGGATGACCGAAGGCCTTGACCACATCCGGGTCAGCCATGATTTCTTTCATCTTGGCTTCATCCGTGGCCGTTGCCTGCTTGGGGTTAGTACTGCTGGACACGGCCATATCTGCACCGGGACTGTCATGAACTTTGACCTCTTGAACTGGACTCACCTTGGGGGCGGTAGACGTAGGTGGGAGTGCTGACGATGGACTAAGGGTGGAGAAATGGTCCCCTGTGAAAGTGAAAAATTAAGATTTAAAATTACCATGACCATGAAACAAAGAGGCTAATGCATAAAGGCTCTTTCAACAGTAGTTGCCACAGGAGAAAGTGTGGACTTCAAGTTAAGGAAGAGTGAAATTGGTGATGAAAGACTCACTCCAGCTGTATTTCCTCTGTGGTCCATTTCAAAGCTATACATGTAGGATTACATATAGCGAGTTGCAACTGGGACCATACTCTGAAAACTGTTGTCTTGTACATGAAAAACATATATGTTGTCATAACAAACTGTCAATGCACAGAAAGACTTCTTATTGGAGCATACGTAGTTGTCACTTTCAATTTTCTTGTGTGCAGTCAGCTTTTCACAGACATTAATTAATGACTTGTCTTACTGAAATTGTAATTAATTTATTTACATAAAAGATATCATAGTTTTCAAAAATCATCTATGTCTATATGCAAATTTGCGATTAATATTAAGTTTCGGCATAGTATTAGGGTCCTGGATTATAGTTGGGAAACTTAATACTGTTCGGAATAAAGAGTAGAGCAATTATCACAAAAGCATATGTCAAACCATAAAGCAAGGCATGTTTACTGCATATGTGTATCTGACATAAAGTATTACTAATATTTCTGGGCCCCGTCTTTAATAAAAAGAGGTGATATACATCGCAAATAGGTTGCGATTAATATCAATCACAACTATGTACATACATGTAACTTGCGATCAATTGGAGTACTTGCAATCGATGTGGATCAATTGCACCTCTTTATAAGACGGGGCCCTGGAATACACATGTAGGATGTTTAAGAATTCAAATTCTCATTTAATATACACCCAGCCATGCCACAGGGATTTTACACAAAGACTAACATCGACTTTAAGTTGGACTTAACTATGGCAGGCCATTCATGCCACTGTTTGCTCTCACCATTTACTGGCATTGGTTTATCGAGGGACGTACATGTACAAATCATGGTCACAAATCTACAGAATTAACATTTTTTGATTATTCACTATTGAAGGAAAAAATATTATCTAAAGATCATAATGGTAAGAGCAACCAGTGGCATGAACGGCCTGCCATGGTTAAGTCCAACTTAAAGTCAATCTAAGTCTTTGTGAACCACCCCCCCCCCCCCAAGCTAGACCTACATGTACCTAGAATTCCACAGAAGTCCTGAAAGAATGACTGAATCTCTGGGTTATCCTGGAAGTACTTCATGGCCCCCTGAGGGTTAGACTGGAACATGGACATGGCCTGACTGAACCGAGGATCCGACAACTGACTGGCCAAGCGAGGGTGCTTCTCTAACTTTGACAGGAGATCGTCATTCACCCAGTCTGTAAGGAGAAAGAGATAGAGAAAACTGTAAAAGTAGAAATATTTGCAGTACATTAATTTTCATGGATCGGCAAGCGCAAATTTTAAAACTCGCAAAAAATATACGCATGACTTCTTATGCGTGTTTTGAATGGGCTAAATTGCGTGCATCGCGAATATGTCTCGTGGTCATGCTCAGCGCAAAAAATTAATCATGCGAAAATAACAGCGTTTACAGTAGACCATCAAAATTATTTGCTGTGTATGTTGGAGGCATCATACTCTGGTATACTACACTCAACATAACACTATCATATAGTAGATTTCTTGTGAACGCCACTAAATCTACTCAAAAGCGACAGACTCTTGGATATTCAGGGTAATGTCGTTCTTCTCTATTCGGTCCATTTTCAATATGTTGTCAGTTTCAATGGTGCACAAGAGTATTATTGCAAACCCAATTTGAAAGGTAAGATAGAAAACATCTAGAACACTCAGCCCTCTTTGCAATTCTAGTAAGGTCTTTTCTTTTTCTTTCTTTTTTCTCTTCTACTTCCAAATTGAAATTTAGCTGTGCTATGTACTTTCTGTCTTCTTTTATTTCATTTCAAACTACAATTACAATGAAGTTAAAGCAAGTAATGTTGAAACTTACGTAGCAATCAACAGAACTCAAGCCATTTTGGGACTGTAATCGTTCATAATTTATCAATCTTCAACAAGTGCTAAAATTCTTCAGGGCCTGCTGTTTCATAAAACTTGTATTAATAAAAAGCTTCAATAATTGATACAACCCGCTGAAATCATAACTATATTTGATTGGCCATTAACGATTGGGCACTTTTCAATAATGCGTTTAATGAAACCGGGCCCTGGTTCGCAACGGACGTTTATTCACCTTTGTTTTCGAGGAGAGGAGCACTGGCCTTGAGTGCATCCTGAACCTCCTGGATCCTCTGCGCTCCATTCTGTGCACCATCTCCCTGAGGTTTGATGAGCGGAATATCCTCAAGTCTGTCTCTTGATGCAGCAATCTGGCCTTTGGTTGATGGCTCTTTAAAGGTAATACATAGTTTTGGTATGGGGTCATGAACTTGGTTCAAATGAACATATTGGAAGCATATGCAATCCTACAACATTCAATGATCATTGTCGCAGTTTAAAGTGATGAATTGTAAATAATAAACTGTATAACTCCTTCTCAAGATCAAGATATTAATTTAGCTATAAAAGAATGTTTCTTGACTAAAATCGACCTATTGGCTATTCCCGTTTGGAAATTATATATCACAACTACATATTCTGAGATTTTCCTGGTAGCAGGGGCATCCATATATATATCAAGATTGTAAAGAATCACTATCCAGACATTTTTCAAAATTTCCCAAAACCTTGTATTACCTTTAAGAGGGCGCTGTTCAGAAGTTTGGGAAGATGCCTTAGAGGATGACTTGGGTGCAGAGCCAAATAGGAATCCTTTCTTGAGGCCCCCAAACGAGTTGGGTTTTTGAGAAGCTGGTTTGTTGGTCTTGGTAGGAGGAGTCTGATGTAGAAAGGTGGAAAGAAAGAGTGAGATAAAGAAGCAAACATACAGAGTATTGGGCTATTAGGGGCTCCTCAAAAGGAGGGGAATAATGCCTCCTGTGATCTCGACTCTGAATGAAATGCCACTTCACCACAAAATTCATCAAAAACTGAGTATTATTATTATTATTATTATTATTATTATTACGGGAAGAACAGGAAGGCATTGTTTATTTTCATATGGAAGATGAAATCATCTGTTGAACAATGAATCATTCCTATTTCAGTTACTTCTCTACAAAATCTTGCTTAACAAGTGTTTCTTTTTTACAAACAGTACATGCATGTACACATACTTTGGGTCTTTATTCACCATGGAAGTTAAAGAGCTTCTAAACATAGTTGGCTATGCATGCTTTTTATGCTAAACTCAATTTGAAGGAAAATAGTTAGTCACTTCTGGTACTAAATACATATCACGAAAAATTGCCCAAACCCATGCCATGGAATGACCCAGATGCCTACATGTACCTTGCTCTTGTCTCCCTGCTTGGTATCTCCCTGGGTTACTCGAACCTTTGGTTTATCCTCTGGTTTTATACGACCGTGGGGCGATGACGATGGCGACGATGATGAAGCTGATGATGATGATGATGATGATGATGATGCCGCCAAGCCCTTTCTCTCCTTTATTCCCTGTAGTTGTTGGGCTTGCTTCAGCAGCTCACTCATGTCCTCTAAAGGGGGTACATCTGTATCAATTCAATAAGAAAATATATATAATCCATCACATATAGCACCATATATATAGAGAAGGGAAAAATTGGTCCCCAACAAAATTTTCAAAATGGTTTCAAAGAACCTCCAATTAGAAGCATATTGATATTTAGGCCACAAGACGATCCAGATGAGGCATAAATATGCAGATGAAATTTGTGATTTTTTGAAAATATGGTCCAAACTTTAATTCCCCTCCACTCAAATTTATGTCTGATGACAGTTGAGAGATTGGCATCAATGTCTATGTATACGCACGCCAGTGCAGTGTGCATTCAGTGTAGTCAGGGGCAAAATTTCATACAGTGTAGATCTACATATCCTTTGCATTTAACTGTTCGGTGTTAATCATTTTGGATCAGCAAATGATTTTCAGATTTTTGACCATGCATGTTAATATAATGACCACTTCATTTGACAGTTGCAAACTTCAAACAAGAAATTAGAATACCGGTAGATCATGATCAAGATCTAGACCAAGTTATAAGTAGATTATTGACTGCTTGAACAGTGCTTCTTCACTCAAAACTAAAGTCATGCAAAATCTGGACATAAATACACCCTAAATGAAATAATTGGCACTTGTCTTTACCATGATCAGTACTGGTGATGTAGATGCCGCTATATTATTAACACACACTCCTGCAAATACAATTACAAATTACAAATAACAATGCACGTAGCTAAGCCTATAATTTATCAACCGTAAACGGTGATCATGGTGATGTGTGATTACCTTCGTCGTCCATTCTGTATCTTTGAACTTAGCCTTTGTCTTTGTCTTTGTCTTTGAAGTTTGAGTCGAATAGTAACCACCTAACTGGCAGTTGATCTTGGGAATACGATAAACCTACTCTCGAGTGTCAAATTGGTGTAGATCTAGCCCTAGATCCGCCGATCATTGAACGAGTTGACATCACTTTCCGGCATAGTCTGGAATAGTCGATGGGACGCTTGTGCATAGCAACGTAACTCGTTCTTTGACAGACGGGGAACTCCCCGGTTGCAACGTTGAGCGACGACGTACGGTACGCGTTTACCTGGCGAAGTGTACGATACGGTGCACTCGATCAGCGTATAGACTATATAAGCCTAGTATTAGTGCGCGGTAGATAGGGAGGTGTGGGGGAGGGCGGGGAGGTGGGGGGGGGGGGGGGAGTAAAGGTGGTGGTGCCGGTGGCGATGGGGTTGAGCACTGCCCAAAGCCTGTTTTTTTTCCCAACAATTCTCTCTGTAAATTCAGCCATGAAAGGTATAATGCAAAGTAGATCTACTTTTGGGAATTTTAAAAATTTGATGGTCAGGATAGTAATTCTTTAAATTGTTGGTATATTTGGATGCCCTAGCTGTGGATGTATAAAGCACTAGAAAATTTAGCCCCTAAAACACTTCTGCTTTCGAGAAATTGAATAATCAACATTTACCGGTGCTCCCGGTGCGTGAATTTCAAAATATTTCAAATAGCTCCGCTTTGTGAGATGATGAGGAGTAATCAGGTTCTCAAAATTTAATGCATGAAGAGAAAGAGAAATTATGATATTTTTTTTTTTGAAAGTTTATATAGACTAATTGCCTATATGTATTAAGTATCGAATAATGTCCGAATGTCATAAAAACAATTGAATATGTTAATTATTGTCTGAGAAATGACCATCTGAATAAATGTCCTATATATAGGAACTCAGTGTTATATTGCTCTGGCTCGTAATGTTATAGTATATTATGTAATATAGAGTTTCTATATTCAATTGGTTTGGACATTCGGACATTATTTGTTATGCTCTTTCGGAAAAAGAAGAAAAAAATTGAGAAATTCCAAAAATATTTTTTAATGACGTCACACTTTGGCGTACGCAGGATTTTGTCATGGAGGGTGTTTGAAAATTTGGAAATCGCGCCGACCGATAATTCGCTCAGAGAGGGGTTGGGGGAGGGGGGAAGGGGGGGATAGTGAAAGAACCTTTTTTTTTTTTGCCCTCGCAAATGTGAAAATCGCACCGACCGATATTTCGCTCAGTGGGGGGGGGGGGGGGGGGGGGGGGTTGGGTGGGGGTGGTAAGGAGTATTCTTTTTTTTGCCAAAAAATTGAGGGGGGTAGCCCGAAATCGGCTGTACTGATGCGAAAAACTTTTCCATTATTTACATTTTAAAAACTCGGTGTCTATATGTAGTGTCTAAACAAATTGTTTTATTCTTCAAAATGAAATGACTCGATCGAGAGGGTCTTTTCTTTAGATCGAGGGCCTATAATATAAATCGAATCAAGAGAATAGAATTAGTTTGAGTGTGATTCTTAGTGTGTGTTGCAATCATAATAATTGACAATAATAATATTAATAATAATGGGGGGGGGGGGGTAGTGGGCAATTTTATTTTTTTTGGTCCTCGAAAATTTTTCACTTTGCACCCCCCCCCCCCCTTGAGCGCCAGGGGGGGGGGCCCACCCCCCTCAAAAGGTAAAAATCACATGAATTTACATGATTTTTTTTTCTCAAGGGGGGGGGGGCGGGACCCCCGGCCCCCCCCCCCCCCGGCCCCCCCCCCCCCCTGGATCCGCCACTGGTGATGCCCATTTTCAGTCTACGCAATTATAATAAGCCTTTACATCCAACAGGACTGGTTCAATCAACATATGTATTGACATGCATGCAGAGGCGGAGCTCCCGGGGAGGGGGGGGGGGCAAGGGGCACAGTACCCCCTTTCAAGTACCCTAAAGTGCCCCCTTTTCAAAGAAAAGGTGCCCCTATAACTTCGTAAGAAGTACCCCTTTTTTACATAGGAAAAGTGCACGTTTTAATTTGAAAAATGCCCCTATTGCTTTTCTCCTATGATAAGTGCCCATTTTCCTACATAAATTTCCGTTTTCCATTCTCATATTAAGTGCCCTTTTAAATCTGTAGGAAGTGCCCCTTTTCAGGTACGATAAGTGCCCCTTTTCACAATTGATAAGTGCCTCCTTCATCTCTGATAATTACCCAATTCAAATTTGAGAGGTGCCCATTTTACTTTGACAAGTGTCCCTTTTTCTTTTGTTACAAGTGCCCCTTCCCCTTGTAATAACTACCCCTTTTTAACTCCGATAAGTGTATCTTCAGTGGCGGTTCTAGGGTCACAGGGGGCACGTACCCCCCCCCCCCCCCGCCGGCCAAAAATAATAAAATTAGTGCTCGTTACTCCTCCCCCCCCCCCATGAGCGAATTTTCGGGAGCAAAAAAAAAAGGTGCTCACTACCCCCCCCCCCCCACTGAGCGCATTTTCCACCGGCGCGACTTTCAAATTTTCGGGAGCAAAAAAAATAAAATAAATGAACACCCCCCCCCCCCCACCCCCCCTCTAAGAAATCCTGGATCCGCGCCTGACCTTTTGTTTTCACATGTGCTCCTTTTCCTTTCTAATAAGTGCCCCTTTTCTTTTCTAATGAGGTACCTATACCCTTTTAATAAATGGCCCTTTTCACCTCTTATAAATTGCCCCTATCAAAAACTGATTGGTGCCCCATTTCCGTCGACAAATGCCCATTTACTAGCTCATAAGTACCTTTTTCATCCCTGGTGAGTGCCTCGATCTATTCAGGTATAAGAAGTTCTCCATGTTCACCTCTGACAATAACCCTTTGTTTGTGCTTTGACACATGCTCCCGGCCCCCCCCCCCCCCCCCACTCAGTGTTATTTAGGGTACGCATATGCGTGTTCCAACCGACCCCCCCCCCCCCTTTTCAGCAAAAGTCCGGTGTGTAAAGTCAATACGGCTCGACCTTTTTCTTTTGTATACGAGCCTTTTTCAGCACCCCCCCCCTTTTCAGCAAAAGTCCGGTGTGTAAAGTCAATACGGCTCGACCTTTTTCTTTTGTTACGAAAAGGACATTTTGGCAACACGCATGCGGTCATTTTGAAACCTGAGTGGGGGGGGGGGGGCGGGCACATGCTCCTTTTCTTTTCTGATAAGTGTCTTTTCCCCTTTTCCTCTCATCATTAAACGTGCCTCTTATTTAAAGCGACTAAGAGCAATCCCCCAAGCTCGCTCGCTACACTCAAACGCATGTATAGATGATATAATCATGTTACTTAATTATCCAAAGTCTTTTCAAACTTCCGTTTTGAGGATGTGCTTAATAAGCACATAATATATAACCCCATCAGGATTGGGTTTTTTCCTCTTCATAACTCATAATATGAAATTGTTCGCACTGCGACCTCACGAATCTTTCTTTTTTCCTGCTCGATCGCTTCGCCTACTCACCTATCACACCTAAATGCAAAGTATGATGCTTAAGCAAAGTCTTGTATGATGTATAGATAGGAACAAATATTGAAAGCATCCCAGATAATAAGATTGTTTATTTTCGCTTTCAGATTTCCTTTTGTAGGTGCCTCTCTCTCTCTCTCTCTCTCTCTCTCTCTCTCTCTCTCCAGAAAGTGCCTTTTTTGTTGGTGTCCCCCCCCCTCCCCCACTTTGAAAGTCGCTCCGCTGCCCCCGCATGCATGCATCTAGTCAATAATGCAACTACATGTTTATTAATTGGGGAGGGGGGATAAAAGAGAGAGAGAAAAAGCGGGCTGATCTAAATGGCCTGCACGCTGCTCGAGTCGATGGAATTTTGCTTTTTGAAATTGCCAATATCCGGGATAGTTTTTATACATTATCTCTATATGAAAACCAAAAATTTCTTGCTCATTTCGGAGGCTGTTCAGGCGAGAGACGTCAGCCCCCAAATATGTTTCACTGACACTGTTACCCCCTCACCCCAGCTAATCCATACCGTCATCCTTGACGCCGTTTTGCAGATCAATGTTTCCCTTGCAATGAATGTAGTCAATGTTATTAACAGTTCAAAATAAGATTATTTAGAAATATTTCAATGTGTTTGTAATAAATTTATCTGGTTTGATTTTTAAAGTATGTTTTAGGAATTTTAATTACAATGTTATCTTTGATCCATATTTATAAAGTTCACCGCTTCCTACGTTGGATGCGATCATTGCTGGGTTATATAGATTTTTAGATTGGCAATGCAACAAATTATTTCGATCCAGACTGTTGTCTAAGTTTCATTTGCGGCTTCGTGGACAAAAACGTAAACAGCTGTTGTGCCTGCTCTGTTTTCACCGCTGAGATTGCTATTTAAGAGGTAACGTGTTTCACATTCAGGCATTTACATAATTTACAAATAATTTTTCACCTAAATTCTCCAATTATGTAGTCTTTTATTCGTGTTTTCCCTCTCAAAAATAGTCACACTAGAAACCAGTCCCACCTGTTAAAATCTGTGTTGTCATATCGTGCTATAAATGTATAAAAAAAACTGTTTGTATAGACAGTAGGGGCGCTGGTCCGAGAATAAGGATCGTCTGCATAAACGAGGATCGTCTTCGTAAATGGGACAGACTCGTCCGCAAAAATAACGATCATCAATTCTTATTTCCGATCCATGCTTTGGCAATGCGAAAAACAGATTCCGCGACTTAATTTATTGAATTTGATGCATTTCACATTAACTTTGTACTTCAGAGACTTTCACATTATGAGTGATAAATCTATGGGAAGACGGACAAAAGTATTTAAAAGTAGATAGTGAACTGAGGGTATTTATTAGGCAGAATCCCTCTTTTGCATTGCCAGGAATGCCAGCGCGCAGATCAGGAGCGAACCCGAAACCAAAGGAAAAAAATGTCCACAAAAATGCGGACTATCCTTATTTTAAGGACGCGTTTATAAGTAATTGGGTTTTTACAGACATGTATCAATCAGATACCTTCTCCTGTCAACCAAACTTCAGTACTATGGAATAAGTGGTGACTCACTCCAGTGGATAATGTCTCTCCTCACTGATAGACAGCAGGCAGTCGTAGTTGATGGATCCAAATCAACATGGAGGGATGTAACATCTGGAGTCCCCCAGGGATCCGTCATCGGCCCTACCCTCTTCCTGTTGTATATCAACGATATCCAAGACAACATCCAGTCCACAATGCGTCTCTTCGCAGATGACAGCACCCTCTATCGTGAGATTCGATGCCCTGAGGACCATCAAATCCTAAAGGACGATCTCCAACAGCTGTCCAGGTGGTCTTCAAACTGGATGATGGACTTCAACGTGAAAAAGTGCGCTATCCTCACCATCACACGGAAGCGTACTCCCAGCATCCGAGAATACCACCTGTCAAATGGACTGATTCCGAGAGTGAAAGAGTACAAGTACCTTGGAGTAACGGTTGCTGCTGATCTCCGTTGGAACAAGCACTGCCAAACCATCCGGCATAAAGCAAGCCGTACTCTAGGTCTTCTTCGCAGGACTCTCTCACCCTGTACCAGGGATGTAAAGTCCAGGGCCTACACAGCCTTAGTGCGCCCCCAATTGGAGTATGCCTCGGAGGCTTGGAACCCACACAGCGTCACGGTCACAAAAATGCTAGAGCAAGTACAAAGAACAGCGGCTCGCTTTGTGTACCGTGACTACAGATACACCACATCACCATCAGCTCTTGTGGCAGCTCTAGGGTGGGACACGCTTCACACACGTCGAATCCTCGACCAATGCACCCTTCTCTACAAGATCCATCACCGACTTGTCTCCATACCTGCACCAACTATTGTTATCCCCGCTACATACTTCGGAAGACATGACCACAACCTGAAGTATGTAATTCCTGTTGCAACTATCGACTCCTTCAAGTTCTCATACTACCCAAGAGCAATAAGGATCTGGAACCATCTGCCAGGCTCTGCAGTCAATGCAACAGGAATAACCAACTTCAAGGAGGCTGCTCTACCCTCCATCAGAACGATGCAGCCCCCCGTTGGTTCTCACATGCTTACTAGCTTGGTTTTTACTTGCACTGGACTTAGCATATTTTACTGTAAATTGACAAGTGCTTTGTCCACACACCATTCCAGCAATTCATGACACTCCTTGTAGTCACTTGCCTCACCTACCATCCCAGTATAGCTTCCTGAGTGAGCTGCCAAAGGGATTACCCAACCAAGTACCAAGTACCAAGATATGATTATTTACGTCTGGGGACCGACGTTTAACGTATATTTTTGATGTGTAATATTTAATTAAAGTGTTCCAACAATCATTTCTATTTTTCCTCCCATTTGTAGACTATTCAAGTCACATATAAATAATTAGACCGAAAGCTTCAGTCTCTATAATCGTCGGTTGTTCCACTGAGACTACGTCTGGCTCCACTAGACCTCCGGTTATAGAGACTGAACGACTGCCTATGCCAGCCTGTGTTGAACTTATTCCGCTAGATTTTAGCCGCTAGGCCCCTCCCACAAACTTGCCACGGCCGTATTGTTATGCCCCCAAAATCCCCCAAAATGTCATTTTACCTCGTTCATTTCCAATTTTAAATTAGGCCTAGGCTATAATACATCGGTTCCACTTACTAACTTTATTGATATAATCCGTTTAATGGTCCCTTTTAAGGAAATTATGGGTCAAAATCGACATCCATGTTGAAAATCTTGCAAGCCGTGTTAAACTCTCGCTGCCGTCAATCTCATCCCTTCTAGTCTACGCCGAAGGCAAAATGATTATGAAGGAAAAACTGCGCCATCTACACGTTCGTAATGGCGTTATCACAGTTTTTCCTTCATAATCATTTTGCCTTCGGCGTAGACTAGAAGGGATGAGATTGACGGCAGCGAGAGTTTAACACGGCTTGCAAGATTTTCAACATGGATGTCGATTTTGACCCATAATTTCCTTAAAAGGGACCATTAAACGGATTATATCAATAAAGTTAGTAAGTGGAACCGATGTATTATAGCCTAGGCCTAATTTAAAATTGGAAATGAACGAGGTAAAATGACATTTTGGGGGATTTTGGGGGCATAACAATACGGCCGTGGCAAGTTTGTGGGAGGGGCCTAGCGGCTAAAATCTAGCGGAATAAGTTCAACACAGGCTGGCATAGGCAGTCGTTCAGTCTCTATAACCGGAGGTCTAGTGGAGCCAGACGTAGTCTCAGTGGAACAACCGACGATTATAGAGACTGAAGCTTTCGGTCTAATAAATAATATATTGTAATTTTGTAGTGCAGGAATACGATAATGGGAATAGGATTAGGATCTGAAAAGTATATGCAAAAACTTTGTACTTTTTGGCACTAATACGTATATGAAGTTGGTACCATTACGGTTAGAGCTCATGCGTTGTAGGAGTGGGGACTGCTGATATTGGAATACTTCCGAATTCTGAGTCCATCTGTCAGTAGGGGCGCTGGTCCGAGAATTAGGATTGTTCGCATAAACAAGGATATCCTTGTAATCTTATTTAGCTCAAATGGTTTTGTGGTGCTCAGTCACACTTTGTTTCTCTAATTTCTGAGAGTTTTGATTTAATTTACCCATGTACATGTACAAAATGTTAAAGGGGCCTTTTTTGTTCAACCTATACTGGTAGTCATATTATAATAATAATAATAATAATAATAGTGGGTTCTTATATAGCGCTCATGTCTGTCAGCTTTGACACTCCTGGCGCTTTATTTGTTTGATGAATTCATCCCTTAACTTTTTTCGGTGCAACAAGTTTGCCTATGATGTTGAACTTTATACTATCACAAATAGTTTGTTCTATGAAGTGGCAGAGTGTGATTTTATTAACTTTAAATTGTACCGGCATCAATCTCCAATATTTTTCCCTCAAGATTTTCCCAGGGGAGAAGCTAGAGGAGAATGGAGTGAGGTGCATGTACGTGTAGAGATCAAGTCCTCCAGATCTTGTTCTTACTCAGCTGACCTGACCTGACCTAACCTGACCCACCATGGAGGGGGTATTTGGACAGATCCTCAAAGAGGCAACGTCAAACAAGCATGCAGCACTGCGGGATGCAGTCAGTCAAGCGCAAGGTATTCATTCATTTTATTTTCAATTCTCATTAAAAATTCATTCAACAATATAGTAGCCTATACATAAAAGAAGATATTTTAAAAATAACAATACACAGAATATGGAGGAGCCAGCAGAGGACATTGGCCTTTCAAAGGCTAGGCTGGGCTAGGCTGGGTACTTGTATACATATGCTTAAAATTTACTGTACACAGTTAGGATAACATTCCATTGGACAAGTGTTCTGAAACATGTCAACAAAGACTGGTCCTAATTGGCAGGTGGTCTTTTTGTACAGGTTCATTTAACGTGTTTCAATGGAAAAGTCTGCTCACGGGATACAAAAATATATTCTTTTAAAAACGTGTGGTCTTTCTATACAGGTAGTGACTGAAGCAGCCATCAATTACTGTTTTTTCAAATCTTTCATTCAATGCTCAATCTTTATGGTACCTTTATTTCATCCCAATATTTCATGGAATACTTTGGTTATTTTGCTTAAATTATCCAGCAAGTGCTGTACACAGTTTTTTTTTAATTAATCAGATTTACTGAGTAATTGTTAACTACGGCAAATATTATTCAGATGTTGGTCCAGCAAATACATGTACATGTACATATACTTGATGAATTGACGAAGTTGTACTGTGAGACTCCTAATCCTGTTTAACTTTAGCCAAGATATATGTAGCTCACTGATCATTGAGGACAGAATTAACTCTCCTTGAGTGCTTGCTAAAATCAAGTGAGAAACTTTAGATCTCCTGTATGGTAGACAACTAGACTTGTTTGTTTGTAAACATAGATAAAAGGTCAAGTATGTGTGCAGGTACACTGTATATTTGTCCTGGAAAGTTTGTTTTTTCTCTTCAAATTTGTCAGCATTTACTCTGCTTTAGTTGTTTTTTTCACCTCTGACATGCAATTAAATAATGCTTTTATTAAGAAAAAACAATGCTTCAACAGCCCTCAAGGAAGGACAGTAGAATACATACATGTGTAGTTATGAGGGATAAGGTTGCAATTTTCAGGAAAAAATGTTGAGAACAAACAATAGAAATTATTATACTTCACTGATTTTTCTTTTAGTTTTTCAATTTTGATGTTTTAATTGGAATATAGACCTGCAATAGTGGATCACAGCACAGATCCACTGGAAAATTAAAGAGATTTAATAGGAGGGGGGGGGGGGGTAGATAGTGAAGAGTGGGTGTAGCAAAAGATTCTTGTGTGCGTCTAAGGGTGCGTTTAAGCTCAATTTTGAAGGCAGAATGAGCGATTTGAAACGCACATCGTAAACGCTCATCGTAATCGCAGTTCCACGGTGTACTGTTTATGTTCACTTCTCTGGCTCCTCCAGGCAATTCTCGCTGGGTGGCCTTAATTGGCCTTGCAGCTGGATTCGCAAACCTGCACTGTGCATGCTACGTAAACCCACTAGAGGTCAGTGCGTTGACCCCATTTAAACGCGTTTACAAATTGTAAACGCACCTTTTTGTGAGTTTACGATTGGTGATCGTGATCGCCGTTTTTTCGGTGATTCTACAAAAGTGAGAAAGGATGCAACCGTGTTTTGAACTAAACGCGTAACAGATGCCTGATTCTGGCCCGAAAAATTTGAGCATAAACATACCCTAAATATAACACGATCAGTGACACTTTCACAACATAAATCTGAGACAGTTTCAATTACCCCTTTCGAAATTACGAAACATTACAAGTACACGTACAGTGTATTAAGTCATCCGAACATGATTGCAATATGATATTGACATTGCTCTTGATTTGAAAGACCTTGTGACCATGCTACATGTAGAATAGAATTAGTCTGTTTAGAGCCAAAAGAGCATATATTAAAGTATGTGAGTTAAGGCCCTTCTGGCTCCAAACAGACAAAGCACTTGCAAGGTTTTAACCATAATGTACATGTACATGTACATGTAGGTGTACACTATATGGCCGAGATCATGAGAAATTCGAATAGTGTTCACAAACTTCACAAGTAGCTCTCATTACCAACTGTTGATTTAAGAACATCTGTTGCCACATCTCATTTCCTCTGTAAACACGGAGCTGATTGAATGAGTTGCAATTGTTTGTTTAGTATTTACAGTATTTAATCAGTACATGTGTACGTGAAACTATTGTGTAAAGGCTTGTTCAGATCTAAAATTTCAATCGCATTCATTCGACCCTATTTCATCTACTTTCCATGAGTTCTAATCCATGTAGCATCCACTTTTCTCTTTATCCACAAAAATATCAGTAACCTAAAACAAGTTAGGGCTCTTATTCACTTCTAAAGCCTAATCATATTTTGTCTCTTATACATGTATGGTATACTACTATAGTCAAATGGTTGACCACTTTGTTTTAACCAGGTCTGGTTTCCCTTTAACTTTTTTTCAATGCAGGGGCATACAGCCAGGAGTCTGAGGCTTCTACACACTCACAGAGAGAAGTCTGTATTGAACCATTCAAACTGTGTCTGGAGTCTAAGACTAGCAAGATTATTCCACTGGGAATCACTGGACTTCAGGTTTGGATGCTGACTTTTTAACTTCTTACTTTTTAACACATTGACAGCCGAATTCTCTCTTTCACATAGGCGTGATACATTGTACATACATGTAGGGAGCACTCGGCTCCCAAAAGCAGTGGGTTAATTTCTGTTGTGCTTTTTGTGGTGATTTTTTTCCAAAGCTAAAGGCTTCATAACATTGTCTGTGACACTGAACAAACAAAAATTACCCTCTTGATAAGTACATCCCATACTGGTAAATGTATATCAATATCTTGCTGCAGGACATATGTGGTGCCAGGATAAAAACAGATAGGTAATCCAGTGTTGCACTGGACATGTACATGTATCTGCTAGATCACACCACCTATGTAAACAAGACATAATATACCTGTACCTATACTTGTGTACATGTACTTCTTTAAAATTAAAAAATCAACACCTCTAGACCTAGTGCTACAAAGATGATGTACTGCTATTTTGTGCCAGTTTTTTGTTGTTGCCAAAACTGCAATATTGCTGCTTCTACATACATGCACATACATGTCTTCAATCACTGTTACTTCTGATACCATTTGACACAGATTATATAGAAATGCAGTGATCCTGTTATCAGGAAAATATCAAGTGAAAGATCTGTTCAAATAGATTGTAAGATCGATCTCATCGTATCATAGAGCTGTCGTGGTCGAGTGGTTTAAGTACTTGACTTGAAATTCAAAGGTCGTGGGTTAGATCCCAGACACGACACTAATGACTTCTGGCAAGACATTAGTCTACATTTGCCACTCCATACCCAGGAGATAAATGGGGATCTGGTAGGTTGACAAAAAACCTTTGTGTTCAAATAGTTATTGCCATATGCCCTCATGGTGACCATATGGTAGGAATACTCCTCAGGTAGTGGAGATGATGCACATTGTGCATGAACGAATCCAATGACTGGGGTAATAACATCTGCAAATTGCTTAGTGAGGGTATTTCTTATTAAACGCCATATAAATCCAGATTATTATTATTTTATTATTGTGTGTTTTGTTCCCTGCAGAAAGTGGTAGCAGATGAGAAACTGAAGTGCCGAGAAGGTGAGATAGAGCATGAGGATGACACGATGCCAAACCAGATTCTTAGAGCGGTGGCCATCACCCCCTCACTCAGCGAGGACCACCAAGTTGAGATCATGAAGGTGGGTATCAGGACAATATGATGGTGATCATGGTCTTAGTGATGATGATGGGGATAATGATGATGAATTGATGTTGATGATCAGAATGGAAATGATGAGGAGGATGGTTATAGTTTATATCACATACATTGTAGTAATGATGGCTGGTGCAATAGTGGTGATGTTGGTAGTGATGACACCAGTATAACTCTGGATCAACATGAACTTGATTTTAGGGACCCAGAAATGGTGGAATCAAATGATTGGTTAAAGACAGTTGATTATGATGGGTCCATTATCTTTTACCTATCCTACTTTCTCTATTAATACGTGTATGTATTTCTATTATTCCGAGATCAAAATTCATTCTTTGTCATGCAATTATTCAAATTTACTTTAAAATATTTCACTTTAAATATTGATTTCCTCTTTCAGCTTCTCTTGATGGTAGCCTGTTCCAACCCATCCCATGTATCTCCACAGACTGTCATCAACATCGCCAAGGTAACTTTTCCAAATAACCGTCCCTCCTTTTGCAGCTTATCTTTAAAGATGGTCAGCCTCTAACAGATGTGTATATGAAATTGACAGATGCCCTTATAGACTGTAATAGGGGTTTTAAAAAGTTGGAAAAAGGTGTGTACATATCTGGGGAGGGAAATTTACTTTCTCCTTGTTCTCATTTGAAATTGATCACCTAGTTTGAAATGTTATCAATGTGATTAGAACCTTATATGGGATTAAGAGTCTATTTTGTGTCTCCATCGACTAGATAATTTTCATCAGATTCGTCTTTTCTCTCCCCTGTATCAAATAATACAAAAAGGTAGTGGCAGGAAGAAAAAAAGCGGGGTGGGTTGAGATCTGAATCAGTTTTATACGACCTTAATAGAATAGAATATGGGAGGCACCTATTAAAAAGTATTACAGTCAAACCTGTCTACAGCGACTGCCCAAGGGACACCCAAAAAGTGGTCTTTATAGACAGGTTTCTTTAGTACATGTGTCAATGAGAAACCATTTTCACTAAAGCAGGTTTGACTGTAGCACAATTTACGTAATCATTGAATAACCTGTTAAAAATCACTTTTAATGCCATGGTTGGCCCAGTTCTGCCAGTCAGTGTATGTACAGAGCAAACCTGAGGTTACCAAGGCTTGTCAGGTGACCATTCTTCAGGTCATGACAGACGTTGCCCAAAGCACCAATAGACAGGTAGAAGTGATATGTTACCAGTCTCCCCTCATAGTATTGCATTCCATGCTGCTTGATGTTTTGCTGCATTCATATGTTGTTGTATTTACACTGTACACTGTGTGTGTATTTGTCTTGTTTCAAGCTTTACCATACATCATGTCTATATGCATAAAACATGTTTTGTTTCATCCTGAAGGTTTATGTTAAATGTACATGTGTATGCTGTACATGTTATCTTGAGTTCTAGTTACAAAACATCAAAGTTACATGCAAAAAAAACCCACCAAACTCTGTCTGTGGAGAGATGGTGTTATTGTGTTGATCATGAAAAACTGATCACTTGTTTGTTTGGACCAGCAGAATGTAAACAAAGTGTAGCGTTTAGATTAAAACTCGAAAACCATGAAAAAAAGCAACAAGTATACATATGTATGGACCAGATTTTGGTGATTCTGGCTGGCCTAAACCCCTTTCTTTCAATATAGTTTTTTTCAAACCTCCAAATATTGTTTCAATTTATGAGAGTTTGTTCATTATTTCTAGAACTCAAATTACATTCGATGTAGTGCTTTGAGTATGTCAAATATTATGATCATGAATGTCTACTCATTGCATTGATGTGAGAAAGAGAAGCATATCAACTACATGTTGTATTAATCCATGTTGATTTTTCAACCATAATTGTTATTGACATGAATTGCTCATTGTAAGACAGTGACTTCAATGCTTGTATGATACATTCTCTTATAACTCTATCAAAGGGTACATTTGATTGTTGAGATGTTGCTGACATGCCATTCCCTTTGCAATTGTTGGTTATTCTTGCTTGTTCTTCTGTTAATTTTCCTTCTATTGCTCTCTTGTTTTCTTCTCCACCTTCTTTTTCTTCTCCTTCTTCCACTTATCTACTTTATACTTTTTTTTTCAGTCTTAAAGGTCTATGTCCTAGATGTAAGATTTGTTTGGCCTCATGTATGCAATATTAATCCAAATGGTTAAATAAATGAAGAAAGTAACCAACAATAAAAAAAATTGATGGTAAAAAAAGAGACATCTTTACACACACATAAAAAGGTAATTTCTGTGCATTTCTTTTCTCTTCAAATTCCAATGTTTCATATAGCGTTTTAAGAAACATGCATTCATTCACCCAACTACCATTATTTTCACCTGACATACAAGTATTTGTAGTACCAGCTTGGCATGCGATTTTTGTTTTTGTGTGTGTGCCCTATAGGCTTGCATTGATTGGCCGTCTGTTGCTACCCGTCATCCTAATCCAGCCAGTAATGCTGCTAAAATCACGCTAACACAAACTTTACGCATGTTGTGTGAATCACAAGTAAGTCTGCTTCATGTTTTGTGCTCACATCTAGTGTGTACTTCGTACTTGTATCATATAAGCTGTTATTTTTGTGAGAGTTTTATTTTTGCAAAATGTCATTGTAGTAGAGATTATTTAATGGTCTATGGAATTGAGAGCCGGCTGCATATATGTGCAAACATGTAAATGTAAGTAGCCTGTGTTCATTATCATGAAAACAATTTGCTGAAATGAAACCTGCCCCTGTCATCTGCAAAAAAACATAGAATTATTGGCTGGCACATTACCTCAAGAGAAATAATTGATATAAATTCATTACATATTCCTAAGAATTTAGCTTTTTTGGAAAGACTGTTTCAGTGCTTGTTGAGTATTGTACAATTGTATATAATTTGCTTTGTGAGTTGTGACATCCAAACATTTTGTAGTTTGATTCAATGTTGCTCTTTATCAATGTTATGTACATGTATTACATTTCCGTAACAGACAGTGTATCAAAGTCATGTAACTTGTGAAAGTATAGCATTCCTTTTTTGAATGCTTTTTTATTATTTAAATTGTACTATCACTGGTGCTAGCCCACTTTGAACCAAGTGTGAAAACAAAGTAGGCTATTGAAGTTTAGTCCTCATAATATAGGTGGGGCTAAGACCCCCTGTAGCCCCACCTATAGTATGGGAATAAGGACAAATTTGCAAGTGTGAAAATCATAATAGGTACCTGTATTCTTTCTAGATACACAGAGTAAAAAGAGAGATACACTGTAAACTATACGAAGCTGTTATACTGTTTGGACATAATTGTATCAAATATCTTTCACTCAAAACCAGTCTGTCGGTTTAAAAATGCAATGTATCTCAATTTTTGTTTTTTAATCCAGCCCTCACATTTGTTCATTGTCTACTTTGTGTACTCACTCATAACATAAAATGCTATTTTCATCCCAGGTCAAAAACACCATCATGCTAGACAAAGGAGAGATGGGTAAGAACTTTCATTGTTTCAGAAAAGAAATAGCTTCGGAATTGTTTTCATTATATTCAATATTCCAATGCTCCAAGTACTTTTAAATATTACATTTACATAGCCTAGCCTAGCTTATATTTACAGTACAGTGTGAAAAACATTCAGAGTTTGGCTAATTTTAAATCAGTGGGCAGCAAATGCCAGCAATACATTGTCATTTACTGTTCTCTTTATATTGCTCTGCATTTTACATGTAGGTTCCCATTCATTTCATTGATACATGTACATGTACAATATGATATTAAGTCCATTCCTTCTTCAAGCATTTTTAGTATTAAAAAGACTTTTAAATAGAAGCTTCGATTCTTCAAAATAATAAAGCCTTCAAATGTTCATATTCTTCTCCTGATGCTCATACAGGTTGAAGATTCATTAAATGTACTTTTTCAAATACAATTTCTGTCAATAGTTGTAAGAAGGTTACTTCATTCTGTTATTAAGACAGGCTCAAATTTTATTTGACTTTTTTTAAATTTTTTTTTAATGTTTTTATGCTACTGCCGGGGTCTGATGGAAAGTAGTTTAGGATTGACTGACAGTTGTAACTTTCATTATGTACATGTACATTATTCATATGTTTAATTAATGGCTTTTCTTTAGACATTATTACATACAAAAGTTCTGTGAACATGTGATTTATTGTTTTTATTTAGACATTATTTTAGTTTTAAATTTCAGTCTGATTGTATATTCTTTTCGTTAGTTGAGTAATAATATACATTGTACAGTATGTCTGACTCTTTGAGTTATAACCTTGATCACCATTTTCTTTCCTTTTCCAGACATTGTCACAGCACCTTTCCCCATTTTCTATGAATTTCATGAAAGCTGATTGTTTGCACATCATACTGAAATATGTGTAAGCGTATTACAATGGACTGAAGAAAGTAAACAGAATTTGGAGCAAGAACGAAAAAAATAGTACTTTCACAGTTTACAGTGTACATTTATGAACATGCAAGTGAACAAAATAATGAGGTATAAATCAATGGAATCTGCAGACAGCATACTTTCAATTGTAGGCTATAACAATATCGCTTGCTCCACATTTTGTTACAGTTTGAAGATGTATGTCCATGTACACATAAATGTATGGCATACACATTCTCAAGCATATGATCTAAGTAACACTGGACTACACATATTTGTATTACAGATATCAATCTGGAAACAATGATGCAGTCTGTAACCATGGATTTAAAAATCATTTCAAAGATTGATTGGCAACTCTGACTTTAATGGAAAACAGCTGTCTTTGGTTTAAATTAAATTATATTGTATCAAGTCCAGTCCAGTTTGCACATTCTACATGTACATGTACATAAGCACCATGGCATAACATTGCCTATTACCATGTTTGTGAGATTGACATACATTTATGTGTTCATGTTCAAGTACATCTTCAAACGTTTCAGTTGTTTAACTCATCTCCCATGTATGTTATTCATCACATATTTTGATTTATTTCTGACATGCCTTTCATTGTGGATTCCATACCTACGTAAGTCATTTTGCACCACTAAATGCTTTTTTGCATTTTCTGAAAATGTTTTCAAGATTAGCTTGAAGTGAATAATATTTGTCTTTTTTTGTTTGCACTTAGTTTAACTTGTACCTCATATGAAGTCAATGCTAGCATTTAAGATCTGTATAGGCAAATATGAGAATGAATCAATAAAGAAATTTGAATTCTTGTGTATGCTTGGATACAGCAAATAAACTATTTAATGTGATAATCGTGGCCAAACTAGTGCAGATACTTCTAGATAATTCTCTCTTTTTAAGAATGTGCTGTTAGATTATTAAAATTTAGACTATGTAATCATTTAAAAAAGGAATACTCTGTTTGTATCAACAGTAATGCTTCTCCTTATTAAAATGCATGGCAATCCAATATCTCTTTGCTATAAACATCACAAGTGATTCACTTTTGCTTTATTTGTGCTTGCTTGCTTGCATATTGAATCTATATTGCAGAGAAAACAAATTAGTTTTGAGCCAGAGACTAGATTTCTTTACACACCCTATTTTAGTTTACATGTATCTTTCTGGTGTTTGATTATATATGCATGACAATTTGATGACATTTTATTTCTGTATAATAACCATTCTACTTGTTGTATTTAATACATTGCAGCTTCTTTTGATGGTAAAGACCGACTATGTGGTGATGTGGTTGCTGTATTAGGGTTCTTATGTAACAAGGTCTCAGAAACGCACAAGTAAGTTCTTTTCTTTTATTTTATGTGTGTCTTATTGATGATTATTCTTTTCTTTCTTCCCCTCCCATTCCTCCCAGTCAATCCTGTCATGAACCACCACCTCATGCTTCAAACTGTACTTCCTCCTGCTATGTCCCTTCCTTTACCTTCTGTGTTTTTCTATTTTTTTTCTATTATTTTTTATTATTTTCTTTAATTTACCCCTGTTATAAAATAGATAAGAACTTAAATATATTGGATCCTTTCAACTGGCAGCTGCAGAGTTATGGAACAAATTACCCAGTCATCTTAAGCAAGTTCAAAGACACATTTTTTGGTTTGTTAAAATAGTACAGTGTTATGACAAAGCAGTTGTTCTTTCTCTTCTCTTCCGTCATGTCTGCTATTATCTCTTTTTACTTTTTTTTTAGCGCATAGGGACTTAAATTTATTTTGTGATATGCGCTATATTAGAATAGTTTATTATTATTATTACTATTCTTTCTCCTTTTTAGAGCTGGAGCCAGCACCCAGAATCAGACACAATTGACCTTTGAACTGGAAGCCATCTTGGCAATGCTAAGCAACATGGAGCCTGGCCTGCGAGGCAGTTCGGCCTTCCAGAAAGTCCTCTGGTAAATACAGGAGCTTGTCTTATTCCAGTCACTCAAATTTCTGTATTTTTCTTTTATTTATGTGTGATTGCTCATGTGAATGAAAATGTTCAGTTGATTGCAAGTTTTATCTCATGGAAGATTCACTGTCGAAATAAAGAGCTACATTCCTGTATCGTAATAACTGATGGTTTCTGAGTACATAGTGTACAAAATACAAGTTGTAGGTCTACGTTGGAGTTAAAAGAAATCTTGCGTAGAAATGCAACTACTTTGATGTACAAAATTTGTTTATTTATACACTTCTGTGACTCTGTGTTTGATCCCTTGTACATAACATTTCACACTGGTTTGTTATTAAATCCAGTTTTTATTTTATCTTCCAAATATGCCATGAATACCAAATTAGATCTCTTTGAAAACCATTGTCTTCATCTGTGTTTCTGGTTTTGTTTGTTTGTTTATTTTGTTAATAAAACAGGCAAGAGTTGTGCCCCACACTCATAGCCGTCCTAGGCATCCCCAAAGACCAGAAATCCATCATCTCTTCCAGCTCATCCTCCTCCTCCTCCTCCAACCATCATCCCGATCACCATCATCCAAGTAAGTAAGGTTTTCCGTGCGGCCTCCTTCTCCTTATATAAAATAGGACAAATTAGGTGTTACTTAGATGAGAAACTGACAGAACGACTAGTTCTCAGTCTCATAATGTGTCATATCGATAATTGTAATGCTCTTCTCTACAATCTACCTGAAAATCAACTGAATCAAATCCAAAGAATCGAAAATTCTGCCGCACAGCCTGTTACGAGATCTCGTTCAAGTGAACATATCTCCCCTATTCTCAAAAACCATTCCTCACCATTCAACAAATACATGTAAATACTAAATTCTACGGGTCTCGCTCTTTTCAGATTGCATCAGCTGAACTTTGGAATAAATCTAAAAAACTGTGATACTGTCGACAGATTTAAGGCACGTTTTAAAACATTTCTTTTCAAAAATACTTTCCAATGTTAACGAGAGGAATTATGTTGAGCATATCTCACTCTTCTTATGTTACTCTATCCACCTTTCCTTCTTACTCTTTCTTTAATACAGCGCATAGAGACATATGCGCTGTATAAGTACGGTATATTATTATTATTATTATTATCCTCCTGGTCACCTAGCCACCAACCATCACCAAGAGCATGGCAGGGGGTCTAGCAGCGCGGTGTCCGTTCCCGTCTCCTTCCGCTCGGCCAGGCATGTCATCTACTGCATAGCCGGAGAACTGATCAGACTGGTGGGGTGCGTGGCTTCCATGAGGCCTGTGATTGGTTCGCTGCTTCACAGGATGCTGCTGTTCCCGCCCCCTTCGCAGAGGAACGAGGCCCTCAAGGTTCTCAAAGAGGTACAAGCAAAATATGATTCGAAAGCAATAAGATTTATACCCAAATTCATGTAAGATATCTGTATTCTTTTTGTTACATGGTGTACTCATTAGTGATACCAATATAGCTTAACACAAGTCTTGTTTAATATCTACTTACATCTACATATAGGTACTACCTTAAGTTTGTAACAGCACCAAAACAGATAACTGGTAACTATTTTGGTAAAAGCTATTGAAGAGATGAGTTTTATAAAGTGAAGATGAGAAAACAGAGCTAGTCATACCAACTTGTAACTATCGATTGAACATATGGTTTCAGTGAATATTATTTCCATCAAGTTTTTGTTAGTTTGTATACACTTTATATCTAAAGCCACCTTCTTTCTAAATGCAGTCCCATCAACAGAACCCAAAATGAGCTTTTAAAAATGGTAAAATATAATAGAAATCTGTTGTTTTGCACTCATGAACATATGAATGTACACTGAAGCTAGCCTCCTTTTTTTCCAGATTAAAAAAAAGAGACCTTTTATTAACTGGATCATTTCCCCCCCACCATAGATACTGTCTGCTCCGGGTCGGATCCTAGACCTAGCTGGACCAGCTATAGAGGGTGCTGAGATTACTAGCATGTCAAACAAGGACCACAAAGCAGACCTGGACCTAATCAAATTGTGAGTCTATATCTCAGCTTCTATACCTCACTACATTTACAAGCATTCAGAGAAGTGAATTAGAAGAAATGTCCATGTTTTATGATGTCATGAGCTTTCAGACCTGTGTGTCAAGTGGTCAGTTATTTTATGTGCGTATTTATAGTGTACACCACTTAACTACGTCATCAGTACCTCTACTACAAATTGACCATGTTACACATATTTTTTATGTAAATGCTACGGTATTACTTGTAACCCAAACATGCATTCCTCCCCTCATTATGGATTATACCTTTTCCTAATTTTACTGCAATCATCTACTTCTTTCTTGGACAAAACATAGCCATCTGAAAACTTTTCAATTTCAATTTAAGACATCCATCCCAACATCTAACTCTTCAAAAGTGCCCTTTAAATAACCACAAAATAATGACAGTCTGATATATCTTCCTCTATTTTTGTTTGGGTTCAAGGCTCATGGATGGTATATCTGAAGCATCCGGTTGCCATGAGGTGTGCCTGTCTAGCATCGGATGTGTGGGGGCGCTGTTGGCTTCGCTGGAACAGATCAGTCATGGGAAAGGAATGGGCCAATGGCAGGCAGAAGAGATCGTCAGGAGAGCCAAGGAAAAAGAAGAAGAGAACAAGAAAGGTTAGATTAAAGAGATTGATATGCTGTGTTGCAGATGCCCTGTGGCTGTCGTGTGATAATTCCTTAAAGCCCATCTGCACTAGTTTGGCCGGGAGGGATTAGACCTCCCTGCATGGTCACTGGCAGGTGGCTATCCCATTAAATCAGCTCTCAATTAACATTAAAAAAGGGGGACCATTGATCACCGATTAGGCATTGTTTGCTATATAGATGGTGCAAGTAGCTATAAGTAGTGCAGTGCATGGGGCTTTAAAACAAATATCATTTGAGGATGATTTTGTGTTTGCACCACAAGCTTTCACAACTTTGTAGCTTATAGTCTTGCGTACCATTTTAATACACAGAGCATTTCAAAGTACTGTGTTGTGTACAGGAAAAATATATATTTCTCCATATGCATAATTGGCTATACATGAATATATTGAATGATTGCTTAGTGATGATTTTAATGCAGTTTGAGATATATAGAACTATAACTTCATGGTCTTATTCATTTTGAGATGTGTGACATGAATCCTGCATGCTAATGTAGAATTTTTGTCATTACTTGGGGGGGGGGGGGGGGGGAGTCTGCTTTAGTATACAGATTATTTTTTAGGGTCAACCATTTGAGTCAAATGTAATCTTAGGTTATGGGCAACTTTATGTATTCTAGCGATGTAAAGCTAATGGGGAGGGGGGATTGGTCTCTCCTTGGATGACAATGCTTTAAAGACATTGGCCTGCTATTAGTATGTATTTTTGAAATCCTTTTACTGACTTATTAATAACAGTTACAACCGTCACATTTCAGAAATGGAGCAAGAACTGGATGGACTACCTTGCCTTGCACCAGAAAACCTTCATACCAGCTTCCCGCCAGAGCGTAAACAGACGCTGCTGGAACTTGCAGGAGCCTACAGGTCCGTCACAGGAGACGAGGACAGGCCGGGTGAAGGAGTGGACAGGATCGGACTGCCGAACAGAGATGGAGAGAGAGAAGAGGATGGGGATCTGCAGGAGGTGGATCCCATCACGCCCAGAGGAGGATGCGACAATGGAGATGGATTGGAAGAAGATGGAGGGAAGGAGGAAGAGGTGGTGGATGAGGAGGATCCGGTCGCTCTTGCTGCAGCTGCTTTCGCTGCCGACGACGATGATACACAGGACGATGCTGTGGATGATGCTACCAGTGATGCAGTCCAGGATGAAGCAAGGGAGGAGGCAAGAGGCAAAGAAGAGAAGGAGGAGGGGGAGGAGACCAAGCAGGTTGCAGGAGAAGGGGGTGAGGAGGACAAAGAAGAGCCTTGTGAAGATTCAGGAGAGGATTCACCTCTTATTTCTCCGGACACAGATCTCAAGAGCAGTGACCAGTGTCCTGAAGCAGATACCCAGACTTCAGAGAATGAGAAGAAGGAAGGAGAGAAAAAGGAAGAAGAGAAGGATGGGGCAGCTAAGGGATCATCTCTACCAGGAAGCCCATCGGCCGCTGCAGAGAAGGTCAGAACTCTTTGATTTTTTTTCTCTGACTATTCACTTTCTGTTCATTCTATGCTGAACATGTAAATATGGAGCTGTTATGTATTTTACACAGATTAATTGTTATCTTAAGAACTATGTACTTACTTTGATTGATTGATTGATTATATTTCATTTCATATAACAATCGTTGGCACAATAAAGAACATAGTTGACAAAGTAAGATCAAAATTATGAAATGAAACAGGAACCTACTGGAAAGCATAGCTACATGTACATGGCCATTATGATCTTCTTCTTTCGTGTTCATCATCTGATCTCAATTGTTCTGCCAGGCTTTTTCACACCGAAGAGCCTTTGCTGCCACTAGGTCTTCCAGGCAGCATTATGATTGACATTATGATTGGCTCATTCCATAGTCTTTTCCTTTCTTGTTTGACAGGCTGCTCTTCTCAATGCCAAGAAGGAGAAAGAAGCTGCCCAGGACTTCGCTGATGCCCTCCTTGCCATGCTGCCTAGGTTTCTAGTCATCGATGATGTGATGGATGTTGATAAGGCCATTCAGCTCTTTGCCTCCAGATATGTGATGGGTAAGCACAGGAAGAAATAGAACAGTTCGTAGTTAGCACATGGTTCAGATTACCCCCAAATATCCACAGATTTTTTAAACATAGATAAATCCCACTTTGTGCCTTTGGAATAATCACAGCTAAAGTCATGGAGGTGATTCTATGTTTGCCCTCTTGTTTTTAGACATTTTTAAATTGATCATATTGCATTTCCAATTATCTTGCTCTGTGCAGGCTATACCATGAAGAAGACCGATGCAGAAGATGACAAATCTAACAAGCTGAACCTGACCCCAGTCATCAATGCTGATGGTATCTATGTCGCTACTTATGCCTGTCTGCTACTCAACCTCAAACTTGTGAGGAGCGATCACTACCAGAACCCTGCTTCCCTGCCTCTCACTCAGGTGAGTTATGTCCTTATGGCATGTGTGCTCCTGGTGCATTTATACACAGAACAACCCAATTGAATTGCTGTACTGTGACAGAATGAAAGTGGGTTTATACCATAAAATAGTAACTAAACATGGTTCACATTTACATAATAGGTAACCCAGGCTTAATTGCATTAAGATTGGGTTAGGGTAAGAGTTGCAATTGGGATTTTGGTTAGATTTATGATTAGGGTTAGGTTTAGAATCAAGATAAGAGTTAGGCTTAGGACTAAGATTAGGGTAGGATTAGCTTTAATGTTGGATCCAGGAATCAAGTTAAGAATTCATTAAGTGTAGGGAATTTCTGTAGAGCAACTGACACAGAAGCATTTTGTCAAACAGCCACATATTGGCATGCCTCCTCCTCAAGATTAAACTAGTAAGAAGCAATGACTATCAAAACCTTGCTTCTCTGCCTCGCACACAAGTGAGTTACATTCTTACTGCCGTTCCATTTAGGAAACCCGTAGCATGTTGCACTATTTGACAAAAGGATGCAAGTGATATTTTCAGAATTTGTTATTTTAGATTCAGTATTGTTTATTATATTTTATATATCTCCAGAAACAATTCATAGATAGCGTGCACTACAGTGGAGTGTTAGTCTACCTGTCAGCCACTTGGTTGGGTGAGCTGTACAGGATAATAATTACAAGGAACCTCCTGCAGGAAGGAGGCTACCAGCCTGCCATGGAACACTGTAACCGGGCTCTCATCTCCATCCTGACAGGTGAGAAGAAACTTGTTAATCATAGATGGATCATGATGAAGGTGGTGATGATGGTAGTGGTGAGAGGGGTGACAATGGTGGTGGGCGTGGTGGTGGTAGTAGTGGTGGTAGTGGTGGTGGTGGTGGAGATGAAGTTTAGGGTGGTGGTGTTCGACGATTTTTATGATGTGGATATTGATGGTGGTGATGAAGATGATGAGGTTGGTGAAGGTGATGATGATGTTGATCTTGTTGTTGCTTTTATTTTTGTTGATAAAGGTTTTGATGAGACGGTTTCAGCTTAAGTTTGTGGCGATGATAATGAGGTTGATGGATGATGGTTATGGTTGTGATAGGGATGACACTGGTTGTGAGGGTTTTAATTGTTGTAATGGAGGTGATGATGATGATAATGACTGTAATGTTTAGTTTTATTAATAGTATTACTATATTTTGTATCATTTTGCTATGATGATTACATTAGTAGAGATCAGGGTTCCTGTGATGATAGAGACAATGACAACACGATGCTGGCGAAGATGATGGTGAGGGGTGTTGATAAAGATGCAGATTGTTGATGTTCATCTATACTCCCAATTGTGATGTCAGTTGTGATGATAGTGGCAATGTGTGAGAGTAGAGGAAGCATTATGACAATGATGATGTTATACAATAATGCACATGTGTGAGTGCATTATGGTCGATGCAGCACATGAGGGTATTCACTATTGTGCAATACAACTCACGAGGCGTATAGCCAAGAGTTTTTTGTGCCATTGTAAATACCCAAATAGCGCTACATCGCCATAAGGTCACAAACGAAAACCTGTGTATTATTTGTTTTATAAAATGGGTGGACAATCTTACTTAGCAAGGCCATAAGATGTCTCCCCGCAACCTTCATCCAAGGATATTATCACCAAAATGCACCCCATGCAGATAGTAAAAAATAATGCACGGTCACGTGATCCATTTTGACGCTTCTCATTGGCTACATTCATGATAACAATAGAAGTTACCTGTATAGGAGAGCTTGTTGAATATTCTGTGTCCTCTTCCCTTCAGACCTTGATGGATTAGGAAGCCAGGAGCTCGGTGGTCAGATGCTTCATGATGCTCCTGAATACAATCAAGGGATCGGAACCCTACTGGTCAACAACTCCAACCTTGAAGGATCTGCAGGTATGATAGTGATTTCATTTAACCCGTTGACTTCTGAATTCTTCCATTTCTACATGCTTTAATACAGGAGCCATCTAGTTCTGGTAGGCAATGTGTTCACTTGACTGCTAAAGAAGCAAATATTGTATATTATGGTTGTAGGTAAGCAGCCAGCAGACCTATTGCTTCAAGTCCTTTCCAGTGGTAATTAATAATTAATGCCAAGTGCATCAACTTGGCTTCTAAACCTGGGCCTCCTGGCACCAAGATCCCTATTCTACAACTAGGAGCATGCCTTTCTAATTACTAATACCAATCCTTTTGTATGGGTAGTTCTCATTCTCCAAGCACTTACGTTATATCAAGCTTCTAATGTAGATTGTTTCCACCAAGAACCTGACATTGATAATCCTTTTTTAATCCTTCACTGTGCCATTTTCTAATAAATCTATATTTTACAATGTAAATGTAACATTTAAACTTCTGAGGGTCTAGATAATTAGTGACTCACATGTCCCAGGTTCCTGTTACTATCAAACCATGTATCAATGTAACTATAATTCACTTGCAATTAACATCTACATGTACCAACTAATACATTTTTGCAGGTGAGGTGTTTGCACGAGAGCTCCTGACGACCTTCTGGAGGCGTATACTGTCGATCCTGTCCATCCCGCTCTCCTCCAAGCACACCCAGGTAGGCGGTCTGGCCTTCCTGCTGGGCAGTGAGGGGAGCAGCAGCAAGGAACAGAACTCCAGGGACAGGGATGCCATCTGTCTGAGTCTGGATGGTCTCAGGAAGGCTGCGGAACTCAGCTGTACACTTGGTAAGACTAGACCAAGCTGTACAATATATATATATATATATATGTGTGTGTATATATGCATATAAACCTAATAGAGTTTGTAGATCTCTCCTTGCAAACTGTCTACATGTACTTATTTTTTTTCTACTAACCTTACCTGTACTCCGATGTACAGCTTAGCTAGACATCCAGTCCCAGTGACAATCCCACCCCTGACTCCAACCTGCTTGTAATCCTGGGAGAGTTGTGAATCTATTATCATGCCTTTTCTGCTCCTCATAAATTTACGTTTTTGTTCCCAAATGATCTTAGTTGTAGGCCTCCAGACCAGTTGTGCAGCCGTCTTCGCCCATCTGAGCGAGGCCTCCTGTGCAAGTGATAATCAGACTCCTGGCGCCAACCAAATTTTGTTCCTAAATGATCCTACTTAAACCCTGCTTGTAATCCTGGTAGAATTCTAAATTTATTACCATATCTTTGTGCTCCTTGTAATATTCAAGGATTTGTTCCCTAATGATCTTTAATACTTGTAGGCCTCCAGACCCGTTGTGCAGCTGTCTTCGCCCAGCTGAGCGAGGCATCCTGCGCAAGTGACAATCCCACTCCTGACGCCCATCCTGCGGAGACGTCCTCCAGGATGGCAAGCCTCAGGGGCAAGCTGGGCAAGGGGCAGGGGATGAGGCTGCATGCTGCCCATGTCCTCAGCATGGACGCACTGCTCTCCATGGGCCTGGAGATGGGCAGCCATTCTGCAGAATGCTGGAGCCATGTCTTCAGGTAGGGAAATAGCCTTGATCGATTAATATCACCGTGGACTGCAGTCAAATTTGTTATAGTATTCCCCTCTACATAAAGATCACCTGAATGATGTGGTTCCTTAATTGTTTCCTCAAAGAGAATGTTTAAATGTTGATTGATATTATATAACCTATCTATTTATCTATTTCTGTTTTTTCTTGAGGTCATACAGAAAAAAACAACACTATGTTAGGATAAACTGTAATGGAGTACAATTTATCACTCTACTTAAATCACATGGTGTAGAAAATATTACAGCATACATGTACATTTATATGGAGATGTAATGTGCATGTATCTTCATCTTTATTGATTTTTCAACAGGTGCTGTGCCTTCGTCTCACAACTGGAACACACGCAATTCAGCAGCACAGAAGCCCAACCCTCAGTCACCCCGATGCCCAACGTCAAAGAATCCACTCGGCCCATGGAACCCATGGAGGAGGCCATGGCAGACGAGCTTGACCTCATTCCCCCGTACATGTCGGGACACATCCCCATAGCCCCTCCCCCTGCCGCCCAAGCCCCGCCTCCATCGTCATCGGGGATCGTCGTGCAAGAGTTCATCAAGAAGGAGATGGAGGAGTTAGGATTTGAGATTGGGTCAGCCAAGGGTGGTCTGCTCAGTGTGGCCAAGGCTGCTAAGGTGGTCTGTGGACTTTCTGCTGGAGTTGACAGGTACGCAACAGGAACATGATGCTACTGCATATAGGTGTCTGATATTTTCACTTTTCAACAATCAATTTGGGGACTAAGAATTCTAAATTTATTACCCTTGAGTTTATTTTTGCATAAGACGCATTTTAAAAGTAGATTTCCTTTGATTTCACTAGTAATACCATCTGTGAATATCTTGAAATCAAAACTGAAAGCGCATCTTTTCAATTAACTGTAAATCTAAGCATATCAGGAGTTGGTAATGAGGATTAGTGCCTAGCCAAAGGGTATGAGCACATTGACTTGGTTTTGAATCCGAGACGTTCCGGTTACGACACCATTGCTCTACCACCAAGCAATCGCGCCTCCCCACTTTTTATAGTCATTTATTTAGTTTTTTTCTTGAATTTATACTCTCTATTCCTCAGATTATTTGATGATGCTGCATCCAGTCTAAACCTCCACGCCCTTCTGGGTTTCTTGCGCGAGCTACGGCTTGCCTCCCAGGCCCAGCTGTACCGCTGCTCCCAGTCACCTTCATCTGCCAAGGGCGTCGGTCCCATGGGGGAGGATGCTGCCGGTCATACCCTAGCTGACGACCACAGCATGATCACCCCTACCTCGCCCAGTAAGTCCCTCCCAACGGTGGGAAGGGCAGAGACGTCCCTGCTGCTGTTCAGGTTGGGGGATGTGATCCTGAAGTGCGTGAGGCATCCCAGTCGCCCCGTGATCCACATGATGAAGGCCTGGAGTGTCGTCGCCCCTCATCTCATAGAGGTGAGATTAACCAGTAGTTAAAGGGGGTGAAGCACGGCAAATACTGGTTGACGCCATCTACATGTATGACTTCCTTCGGACAACTGCATGTAAACCAATGGACTTAAATAACGGTCAGCGCGCGCTAGCATTTGCGGAACAGACCAAAGTTCTCCTCAAGCTTCGGTTTTCCATATATTGCAAGCACATGAATAATATGGTCGCGCCATCCGTAGTCGTATTATTCCCGATTGGCCCGACAAGACACAGTCTCGTCATGCTACACCTCCTTTAAAATGGAGGTGATGGTGGTAGTTGTGATGATGCTGATAGCGGTTGTGGTGACAGTTATATTAATACTAGTGACAGTAGCATGAGTAGTCATCTATTAAGATTGTATTTTCTGATTAATAATGTTTGAATTCCCATGTATTAGCCAAGTTGCAATGGAAACAGTCAATCACTTCCCTCCAACCAAGTACCATTTACTAGATACACATATATCAGTAGTAGTAATTATTCACATTCACAAGCTCTTTTGTTAAATGTCATTATCTGTACTTTAAGCTAAAAGAACTTGTGAATGGTTTTAAAAACCAGAACAGTGTACATATCGAGGGGTCAGTGACACAAAGACATAACTTCATTTTGGCCATTTTGAGAAAAAGTGGTTTATGTGTCACTGGGCACTCTTGAGGAGTTAAGTCTATGTTTCACTAGCCATTGACTTCAATGGGGTGTTGGGTGGAGTTAAAGTCTTTGTGTTTCCTGGAAAGCCCACATTTTTCTGAACATTTAAAAAAAAATATGGAGTTACGTCTTTGTGTCACTGACCCCTCAATATTTACCATGACATTCTCCTGTTTATAGGCAGCATGCCACAAGGACCGGCATGTGTCCAAGCGAGCCATCGACATCATCCACGATGTCCTGACGGAGGTGATGATGTCGAGCCAGGAGCTACCCCACTTCAACTTCCATGAGGCTCTTCTCAAACCCTTCGAGAGTCTGCTGAGGCTGGAGCTCTGTGACAGTGATGTCCAAGATCAGGTAATAGCTGCAGTTATCTACATCTACCACTCTCAACCCAGGGAGCGTTTCACAAAGATCCTAAGTTGAACTTATCTCTAAGTTGGACTTAACAATAATGGAGAGCCGTTAGCATCTTAGATACTGTAAAAATGCAGGGTGATATAAAAACAGGCCCAAAGATTTAGAGTAGTTGTTTGATTTGTGCAATTTCATTTACCAGCCTTGAAAAACAAAACAAACAAATGTAATCTTTTCGGCAAAAAACAATATTGTTAACAATTTATTTCTTAATGCTAAATGAAAAAAACATGTTTTATACTGCTAATTGGTTTTGCATTATGTTAGTTGTGAATACATTGTCATATGGTATAAATTCCTTGTGAGGTAACACTGGTACAGTCAAACCTGTCTATATCGACCCCCCCCCCCCCCAAGGGATACACAAAAATTGGTCTTTGTAGACAGATTCCTTTAGAACATGTTTCAATAAGAAACCATTTTTCAAGGGAAACAACAAATGTGGTCTTTGTAGACAGGTGGTCACTAAAGCAGGTTTGACTGTATAATCTTTTCATCCCTGTCAGGTCGTCTCTTCAATATGTGAGCTCGTTGAGGGGTCCTTTTCAAACATCAAATCTGGCTGGCGCCCTCTATTTGGAGCACTGCGAGCGGTGCGCATGCAGCCCCATCAGCATCATGAATCGGACGATTCACCGGACAGAGCGGAACATCCGTTGGCCCCGGTGTGCAACGTGTTTGAAGCTTTCCTCAACACCGATAATGTGACTGTGTTTGCGAATGCTGCCATCGACTGCATACTGTGTCTTCTTAAGTTCGTCAGGGGTGGAAGTGAGTTGAAACTGACGTGTTTATACAACAACGATATTTGGATGTAAACTCAACAACTTGTTAACTGGTATCTTTTAGAAAATGTGATAGAAAGAAAAATAAGATCGAAGATACAAAGAATGAAAAAGATAACTTTGCATAGATGTCCACAGACAATGAATAGAAGAATCATGGAGCATGATAGTTTATTTTAATGATTTATGATAGCTAGTAACAAGTGCAGAAGTGGAATGTTCTAGCCAGGTGTTCATGAAGTGAGATAGAATACAAAAAGCAATAAAAGCTAATGATTTTCTGATGAAAACCCTACCTTTACAAGTACATGTATGTGAATTTGATGAGTTATCAGTACTAATATTGGTTGAAAGTAGAACATTAAGATGAATACTGAAACAAGGAAACAACATTTTTAAAAAGCTTTTTCTGAAGGAACCTTAACTGTTATCTAAGCATGTAGTTCCATTATAACTCCACTCCTGCCTTTACCATTAAAATGCATATTTTGTTATCATAAATGTTTATTTCAAGACAATGCTGGTATATCAGAAACCAGCAGTGAGGCTGAAGAAGGTGACGGTAGCGGCTCTCAGGCCAAGCCCTCATCCCCACAGCAACGACCCCCAATGACCTACGGCGTCTTCGACCTCTGCTTCCCCGCGCTCAACTACCTTCACCGGTGCCACAAGATTCTTGCCTCCATTCACCAGATGCCATCCTGCCCGATGTTCAGGGGAGCACATTCCATCAGGCTGGTAGCCAGGGAGAGCTTTCCTGCAGGAGAACTGTCCCCGCAAAGGTTAGCTACTGAACATGGATTGGCATTCATTTGAATCCAACTTGCTCAATCTGTACACGTGGTCCACTATGATAATAATAATGATTATAAGAATAAGAATAATATGTCTTGTTTATCAAGGGTAGCCTCATCAGTATTAATACTGTTCTCCCTGATGGCCCTGCAATCATATTATTACCCAGGATTTAGCCAAGTTCCATGATAAGGTGCTCAAGCAATTAAAGTAACACCTTCCATTGTCGGTAACTTGATATTCTCTATAATATAGAATTGAGCAAGGGAACCCCATAAGATACCAAGATGATGCATGAAACTGGGCACAACTCCATGCTGCTGTTTAGTAGGTGGTAAAACAACAACATGGCTGATATCAGGCAGTTTGGGGGAGTTGCGTGTTTGTAATAAGTTGAGGCAAAAGGATTAAAATGAACAATTCATATTTCGTGAACAAAATGAGTTTTTTTTCAGTCCTTCATCTATATGATGTGTTAGGCAATTCAAGTTAGTGATAGAAGTAAAGAAGATTTCAATTAGGAAACCTATACCAACTTCTCTAGGAATAGATTGACAGTAGCATTTTTTTCTCTTGGGCTTGTCTAGGTCCTTTCCTCTCCCAAGCTCTCCCACATCTCCCAGAAATGGAGGGCTGTCATCCCTCGGTGTGGATGATGCGCTCTTCCAACCCATCGCCATGGAATCGGTGGACGACTACACAGGCATCATCCGGGTGTGGTTCCTTCTGCTGGAGGGTTTAACGGGAGCAGTGGCCCTCTGCCCTAGACGATACCAACCCCCTACTCTGGAGCTGCTCTTTGAACTCCTGAGGGCTATGGCAGTCAATCCTGGTAAGGAGATAGTTGAGCACTAGTTGTGTTGATTTGATTTGAAGTGATTTAACTTTTGGCAACATAGTAATTAACAATGATGAATCTACCACAAACCTACTTTTTTTTTTTTTTTTTTTAAATTCATTCTCTACATTTAGCTTCTTTTAATGGAAAAAGATTCAGTAAGAAATGATATTGCTTTTGTGTAAAGCTCTTCTTTGACTGGAATCTTTAGATAGTAAAATTGCACATGGATTCTAAATTCCTTATTGCATTCGACAGATAAATTTCTAGAGAGCTTTGGTTTCCTTTATTTGACAATTTAGGTCATCCATATTCTCTATTTTCTCTTTGGCTCAGGCCCCATGTTTGGTGTCTACGCCGTGACCGAGCTGCTCCTGCCCATGATGCACTCCTGGGTCCGTCGCAACCGCCACGTCCACTCCACCTGGGACGCCACCACGGCCAACTTCAAGCAGGCATGCGGCCTGGCAACCGACCTGGTGGTGGAGCACCTGACCCAGGAGGACACTCAGGGGAACTCCCAGTCGGACACTCAGGGGAATTCCCAGTCGGCCGGTAGTACGGATGGGGTAGAGGATATCCCACCGCTGCCACCGGTAAACGGCCGCTGCCTGATGCTGAAGCAGATGCTGGACATCCTGGTGGAGTGCATAGGGCAGTCCAATGAATCAGTGGCCAGGCTAGGATGCTCCTGCATCAGGTAGGTTGCTCCAAAGACATATTCAATTATTAAAGCCTGTCTATACTAGTTTGGCCAGGAGGGTTTAGACCACCCAGCGTGGTTACTGACAGGTGGCTATCTCATCAACTCAGCTCTCAATTAACATAAGAAAAAGAGGATCATGGGGGACCAATGGGCACTGCTTAGGCATTGTTTCCTAAATAGAGGGAGCAAGTAGCTACAAGTAGTGCAGTGTGGCTTTAAATCAAAAGCAGCACAGTTGAGAGATTTGGAACTAATGATATTAGCATCTTCTTAGTTTGGGTTATCACACAAACAGTTTTTTTTTCTGCATGCTTTACCTCTGTTGATATCAGCTGTAAAAATTCTTTAATCATGCAGATTGAATCATGAGGTTGCTTCATTTTTCATTTAGATTGAATGTGCTGCAGATTCATTCCTTTATGATTTTTAATGATAACTGTAAAAGGAGATATTTGCATGATAGGAAAAAAAATATGCATAATCATTTGATACCAATTTATCAATCACTTAGTTTCCATTCTTGAATCTTTCTCATTTTTAACAAATATCATCGCAGACATCTGTTACTGAGTGCAGGTCCTAGTTTCACCCATGACATGTGGACTGTGGCCTGCAATGGCATGCAGCGAGCTGTGGCGACCAGCCTCCGAAGCATCAGGCAGCTCATGTCCTGCTTCCAGTCCGGTTCAGACGACTTCATGGGCGATGTCTGCCCTGTCAAGGTAGCCGCTCGCAAGGATGTGACGGATATGGAGTACCTCAGGCTGCAACAACTTGCACAACAGGTGAAACCATCATATATGAGACCTGATTATATATACTGTCAGTTAAAAAGTAAATTATTCATAGCAAGGTTTGTAATTTTTCAATTATGTGACAAACTAATTTGTCCCGATTTATGTTCTTGATAATGTGACATATTAAAGCTTATATCTAAAAGTATCCAACAAAGGCCCTAATTCAACCATCCACCATTCATTCTTGAGTTATGAAATACAAACAAAACATCAAATTCACAAGGGGTATGAATTCTTCAGGTGTAAAGTGTATTTATGTGCACATGCAAGACAGGGTGCCCTTTTGATCCTGCCTCTGCTACATAGGTCTGGAAAAGTCAAAATGTACAGGAACCTGTTCATTGAGTATTGATACTCTGCTAGCAATACAAATGAATGATAAAGAAGTCACAGAGCATTATTGTTTGTTTATAGAGTAGTTAGCAAATACCTTGCTTGACCTTTTATTCAATTTTCCTAAATCATAACCTCCTGTTGTCTGTAAGACTAAGAATTTATTGATTTAAGTAAAACGTCAAAGTTTTGCGACTGAAAACGTCTCACTTACAGATTGTGCTGTGAATATCACCAATGATTTTCTCCATTACATGTAGGTATTCCAATTGGATTCCCAGCGACCTCTTTCCATGGAGATGACCCCTCAGGATGACCCGAGGTCATTCATCTTTATCATCTATCCTCCTGATACGGACCTCACCACCAATATTGATCAAATTAAATCCAGGTACAATATAAATTTCTCATGATTTCCTATGGAATAAGAAGCTACCATTTTTTAATGTATAATCATGTTCATTTATGATGATTTTATTAGAAATACAAAGTATTTTAAATGATTTTGTCTCCAGTATCTCTGGAATAGGACTCATAGCCCTAGGTACTATCCCATATTCTGTCTTAACTTATACTATATGTATTGAGTAAAATCATTAATTGTCAAGTAAATGCTTATTCTGTAGGAAGAAATTTATCAATGTTTTTGTGCATCCTGTGGAAGTTGAACCTTGATAACAATTGTATTCAGAGCTTTATTTAGTATTTTGTATGTGTTTGTGTTACTCTTTAATGGGGTTAGAATATTTATGAATGTTAAATTACATGATCTAACTTTGTTTTCTTCTCAGGGTGTCTTTCCGTGGTATAGTCCTCGGTCTGTTGGCTCATCAGCTTTTAGTTCAGACGCTAGGTACCATCCTCCTCCATGGCTCTGAGATTCAAGTCTCTGGTGAGCACACCGCCATCTCCACCACTAGCCTGCCATCAAAGCTGAGCCCCCACGATGGCGCGGATGGCCCCACCTCCCCCACTACCAACTCCAGTAAGGTTCCCCCGTTCGACTCTTCGCTACCGGGCCTCCTGGCGTACCTCTCGCCCCGAAACCTCTCTCTCCTCCTAGAGTGCTTTGTTCAATCCTACCAGATTGCCTGTGAGTTCAACAGCAGGCCAGGCTTGAAGTTTCTCCTGCAGAAGGTAGCCAGGTTTGAGGTGGCTGCCAACCTGTACTGGCAAGGGGCCATGAGCTTTACCTTCTACCTCCATACCCTCCTGGAGCTCTGCCACCACACCCCTCGCAATAAAATGGAGGCGGCCCACATCAAGGGGATCATACGGGCATTGTGCAGGCATGAGGGTAGTCCTGAGCAAGTCACAAAGTTTGGAGAAGGGGACATGGGTCCAGCAGAAGAGACGACACCGAGCACTGCGTCTCACAATGGAGATAACCCTCGTCAGCGATCAGGAACTTTGCAGAGTAGGGGTAGTGTCAGCAGTGTGAGCAGCGTGGACAACTTGCACCTGAAATGTGACTTGACCTTTCACCCTAGCTCCGTGGGTGATCTCGATTGGCTGATTAAGCGGCTTCATGGTATCTGTAATGATGTCTGTGCCTCCTTCATTCAGCTGCATGTTACCCCAAATTGTGGTACGAACGAGGCCCCTCTGTCCTCAGACATGGCTCTCTTTTTCTTAGTGGCACCAACTACGTCACCTAAAGAAAGCCGGGACAGGATGTTCACCTTTGAACTTGAGGATGATCCTCTGTCTGATGGAGACATTGATGATGACGAGGATGATGACAAGGATGATGACAAGGAAAGGGAAGCCAATGGCGAAACAAAACAGAGCAGGCAACCCCGAAGCAGTCTTCCAAGAGCCAAAGGTTTCAAATTCGCCTCCCATTGGACTCCTAATGTCAAGTATGGGTCGGAGGTCAATGGCGATGTCAGGGAGCATGAGGTCAATGTGATCGAGCAGCGCAAGAAGATGTTACAACAAGGAAGCAGTGGGGAAGAGGAAGGGCAGATCTACACAGTAGCCACCAAGAAGGCCATCAAGAGTCTCATGCAGGAGTACAAGAAGCGTAAGCTCCACCACTCCCGCTCCGTCTTCGTCAAGAAGCCCACCTTCAAGGAGCAGATGTACGGCCGCATCAAGGCCAAGGAAGCGGCAGCCAAGCTGACGCCGGTGGAGCGCCAACGCCGCAAGCAGATCCAGGAGGAACAGAAGTCGTCCATCCTGCAGGACGGAGAGGCACAGATGCAGACGTGGGGCAACATGCTGGGCACAATGCTGAAGCTCCTACAGCTCCTACCGGACGAACAGTTCAGCGCCTTCCTCCCAGCCATCTTCCCTTGCATCAACCAGCTCGTATGTCATGTGACCAATGATCAGGTCAGGCAAGGGGTCATGGAGTTCATGGACAGGGTCGCACGCATTCATGGAATCGTCTGATTCCATGTTACACTTGCAGATTTTTCAAATGTACACTGTACTTTAACAGTTAATTACGAAACAAGTAGTTTTCATTGACTGATGACTATGTAGATTTGTTGTTCTGAATAGCTCTGTACTTACTTTTTCTTAAGGTTATTAAAAAATTGCTTACTTTTTCTTAAGGTTATTTATTTGTTTTTTTTATGTGTGTAGATTACTACCGTATAGGTTAATAGAGATTTTGCCTCTTTCATCTTGACATTACTTCAATCTTATTTCTTATGCTGTTTATTTATATTGTACTATATTATATTATTTAAAATATATTAAGTAGATCTTTTAAAGTAAAGTTTAAGAAGATCTGAGAAGATTATAGCGAAGAAAAAAAATAAGTGGAGCAGGCAAATTGTCTCATGATCATCAATGTACATTTATTATTCAAACTGTATTTCGTTTTGTGGAGGATTGAATACAGTGATCTGTTTTATTTTACTATACTATCCTGTGCATCATTCTTAGAAAAACCTTGAAAAAAGAAACAGTATTTTGATTCTGCTGTGCAATATAATGATACATTCCATAAGAAGTCATAAAACAGAAAATCAGGCCAATCATTTTAATAATGAGTGCAGTTATTAACAAAACAGCTATCAGACAATTCATTAATGTATCCCAAATTAAGGCAACCTATATTGCTTACTTTGAAAAATTTGTTGTCATTGAATTTACTCAGATTTAAGATAGTTTCAAAAAGCAAGTTTTCTATTGAAAAGGGCACAAGTGTAGATGTGCAGTATTCTAATTCTCATTTGATAGATTTTAATTTATTTTCAGCTGTTTTATTTTGCTACTAGTAAGAGGCTGATATATTACATTACAAATAGACTTAACATCATTTTAGAGCAAGGGAAAGGTATTCAAATTTGTTAGAGAAAATGCATGTCTATATCTTGGAAACGAGCATTTTTTAATCTGTAAAAGAAACAGATCTATGTTTGCATTTAGAGTTAGAAAATTCCACAAATTTACACGCTACAATGTGCATGAATTTGGTTTTGATTATATTTGATTTTATGACATTACTTTGTATTTGCTTGACTCTTGAACAGCTTTAGTTTTAGATTAGATTAGCATAATTAAAGGATGTATAAGTTGTGATTTAACGAAACTTATTTGTGTATTAGATAATCCTTTTTGGGTAGATATAAGGAATAAGCCTTCCCTTTGAACTTCCATTTAAAAAAAAAAAAGGTTTACTATCACACTATGGTGAAAATACTATATTTCTAATTATTTCTGAGTATGGACTATTGTAACTAACACCTAACATTATACATATTTGCCTACACATGGTTTCTACAGAAATTATTGGCCAGGAATCATCTTGATTGTTTTCATAATTATACCCAAATCAACGCTTTGAATACATTTATTTACATAACGGCATGTGCATGTATTGACAGCTAATATTTTCATTGACATCTAGGATATTATCTGTATAAAATTATGTACACTTGAAATATTGTATCAAACCATATTATGTTCATGAAAATGTCTGATGAAAAAGAAAGAAAAAAAAAAGATGCAGATACCAATAAATCAAACCAAATCTAACCTTGATTACATTATTTTGAAATAATGTACATTCTTCTGGTATAGATATAAATAAAAGTACATGTACTATAAAATACATGACTTCGATCTTTGTGGCTATTATACACAATTGTGCATTATGTACAGGCACATATAGGGTAGTGAATACATTTCAAGGAGAAACGTGTTACTTTGTTCAAACTCCACCATAAAAGTATGGTACATGTGGGTTATAAGGCCTTTGAGGTTATTTTGATAATTATATTGATTCTATTTAGGTAAATCAGAATTCAATATGGCTGTCAACTCAGTTTCTTGATATCTTTGCAATGAGGATGACATAAGGGTCAACTTTGAGTTGGGTTACGGCCACAAGAAACTTCCCTCAAATACCTACTTACAATGATTTATTTCTTCCAACATTCTTTTACATTTCTGTAACTGAAGAAAAAAAAATTGCATATAATATTTATGAAAAAAATTCATTCAAACACTATTAATTCCTACTACTTACTGTATGTATTCCAAGATTCAGTTCTCATTGCCAAAAAATGCTCTCCTGCTTTAATATTGATCATTCCACTGAGATAATCACATTTCATCATCACGATTATGATGGTTTTATAATTTATTATACGTGCAATTCATTTTCTTAATCACCTTTAACATTAATCATGTGCAATGTTTATTCAGGTATTTAAGTGTATTGATATCAATTACATCATGAGGCATGTATTCTGTTATTTCACATATATCTGTTGAAATTATGATATGGATTAATGATAGTTATTGCCATAAATATATTTTAATTTTGTGTCTTTATTTATGGATGTATTTATTTAGTTATTTAGTTATATATTTAGTTATATAGTTATCTATGATTGATAAATTTAGATGAGCTAAGGATAAGATTGAGTTCTGGTCATGCAATTTCATTTATAAAAGAAACTGTGTGGAATTGATTGGAAAAGGTTGATCTTGTAGCAGATCAGTATTGGCGATACTGTGAGTTTTTGGAATCATCAAAATGATAAGAAATAGGCCCATACAGTCTTGCTAAAAGTAACATGCACTGTATAGAATTTCTAGATAGACGGCGCTATACAAATGCCCATTATTATTATTATTATTATTATTTACACAGAAATGTGTAAATTGTTAATGGCACGAGGTCATGGCATGAGGTCATGCAAGCTAGGGTACGTGAAGAATGTAGGATTTCAACAATCTTTTAAATAGATATTAGATATCAATCAATCAATCACTCTGAAATAATGTGGTTCAAATACTTAAGTAGAATATCACAATATTTTCATAATCTGCCTTTTTGTTTTCTCAATCATATGGTATCTTGATTCTTTATCATTACTAATCTGACTTTAATTGATACAAGAAGAATTGCAGTTGTGTAGACAAGTGCGCACATGCAATGCAATTGGATTCTTCATTGCCTTGGCTCAAACATTTTGAGCATACATGTACATATAACTGAAGATTCTGTACAAGGTTTATGTACATTAAAGTGCTACAGTAATTTAATCTGATGAAAACAGTAAGTACGAATGAGTTCACTGTCAACTGTGTTGGGGAAAGAGTCTTTAGTTAATAAATACTGTAAGAGAACCTTGTAGTAAAAATTACAGTTAAAAAGTATTTTATAATTTTGGTGACTGCCTTGCAGTTGCATACTATAAGCAATTGATTATTGGTAAATTGTTAGAAATAGAAAAGATCTTTTAAAGGGTATAGAGACTTAAATACTTGCAAATCTATGGTTGTAAACATGGAAATTAATTAAATATAGAAAGAAAGAGGACTTGCATGTTTGTGTTGTAATATTTTTTTCTTATCTCTACGTTGAGAAGGGTGAAAGGGATGAAAGAAAAATGGCCATTTCCAGTTGAATTTGAGAATGACTTTACTCACTTTACCAATTCTCTCCCACCATGAGTTAAATTTAATTATGATGATGCTTGAAATAATCGTTAAGTTGGATAGTGTGAAAAAGTGACATTGCACCACTATGCTTCGAAGCTTCTACCTTCTTTCACTCTCTCTCTCCCATTAGTTCTCTATCTCGCTATCTCTCTCTCTTTCTCATTTACATTCACATGCACATACACACCTACTCTCTCTCTCTCTCTCACACACACAAGCACAAACTCTCTCATTCTCAATTCATCCTCCTTTACATGAATAAGACTTTATTTTTTTTATAATAATTTGTAATAGTGCCCAAGGTCTCACAGGATATGAGGCACCATCAGCAAGTGACCAGCCATTTCACCTGCCAGAGCCAGAAGGTCATTAACTCATTATTATACAAAGAATGAAAGCCTTCTAGCTCCAAACAGTTGAGTTACAATATCATCCACTCTAGACAAATATGAAAACAATTCATCAAATCAAAAAGAGATCTACCACTTTTCTGTGTGCTGGGGAATGCATTTCCCCAATAATCTTCTATCAATATTTATTCACCCCTCTCATATATATGTAATGCAAAAGTCGGTGACAAAACAAACAAAATCGGTATCACCTAGTTCATAAGAACATATGTATTGTACATTTGTGGGTGTATTTACAAAACTCTATATAAAATGTCTTTTGTATTTACATGGGAACTTCATGCAATATAGATCAAAATCATGGTCAAGAAAATTAATAAAAAAAAGTAAAAGCAATGACATGGACAAATCAAAATATCATTTTGCATGTGACTGAAGCAAAAACCTAGCATACAATGAGTTTTGCTTCCTAAAGGCTTCTCCAGATATGACTCGGTAAACGGCCCCAAAAAAAATCTGTCACGTTTTTTTTTAAACGTGTAAAGAAATAATAACTGCGTGCAACAAAGGACTTGCGCTTATTCATGGAGCTCAGAGTTACAAGGTAGAAAAACGTGAAGCTTATTCAACGTCATGTCATCATTTAATAAAACTTCAGCGGTTTTGCCGCGTCCTACCGGAACAAGCCTTTATACATTGTAACTTTTGAAAAATGAATGCCATGATGCAAGCTATAAAAAAATATAATTTGCTTTTCGTTTTCACGACATAGCTGCGACTACATGAAATACACTTTTGTTTCACCGTTTTTAGTGAAACGGGTCAATACTGTATACAATTTTCTGAGAGTAAGATTAGTTTTTTGTAGAGGGGATGTCAGTGTTTTGTCAATTATACATGTTCAACTTTTCATGAATTCATGTCATGTACAGTAAACAACTAAATTACTCATGCCTTTGGAAATCTACCGGTAATGTTTTATTGCATTTTTCATAACTCAAGAATGTAAGGTGGACTGGTTGAATTAATGCCTTTGTTGAATACTGTATGATGTAAGCTTTAATATGTCGCATTCTCAAGAAACATAAATTGGGACAAATCAATTTCTCACAACTGTAAATATAAGGAACGTTGTAAGACTTTGGTTTTGAGTGTTTTAATACCACTGTCGCACATGTACATCAAATGAGTAATGCCAATCTTTTTTTTTAATGACTTTGCATGCTCATTCAAAATGATTTCCACAAGAATTTTATTGGGAAATTTAAAGTACCGGTAAACAGCTTTCTGCAAAACACCGTCACCTTTGTATATCAGCTCTTCAAAAGATGGGATTCCTCGACAGATAATCGTTGGATAGTTACATCACCCATCCTCCTAATGATTATCCACTATTATTAAGCCAAAAGACCCGTTCAGATACGACGCAGCTAAACCATGGCCATTTTTTAATGACATGATACGCTTCATACTTCTGTATCTTATATCGCAGAGCTCATTGGATATGTGCAAGTCCTTTGTTGTGCGCAATAATTACCATTACCACATAAAAACAACAAAATGGCTGATTTTTGTGGCGGTTTAACGTGCCGTATCTGAACAAGCTTTAGAGAACTAAATGAGCAAGTAGCTCCCTAGCTAGCAAGGATATGAATAAGGGATAATTGCTCTATGAAATACATGTACATTTTAATGCATAAAGTATGGGGTTAGTTGTCCTTGTGAATAATTCTCCAATAGCTACATGTATGTTATTTCACCCATGACGACCCTTATATCCCCTTTGGACAACTATCTCACTGAGGTATATATATTTTGCTCCCTAGACAATTACAGGTCCCTCCCTAGAACCCTAGAAGGAAGTAAATGGGGGTAACTACTACAACCTCGGTGAATTGTAGTATTTAACATGGTACAATGACAGATCCATAATTCACTAAGGGGTGGGGTTGCCACACGTAACAAACAAAGGCTTTTCTGTCATCAGGGCCCCGTCTTTAATACAAAGACTTATGATTGATCCAAATCAATCACAAGTTTGTAGTCTCCTTATGTATCTCTTATGTAGATGCGATTGATATCAATCGCAAATAAGTAACATTTGATATCAACTCTGTCAAGGCTACAAACTTTTCTTACAAAAACTTTTTTTTTTTAATCATCAATCCATGATTATTCCTTTAACCCCTCGTTACTCATCCTATTAAAGCCCCACTGTCCTACTTGTAGCTACTTGCTCCCTCTCTATATAGAAAACTTCTCCAATTGGTGCCTGTTGGTCCCCCATGATCCTCTTTTTCTCATGTTAGTTGAGAGCTGAGTTAATGAGATAGCCACCTGTCAGTGACCTTGCTGTGTGGTCTAATCCCCTCTGGCCCAGTAGTATTGACGGTCTTTAAAGGAGGTAGTGATCAAAGGGGATAGCTGACCGTGGCCTTGGAGAGGTGTAGACGTTGTCCAAGGCTGGCCATTTGAGGGTAGTTTTGTCGACAAGATTTTCAATCCCAGTACCATGCAAGTATTAAAAGCACACAGGGTTCATACCTCTGTACAAGCAATAATTGTTTCATGTAAAATAAATAATACTTTGCAAAACTATTTTATGAGATACTGGTGAAAAAAGAAATTCACACAATGAATAACATCATAAAACTCATGTCCATATATAGACTAACTGATCTAAAATATAATTATGTAGACACAAATAAGAGAATACTTCATATTTCAGCTCCAAATAGAGTTATCAAAAACTTAATGGATGTGCATTATAAATGAAATAATCATAAATGCACTCTGAAACACAGGTTAAACATGATTTTGCAATATATTTTTAATCATGACTATCTCGCGGAGCAATTGTAATGTATTCACAGGCAGCTTCATTGATGGGTTCAAATATCAATATTTTCACTGGTACGTGTTATGCAAATCAAATTAAATCTCCATGAATGTCTACAAGTATTTTTTGGACATCCCTACAGGTCAATCAGTTTAAAACCATGTTCACTAGAACACTCGCTAAGCCTAGGTCCCACTAGCCATTGGAGTGTCTTCAAGCGCTTTTAGGAACAGAACAACAGGAACACCATGGACAACTTGTCCTTGACCTACATGCCATATGGACATCAGGGCCCCCGCCTTATAAAGAGTTGCGATTGATCTGGATCAATCGCAAGTCCAATTAATTGCAATTCTGTAGTTTCCTCTCTATTATGTACAAAGTTGCGATTGATATCAATCGCAAAATTGTGATTAATCGCAACTGTTTATGAGGCAGGGCCCTGGGCCGGTTTACAATTCAATACTTAGCATACCTGTAAGTAAGAAATTTACTAAGTAAATGGCTAAGTTAAGTAATTTACTTATCTCGTATTCAAATCGCATTTTAGACTTATACTTACATAAGACAAAATCTAAGTAAAATACTTACTGATAAGCATTGTGACGTCACACGGTCAATCAAAAGTAATGCGCAATTGGTACATTGTAATAAATGCGCGCTGATATAATTGTGCGCAGGTTATAATACAGCGTAAGAAAACCATATGCCTGCCAATCAAGGCCTCCAAATAAGTGACTTAAGTCTGGTATGGAGTTGGCTTAGGTTTAGAGTTAAATTAAGAGTGAATTAAATACCCAAATTGGCTAAGTATTTTATCTAAGCCGAATACTAAGTATAAAGCTTACATTTTGTACTTAAGTATTAAATTGAATACCGGCCCAGGTGTCCATAAAATACTGTCGGGGGCATTGTGCACTGTAGACAAGGGAGAATTTTTGTAAATCACTAATAAAATACAGGGACACTATCCCCTGAACTTACTAGCTACAGTGTACAAGTGCATGTAGGCCTGCATGGTGCATTTAAAGGTGAGTACATGTCTTTAAACTTTTTGGACATTGCTACTGGATGAACCGTTTGGAACCGTGTCGCCAAGAATATTGCTAGGCCAAGATGACATATCAGTACCAGGTGAGCACAGAATACTGTCAGGAACATTTTGAGTTTCGTCAAGCATTTTCGAAGATCACAACAGGAACCCTCAATGGTCATGTCCTCTGGACTAATAACTCAGGCCTACATGGCAGAGGGTCATCTGGGACCCATTTCTCAAAGCTTTTTTCAATGACAAATGACCAAAATCGGTGACAAATCTGCTGATAACCAATCAGAAGCAAGGATTTCAGTAGCTTATAACAAAAACTGTCATTTGTCACTGATGGCAAGTTCTGTGAAATGCCCACCAGGTGTGCATAGAATACTGTCAGGGTTGTTGTGCACTTCATGCAAAAAGTGTCTTTAAACTTTCTTGGAAGTTGCTACATGTTGAACAGCTGGAAACCATGTCCCTCTGAACACTCACTAGGACTACATGGAACGTAAGCATCGCACACGTGTGAAATATATGTACACCATGTAAAGTCAGAGGGCATTCATCCAAGCATTTTTTGGATATCACTTCAGGTTGAACAGTTTGAAATCAAATCCTGTTAGGTGTGCATGAAATACTGTCGGGTGTTGTGCACTTTAAATGAGCGTCTTCCAACATGTTTGGACATCACGACAAGAACATTTGGACACAATGTCCCCTGGACTACTAGCTAGGTCTACACGGCATGGGGGCATCAGGTTCATCGTCCGAGCCGTCTGTGGAGATCCCTGTGATGCGGTAACCCATGTTCATCAGCATTACCTCCAGGGGGTCGGCTTTCATCCGCCTCTGGTTGGCTGTTGCTGCTGTGTCGGGCTCCGTGATGCAACGGTCGTTGCTGCTGCCATCCTGGAGATGGTAGAAGCATAGAGAACAATAATATTCAGTTATTGTATAGTGCATAATATATTATGAAATAACATCTTCATGCGCTTCCAAATCAGGTACCCATTTACCTCACCTGGGTCGAGTGTGGCAAATGTAGATCAATGTCTTGCCAAAGGACATTAGTGCCGACATTAATGACTAGTGCATACAAGTACATCATATCCCCTGTGCACCTTCTCCACTCCCTAGGGATCATTCCAGCCAGGCACCAATTGACAGAACTCACAATGCTGAGCATATCACCACGACTTACTATATCATCATGACCCAAGGCATTGGGCTTTACAATCATGTATGTATCAAGCCTGTATTAAACAATGTATTCACTTTCTTTCATGTACTCAGGGTTCAGATTCTTGCTACCCAAATAAAATTGTATATATATCCATCATTTCTGTCTGATTGCTTTAGGCCTCTCAACCTTCAAATTTAATTTTAACTTCATCATCATTATCATCATTATTTTCATCATCACCACCAGCATCTTCAGCATCATCATCATGACAGCATGAATTTGTTTCTAAAATGTGCACAACTTCCAAAAACAGAGCGCTCCAAACACAAACATTATTGACTGCGCTCTACTTGTAGCGGCTCCCCACATAATGCATTCTGTTGAAACACCAAAACAGATTCCTTGTTTTCAGACTAACCTGAGGTCGAGGGCTCCATAACCTGACGACAGGGTCAATGCCACTGGTTGCTAGGAGACAAGAGGATGGATGAGGTTGAAGGCAGTTGACAATGGAATCGTCCCCTCTCAGAACGCGAGCAATGTTGGTGGTCTTCCGATCCCAGATGAAGAATGATCCGTCATCGGAGCCGGCCATGATGTATTGGCCATTACTGGATAGAGAGATGATTGGGTCTCTTATTAGCTACCATCTAATGTATGATTAATTTACAAAGCTATATTGAAGTTAGATATAAAGTGAAACCTGTATACAGAGATAACCAGAGAGAGACACAAGAGAAAATACTGAAAGTGGATGCCGAAAATGTATACTTCCAAGACATAAACTAAATGATGTTCTTAATATAGTGATAAACTGAGGACCAAAAGGAAGTTCACAGATTTTAAAGAGGGTAAAGATAATGAAATTTTAAAGTGTGTACCTCCCGAAGAAGTTAGCTTCTTTGATATCTGTGGTTGTATTGCAGTGCCCACAGTATCGCTCTGTGTAGTCGTACGCATCGTTTCTAAGTTCATTCTCCTTCGGCCCTACTGCCTCACTACTGGACGACTTAGAACCGCCCGGTGGAGAGTCTGGCCACTCCTGATCACTGGGGGCTTCTGCAACATGAAAAATTAAATTGAGGAATTTGAGGAAAGCATAATCAAGGTAATGAACTCAGTGAAAAATAATCAATGCCTTGTACAGTGCCTTCCAAATGATAAGCTATATGTATACCAAATGGGTACACATTTAATTGCATTTGCAGTATTGAGGATGGTTTAGTCTGTTTGACATGAACTTTTGAACTGTATGGTTTATATATACTTTTATTAGATAAGAGGAAATATTTAAGTTAAAATAATAGGTCAAATTTATTGCTGTTGTTCTACATAAAGGCGGCTGTTAAAGGTGCATTTATACTGGATGTGCATGACTATCATGATGCATAGGGCAGCTTACGAAATTTAACACTCACAGAGCTTCATGTTCAAATGTCAACAGCAAATTGACCGAGGATGTGGGGAACACTCCCATCTTATCTTAAATAATATTTAGTTTTAATATAGCGCTTAATACAAATGTCTATAAGCACTTTACAAATATACTATTACCCCGGTCATTGGATTCAGTGCTTGCCCGCACACACTGTGTGCACAATCTCCACTCCCTGGGGAGCATTCCAGCCAGGCGTTACTTGACGCTCAAAAACTGTTTGACCAACAATGACGTCCGCATCCTATCTTACCGTTAGTCCGTTTATCAGAACTTGAGAAGACGGCAGACGTGATGTCCCTCTCCAGGGCCTGGCACTCGGAATACTTGGCGTACTCCGGGAACTTGGTCTTGAATGACTGCAGGCACTGATGGGCCTCGCTGGACCAGGTTAACTGAAGCAGGCAGCGGGCTAGACGGAAGTGGGCCTTGCGATGCTTTGGGTCTAGCCTCAAGGCACTGTGGCAGTCACGGAGAGCTGCGTAAATGTCCCCATCCCTGCATGTAAAGATGGTTGGTAAATTATTGATTAAATACTAATTTGGTGTAGATGTGTACAAATAAGTTAAAGGAGGCAGCGGGCTAGACGGAAGTGGGCCTTGCGATGCTTAGCATCTAGCCTCAAGGCACTATGGCAGTCACAGAAAGCTGCGTAAATGTCCCCGTCCCTATATGGAAAGATGGTTTTAAAAACATTGATCAAATATTCATTTGAGATGTTTACGGGAGACAGAGCAGGCAACAAGGATAGAAGAAAAATGTCCCCATCACTGCATATAAAAATATGGGTTAAATACGGGTACATACATACAAATGAGGCAGTGGGCTAGAGGGAAGTGGGCCTTGCAATGATTGGCGTCTATGGTAGTCACGGAGAGCTGTGTACAACGGTGGTTTTAAAAACACTAATCAAATATTCATTTGGTATACAAAGGAGACAGAGCAGGCAGCGGGCGGGACAGATGTGGGCCTTGCGATGCTTGGTGTCTAGGCTCAAGGCACTATGGAAGTCACGGAGAGCTGCATTAGCATCCTCATCCCTACGTAGGAAGGTTGGTGGCAAAGAATTTGTTTGTTTCATTTTCATCAGGCTAATCAGGTAACTTTCACACAAAAATTACCAATGCATTTTCTAATCTTGGTCCATTTGGTCCTCAAAAAACAATCAAACCAACAAAACAGAAAAACAAGCGTAATGTACTTCAATACGAACAGATATTAAATGAGTATGCTTGGAGGCCTTTGTACATGCAACAACATTTTTGTTTTTCTAAAATCAATCAATTTCGATTTACCATCCTCTTTTCATGTAAGCTGCTGCTCTGTTGCCGAAGAGTATAGCGTGGTCAGAACACATGCTGATGGCCTGATTGTAGAGACGGATAGCCGAGGTATAATCCTTCTTGTCACAGTAGAACTTGTTTGCTTCATGCTTCCATGCTTCGATCTTAGGAGGGAGTTCTTTGGTTGAGCTGAAAGATGAAAGAGAAGGAAAAAGTAAAATACTTGGAAGGGTTATACAGTATGTAACATGCATTCACTAAAATCGGTACCGACAAAGCCTTGGTACCATGGCATAAGTACAGTACACAATTTATATAGCTAGCATCATGAATCATAATCATCTTCTTCCTCCTCATATCCATGTTTTTTGCAATATGCCATACTCCGTCAACAACACAACCACCATCATCACCAAAATCATCATGATTATCATCAACATTATCATCACAATTAGCAACCCACTATCACTATGATCATCAGCAATATCCTCATTATCCTTGACACAACATCCTCATCAGCATCATTGTTACCATTATCATTACCCTGATCATCATCATCATCACAATCTTCATCATCATCTTCATCAATCATCATCACCGTCGTCATCGTCGTCGTCATCATCATCATCGTCGTCTTCATCGTCATCATCATCATCATCTCACCATTACCACCACCATCATCAAAATCATCAGATGACCATCACAACCATCATCACCATCATCATCATTCTTGACAGATATGTGCGCTATACAAATCTTAAATTATTATTATTATTATTATCATTGACACCAACATCCTCATCAGTATCAGTATCATTATCATCATCATCATCTTCATCTTCATCTTGCTTGACACCAACATCCTCATCAGTATCATCATCATCATCATATCACCATTACCACCATCATCACCATCATCATCATCCTATACACAAACATCCTCATCATCATCATCTTCTCCATCATCTTCATCATTTTCATCATCCTCATTTCCCTTCACCATCTCTCACCCTTTCCTCCTGCTTGTGGAGGCATGTGACCTAGATTGATGCCTCTCGCTGTGATGCGAGTAGCCCGCTCTTGCTGCTGAATCTTCCTTCTTCATGCCGTTGGTTGGCTGGAAGAGACCATTCATTCCGTTAGCAGCTGGATCTACAGATGATCCGTTCGACGATAATGCTTCACCTATGTGTTGCTGGACTTCTGTTCAATTAAAAAAATTGACATGAGGAAGATAATAACACTAAGCAATACCTGTATAGGAATAATCATCACATCCCTGTCACAGCAATCGCATTATTGGCGAGGCATTAATCTATCTGCCACCAATCATTGAGATCATCACTCTACCCTTCTGTGACAAATTGATTACTCAAGTTATCTCACAAAACTCTTCAAAAGTTTCATGACACTGGATTCTAGGATACCATCCTAGTACAACATGCCCCTGGGTATTAATGACCCTTTGGACAAATACCGGTACAACTACCCCACTCAGTCAATTAAGCCCCAGCAACTACTCCAATAGTAGGTGTTCAAGGATTTAATTGGAAACTCTCATAAGGGTAGTTATTTATTTTTTTATTTTTTTAAATATGGGGCCTCCTAAAAATCTACCCATGAAGATGCACTAAAAGAAATATTACCATAAAACAAGGCAACCAATTCTTTGAACTAAATTTTCTAATTAAAATGCTTTATAATTTATTTTTTTAAATGAGAACTAAAATAACATACCTTTACAAACACCATTTGTACAATATCCATTGGAGCCTGGAGCCTGGTAGTCACCAACATTGTACAGTCTGGGCTTTTGCCTGTTGTTTACATCGAACAGGTAAACTTGTTCTCCTCCAAGGTTTGCTAAAAGTTCATGACCTGTAGGGCCAAAGGTCACATACGTTGCTACCAGTGACCGATACCTCCTCCCTCTATCTTCTTCCTTGACAGGTAAATGTCCTGCAAAACATAACAAGTGATAGCTGAAATAGTCATCCAATTGGTAAAATAAATCTTTCTTTTTTTACCATCTTGGAAAGCAAACATAAGTACACTGTACATTTAACTAGCTAGAGCACATGTACATGCATTGTATATAGATGAAATAAACTACATCTAATGCTTTAATATTCACTAAATATTTTATAATTTTTTGAGTCTACATTACTTTGTACAATTTTATTTTTAAATGGCATACATGTACCGGTATGTAAATTTATGAGCAAATAACTACAGGCATCAAAAGCCTATATATATATAAATCTGTATGTTGGGCCATGTTCCATTTGCACTATTTGTGTACCGGTAAATGGTATTTGTCTGTGCTAAGTGGTACATTTTGAGGCCTATAAAATATGTCAACAATTCCATTTGCTTTCTGCATAAGTTCTACCCCACTGGACTATTGAACCCCTAACCTTCTCACCTGCTATAAAATATTGCACACATCCCCTTGGCACTTCACCATGGTCGTCGGGTTCCGGGGCGGGGGTCCTCCATGCCGACCTCAGGACCTCATCTCTTGAGAAATGAACAGCATGAGGGTTCAACATGCGAATGTCATAAAGCCTGATGAATGGATCACTAGCACCGACTAGAAGAGAACAAAAATTAAACAAGGGAAAATATTATACAGTCAAATCTGCTTTTAATAGCGATAACCTGTTAAGAAAGACATGTCAATGAGGATCACAATTTTGTGTTTCTTGGAAAGTTTCCCACTGGAAAACAGTACAAAGGGAACCTGTTAACGATGGAAGTTACAAACTGATTAAGCAGAGGGACGCAGGTCGAAACTGAGTCGCGTCTTACGGATGGTGACGTTAAAGGTTGGTCTACAGACGTATATAATCATATCCAGAGATGCCAACCTCTTGACACAAAAAAAACAGACTGAGTATCCTAAAAAAATCAGATTTTGGAGAGAAAAATCAGATTTTCACGAAAACTCCACCCTAGGCCAGTAAAATTTCAGAAAAATGTGATACTGGTACGTACGGTCAAGTAAAATGTTTGCTCTTTCATTAAAATATTAAAAGAAAATTGTAACGCAAAGTTTTTGTTGGGGTTGCTGGGGTTTACTTGTACATGTTTCTATACGATTCCATGGTTTTTATAGGTTAAAACAAAAAAATGTTTTCTTTTTTTTGTTGAAAAATCGTATTTTAAGAGATGATATCGTATTATCGTATTCCACTCTTATTATTGAACTAAATACGATTAAATTGTACTGGTTGGCATCTCTGCATATCTGATTGATACACGTCTGTAAAAACCCAATTACACACACACATCCCCCCCCCCCCTTCCTGTCTATAAAGACTATATTCATTGTCTACATTGAGTGAGAGGGAATTTGAAATCAGCTACAGTGTTGAAATAAAGACAATAAATGGAATGGATTATAGTCAAGCTAGTCTGCTGGTTAAAGCATAAAATTGATTTCAATGGATTTAATTTCTAAGTTGTCTTACCTGCCAGTTGCTCAGGTCTGTGAGGGTTGATCGCGAGGCACTTGCATTCCCCATGCTTGCCGGTGTAATAGTTGAGATTGATAAGGACATTGTTACAGCTATCGCTACACAGGTGGGGGGACCTCAGGTCAAACTGCCTGGATATAGCAATAACAAGAGGAGAAAATAAAATCACGTTAAGATATGTAGTAGAGCAAGTCTGAGGCATTGTATCATACATTAGCATTATCATATATCAGCATTAAAGAAAATAAAAATTATAAAATAAAAACAAACCTTATTATCCCATCTTCTCCTGCACTCCTGGGGGTGTTTCACAAAGATCTTAAGTTGATCTTATCTGTAAGTTGGACTTAACAATTATGGAAAGCCGTTAGCATCTTTGAAAATATATTTTAGGCATGTTGAGATTTGATTGGCTAATATTATAATCAATTTTTACTCATTTAAATCATTACTATACCTGATAAATAAAGTAATATACCTTATCGTCCCATCTTCCCCCGCACTCCAGAACATGTACGGGAGGTTGGGCACCACCGCCAGTCTCTTGACACGACCGGCATGGCAGCTGAAGGCATGTGTAGTCTCGCCCCTAGGCACGTTGTGAACTCTGACTTTGCAGTCGGCAGCCCCGGTGGCTATGGTCTCGTCTTGGGAATTTGGCAAGAACTGTAGAGGAACAAGTGTGTGGTGGACAGGTGGTTATTTTACCCGACTGCTAAAAAAGCATAAATGCTTATAAGTAAGCAACCAGACGGCCGACGGTTTTAGGTTCTCTCCGAGGGAACTGGTAATGAGAATAAATGCCTTACCAAAGGGCACTAGCGCATCGCCTTGGTTTCGAACCCGGGTTGCCGGATTACGAGACCATTGCTCTACCAACTGAGCTATCGCGTCTCCTGTGTAATCAACCATCTGATTGAAACATATCTGTAAAAACCCAATTACAAACACACACATATTCATATAGAGAGAGAGAGATAAAAAGCTATAAAACATGTTTAAAAAAATATTACTCCAAAATTGTCTTTCCTTACTTTAAGAGAGAAGATATTTCCAAGGTGGCCCGTCCGTATAGTTGTCAATTTTTTCCTTCTGTGAGGATCCCAAATCACGGCCGTTAGATCGTCCGAACCGCTGCCTAACAATCTGAAATTTAAACGAAAAAATACTAGAAGGTTATAAAGTTCAAAGGAACCTATTTGTATCGAGAGAAGCACATATGATCATGCGAACCACTGCCTAACAATCTGAAATTTAAAAGAAAAAATGGTAAAAGATTATGAAGTTCAAAGGAACCTAATTATATCAAGAGAAGCCCAATGTGTACAATGTAGTTATTGTCAACGGATGTCATGGACAGTTGGATAAACAGGATATAAACAAAGAGAAGCAGTAGCAATGAAAAGAGAAGTTGTCAGATTCAACTCTTTTTGGTATGAATTTACATGGAATTCTCATTAGAGCAATTCCATTCCCACTACAAAAGAAAGATACAAACGAGAGACAAAGACTTCTGCTTATAAATTGATAATAATATTATTCTTGCAAAAATTGAAAAGAATGTAAGTTGAAGTAGAGTGTACACATCTGTAAGTCTAATACCCCATTCACAGTGGCCTCAAACACCGCGACAGCAGCGGGACTGTCCCGCTGCTGTCGCGGTGTTGTCTTCAGTGTGAAGGCTCGGACCCGTTATAAACTATCGCGGGATAACACCGCCTAGCGATAACGCCGACACAAACTATCGCTAGGGACGCCTAGCTACAGCAGCGGGACAGTCCCGCTGCTGTCGCGGTGTTTACTCAGTGTGAAGGCTCTCCGCTATAACACCGCGACAAACACGTGTGATTTGTTTACTTACCTATCACTGACCTCTTTTCTACAGCAATGGGGAACATAAAGTGAAATAGAAATAAAGTAACCAGTGGATTCAAATTGATTTTATTATTATGTAGGTATTATAATTATCCAAATAAAAATATTTCACACTTCAAAAAATTAAAATATTCTGACTGGAAGCAATAAAAATGCTAGTTTTTTAAAAAGTAATATGATCGAGGATACAAAAAGCAACTTGACATGTTTACCGCGCAATTTCAAGCAAGTATTTCCGGTCATATCGGGGTCACTCGCGGGTCATGAGCCATGCATACACGTGTTTGTTACGGAGGTAATAAAAATCACCCGCTGCAGCGTGAATGGGTACATGATATTTATCCCGCTGCTGCAGCGGGATAACTTTTCTACTGTGAATGCATTTGTAGCGGTGTTATGGCGGTGTCGCCGCTCCGCTACAACGCCGCTACAAATGTCAAAACCACTGTGAATGGGGTATAAGTGGATTTACTTGATTGTACATTGTACATTGTAGTATAAACATGTTAAGTAATATGTTCTGGTACACTTACGATCCTGATTCATTCCACTCCAAACAGTTTACACACCCGTTATGACCCTGAAACAATTGAAACACAAAATATGAACATTAAGGGGCCATTCTTGTCTTTACACAAGAAATATGGGATATAATAAAACTCATTGTTCATGAATTACAACAATGTCAGAACTGTCACGAAGTGTACCCTTACAAGAGCATCAATGAATGAGATATGTTTTCGAAAAAGGAGAGTTTTACACCAAAAAAGTAATAAAATGTTCTGTAAAGGGTTTCACAACTCCTTTATTTATCCTATACTTATACACAGTTGAAATGTTTTCTCAGTTCAACTATGATTAGTACTAGTTAGAATTCACTGGTATTTTGCATTTGCAATACAACAGTCAACAGGTTACATCAAAAGCTCTTAAAGTCTTGTTTTGCTTTAATCATTACCCACAGCAACTGGTAGTTCATGTATTAAACCTAGGGTGAGTGAGATAATCTAGAATTCAAAGAGCACCTACCTCTAACTCATGTTCCAAGCCCAGTCTGTTGATAAGTGTCTCATCTACATGGTGAATCTGTTGAAACTTCCTCACAGATATGTCCTGGACAGAAGAATGAAAGATAAGAGCAATTAATACAATTCATTAAGTAGACAAATGAGATAGATGGGGGAAAGGAAGGGGGTTTTTAAACCCTAAACCACCAGACCACAAACATACTTACCGTATACAAATATTGATTACTAAAGAATCTATTCCTCACAACTGAAGTTATTTGACTGTAAAAAGGAACTATTCTTAATCCCTTGCAAAGAGAAGTAATTAAGGAATATAATTCATTCCAGAATATACTATACAGTACATCCCAGAAAAAACGAAACCCCAAATTATCGATATTTTATCATAACTTAATCACAATTATAATTAATAAATGACACATATTGTTAAAGCTTAGATCATTTGATGCAACTCATAATGATGCATATTTCAAGCATTAGTGATTAAAAACAATTTGAAGAGAGGGTACCAATAAGTCATTTGGCAGACGGTATCTAAATTTCAAAGAGAAAATCACATCTCTAGAAAGTTCATTTTCTGCTCTTTTATATGACACCTCAATCAGGAAAAATGAGCCAAAAATAACAAAGTTCTGTTTGTTAAAGTATTGCTTGCATTTCCATAATTTAAGTAACCAAATTCTTTTTCACTGGCTGCCTGCCATAGCAACAAACACAGTTGACAAAAGACTTAACTCTGTTTCATTGACAATCAGCCATGCATCGAGTGTTTACAATGCACCTCCTCCTAACACTTACCCTAATCTCTCTCCTCCTGAGATGATGCAAGACACTAGATGGCCTGGTGTCCATGGTGATTTTATCAAGATGACCTTTACAGTGACCTCATGAACTCGACCATCTGACCCATAAGCCCTGCCGAAGGAAGAAGAGTCAATGATTTCACACATGTACAATTACAAACAACAAATGCAAATGCACAAATGCTTCAATCTCTGATATGGACAGTAGTTACGCTGAAACTACGTCTGGCTCCATGCATTGACCACATTTATACAGTGAATGAAGTACATCGTACAGGTCAGGGAGGGGAAGTTACCCAATGCAGTTTGTATGTGATTGAAAATGGACAGATAGCTGAGGAATACATGTATACTCCTTATACTTTTATTTCTCCAATAATTTTTTCGATTTTATCTTGATACTTATACTTAAGTACATGAAAATTAGATCTATTTCCTTTCCAATCATCATTTGTTTCTAAATGAAACTGTCAAGTCTAAAGATAAACATTTATCTATTGATCCACCCAGGGCCGGGTCTCAGTCATGTAGAAATACTGTAAGCATGCACGACCACAGGTTTCCCAGCAGGCATCCCCTATAAGCGAGGATTTCTTCTGAAGCCAAAATACACCATATATGAGGATATTGCCTGTTTTTCCCCCAAATTCACACCCTATGAACAGTTCACCAAAGTGTACTCCTAATTAAACAAGTATTGTAAAATTGTTGCTCATTGTCCCTGAGCATTTTGAAGTGCGATAGGGATTACCCTTTAAGTTGTTTAAATCGGAGTCAGGATCTAGAAAAATACCCGATTAACGCATATAGCAGGATTTTGAAAAATTACCCCTTTTCTCAAAAATGGATGGTTTTTTAACCTCTTAACGCGGCACAGTGTAGCCTATAATCTAGGCGGAGTGCCGAGCTTTTTTCTTTGCTGCTAGACTAACCCTAAGCAGAACGTCTGATACGGCGAGACTACGAACCGTGAGTCGCGAAGCGGCTCACCGCCTATAATCACTGGTCGTATTCATGAGGTTTTTTTGTACGAAAAACTGCCACGGATTCATCGTCGATAATAAAAAAAAACAACGACTAAAGCTAGACCAGTGATTATAGGCGGTGTCGCGGCTCACGGTTCGTAGTCTCGCCGTATCAGACGTTTGTTGTATGTCCACTTGGAACTACATTAACATGAGATATGATATGTAAATACCACGCCGAGCTAGGCGGAAGGATACATAAATAAATGGTCTTACAATATGGCTACTAATCAGTTACTACATCGTCTGCCAGACTCTATCATTTCACCGAGTCATATAACATATTACAACATGGTGGCAGCGGTGGGATACAATGATGCTAATGTAAAGAAATGTGCCCAATGGTATCTTTATGTTAGATAATCAAGCAACATAACTTTCTTGAATACAGTGTTTTGTGTTGAGTTATTATAAATATTTTAAGAATATGAGAACAAAGTTGAATGTATGTTTTAAAGTTTCCATAGAGTTGTTCAGTAGCTCTGCCCAGCAAAGTTCTTTGTATGAGCAAATTTTAAACAATGTTTTGCTTACAAACTAGTATTACAGTATTTTGGTTGTAAATATATGTAAGTACAATTTACTTCTAAATGGCCAAGTTTGGATTAGCAAATAAGAAGTTGGAAAGAAGAAAAAAAACTGTATAGGCATGTGTTTGCTGATGTATATGTAACCGCATAGTTTTATTTTTTATCATTTGGTTTTAGGTATTCCACGTAATAATCTCTCAAAAAAAGGACTACTTTATGGATCTAAAGTAAGGTCGCGAATTTTGGTTCTTATGAATCATAAACATATTCCTTAATTGTTACTTGGCAATCAGTCGGGCATATGTTAAAGTATTTTTAAGGTATTGGTATTTGCAAAATGTTTGCTTGCAGGTGTTTGGAGTTTCAAGAGGTTTTATGATTAACTGTTATAACTTTTCTTCGTTATTCATTTAAAAAAAAAAAATCTATTGTGAGGGAGATGTTGTATGTCCACTTGGAACTACATTAACATGAGATATGATATGTAAATACCACGCCGAGCTAGGCGGAAGGATACATAAATAAATGGTCTTACAATATGGCTACTAATCAGTTACTACATCGTCTGCCAGACTCTATCATTTCACCGAGTCATATAACATATTACAACATGGTGGCAGCGGTAAGGAGAATACCATGCTATTATTCGATAATCGGACATTAGCTACCGCAGTTTTCCTCGACTTGGACTAAGAAATGAGAACTAGCTGCTAAGTAGAAGTTTGGTCGTCGACGATTATTGCCAACATCGATGTTCCCGCACTGCATCCCACAACTTATCGTCTGCATTACCCGGGTACGAGCCACCGAGCCTCCGCTAATGCCGAATAGCACTGGGAACTGTCTTCCCTGCACCGAGAGAGGAGATGTAACGGCAGTGATTGGAACAGCGTCCATCGGTTTTCTTATCCGTGATCAACGCGGACGAGGACGTTGTGTAGCACTGATTGCTACACACAACAGACCGAGAGAGGAGATGTAACGGCAGTGATTGGAACAGCGTCCATCGGTTTTCTTATCCGTGATCAACGCGGACGAGGAGGCGACCTGCTTTCATCAAACTCAAAGTCAAAATAATCTCAGCAGCAGCTAGCAACAACTACCTTAGATCGACGTCGGCCTGATCCATTATCGGTTCCAGCTCTTAGATCGACGTTGGCGTGAATCTACAAGTACAAGCATCGCCTTGGACTTTGTAATCGTCTAGAGTCTAGGCCTGGACCTAGTCTAGACCTATCTATATTTTGGACCAGATCACCGATCCAACGCTTCATCATCGCATAGACAACAGGACTGCATGATCGAGGCCTGATCCATTATCGGTTCCAGCTCCCATCGCCGTGCATGCGACATCGCACAAGCAAATGAAGCTGTGGTTGTGTCTTTGTGAAGTGATTCGACATTTGTGACAAGACAATTCAAGAAAGACAAGGCTCTAAATCTGACTTTGTTATTTATACTACATCTGGAACATCCTGAACAAAATAACAAATGACAATAAGAACAGATTACAGGGAGGTATCCTGTGATAAGTTTACTGTCTGATAATTCAATTAATCATGATGTGATTTTGAATGTTTTGCCTTTGTTGAGTGACTAGACCCTATATCTTATAACTTAGATCTAGATCTAGTCTAGAACTTTGTTAGACTCTACAAGTAGACCTAGACCTATCTAGTCTAAAAATCCTTGACCTTGTAAAGTCCAAGATAAGGAGTCTAATTTCTAGTAGACTCAAGGATATCATCTGGCCCAAGCCAGGCACTACTGAATACATGTGTGACTCAGACTTAGACCGGTGCTCTATAACGGTCCAGATTTATATAGACTAAGGCCTAGGGTTTAATCTAAACCTGGTCTAACACTAGCAGTTGGGTTTGGATTTCAGTTCAGCACCTGTTCCGAGGAGATCTCTACTGTGTGAGAGTCTAAATTTGGGACTGAGTACCAGTTAGGGATCCAGGTCTGACTGTAGCTTTAGTCCTGGATCATCATTCTCAATTGTAACTAGACTAAGTCTAGATCTAAATCAAAGTCTGCTGGTGCTAATATCAATGTTTTAAACTCTGTTCTTGTAGTTTTTTTTGGTAGACTAAGTACACATCTACAGTAGACGTAGATTACAGAGGTATATAGTGCAGAGTGTAGGCCACTATATTTTAGCCTAGCTATACGGAAATCCCAAAATCCCAAAATACCTAAACGGGACCTAGTCTGGACCAAATGAAAGATCAGTTGATGAGTTGGGTTTCAGGTTCAGAAAAGTTAATAAATAGTCCAAGTATTCAGGTATATTGTGACAATTTGTGTACTTATTGTTAGACGATAAAGTGTACATGTATGCTCGTAATTGATTTTGCCTGCTAATTTGATGTGTGCAGCATTCAAGTAGTTCCGACCAATGGGTGAATTACTGCTAATACCTGGGCATATTTCTATTTATGCAAATAACTCGGCCAATTGACAATTATTGATGCGTGTCTTGTGTGAGAACTTATTTTGATCACATACTGTGAACACTCGTAGCCTAGGTAACGATTAAGACGGACTGGTTTTGTTAGACTTATCGAGTTGCAACGCATTAACTATGGCGCGTCTCCCTGAAATGAATTGGCAGATGCCCGACTTGGCAAGTGGATTCTCTCTTTTTAAGCAGCGCATGGAACTATGCTTGAAAGATTTGGATATTACGGATGAAGTGAAGATAGCAACAAAGATAAAGATTGCTTTAGGTGTAGAAGGTTTGCGACGCCTCAATGCTTCAGGTCTTAGTACTGCAGATCAGGATAAACCAGAAAAAGTATGGGATTTTTTCGAGAAGCAGTTGAAAGTCAGTATTAACTTTCGTATCCACCGTCTTGAACTTATGAGGTATAGGCAGAAACCCGAAGAATCCATCGACGATTTTGTGACCCGCTGCAGGGACAAAAGCCGCCAATGCACTTTCACAGATGCAGAACTCAACGAACGAATAATTGAACTGGTAATTGCATCTACGCATTTTGATGGTCTGCAGCGAGATTTGTTGCAGAAACCAGCAGGCCACCCCCTTACGGATGTGGTCACACTAGGAAGGCAATATGAGGCCATTGCTGCTGGCAAGCAGTGTCTGGCAGACCTGACCCCAGTGTCAAACATTGACGCGTTCAGTAGGAAACCACAGAGACCTAGCAAAGATGGCAGACCCAGAATGAGTGAGCGCAAACAATGCGGTAATTGTGGACTGCATCATCCTCCCAGGAAATGCCCAGCATATCATGATAACTGCAAGTACTGTGGGAAGAAGGGGCATTGGGCCAAATTCTGCAGGTCCAAGTCAGATAGAAGACGTGGACCGAGCCATGAGAAGGTTGACACTTCGCCTCTAGAAGTGAATGAACAGATACCCTCTACCCATGAGGAGGATTGTGTCCCTCACCATTTCAGCACGATAGTGATTTCAAGCATGGACACCAAGGACGAAGAAGAGGACAAGGAAGCTTTCGCAGTATTAGATATCGCTTGTCCGTACAAGGCCGGGCAACATCACCTGAAGGTGAAGATAGATACTGGAGCAGGGGGCAACACACTCCCTCTTCGTATTGTAAACAAAATGTACCCCGATGGCCAGTGGCGCTCTATTGTAAGGCCACGGCGCGTCCGGCTCATGGCCTATGGTGAAACGGTTATCCCTTGTATCGGTTCTCTTGATCTCATGTGTCAATATGACGATTCAGGTTGGAGTAAACGGGAGTTTTTCGTGGTCGATGTACCAGGACCTTCAATATTAGGCCTTTCAAGCTGCAAGGCCCTTAAGCTGGTCACTCTCCACACGGTGGAACAATGTGTTGAAGCACCTGTAAATGTTCCAGGTCAAGCACCATGCATACGGACAGTAGACGACCTTATTTCACGATGGCCGGGCCAATTCGACCGCATAGGTAACTTCAAGGACCCAGCTACCCTTCTGTTGAAGGAAGATGCCAATCCGCACATAGATGCCCCACGGAAGTGCAGCATTCATATCAAGGATAAGTTAAAAGCCGAGCTTGACAAGATGGAAAAACAGTGTGTAATTCGTAAGGTAACGCATCACACTGATTGGTGCAGCTCAATCACTACATCAGTAAAGAAGGATGGATCAATTCGGGTGTGCTTGGACCCCAAGCGCCTGAATGAAAGTCTCAAGCGGTGCCCTCACAAAATCCAAACACTCGAAGAGATCAACCCATCATTTGCGAATGGGAAGTTCTTCACTAAGTTAGATGCGAAATCTGGCTATTGGTCAGTGCATCTGAGTGAAGATTCACAAGAGCTGACTACCTTCCGTACTCCGTTCGGGAGGTATTGTTTTCTTCGTCTTCCGTTTGGGCTTTCAACAAGCCAAGATCTATTCCAACAGCGAATGGATGACATAATAGGGCAGACCCAAGGATGTGTATGCATAGCAGACGATATAGTCGTCATGGGCAGGACGGAAGAAGAGCACGACCTAAACCTCACAAAGCTGCTTGAGGTGGCCTCAAAGGAGGGACTCGTATTCAACAGCAGCAAATGTGTAGTGAAAGCGAGCTCGATCAACTTCTTCGGGACGATTTACTCAGATCAAGGAATCAGTCCCGATCCCTGCAAGGTGGAAGATATCCACACAATGCCTACCCCACAGGATAAAGAGGACCTTCAGAGGTTTCTAGGCATGATGAACTTCCTGTCACCCTACATCCCGAACTATGCAGACCAAGTCGCTATTTTGCGTGATCTCATGAAGAAAGATGTCCCATTCATGTGGCAAGAGGATCACCAGGAGGCATACTGCCAGCTGAAGAAAGCTATTCAGCAAGACAGCTTGCTGAAGTACTACGATCCAGGGCTACCTGTCACCCTTGAAGTAGACGCGTCATCCAAAGGATTGGGAGCATGTCTCTCACAGCGTGGAAGGCCTGTGGCATACGCCTCGAAAAGTCTCTCTCCCTGCCAAGCCCAGTACTCAAATATTGAGAGGGAAACACTGGCACTTGTCTTCGGGATTACCCGATTTCACACTTACCTCTTTGGGAGAGACTTCAAGATACTGACTGACCACAAACCACTTGTGACGATATGCAGCAAGCCACTCACAAGTGCCCCGCCCAGGCTACAAAGGCTCTTAGTGAAGATTCAAGGATACAACTTCACAATTGAACACAGACCAGGAACAGAGATGATTATTCCTGACACGCTCAGTAGACTGCCAAATCCGACGAAGGCAGAAGACATTCCGCTGGATGTCCACGTAGAAAGCATACTACTGGACGAGGTTGAGGACCCATTGGGTATCGATCTGCTCCATTTCGGGAGCCTCAAGCAAGAAGCACTACAGAAGGAGACTACCAGGGATCCTATTCTACAGCAAGTGAAAGAATTCACTCATGCTGGTTGGCCTGCAACTATTCAGGAACTTCCAAGCGATTTGCGCCCATTCTGGCCATTTCGTGATGAACTAGGCATGTCTGGAGGTGTCCTCTTCAAAGGCAGGCAGGTGATCATTCCCCAATCTATGAGACAAGATATCCTTCAGCAACTGCACAAAGGCCATCCGGGCATCGAGAAGATGAGACTCCTAGCGCGCCAGTCGGTTTACTGGCCAAACATAAATCGCCAGATTGACGAAAGTGTCAGATTGTGCAACCAATGCCAGGAAAGGATGCCTGAGCAGAGAAGGGAACCACTCCTTCCTCATGAAATCCCTATCACACCTTGGACCAAAGTAGGCATGGACCTGTTTGAGTTGAATATGGTTCAGTATCTTCTTATAGTCGATTATCACTCGAAATTCCCAGTCGTACAGCGGTTGACTTCCACAACGAGTGCAAGTGTGGCGAATGCTGTAACTGGCATATTTGGCCTTCTGGGATCTCCTACAGAGATTATGTCAGACAATGGCCCACAATTCATCGGTGCAGCTTTTCAGCAAATGTGCAAGGAATGGGGAATTACGCATCAGACCTCCTCACCAAGGTACCCCCAGTCAAACGGACAAATAGAGCGTACGGTCCGAACAGTGAAAGAGATCATACGGAAAACACAGACAACTGGAGAAAGTACAGCAGCAGCTCTACTAAACCTACGATGTACTCCAGTGGATGCCCATCTTCCATCCCCAGCCGAAATGATGTTCGGCCGCCAAGTCCGAACACTACTTCCTGCTAACCTTGATTCGAATACAACATATCAAGGACAAAAGAACCAGGAACGTTTGGAGCAGCGCAGGGGACGCATGAAGACAGACTACGATGCGGTTGGAAGCAAGCAAGAGCTCCAGCCACTCAGAGTAGGACAGAAAGTCCGCTTCCTGGACAAAGAATCCCACACTTGGATTCCAGCTGAGGTGACAAACTTATGTAATGATCTACAGGCCAGGTCGTACATAGTCACAACCCCAAATGGCACGCGACTCAGAAGGAATAGGGTACACTTGAGAGATGTCCCACAAATGCCTCGTCTGGCAGAGCCAACTAAAGATGCGCGCCTAGCTAACACACCTACCCCAATGAACAAAAAAATTGCAGACGGACTTGACCATGACCAGTCACTAGACCACCAGACAGGATCCGAGACAGACCCTTACAGAACACGTTCTGGACGCATTAGTAATAAACCTGTCCGTTATCGTTAAACACTACCAAAAACAATTTGAAAGAAGAATTAAAACACAAAAAGTGACAGACTATATAGATTGAACAAAGGTTCCAGTTTATAATTAGAATCTCACAAAAAGACACTTCATGTATATTGGATAATAACCAAAAAATTTTTTTACTTATTCATAGCAACAACAACAACAAAACAAAAAAAAAAGAAAAGGAGAAGAGAGAAATAGCATACAATGATGCTAATGTAAAGAAATGTGCCCAATGGTATCTTTATGTTAGATAATCAAGCAACATAACTTTCTTGAATACAGTGTTTTGTGTTGAGTTATTATAAATATTTTAAGAATATGAGAACAAAGTTGAATGTATGTTTTAAAGTTTCCATAGAGTTGTTCAGTAGCTCTGCCCAGCAAAGTTCTTTGTATGAGCAAATTTTAAACAATGTTTTGCTTACAAACTAGTATTACAGTATTTTGGTTGTAAATATATGTAAGTACAATTTACTTCTAAATGGCCAAGTTTGGATTAGCAAATAAGAAGTTGGAAAGAAGAAAAAAAACTGTATAGGCATGTGTTTGCTGATGTATATGTAACCGCATAGTTTTATTTTTTATCATTTGGTTTTAGGTATTCCACGTAATAATCTCTCAAAAAAAGGACTACTTTATGGATCTAAAGTAAGGTCGCGAATTTTGGTTCTTATGAATCATAAACATATTCCTTAATTGTTACTTGGCAATCAGTCGGGCATATGTTAAAGTATTTTTAAGGTATTGGTATTTGCAAAATGTTTGCTTGCAGGTGTTTGGAGTTTCAAGAGGTTTTATGATTAACTGTTATAACTTTTCTTCGTTATTCATTTAAAAAAAAAAATCTATTGTGAGGGAGATGTTGTATGTCCACTTGGAACTACATTAACATGAGATATGATATGTAAATACCACGCCGAGCTAGGCGGAAGGATACATAAATAAATGGTCTTACAATATGGCTACTAATCAGTTACTACATCGTCTGCCAGACTCTATCATTTCACCGAGTCATATAACATATTACAACAACGTTCTGCTTAAGGTCAGTCTAGCAGCAAAGAAAAAAGCTCGGCACTCCGCCTAGATTATAGGCTAGGCACAGTGCAGACCGCGTCCAATCTATAAAAAAAACATCCCTTTATGTACCTTAAGCATTTTCTTGGTCATGCAGCGCATTCTTTATACACTTAGTGACTTTTACACTTACAGTATTTATTTAGTTTTGACTGAGAGTCTGCGACCCCTGTCCTATGGGACTGCATGGGATGGGAAAGGATGACACATAGTCTATATCACTCATCAAAAGAATTCTCCATACCAGAAGGTTATTTATGTCTACGTCAAATACAGACATCATATAAAGTGCGTACATTAGTAGTACCAGTCAGTAACACCTGACCAAAGAGATACTGGTAACACAAGATAAGACAGTCTACACTAAACAATATCTACAGTACACGATATGCATTACACTCAATCTACGGTAGTCAGCTGCTGTGCTAGCTGGGCACTATCCACACACGTACATTTGCCACTCACTCTCAAAGATGAACTCGATCCAGTCCAGTCCCTTACCCACAGCTAATCACAGACAGTAAATAACTTGTCAAAAGCAGAATAACAGCACATCAAAACTGCATACAATTTCTCATTCGTTATCACTTCACAAACAGAATCTTTCCCACATAATACTTACACAATTCCTTAGAAACAAGCTTATTTCTCAGACGCATACGACCTTTGACAGTTCGAGATAGCGTACAGTGTACATGTTGTATTGTCGGTCAACCTATTATTTCTCTAGAAAAGGCAAAACAAAGCTACTGCGCATGCTCAGATCTATTAAAGGGTAAACAACCAGCTGATTTTTGCAAGCAAAAGGACATGTAAGGCCAGGCGTAATATTTTATGTTGTTGTTGTTGTTGTTGTTTTAGTTTTTACTGGCGTGTATCATTCATTTATGAATATTTACGTATCGCGCTTTTGTTTAGTTTGATTTGAGGACAATTTAGATTTAATTCAAACCGATTAACTGCCAAAGACAAATTATTGTCATAATTATATGATATTTCATTTTATTGTTCAACATTTGATTCCACTTAATTTGTCTTTGCCATTCAGCGTTTGCAAAACAAATATATTCTGCTATACGCGTATAGCCTCCGACGCAGCTATACTCATAAATTATTGACGAAAAATGATGAGTTAGAACAAAATATAATAATTAAGACTTTCTAACATCAACCTAATTATTTTCAAAGTTCAATACAAGCCATTTTCATATAATGTAACCAAATTCAATACAAAAGACTTTGTGAAGTGCTTCATTTAATACAAATTATTTCATTCTGATAAGAATAATCGTATTTCAATTGTCAGAATTCAAACTGCATAAATTAAGTGTTGCTGTAGGTAGGGCAATCCATAATGTCAATTCCAACCTAACACAACGTGTATGCAGTTCAGATTCTGTCTATTGAATACTATTATTCTTATATGAAAACGATCGAGGCACTTCACAAAGACGTATGCAATACATTTGGAAACATTACTAAAATAGGCTTAGCCTATTAAACAATCATTACATTGACGTGTTACGTAATCGGAGCCTGTTTTATGAGATATGTATTACAATTCTCGAGAGTCTTTTCGACCGATCGTATACCGAATATGGAATTTCATTGAATTAATCATATTGGTGTTATTCTTGTACATGGCATTCATTTCCTATTCTAGGCCTATTCGTTTAAATATCATTCTGGTGGTAGCTATAGGGTTAAATTGTGGGCCTATTTTTATTTTATGTTTTTCTAGTTTCCTGCAAGACTGGTTATCAAATCCAAGTTGCAATAACTGTTATAAGCTACTGATCGTTGCATATGATTGGCTGAGATCAATGACTTTTGTTGTAGAAATATGACACTTATTGATAACAAATTAACGTTTTGATCAACAAATTAAGAATATGCAAATGAAGAAAGATGACAATTTGGAATAATCAGTACATCATCCGGCGATATACTAACGAATGTTTGTTTTTTTAATACCCGAGGAGAATATTGGATACAGTGCTTATGACAGTTATGTTACAATGACTGACGACGGACTAACGTTATTTGGCCTTCAGTTGAGTCTTATAATCTATTTTTATAGGGAAAGAAAAGTTAGCCTGTTCTTGTAATACCCCCCCCCCCCCTATTCAAAATCTCATTGATGGAACCACGCACACATCAGCATGTTTCAAATAAATATATTGTAATGCGGAATAATTTGCAAGGGGGAATTAATGGGGGAGGGGTTCACCATCGGCACATTTATTTTGACCCCATTGGCACCTTAAAAGAATATTGTTGTTGTTGTTGTTATGTGTCACCATTTTCTTTTATAAATCATGACCCGAACCCCACCTACCTCCTAGCAGTTGGCTCTTTTTTTTTTTTTTTCTTTCTTTTCCTTGCTTGCGCGCGTGTCATAATGATGATTTAATCGCACTTCTCTCTTTTTTTAAACAAATCTCTTGACTATAGCCCCTGGTCACACCAACGGAACCGACAACAGACCGATCTAACCCGAATGACCAAACATCGGTTGGTTTGAAGAAGGTTCGGCGGTGTATTTGATTTAAATTGAGGTGTAACTAAAAAGACAAACACAACCTGGATAGTTTTCTCGAGAAGGGGGGGGGGGGGGGGGGGGGTTGGTGGATGGCAAGATGGCGCGTACCTATACAATCGCCGATATATTCAGTCTGCATTCTGCCCATTGAAATGATATGTCACAGGTGGATTACGTTTAGTTCGTTAAACGGTTGCCAAAGAAAACCGCACCTGTTTTGAACAAATGGTCTACAAGGTGTATTCAATTAATGCAAGCATTTTTACTAATTTTATGTATACTTTTGAGAAACAAAATGTCTCTTGACAACTGTCTTGCCAAAGGCTTGTTCGACTTATCAACAACTAAGGCCATTAAAAAAATAAACATGTTTAGCGTCCCCGCCCGCTTCCTTTTTGGGGGCCGCCTCCTATTTTATTTTATTTTTTTGAAATTTTTTATTTTATTTTATTTTTTTTTTTTTTTTTTTTTTTTTTTTATTTATTTATTTTTTTTTTTAAAGAAAAAAAAACATGAAAAACACTGCTAAAATGGCTCTATTTCTGATTTTTTTTTTTTAAATTGTCGGCGGCCATCTTGAAAAAAAATAGCCTCGACTGTCAGGGAAAATGTACCGAGCGGCCATTTTGAGCGGCCATTTTGAAATAAAAAATAAAAAATAAAAAGGGCCTCCTCCTTCCTATTTTTCGAAAAAACAGGACGCTAAACATGTTTTTTTTTTATTTGGCCTAATGTATACAAAGTGAATTCTATCCACAGAGATGCCATTTTGCATATAGCAGGTGAATCATGATATAGCCAGTGGCCAAGGTTTCATGAGAGTCTTGAGAGAAACATGCATAAATTGAAATACATTTTAATAGTAAACACCTGTTCGTTCGTCACAAGTATGCAGTTTGTTGAAAAAACTTCCATCAATAGGCCATTTTCGTAATGTAACCAAATGTAATACAAGTCTTTGTGAAGTGCCCCAATACAAATTATTTTATTCACCTGATAAGAATAATAGTATTCCAATAGTCAGAATATAAATGCATATATTAAGTGGTGCTAGGTAGGACAAGCCATAATGTTTGTCCTACCTGGCAACAATTATGTATGCAGTTCGGATTCTGTCTATTGTGATACTATTATTCTTATCAGGTACATGAAATAGTTTGTTTCGAGGCACTTCGCAAAGACGTATGCATTAAATTTGGGTACATCGTGAACATAGCCTATTTGAACACATTAGTAAAGTTCTTATTTAATGCCACATCATCATTTGAGAATCATCTCTCTGGAAAACAGCCGCGAAAGATAAAAAGGACATTGATAATTTCATTTGAAGTAAACGGTCTCTCGTCATTTTGGAAGAGCTTTCAGTTGGGTAAGTGACTGTCTTCACATAAATACGTAATTTTAACATAATTTCCTATCTGGTTTTTAATTATTGATGTTGTTCGTTGGATTTTGTGTGTGCTTTTGTTTCTTTCTTAAGACGTGATGTCGTTTTTATTGCTGTAGGTCTTTCTATTAAAGTGTGAAAGTGAGAGACACATCTGATGGCTACTGTAACTAGATTCTCGACTAAGCTTACGTGTTCAACTTTAGATTTTCAAGTAAAACCCGATACGTGTTGAATAGTGAATGAGTTAATCTTATAAATTTAATTTGTGACAGAGATCCCGTAAACACAAGAGCTTGTGTAGAGTACACTCGGAAGATTTGCATATTTATTTTCAAATTTTGTCAAAGCAAATGGTAGAGAGGGATGAAGGAAGAGGAAGTCAATGCGAGGGAGAGAGGAAGACAGACAGACAGACAGAGAGAAAGAAAGGGAGAGAAAAGGAGATGAGAGGGCCATTTAATTCGCTGTTTCATGGAGTTATGCAATTCATTCATTTTTTTTTCCATTTAAATTTACTTTTATTCAAGACGCCACACCACAACGAGAGATTCCAGTATGGCTAGTTTTGTCAACGTCGGCATCGTGGTCGGCATATTTCTGCTCCTGATCGGCGGCGGGGTCGACGAAGTCCAGGGACAGACCGTTCATTCGGCTCTTCTGACCAAGACACATACTCCGGCCCCTCCACCACCGTTCAGAGAATGTGCATGCAGGTATAAAATGAAGTACTGTACTAGTTGTGAACACATGAAACTTTCAATGGTTGATAACTCAAAAAGCTAAAGCTCATAGTGATTGAGATTGAAAAGCTGAATTGAAGCTCATAGTGCTTGAGATTGACTTGGAGGTTTGCACATTGACGAAGAGTTAAAGATACACTATGAACATGACTGACAAAGAGAGCGGACAAAATATACAGTTCCTCAGGTAGAGAAAGGAACATCCCTTCACTGCTATTATGTAAAAATGTGTAGAACAGGTGTCACATGCATATTCACCTTTTTACATAATAGCAGTGAAGGGATGTTCCTTTATCTACCAGAGGAACTGTATATTTTGTCCGCTTTCTTTGTCTGTCATATTCATAGTGATACCATGTCTAATTTGCAGCCAATATCAAATTCTGTAGAACTTTGCAGGAATTGTCATGTATGTCCTATCTGTGAAATTTAAACGTTAGCGGTGTCCTAGTGTTTATATAATGCAAGGAAACCCGTTTACTTGCTAGACTTCCCTGTCAGATACTATCGAGTGACTGACTGACTGGCATGTTTTTTTCGTTGGTAACAACATTCATAAAATGAGCAGGAACATGTACATGAGCATTTGTCTACATCAATAACCCACTACATGACTTGTAATGGCCAAAATTAAACTGATTGAATCTTTGAGTAGCACAAAACGTACGACCATTCGGTACAAGGGTCAGAAAATCAGACTATGGCTTAGGTGATTGCAATCACTCATGTCGATTCGACAACTAGTGGTCGTTATTTTCCGACAAAAAGCCATTTTCAAACCCTTTTGTTTCGAGGGAATTTCTAAATTTCTGAAATTCAAGGGCACCTTTTGTTACATACATGTATAGGGTAACGATTTTTTTTTTTAAGGACAGTCTGTTGCAAAAGGTATTTTGAAATGACATGACAGGTCGCGCTACCCATTATATATAAAGAGAAGTTCAAATGTCATTGCCTCATCTAGCATAAGACCTAGTGACAAATTTCCTCATTTACCGCTCGTAACTAGCTAAATAGATATTTAGTAGTCGGAACGTGTTGAATATAAGCATACATTAGTTGGGTAGGCCTACAATTCTCCTCCGGGGAGGGGGGATTGCGCACACTTTTTTTTGCAGGCTTGCTGTTTAGAGACCAAGGGTGATGACATAATAATTCTCAGTGCGTTTGTGTACTACTTATCATAATGCATTATGTAAATCTAACATTAATTATCAACATTGCTATCATTTAAATCCATTAAAAAATTTCGTTCTCCTTTTCAGCTCAAGCCCGTGTCACCATGGAGGAGTGTGTACGAATAAGCGCATTGGTGAAGGAACCGCAGCTACCATAGACTTTGAATGTGATTGTAAAGATGAATGGACAGGCGACGTTTGTACCATATGTAACACGGTCACTAAAGGTAATTTACAGAATTCTGTAGTAAAAGGCCATATAGCATGAAAAGTTACGATTAGTTGTCTCACCTTCCAATTAATCGCATCTCCTTCCAATTAATCGTATCTCCTTCCAATTAATCGTATCTCCTTCCAATTAATCGTATCTCCTTCCAATTAATCGTATCTCCTTCCAATTAATCGTACCTCCTTCCAATTAATCGTATCTCTTTCAAATTAATCGTATCCCTTTTAAATAATCGTATCCCTGGCTTTTACATTAATCGTATCCCCTTCAAATTAATCGTATCCCCTTCAAATTAATCGTATCTCTTTCAAATTAATCGTATCTCCTTCAAATTAATCGTATCCCCTTCAAATTAATCGTATCTCCTTCAAATTAATCGTATCTCCTTCAAATTAATCGTATCCCTTTTAAATTAACCGTATCTCCTTTAGTCAATCGCAACTTTAAAATAAATAGTAACTTACGATTAATTCCATGTTACAGATATAATTTAATGTTAGGATACGAGTCAATGCAGAAATATTGGAGATATTTTACCGATTGAATGCAAGTCCATCTATATTATTAAGGCCCATGGAATCTTCTATCCCCTTCTCTTCTCTTCTTGGTGAAGTCTTATATGATAACATCGACTTATATAGATACGACTGGCCATGTAAGTAAATTTCTAATTCAGTAGTTTTTCTAAATATTTGTAAGCCATACGTTCATATCTTGAATAGATTTTTGGGCTTTAGATGTTGCAATATTAAGTAACTGGTTTCCTAAAACCATTTTATGATCATATTGTCACATCTTTATTTCCTATATCATATTGACAAAGGTTGACATACTTAGGCATTGCACGTAGTCTAACTTTATCAATTCAAACAAACTGCCTGCCATTTCTGCTATGTCGCTATCTCCCAATACAACACGTAACCGTTGAAACTCGCCAATACTGTGTTTCATACTAAGGCTATTTTGTAGAGGTTTTCTGGTCTAGTGATAAAGTCAAAGGACTTTAGATCTCAAGGTTCGGGGTTCAATGCTTAGCCCGGAACTGACGACCTTTGGCAAGATGTTAATCAACATGTGCCACTCTCCACCGTGAATGGGTTAACGTAGGTTGCTCAGCATTGTGAGCGTCTGTAAAATGGCGCCTAGATGGGAGTGGAGAAAGTGCAAATATTGTGTTCGGGCAAACCCGAATCCAATGACCGGGGTATAACTAATATATATGTAAAGCTTATTCACAATCGTCGACGTTTAAAGGAGCTACACAAAGAAAATTCACTAACAACTAATAATTAGAACAAATTACATATGGATGGAAAGATTTACTCTTGAAAAACACGAACAATTTGCTGAGAAATCATATAGATATCATGAAAAGGCGTAAAATGTAGTTTTTCAAGACCCTCCTTAGACCCCCGAACGCCCCTGAACGTAAGTCAAACACACAAGCGTAGCGAGCTCTGAATTGTGACGTTACACACTGGACGAACAGCTCAATGACGTGTAGCAGTATGCAGCTAGCCAGCCGTGTCCCGTATGTGACGTCACAAATATTGACGCTCTACAAAGGACCGCTGAAGGGAGAAAATCTGGATCTCAAAACTAACATTTTTGAGAGTTGATTACTGCGGGCCCCAAACATATTTTGAAGAGGAGAGTTGTTGGGAGTTGTTGGGAGTTGTTGCAAGGCTTCCCCTTCGCAATAATATGAGTTTTGCATCAATTCAAAACACTTTTGATTCTTCGTGTGGCTACTTGAAGCCATCGACGACGTAGTAAACGCTATATAAACGTGGAATATTTTTATTTGTATGGCTCTAATATGGAAAAAGATAAATTAAAATATAACATGTCAGATAATCAGAGGATATAATATTTTGGGGGGTTTGTTCTGTGTTTTTTCCCCGTGTTTTTTTTTTTTTTTTTTTGGTTATACACGGTACTTAATTGGAAATGGCTGGAGTTGGCACAAAACCGTTCTAAGAATGATATCTGTTTTCATTACCTTCAATAGAGATCATGTGCACTGACGTGTGTCCCAGCCGAAAAAACCAAATATGTGAAGACGGCGGAGAGGGCTCCATCGTAGCTTTGATGCCCTGCGACACAGGTACGGACTGCGCAGATTGTTTCGCCCGATGTTTGCTGAAGGTGTAAAATAAATGTTGTTTTTATTCTGAAGGGGGGGCAAATGTACAAGCATTATTGAATGTGTGTAATAGAATTCGTTCATTTATCTTGAATTATATATATATATACATACTAATTTTTTTTGTATTGCAGTGGTTATCACTGATCACTATAAAAGTGTAGAACGATATAAAAAAAGATTTTAATGTCGGCGCTCTTTCGTTATAAGAAACCTTCTAAACTTAACCACACAAACACACACCCTACTTTACCAACATACATCACAATTCTATTCATACTTCACGCATTACTTTTGGAATAATTCAGCAACCATTACACATGCTAGTTTGGGGATTTTTCAGAGCAATAGGGATCAATACTTAAAGGTACTATGTCCCATTTGCAGGCCAAACAAAAAGGAAAAGGTTAAATTCCAACGGCATTTGAAAGATAATACTAATTTAGAACTTCCCTCAAAACGAAAGGGCTTAAAATGTCTGTAAGTTGGAAACTAACGACCATTAGTTTTCTAATCGACTTTCGTGATTGCAATCACTCAAGTAATAGTCTGATTTTTAGACCCTTGTACCGAATGGTCGTACGTTTTGTGCTGCGCAAAGATTCGATCACTTTAATTTTGGACATTACAAGAATTGGGTTATTGATGTAGACAAATGCTCATGTTATAACAGTGGCGTACCTATGGGGGGGGCAGGGGGGCAGAGTGCCCCCCCTGACGGGCTCCAGGGGAAAAAAAGAAAAAGGGGAAAGAAAAGAAAAGAAAGGGAAAGGAGAGAAAAAGAAAAAAGGAAAAGGAAAGAAAAAAGGAAAGAAAGAGAAAAAAGGAAAAAAAGGAAAGGAAAAAAAGGAAAGAAAAAAGGAAGAAGAAGAGAAAAGGAAGAAAAAGGGAAAAGAAAAGGAAAGGAATAAAAATGGGGGAAAAAAATAAAGAACATGGCCGTAAGCACCAGAGGGGGGGGGGGGGCAGTTGACCCCAGATATTTTGAAATCGTACAGTTTTTTTCCTGAAAATGTAGTGTAGGCCTATACCAAATCCTTCAATTCTACTTTTGAAAATGCAAAAGTACCCTCATGATCAGTTCGGTCGCTCGAACTCCCTTCACTCCTTTTGCTTTTGAGATTCTTCGAAAACTTTTAACGCATCTTTCCCCCTTCCCCCATCAGAAAAATATTTAGCATACGGCCCTGAAAAATTAAAACAAATGAAAATAGGAAAATATAAGTGATATAACAAATTTGAAACTCTTCGCTGGCGCGAACTGCTTGCTAGCCTATTTTGTATTAAATGTTTTCACTTCCTCGTCCCCCTGAAAAGAGAAAAGGATTAGTATTGCCTAGAATACAATTGTGCCTGCCCCGACGGGCCCCGACCTGCAACCATGGCAACAATAAAACACAATATATGTACCAAATGTTACTAAAAGAGACTAATTCATTTTTTTTTAGCTCGCTACACTCGCTCGCGAATAAAATGAATAGACATTGCTTTGGAAACAATTGTGCCCACCCTTGACCTGCAACAATATCATTAAAAATGGAAGAGTTTTTTCGCCCTCTCGCCAAAAAGGAATTGAATCGCGTTAAACGCGATTGCGTCCATCCTGACCTGCACCAATAAAAACAAGTTTATTTATTAATTTCTATTAAAAGAGAATTTATTTTTTTTGCTTGCTCGCTATGCTCGCTTGCCAAAATGGAATTGACACCGCTAACGTGCCCGCCCCAACCTGCAACAACCAGTTAATAATTATGTACGAAACGTTATTCAAATAAGTTTTGGTGTGCTCGTGCTCGCCAAAAGGGAATTAACATCACCTTAGACATGATTGTGTAAGCCCTGCCCTGCAACAAAAAAATCTGAAATTTATGAACCAATTATCATTACAAAGATTTTGCTCGCTCGCTACGCTCGCTCGCCAAAATAGAAATAACACCGCTTTTAATAATCACGTCCCTGACATGGAACAATTAAACCAAGTTTATATACCATATTTTCCCTATAAAGAGAAGTGATTTTTTTTTGCTCGCTCGCTACGCTCGCTCGCCAAAATAGAATTAACACCGCTTTTAATAATCACGACCCTGACATGGAACAATGAACCCAAGTTTTATGTACCATATTTTCCCTATAAAAGAAAAGTGATTTTTTTTTTTCGCTCGCTACGCTCGCTAGCTCGTGGAATTATGTGCCCACCACTAACCTGCTACAATATCATTAAAAAGAGAAATGTAGGGGGTTGCCTGCCCGCCAAAATGGGATTGACATTGCCTTAAACACGAGTGTGCCCGCCCCCTACCTGCAACAATCACCCTAAACACAATATTGTTCCCGCGCCCTGCATGGGACAATTGAACCAAGTTTAAGTGGCAATTATTAAAAAAGAAGTGATTTTTTTCTTGCTCGCTACACTAGTTTGCAAAAAAATGAAATTAACGTTGCTAACAAGTGAATGTTCCCACCCCCAACTTGCAACAATACCAGTTTATATACCAAACGTTACTTAAAGATTTTTTTTGCTCGCTCGCTCGCCGGCTCGCCAGAAGTGAAAATTAGCATCGCCTTTTTTGTTTGTTTCGGTCGCTTGCCCCCCCTGACGGAGTACCCCAGGTACGCCACTGCTCATGTACCCTTAACAGCTCATTTCATGTATGTTATTACCAAAGAAGAAAAAAGTCCGTCAGTCACTCGATAGTGTCTGTCTTCTAGTGTCTAGAAAGTAAACGGGCTTCCTTGCATAATTTAAATATTAGGACGTTACTAACGTTTAAATTTCATAGAAAGGACATACATGGCATGCAAACCTCTACATAATTTGATGTTGGCTGCAAATGGGACATAATACCTTTATAACGGCCCCAGAACAAGGCATTTATTTGAAAGAAATCAACCATATTTCAATAATCTCAAAATTGTTTGTAAATTATTGAATCATCATGATGTCTGTAATATTTCAAGGTGACCGAGATTAAATCTTGTCAATTTCAGTGTATCCAAAGTAATTTTGAATTAATGGGTGTGACGTAATCATGTTTAAAAGCTTTTGCGTATTGTTTATTTCAGACTTATACAGAGGTATATTTATTTTCAATAACATTTGTTTAAATAATCAGCCTGCATTTTATTTTCCATTTAAACTTCAATCATGTTTATTTTAATCTACATGCTAGAAAACTGTTTCAGAAATGTACATGTCATTCTATCTCAGAATAGAATAACCACCATAAGTTTCCTATCTCACAAATGTGATTAAAATATGCATAACATGAGCTATATTTCTTTTTGATTTTACAGCTTCCAGTGTTCAATGTCTGGTACTTTCATGAATTTATGAAATTTAGTAAATTATGAATATTATGGATTTAGGGGGAATGTGAGAAAATGTGAGCGTGGTTTATCTTTCGAAAAATAAGTTGTGAAATGCTGTAAATAGGTCATAGGAGAGGAGGTATATAGGTACTGCCTGTTGTGGTAGTCGAGATGTCAGTGTCGGGTGGTTTAAGCACTTTACTGGAAAATGAAAGGTCATGGGTTCGATCCCCGACACAGCACTAATGTCCTTTGGCATTCATTAATCTACATTTACCATTCCATACCCCGGACAGAATTGGGACCTGGTTGGATGCCATAAACCTTTATGTTAGTAATTGCCATATGCCCTAATGGTGAGCGTATGGTAAGAATACTCCCCAGGGAGTGAAGATGGTCCACATTGAGCGTGAATGAGTTCGTAGACAATCGCACTGCTGGTCTGACGGCACTACGATTCTGAGCCGATTTATCTCCCCCTCCCCCTCCACCACTCCCCCTCCCTCTCCCCTCCCCCTCCCCCTCTCCCCTCCCCCTCCCCCCTCCCCCTCTCCCTCCCCCTCTCCCTCCTCCCCCTCTCCCTCCTCCCCCTCAGATGAAGCATGTTATCCCTTGCAATTTAGATTTCAAAAATCGGATTCTAGTCAATTCGTGTAGTATGCACCGGGCTTAAGGGTGCGTGGGTGTGTTGGTATGAGGGTGGGTGTATGAGGGTGCGTGTATGAGGGTGGGTGTATGAGGGTGGTTGTACGAGGGTGGTTGTACGAGGGTGGGTGTATGAGGGTGGGTGTATGAGGGTGGGGTATGAGGGTTGGTGTAGGAGGTTGCGTGTATGAGGGTGGGTGTACGAGGGTGGGTGTATGATGGTGGGTGTATGAGGGTGGGTGTACGAGGGTGGGTGTATGAGGGTGGGTATATGAGGGTTGGTGTAGGAGGTTGCGTGTATGAGGGTGGGTGTACGAGTGTGGGTGTACGAGGGTGGTTGTACGAGGGTGGGTGTATGAGGGTGGGTGTATGAGGGTGGGTGTACGAGTGTGGGTGTACGAGGGTGGTTGTACGAGGGTGGGTGTATGAGGGTGGGTGTATGAGGGTGGGTGTATGAGGGTGGGTGTATGAGGGTGGGTGTATGAGGGTGGGTGTATGAGGGTGGGTGTATGAGGGTTGGTGTAGGAGGTTGCGTGTATGAGGGTGGGTGTACGAGTGTGGGTGTACGAGGGTGGGTGTATGATGGTGGGTGTATGATGGTGGGTGTATGAGGGTGGGTGTACGAGGGTGGGTGTACGAGGGTGGGTGTATGATGGTGGGTGTATGAGGGTGGGTGTACGAGGGTGGGTGTACGAGGGTGGGTGTACGAGGGTGGGTGTATGAGGGTGGGTGTATGAGGGTTGGTGTAGGAGGGTGGGTGTATGAGGGTGGGTGTATGGGGATGGGTGTACGAGTGTGGGTGTACGAGGGTGGGTGTACGGTGGTGGGTGTACTAGTGTGGGTTTACGAGTGTGGGTGTACGAGGGTGGTTGTACGAGGGTGGGTGTACGAGGGTGGGTGTATGAGGGTGGGTGTATGAGGGTGGGTGTATGAGGGTTGGTGTAGGAGGGTGGGTGTATGAGGGTGGGTGTATGGGGATGGGTGTACGAGTGTGGGTGTACGAGGGTGGGTGTACGGTGGTGGGTGTACTAGTGTGGGTTTACGAGTGTGGGTGTACGAGGGTGGGTGTACGAGGGTGGGTGTACGAGGGTAGGTGTACGAGGGTGGGTGTATGGTGGTGGGTGTACGAGTGAGCGCATCGGTACGTGATTATGTTTCTGTGCTTCTGTTTGTGTCTGAGTTTCGGGGAAGTATTTCGCATAGGGCACGTTATAGTGGGGTAAAATTATCCTGATTTGTGTAACTGTCTGATAATGTGTCCAATTTACTACTTGGAAATTTTGTCCGAGAGGATTTTGTTCAGCTTTAATTCTGCGAACAGTCTCATAAAATAAATGAAGCGTGTTAAGTCGTTAAAAAAAACGACCACTTCGAATGAAATGGAAATGAAATGCAATGAAAAATGGTTGCTATACTAATAACTGAAGTGGCGTTTATCAACTATTTCCTTCACAGAGTTCTGAAGGCCAACTACATGGATCTCACCTCATAATACAGTTGTGCGATAAATATCACCCGAAATAATGACGATCTAAAAATGGAAAAGCAAATTTATTTTCGGCTTTGGCTATCTCCCGATATTAAAGTATAAATGGAAGTATTCACTTTTTACGCAAATACATACAAATATAGGAATTTCCTCACTATTTGACATAATGTCAGTCAAAGACAAATATGAAAAGAAGGTCAAATATATGCCCACCTCTTCAAGAGGAAGAGAGAAAACGGCCTAAATAAACAAAAGTAAAAAAAAAAAAAAGTGAGAAAAGGGCAATGCTATTTTAACTACACCATTTTTTACGCCTTGCGCGAGTACAGCCTGTATGAAAGAAGAGTCATTAATCTATATATTTTATTTCCGTTATTGACGATAAGTGACATTGAACAATGAGGGGGAAATGATTATTATTAGGATATTTTTGTAACAAAGGATTCACACATAAGCCCTGGGCTGACAGTGTGTCTTTTTATTTTCCGATCTTGCATGCTGCCCTCTCAAGTAATACATATCAAATTTGTCGAAGACTGGTTAATCACCGTTTGTAAGTTGGTCGCAGTATGAAATCATATTGCAAAAATAGAAACAATATAATTCGTTTAAAGCTTATCTGCCGTAGTTTACAGGAGGGATTAGACCGCTCTGCAAGGTCACTGGACAGGTGGTTATCTCATCAACTCAGCTCTCAGTTAACATAAGAAAAAGAGGATCATGGGGGACTAATGGTCACCGATTAGGCATTGTTTGTTATATAGAGGGCGCAAGTAGCTACCAGTAGTGCAGTGGGCCTTTAACAAACTTCATGGATTTCGTTCATTATCCTTAAAGGGCCACTCTTACCAAAACGAGCTGAAAAAAGGGGGAAAAAGACATGTAGAATAATTTTTGACGGAGATTCCGAACATGACATTGATTTTTCTTAGAAATCATCAATAATTGTGGAATCTAGCTTTAAAAATGACGACTCAGAACGCGCAGAAAAATGCCCAGTTTCGGTGATGCTGCATTTGACATCACTGCAGGCGCCTCTCCGGTGACAAGGAGGGTGAATTAGGCATTAATTTTTTATTTATTTTTATTTATTTATTTATTTATTTTTTTATTTTTTATTTTTTTTAAAAGGCAAACTAATTGGGGGAAAAAGAAATGTATCCGAAAAATAATATGCGCTTGATAATCCCAGTACGTTTCTGGCAATTTCGTCATTCCTAATTATGAAATTATCAAATTATCAAATCGGACATGCCCGCAATGACGTCAAGTGCGTCATCAAGTCACGTGACCGTATTACCTTTTTTCGAGGGGCATAGCCCAGCAAGCGTGAGAACTGTGAAAAATGGATGGCTATTATAATTTTTGGGTCAATTTAGAGATTGTCTGAAAAATCAGAGGCTGGATTATTAATAAGTAGAGGTGTATTCATGTTTTGAAAGGCTATATTAGTTGGGTTAGAGCGGCCCTTAAATGTTTATATTTTTTTAAAGATTTTTTTAAGTTTAAAAATAAACCGGTATAAGTGTTTTACAAGTCTTCTACAATTAATTTGAGGCAAATTTCCTATTTCCGGCCTATATGTGACCATTATTGAAGTCAGATGAAGTCATTTATTCAATAGAATTATGCAAAAAATTAAACAAATAGTCATAGCCGTAAAAATATCGCTGAAAGCCGCAAAGTAGAATGCAATCAATAATCACGAGTGGAAGCATATATCCCGAGATTTCATGATTGCCCTCTGTTTTTTTCTTTAATACAATTTGTTTACTTCATAAAGTACAAAGATATAATGTATAATAAAATTGTGCCCGAGAAATCGCATTTAAAAGCCAGTGCCTTGCGATAAAAACACATCGATTCCTCTTACAATAATAATAATAAAAACAGCAAAACGGAATAAAAACAAAGCACAAATTGAAGAGAAAATCATTATCACATTACAAACATTAAAACAAGTAAATAAATAAACATAAAACAAGAATGTTATATACATATTGCCAACGATGGACAAAAATAGAAATAACCAGGTGCAGATCCAGGATTTCTTAGGGGAGTGGGCCCAACTTTTTTTTTTTTTTGCTCCCGAAAACTTGAAAATCGCGCAGGCCGAAAAGTCGCTCAGTGAGGGGGGGGGGGGGGGGGGGGGGGGGGGGGGGGGGGTGGGGGGGGGGTGGGGGGGGGGGGGGGGGGGGGTAGTGAGCACAATTTTTATTTTTTGGTCCTCGAAAATTTTAAAATTTGCACCCCCCCCCCCCCCTTGAGCGCCAGGGGGGCGGGGGCCCAACCCCCCAAAAAGGTAAAAATCGCGTGATTTTGCCCCCCGGCCCCCCCTCCCCCCCTGGATCCGCCACTGGAAATAACACCCTGTAAATCGTTGGCTTATGAGTCAAGAGAAAGCCCTTGGCGTTCAAAATCGTAACATATTGGTGGAAGATTTAAAACATAGATGCATAATGCCTACATTAATCAGGAGGGTATGACGAGTGACACAAATGTGCTTTCTTGTTATTGGACGTTTTATTTGGCCAGCTACTTCATAAAATCAACTCAAACAAAGCAGTAGTATAATTTGTTTTCCAATTACTCAATCATACTGCCAGGTATAGTTGGGCAAGAAATTTACATTCGCCTGGAGGAAAAATATTTTACTTCGAGTTTCACTACTGCACTCATTCCTATACACAGTCACACATAATGTCTAACTATCAGAAGGATTACCGATGTATACTAATATACATTAAATAGATATCAAACTTGTCTATCTTTCTGAAGTAAAAAGTTTGCTGGAATGGGTGAAGTTGGATAATGAATATTGCTTTTTTTACCGTGTGTATGTACAATTTTCGGTCTAATCGTACATAATATTAACATCTCCCTCGTAATCACGTTGCTGAGATAATTTGTACTCCCAAATTTTTGGAAATTCAAGAAAAATCCCCCTAAAAAAAACAAGCCCCCTCCCCCCTCCCCCATCAAAAAAACATCAACAAATAAACAAATTGCTGCCCGGGGCAGAATAAACGGGCACAATTTGTGTATATCTGAAAATATATTGTTTTGCCCTCCGCAAACCCAACCCCTACGTCCGACGCTGTTTGGAATTAGGTCGGGTTGTATCGTAGTTTCAATTTTGGTTTTCAAAAGACAATGACTCTGTATACAATATTATAATATTGAATATCAGGTGAGTGTAGGCCTACGCGACAAGTTCGGACTTGCCCGTCGGAAGTTAGTCAATAATCGATTGCCCACTCGAAGGCAAACTGGACTTCCATGATGAACTCCCATCCCGGAAGACCCTCGAGGCCGTGGCCGAACCGGAGATCGAGTGTCCGCTGAGAAAATATAAACAAAAATTCATTAAGGCGATGGCGACAATAGGTGACACCGCCGCAGGGCTAGGAATCAAATAGACAACAAGGCTGAATGGCCACGATGTGACCCTCCTTAAGTTCAAGATGTGGGGTGGATCTAGGTTGACTGTGTATGGTCAGATGGTCAAGCGACCCACTTCTTTGTTATTTGTACAAGGAGCGGAGTAATATGATAAAATGGAGAACGACATCGTAAGATGGAATAGCCCCTCCCCCGAATAATCTCCTTTTATACAAGTTTTTTTTTAATCAAAAATATAATAAGTCTACAATAGGTATATTAATGGACATTTCAAAGGTATCTATATTACATAAATATCGGAATTCAATAGATCTTGAGATGATCAATTCTTTTCATGACTTAAAGAGCCAGCATTTACTGGAAAATGGATTCAGCATTTTAGCCTTTCCAATCTGCTACTTGCTATCCCCAATGTTTTCTTTCAATGATTTCTTTTCACGCAAGACTTTTCTTTTTCTTTCATTTCATTTTCAATTATTCATTGGTTAAATGTACATCTGAAGATGGGAAACCGTTTTGCTCACATTAATTATAGGCTCAATTTTTTAAAACTTAAGAATTGATTTAATAATAGAACATAAATAAACCGATAATATGAAGAAAAAAACTGTGTAATACTCATACATATGATATAAATGCCAGAATGGTATAGATCAGACTTGTAATAAACAATACGTAGAATCTGGATCACGGTTATACCCTGTTCTTCTACAGCATAGGTTGCTATATATATCTTTCCATCCATAGCTATTTACATGTAAATGCCAGCTTTATACCATCTTCATTTCTACGCATGCTGTATAAATCGACACAAAACGCCCGCAGACAAACCGCATGCAAAAAATAAACAAGCATACATCGAGAATTAAAACCACAATTCATCGATCTATTTTCACGAGCATACGCTGAATGTTATGATTATATTTATCCAATGTATTTCCATCTACATTCAGCATACATAAGCGTGGAGCTATTAAATCGCTCCGTGGACGTAATGGGCATGGTTCTCGATCCAGTGGCGTGGTTACGAGGGGCAGGGTAGCACTTCCCAACCCTCGAATGGCAGGGAGAGAAAGAGAGAGAGAGAGAGAGAGAGAGAGAGAGAGAGAGAGAGAGAGAGAGAGAAAAGGTGGGGGGGCGGGGGTAAAGGAAAAACCCACCCCAAAACAGATAATGGAATCCCCATATCATTGATCGATGACACTATATATCTCCTCAATGTTTGGGCCCTCGCTACACAACTATCTCGATCTGCCCTCATTCTACTCACAACCCATTTCCCCCTCTATCTCCCCCCCCCTCTCCCTCCCGCTCTCTCTCTCTCTCTCTCTCTCTCTCCCCCTCTGTCTGTCTGTCTGTCTCTCTCTCTCTCTCTCTCTCTCTCTCTCCATTTCCTAAATATCATTCCCTTCCTCTCTTTTTTTACCCACTTTCTTTCTTCTTTATTCCCCCTCCCCCTCTCCCTCTCCCTTTCTTTCTCCTCCTCTCTGTCTCTTTCTCTCGTTTATTCATCACCTTTCTCTCACTTTCTTTTTTCCCCAAAGCATAATAACACCACCTCTCTCTCTCTCTATCTCTCTCTCTCCCTCTCTCTATCTCCCCTCTCTCTCTCTCTCTCTCTCTCTCTCTCTCTCTCTCTCTCTCTCTTTCTCTCTGTTTTTAGCCCACTTTCCTCTTTATTGCCCCTCTCCTCTGACACCCATGTCTACGTACCTCTATTCCCTTCCTTTCTTTCCCCAGTCTATATTACTCTTTTCTTATCCAACTCCATGCACTCATGTTTGTTACTCTTTATCCTACTCTCCAACCACCACACTCCTGATCATCCAGAGTACAACAAAACAAACTAATGGACATCGGGACCGCTTTCATCGACCATCGACGAACAAGCCAGCTAGGAAGCATTATTCATGTATACGCCTCCTTCCGCATCCACTCTGTAAAGGTGTGTAGGTAGCATGAATCATCACTTCACATTAAAGGTGTAACACTAACAAATGGGATGACAAAAAACAGAGCCAGTATATTATGATGGGCATTTCAGCAACTTCAGAATACACCACCACTAAAATTGATCCAACGTTCGTTGGGTACCAAATGCTTCACCCATAAAGCTAAATCTCGACCTTTTTAAGTAACTCTCACCCTAACCCTAACCCTAGGTCTTTGACATTTATGTACACCAACACTTATTTGTGGGGTATTCTAAAGTTGAGCCTGGGCGTGTAACCAAAAAGAAACAAAACTCCAAATATCGTGGATGGTTGCTATTGGTGTTGATGTTGTTGTTGTTGTTATTGTCCTTGTTGTTGTTGTTTGGTCTTATTTGTCCAGGGTAGCCACATGCAGATATCAGTCTGATCAGTATTGATACTGATACTGCCTACGGGCACCGCAATTATTATTACCACCCCAGCATTAAATTACCAGGTAATTAGCGTTTACACCTCGGTCATGAGGGACATAATTGGGCAAAATACCTTGTCCGAGGATGTAGGCACCGGGAGCTAATCTTACCTGGGACCTTTCGTACAAGAGTCAAGAGCCTTTACCGATATACCAAAGTGCTCGCGGAGAAACGAGAACATAATTAAATACCTACAGAGAAATTTTGCTTGATCGACAGGTTGGATTGAAAAACCACCTGTCTACTTGGACAGCATTTTCCCCCCACAGAACAAACTAATCGAAACCTGCTCTATATTTTATATGTAACCTGAACATAAAGACCACATTTGAATTGAAGATAACATTTCTTGTCTCCCTTGGGCGGTCTCTGAATCTAGATTTTAATTTGGGCAGTAATAAAGATTAACAGTGGCGGCAGTATACTACTACAAAATTTCAATTAAGTTTTCCCATCTTTCCGTTTGCTGCTCTTGATAAAATGTATCCGAATTAATGAGGGGGGGGGGTAATACGTAGATGACGAAGACACAAATTGGTCGATCTTCTTTCGGTGCGTTACTGCATTCGTAATAAATCTCGAGCAAATGTAGTCATGATTCATTTAAGTATCCCCCCCCCCCCTCTTTTCATTAGCGTTATTTCCCTTTTATGGTGTTCTAATTATCTCTCGTAAGGATTTATGTCCAACAGATATATGAATACATGTAAATTGGGCACGTAGTCTTGAATTTCTATGCTGATTATATCCCTTACACGAAAACTTGCAAATTGGAGTAATTTGATACCCGATTACGATTTGAAGTTCATCCTACATAGGTGCTATATTCGTGCAACGTCTACTGATGTTCAACGGTCACCATGACGGTTCTTTAAAATGTGGTGATGGTGAAGATGATACCAAATTATTGTTAATTATATGGTGATGGTAGTGGTGGTGTTGACTATCTTGTTCACGAAGTTGATTATTGGAAAAACAGTGATGATAATGATGTTGATGATGTTGATAATAATGATGACATTGTTGATGGTGGTGATTATGATGATGACAATGATTATGGTGATGATGATGATGATTGTTGTGGTATGTGTTGATAATGATGTCCACAATAGTGATGGTAGGAAAGATGATGAGGAGGAGGAGGAGGAGGAGGGGGCGGATGGCGGGGGAAGGGGAGGAGGTGGCGGTGAGGGAGGACGAAGAGGATAACGATTAATCCTTTTTTTCTCGATTAACTGTCTTTTCGAATTTGTGTTTCAATTTGAATTCAGTTGGTCCGGAGCGTATGGAAACTCTTAAAATCCAATCATCTTCCTTTCTTATTCGATATCATGATTTTGTTTCACATCACATTCGGCGCAATTTTCGACGATTTTCACCTCCATCATCGGACCGTGCTCAGTTCGTGAAGACTGAGTCATAAATCTTTTAAACACGGAAAACTGTCATCCTGTTGCATGATCAATTAGTTCGTGTTCTGCATTCTATTGACACGGTCAAGTTTTGTTGGTTGCTTCTGGGATTCCCTGCTAGATTTTTCTTACTCTTTTGTTCGTCATAGAAATACACAACTTGTCTCCTTATTTGAATGTCTCTGTGGCAGACAATGTGACGGTACGCGAATAATGTTCTTACGGCTTTATTTCGAAACAAGCTACGTCCATATAGATTGTATATTTTGTCTAATCCCAGCGTTTCTCCAACAACACAGTTTTATCTGATATTGTATGGAATGCAAAATATCATATTTATCTAACTACGACATGAATGGCGGAAAAGAAAAATGATAAATAACTGAGAGAACAAACGGAAGAGAGAGGGAGGGGTGGACATGGAATGTCAAAAGATCATACGACCCCACCCCCGTTCCACACCCTTCGCCGAGGTTGTAGGTTTTAAATGCATAGTTCTTCACCCTCTTGAGACCGGTGGTAGCCCACCTCTCTCATGAGTGCCCCTCAATGGTTAGACCGACACTGACCCTCTGGTTACATATATGGCCCTTTAGGCTTGATAATCTATTTTGTTTAATCACATAAGTTTGTTTACAAGTCAAATCAGTATTATAGAAAAGATGCCCGTCTGATGTTTATAAAATAAAATGACCTTAATATGGAGACAGAAAAACCCTATTTCTGTGTATAGACAGATAGAGTCAGATTCATTCGCATCAGGCCTTCGAAAGCATGTTGTTACCTTTCCGAGGGGATGACACTTGACTTGAAATAGGTAGCATGGGAATTGTAGTGAGGACTGTGAGGTATAGAATTCAAAACGGGGCACCGGTGCAATATATCATCAAACATTTTGGCGCGTATTAAAGTTACAGATTTATGACATCTCTGTTCCGAAAGCCGCCATCGATTGGACGCAGTAGTCTACAATTATGTTCTCTTTATCAATAAATTATATCTAAACCTGACCATTCTTCCTATAGATGAATATGCATGTTCATTTAGGGCCATAGGACGTTTAACATGTGTAATGTATAGCTGGCATATCACCAACTAATTTTAACTTGAATTTTATTTTGGCATATTAATAATATTCAAAAGGGTCTTTTATAGCAATTGCACGCTGTCAAACTTATAATAATATGACCCTCTCATGTTATGTATTCCTAAGAAAGGCGCAACTACGAGGCACATGCCCCATGCATCACAAATAACAAAATAGAAAAGAGAAGAGGGAGTCAAGGGGGGGGGGGAGAGAAGATGATATGACCACCAGAGGCGGTTCTCCCGGGGGGGCAGGGGGGGCACAGTGCCCCCCCACTTTTTCAGATACCCCAAAAGTGCCCCTTTTTACATAGGAAAAGTGCCCCTTTTATTTTGTAAGAAGTGCCCCTTTTACATAGGAAAAGTGCCCCTTTTACTTTGACAAGTGCCCCTATTACTAAATAAAAGTGCCCCTTCCCCCCTTTTCACCTCTGACGAGTGCCCTTTTTATTTTTGACACGTGCCCCTTTTCCTTCGACATGTTCCCATTTTCCTTTGCAATAAGTGTCCATTTTCCATTCTCATAAATCTTGAAATTATCTTTAATAAGTGCCCTTTTTAATCTCTAGTAAGTGCCTCTTTTTAGGTACGAGAAGTGCCCCTTTTCACTTTTGATAAGTGCCCCCTTCACCTCTGATAATTGCCCTATTCAAACTGAGAGGTGCTCCTTTTACTTTGACAACTGCGCCTTTTTTCCTTTGTAAGAAGTGCCCCTTCTCCTTTTAATAACTACCCCTTTTTTAAACTCGGATGAGCACACCTTTAATTTTAACATGTGCCCCTTTTATTTTCTAATAATTGCCCCTTTTCCTTATGATAAGTGCCCCCATTAAAAAGAGAGAGCTCCTTCCCCTTCTCATAACTACCGCTTTCCCTTTCTAATAAGTGCCCCTTTTCCTTATGATAAGTGCCCCCATTAAAAAGAGAGAGCTCCTTCCCCTTCTCATAACTACCGCTTTCCCTTTCTAATAAGTGCCCCTTTTCCTTATGATAAGTGCCCCCATTAAAAAGAAAAAGCTCCCTCCCCTTCTCATAACGGCCCTTTTTTTTAATTTGAACGGTGCCCCCTTTTCATTCAACAAATGCACATTTTCCTTTATTATAAGTGCCCCTTTTACATTTTCATAAGTGCCCCTTTTCATATCTGGTCAGTGCCTCTTTTCACCTCTGATAATTCCCTTTTTAATAATGATACGTGCCCCTTTTCCTTTCTAATAAGGGACCTGTCCCCTTTTCACCTCTTATAAATGCCCCTATCAAAATCTGATGGGTGCCCTTTTTCCGTCAACAAATGCCTATTTCCCATTTTCGTAAACGCCTCTTTTTCATCAGGTGAGTGACTCTTTTCAGGTGAAAAAATGCCTCATGTTCACCTCTTATAATTACCCTTTGTACTGTGACACGTGCTCCTTTTCTTTTCTAATAAGTGTCTTATCCCTTTCGATAATTGTCCCCTTTTCATGAAATCATTAAACATGCCCCTTATTTAAAGCGACTAAGAGCAATTTCCCCCAAAGTTCGCTCGCTGCGCTCGCTCGCATTTAAAGATGATATAATTATGTTAGTTATCAAAGGTCTTTTCAGTCTTCCGTTATGAGAATGTGCTTATAACCCCATCACGATTGGCTTTTTTCCTCTTTATAAGATGTAATTTTTCGCACTGCGACCTCGCAGATCTTTAAAATTTTTCTCGCTCGCTTCGCTCGCTCGTAAATGCATATTCAGACATCCCACCCAACTGTAAAGTATGATGCTTAAGCGATATCTTGTATGATGTATGAAGAGAAACAAATATTGAAATCATCCCTGATAATGTAATCACAATGCAGGGGTATGTACCAATGTCTAAAAATTGGTATATTTTTGCTTTGAGATTTCCCACTGTAGGTGCCCTTTTTTCTTCAGAAAGTGCCCTTTTTTGTTGGTGCCCCCCACTTTGGAAGTCGCTCGACCGCCCCTGATGACCACTTCCCCCACCAACCCACCCCACCCCATTACTATCATGTTTAGATGGTCTTGTTAATTTCCCCATTTTCATTCACTGAGTAACGCCGGCGCCACACCCACCCCGATGCCCGTGCCCCTTCAATGTTTGGGTCCACGGTACGCCTGCGGCAACTAGCATCAATGATCACAGAGCTGACAGGCATTCTTAAATTGTACTAAGTGAAATCCTCTTTTAACCCCCCCCCCCCCATATCCAATTTTCAACTCTTTACCCTTATTATGAAACCAAATAAATCCCTGTCATACCTACTCGCATAAGAACTAATGCAGCTTTAACTTCCAATTTCAATATCACAAAGGTAAAGGAAAAAGGCATCATGAAGCCAGGCTATACCTAGGTGATCCCCGATCGGTCTGACTCATCGTTGCATAAATAGAACTCTGCGGCAAAACATCATTTCCCCGGCCTCCCCCTCTCGACCATCGCTTATCAAGCTAAAAGGGTTGACAAGCCGATTGTGGAAGGGGAGAGAAGAAACGAATAATTCGAAAAAATCCGGAAAAAAGGATGAAGAAAATTATTATCTCTGGGTATTTCCATATCCGGTTTCGTTTCAGCACCATTGATTTCGCGACCTGATAGTTATACGCACATCGTGTATCCGTGTGTGTAATGATAACATTTAATTGTTCTTAGTAAACTTGTCATCTTCCTTTTAGTTAATTAGTATATGGATGTAAAGAAGGAGATATGCTTTAAATGATTCAATCTCTAGCAATATCGTATTTGTCAGTAGTAATTATAAAACCGGGTCTTTCCATTTAATTTACGGAATATACATGTTATCTAGGCTAGATGGTAAATGCTGTATACGAGGTTTCATCTCTTCCTGTTACTTCTCTCTCTCTCTCTCTCTCTCTCTCTCTTTCTTTCTTTCTCTCTTTCTCTGTATTTGTCTGTATGTTAGTCTGTCTCTGTCTGTCTCTCGAGCTCTCTTTCTCTCTCTCCTTCTCTTGCATGTACACACACACACGCACTCCCTCACTCACTCTCCCCTTCTCATCTTTTATTCCGTCCTTTATATTCTCCCTTCTGTTTTCTTGCTTCATTGGAGTTATATTCAAGTCTTTTTCATTAAGAGAAGCTAGCAAAGGTGATCAATCATTCTCTTTTCTTTTAGAACTCTACCAAATTGATAATTGTAGGATGATAGGAAAACATATGGATGGCAAGTCGAAATACTGATTAGTTCATTGCGTCCGATTTCAGATACAGTAAAAACCTGTCTTTAAAGACCAGTCAAGGGAGAGAAAAAAGTGGCCTTTATAAGATAGATTGATTTAGTTCAGGTTTTAATGGAAATTTTTTTCAAGGGAAAACAAATATGTGGTATTTTATAGACAAGTGATCTTTCTATATATACAGGTGGTCGCTGAAGCAGGTTTTACAATGTCCACTGCATTTAATGCAATCTACCTGTTTAAGAATGGTAATACAAGTCATGAATTCTACCTCACTCAACACCCGCATTGCGAATCTATAAACATATCATTTTTCATGACAGCGAATAAAGGTCCCTGAATGAGTCATAACCCGATGTTTCATTAATATTGTACACTGTACGTGTGCCATTTAAAGCCACACGTGGACGAGATACAAGTGTTTTTTTTGTTATACCATGCACTCATCATTTTGGAAATTAATTTTCTCATATGAAAGGGAGTGGAGAAACATATAGAGAGATGAAGACAAAATAGGAAATTAGACGATGAGGAAGAAAACGGAAGAAGGGCATAGAGGGAGAGAGAGAGAGAGAGAGAGAGAGAGAGAGAGAGAGGGTGAAAAGGATGATGAGGGGAGAGAGAAAGAAAACGGCGAGTGAGAGAGAGAGAGAGAGAGAGAGAGAGAGAGAGAGAGAGAGAATGGGAGAGAGATAATGGGGACTTTTATATTTGCACGTCGACATAGTGGACTGCTACGTGTGACGTCCTTTTAAGGCACTGTGACGTCAAAGGACGTCACACGTAGCAGTCCACTATGTCGACGTGCAAGTCTAAAAGTCCCTAATGACGAGTGGGAAGATACAAAGGCAGAGAATGAGGCGAAAAGAGAAAAAAGAAGACACGAGAGTATGGATAAAAACATCCGTCAACGGACCATTCCTGAAATGTTATTATACCCTCTGAATAAGTTATGACCAATAAAGATCCGAATAATTTCTCTGACCTAGTGAAATTAAGGTATTATGCACGAATTGCATTGAAAAGACAACCCTTTTGTACCTTGAATATACCTTAAGGGCCGCACCTCGCCATTGCGGTGATGAAGATACAGAAGATGGTAAGGGTCCCATGAGACCCATTTAAAAACCCAGGTTGGATAGTTGTCGTTTGAAGCTGAAGAGTTTGGAGGGATCAATGGCAGTTTGTGGCAGCTTGTTCCATTTGTTTACGAAGTCTTTTATTGAACAGATATGATTGAGAAGAGGGTGCACGGTAGATACATACTACTCCGTAATAATAACCTGCCCTGGGAAAGCTGAGTCACATTAAACGTCAATGAAAGTGCATTATGTTGAATTAATACGGAAAGCCAATAACCATGACGACGTGCTTCCAAGGAGATTTGATAAGTCGTTCATTTCACAGCAACTCATTCTACCAAATGTCCCACAGATTTGACCTTATTTTGTAGATCGTGACAGAAGAAAAAAATCGTTAAAAAAAATATAAACCGAGGGCATAACACCCTTTCACAATTTTGGGTATAAGATTTAAGTGGTAGGCAACAATCCTCGGTTGTATACTTAAAAAAATATACGATGCATGAAATTTGGCGGAGAACTGCAATGTGTGTGCGTGACTGCGTGTATGTGGGTGCGGGTGTGGGTATTTGTGTGTGTGTCGGCGCATAAATACTGTTAGTGTGTAGCTTAGGAAGCAGTTATGTTATTTGATTTGAAATTATTCCTTGGCGTCAGAAAAACAAATATTGTTTTTAGCAGTAGCCTGCTCAGACTGAATTCATTTCTCGTGGCTCTTATGCGGTGAGTCGACGCAATATAAATGGAAATCGGTGAAATAAATAAGCCATTCGAAGGGCGCTGTATGTATAATACGATATAGAGCACTAAAAATGGAATACATGTATAATTTACGTAGTTTCAAGGTATTATTGCTCGTAAAACTTGTGTTATGAAAATGCGAACAAATATTACCTTAGAGGCTTAGAAAACTTGTTTTATTACCTCAGTAAGAAAACAAAAATACTTTCATGTGAGATTGTTTTTCGAGTGTAATCCTAATACACATTTTTTTGTGATATAAATTGCTTTTGTCTTTTATATTCTGTAGCAAGCTGTTATTTTGGTTTTTCATTAACGAAATCCTAATTTTTAGAGACTATTTAAATTTTAGATGTGATATGAATATTTATGAATAATTGATATTTCATCAAATTATTGCGTTGATCGAATTAGTATCACAGCAACGCAAAATCACTTTTTGACCTTTCTGAGGTCTTACTTATTTTGAATCCGTTAACAGCAAACATATTCAGTACGTTTTCGAAATAAATGTTGTATCAATCGATTTATCGTTGGTTATTTATTTCTCTCTCGCCAGAAACTCATATGAATCTACTCTCAGGCTAATAATATAAGTGCATGATTATTGTTATTTTTGGATAAGACATAATGCCAGCAGCGCAGGCCTCTAAAGCGATATTTCTCGATGAATCATCATTTTGATAGAAAAACATAGATACTCAACCCAGGGCCGTCGCTGGAATATTCGGAATGAGGACTAGGGGGGGGGGGGGAGCAAAGAAGAACATGAATTATTGATGATAATAAATAAAAACCTTGAACTATAATGGGTGTGTGTGTGCATTTGGTCGGGGTTTGATGTCTTTTCCTTCATTGCCTCTTTCCAATCAGATGCTGTAAAATAAGATTTTGCGTTTGTTATTACTGTTGATGCTGTTCTGATTTTAATAAAAACTATGTTCATATCGACCCTCCCCCCCACCCCCACACTGACGAATGTCTGTTCATGATTTGTTCACGTAATTGTTTATCTACAATCGGAATGTTGTTATAAATCGACCGTCCACTGAGACATTTATTATCAATAATATTATGATGCGTAGAATCAATCAAATTCCATTTGTTTTACCGCAGTGAGAACGAGAAAAACTGATTCTCAAATGCTCTGATTTTTAATGACACACTGGGATATATTGTCTTTTGATTTTATTCTGACACAATGAGTGCGTTTATTGATTTTATGTTAAGATGAAGCGCGTGAGTTTTAAGAAGTTTTCTTTCGACTTGATTATCTGACGTAAAATATTGTGTGTGTAGCATTACAAAGTAGGCCCATACTAACAAGTGATCAATACCTGCTTTCGTGAATTTAATGATGTCTTTTGGAAATATCTCAATTGGAAGAGGATCGATCTATCCACTCTGGAATGTATGGGCAATATTATACTTTTGTAGTATTCCCCCCATTTTCTCTTTCTTCATTTATCAACGAGTGTCAACTTAATGGCGGCAATGGCCCTGTACACTGCAATTACCACCAGTGACTCACTCTTACTTCACATTATTGGTATCAATACTCATTGTTTTCATCCTGCTTCGCACGAAGGAACAGAACAACATTTTCTTTCTCATCCTCACTTCTCTGTTGAAAACTAGACTTCTCAAAGTTTTCTCAGCAAGTCAACACGTCTATTTATTTGAGAACATCATCTTTACAGTTCTGAATATGTTCTTTCATTCACTGAGAACAACTTTCCTTCTATCTTCACTTTTGCTTTTGCTTTAGTTTTTGTAATGATTATCTGTGGTGATTTTATGAGGATTGTGCAATATTTGGAACATTTTTATATATTTGGAGGATTCATGCCTGGGAAGCTCTACACGCACAAAGTCTGAAGTGAGGTTGGTTTTTGTTCCGCTTAGCGACCATTCCCGCTTCACTGACATAATTATTCAGATTGTCTCTTATTATAGAAAAATCTCTGTATGTTTATAGAACCGCATTTTAATCTCAGCTTAAGCTAAAGTCAAAATTTCGAAGTTCGCAAATAATAGCGATAAGATTCACCGGGCATCAAAAACATCGTATGTGCGTGTGTGTTTCAATTAGTAACGCACGCACAGACACCCTCGCGCACACACACCCTCGACTATACAATCATTTTGGACACTTAACCGTTAAACGTTCCATTGATCTGCGCAGACATCTCGCAGTTTAAAAAAGATTCTCAGGAGAACTTTGGAAATTCATAACCTTTCCTCATATTTTTAAAGCACAATCAGAATCCGCAATTTCGACGACATTCTTTAGGCCTACTTTATTTAAATGAGTATTATGATAGACATGTTTGTGTAATACTCTTCGTACAGCTGTATTTGAAAGTCTTCAGAAGGTCATGTAGGCTTAGCAAAAACATATAAAATGGAATTATTTGCCATTTTCGTCAATAATATTTGTTTAAGGTTCGCCCTATAAGGTTATAACGTGGCGTATTGCGTGGCGCTTTTGCGCGCGAATAGCTCAACAAGAAACAGCATTCTCGACACAAATTCATCGTAACGCGAGCAGACGACAAATCGACACACTGCCAGCGGTACATGCATTCTACAGACGATCACTTTGTAAGCGTTGACTCGACGCTGGGGAAATCAACACTTGGGTATGACTTGTCGGTATTTCCCCGCGTTCTAGGATACGAACACTTCTCCACGCTAAACCGCTGTGTGTATTTACTTTGGGTGTTAATCGTTTACTTTGTGGACAAATACTTTAATCTGATAAATATTACGTGCTTGAGTGGGATATTACCAAATAAGTGGTCATGGGGTCGAAATCGTCATCAAACCATCATTTGGCGGAAGAGCAGTGCGAGGAGATAGACTGGAAATTACGAAGTAAATCTTCTTCGATGTCGTCTGCTATGGAAGAGAGTAAAGCATCAAACGGTTGCGATAATGATTCGGTGGACGGTGAGTTCACATGGTTAATTAATTTGGTGTGTTTACATTATGCTTTTGATATTATGACGCCCCATCATTTTAATGTTCAATAAGCGTAAATCTGAATTCCTCATTGATGTTGATTTTTCTTTATGCATTGAAAAATTCAGGTACACTTCCAATAGGCCATGTTCGTAATGCACTCTAAGAAAAAAGGGTGCAAAAATGGGTGCAAAATCAGAAGTTGCACCCTTTACATAAAAATGAACTCTATTGAAGGAAAAGGGGTTCAAAAAAGGGTGCAATATAAGATTTTGCACCCTTCCCACAAAAATGAACCCTATCGACCAAAAAAGGGTGCGAAATAAAAGTTTGCATATTGCATGCATATTCATGATTACTTTCCACGTGTTCACACAAAAATACATTTATCATGATTTGTTAAGCAAATCATGACAATGCACATCAATTTTGTGATTTGTATTTTCCTTTGGCAATCATTGCAGGATTGAACCCCTAAAGGTGCTGCTATTGCATCGGTTTGCACCCCTAATGGAGCAGGATTGAATCATTAGGGTACTAACATGTCTCCTAAAAGGTGCAATCTGATTGAACCCATAAAGGTGCTGCTAGTGTTGCATCGGTTTGCACCCCAAAGGTGCAGGAATGAACCATAAAGGGCACTATTTCCCCTAAAAGGTTCATTCTGGCACCCTTTTAAAAGGTGCCAAATTGCACCTTTAAAAAGGGTGCAAGATTTAACCCCTAAAGGTGCTGCTATTGTTGCATCGGTTTGCACCCCTAAAGGTGCATACTTGCACCATTTTTTCTTAGTGTGTGTAATCAAATGTAATGCATATATCTTTATTAATTTGCTCATTAACAATTATTTCATTCACCTGTTACGAATAGGCCTAATTGTATTCCAATAGTCAGAATTGAATACATTAATGATTGGTATATGGAATTTGCATTCTGACTATTACTCGTAACAGGTGAATGAATTTTTTTTGTAACGAGGCACTAAACAAAGATGTGTGCATTACATTTTGATTATTTTACGAAAATGGCCTATTCATTGACCTGTTGATATACATAAATTATGATAATTTTTCTATTTGAACGGCGAAGATATATCTTTAACCTTTGCACAAATTTCTAAAAAGGAGGACAACGATGAGGAACTTTAATTTAAAGAAAAAATCCAATCTTAACGCACAACTACTTTACAAGAAAGCAGATCGAAGAATTAGGGAAGCAGAATCGGGGAAAGAGATTTAAAAGCGATGATTTTGTATATAAAGTTATACCCACGGGCACTTAAAATTGCTTGGATCGGTGATGTCAATGTGACGAAGTGCTGGACTAATTTCCCATTTGTTTCAACACACAAAATGATTAAAATGTCACTTTTAGTAAAGGTTTAGAACTCAAGGAGATACCAAATTCCCTTGTGTCATCAGATTAAACTGGATGAATATATGATAAGACGTGTCTCCTGCGGTGAGACAAACTCTGATACATGTATACAGGCATTGAATATACTCGAGTAAGGGTCACGGTCCATACATATAGCCTGCCTGTGGATATACAGACCTCGTATCACCGATTACAAATTTGAAAAACATCAGTATGAATTCTTGTGGAAAGTCATCTCCATTTGTAGAGACACAAATTTGATGCAATATGCTGAAGTGAAAGCATATTTGTAGCAATAGACCCAGGCTGACAGGAGTTATGAAAATCCGAACAAAACTGACATTTAGGAAAATTTCGGACGCAGATTAGGATCGTTGTTTTCGTCCACCCCCAAATAACAACAAAAAAAGCGATTGCTTATCAGTTTTACCAGGTGTCTGTGAAAAAACATTTCGTTTACGGCTTATGACGTTTTCATGTTGAATGACGGTAAATATTTGCAATACATGTTGGCACAAAAATCTGTAACGATCGATGTTCTTCCCCATTTTCAATAGAATTTTATATCCAAGGTAGCACCATTTTGGTATTATTATCCAAGACTTTCGAAAACTCAACCGAGTGGTTATTTAAAATACCCTATAGAGTGGTCAAGTGTGACGTCTTCAAAAGCCTATTTTTAGAGTTTCCAAATTTGAACTTCATTTTCCGAAAGAGCATCAAAACAAAATCCAAATGTTGAAAACCAAACGAATATGTTACGTATAGGCTGAGACCATCCGAATAAATAGATTTCAATAGAAAATCACTGTTATTTTGCTCTAGTTCGTAATGTTATATTATGTCACAGCTTCGGTACTCTATTGGATATCCCAAAAGGAATCATGTAGTCATTAGTGATGTTCGCACATTTCAATAGGTGACGACCCTGGATAAGTGGCTCTTGTTGATTTTTCGAAAGTCTTTGCTTTCGTGTTGATCCTAAGGATTTATATTCACATTTCTTTGCCCCAGGCTTTTCTTGCTCACTTTGGATATGTCTCGTTCAGATTCGCCACTGTAAATCAATAAAATCCTTTTTGGATGACTCTAACTAAAATAATCATGATGGTCGTTCATTTTTGTCCTAATAGTGTGTGTATAGTTCAGTTGCCTTGAATGCTCGAGTGTAAATTCGAATAATTATTTCGTAAAAGAGCTTAATCCAATTACCTGGTTCTTAGAGGCGGAGCCAGGATTCTCTTGCATAATGGGGTGGGGGAGTCCAAATTCACTGCTCAGGGGGATATCTCACATTTTCAACATCGTTTTTACTCCAAAATTTTGCTGGGCCACACGAGCACAAAATCTTAGTACACATTATTTCTGTTGTGTATTTGATGAATGCGAGGTTGGGATTTGTCAGTGGTGGGGAGGGGAGAGGGGGTGCATACCCTTTTTTGAACTGCCCTCCGCATACAACGCTAATAATCATGGACAGCGACCCGGTAGACCTTCAGGAGAACTTGGGTCTGCTATGACCCAAGCAGACTGATGTAAAGATGCAGACAACAGAAGCATTTCAAGTCATTATCGATTGGACTATCATCATCTCGATAACAAATCTGTGCCATGATTAGGTCATATTTATGTACTTTCTAGACAATACTGCAGACGACAGTGTCTGGGTATCTAACCAGAAAGTCAAAGATTTCAAAGGTTCACATAGTACAGTCTGAGAAACCGTTAGGGGGTAACAGGATTACATACAAGAAAATATATCCATCACTCAAACCAAGGATCTTAATGTGTCTTCCCTAGTGCTTGATTTTAAATTAAAATTCGGTGTTTATTCCAATGAGTCCATTCGCGATTTTACTTCTTCCACCATACACGTACCTTTTCCTGGAAAATATATTAAATACGATATAGGGGATATAGGCTTACTCCACACTGTCTATTGGAGGATAAAAAATGCTCCGCTCTCCAACCCTCCTCCTTTCCCCCTCTCTTTAAGTCACTTTCTCTCTCTCGCTCTCCTTTTAACAACCATTCCAATCTCCGCATGTACAGTATTCTATAGTATTAGCACATTGGTTTGAACTTAATAAACGGTGGCGCCGTCGACTTCTGCTCTGGAATTGAAAACGGAATTCGCGAGGGAGCCGCAATCCGTGCAATCCATTCTTGCAAATTAAATGACAGATAAGTAGTGTGATTCGGATTGATGCCATTGTCATCAGTGCATTCGAAGATCTAGACGTATTAGATTCCTCAATCCTCACTTCATCATTGAACGTTATTTGGCAGAGTCACGGTTCGTCTTTTTTAAACATTTGCTGTGGAAGAATGAGCCCGAGTCAAATTTTGAAATGCTACATGCTCACATGCATGTGCCTTTTCTCGTTGTGGCAAATAGGTGTGCTTCCCCCACCTATTTGCCACAATAAGAACAATCATAAAAGGCAGCCCCTGACCATGCCCTTTAAAAGTGAATAGCTTATTTGTTAGTGCAAAGGAATTGTTTGCGAGAATATAATTTATAAAGTTTACTGATTAATATAAAGTGTCATAGATATTGATAAATGGAGTCATGAAAGGATATAATCATGTGCAATCACTTCCTGAAAAGAGGTAAGAAAAATTATACCAGTTTGATGGGTAACAATGTAGTATCGAAAAGGGTTACACATATTATTAAAACTTGATCATGAGGCGAAAATAAAACTTTAAAAAGACAAACTGGTGACCCTGCATCCTGTAGGGGAAAATAAATCAAGGTCTTACAATACACATGTGTTTAATGTTGAACTCTGATTAAAAGTAGTCAAAAATAGGCGAGAACAACGTTTATAAGGGCTATCTGTCCGAATGGACTGCAGCTTAGAATATTATTTAAAGCGAAATGATCTAAAATTTGGCATAAATATACACTACTGAATGACACGAGCCGTAACAAACTAAAAACGTGAACAACAGCATTACTGAAAACAACATATACGAATAATGATTATTCTTAATAACTGTTTTCAGTGTCACATCAGATTACTAGATTACAATTCATTATGACGTAGACTCCCAGATCATTGAATACCTGTCATATCTTGTGATAATGAAGCATATCAAAGTTGTTTGTATTTAAACTTGAGTTATACGTGTTGATCTACATGCAATCAAATTTTTGCTCCTTTGAAGTGCTCACAAACGCAAACTTTGCCCTATTTATTATTATCACAAAGATAACATTATAATTTATGCTGAAGATATATTCGTATACATGTCTAAGTTATATTACCGTAGCAAGTAGGTTATACAACCCTCAATTTCCTTTGACTTTTCCTTTTCCTCTCTTTCCCACTCTTTCCCTTTCTTTTTCTCCCATTGTAGTCTCTTTTATATTAAAGTACACCGATTTAGAAAATGTACTGGTCATAATTTTCATCACAAGACAATGTTCATTCCAATAATAATATTGTCCCCCCCCCCACACTCTCTCTCTCTCTCTCTCCCTCTCCTTCTCTCTTTCTCTAGCATTCTCTGTAGGTCTATTTATCTTTCTTTTTCCTCTTTGTCTTTGCGTTTGTAGTCTGTCCGTATTTTTCTTTCTCGCCCGCTGTCTAGATCTTTCTCTCTATCTCTCTCTCTCTCTCTTACACTCTCTCCATTTCTTTATATCCTTTCCTCTCCCCTGTTCGTTTCTCTCTCTGTCTCTCTGTCTCTCTCTCTCTCTATCTATCTCCCCCTTTCTATTTTTCCCCTCTATAATTAGGCTAGTCTTATGAGACTAGATTGACTCGTCTGGATTCAAAACGTGCTTCATTGACGTTCATCAGGAAGCTATCAAATGTACTACTATAATACATGTAACAGATTCTAATACCATGAAACTGGGGAAGATTCACGAAGAAATTCGTTAAGGGTTGTTCAATTATGGCGCGTTGAACCGCTGCAAAAAAAAACTCAGAGTTTTTCTTATAGGTTTTTTTGTTAACGTGTTATAAGATACAGAAATGCGAAGTTTATTATATTTTACGTCAGCAATCCATCATGAAAAAAAATAATAAAAAACGCAGTGTCATATCTGAACGAGCCTGAAGTGGGGTACATAGTACCTGCATCAGGATATAACGTTCCATTGTGTCACGAGGACTATCTATAATCAAGATTAAGCTTTCATGAACTATTGTTTATTATGTCTGGCTTGGTCAACATTCACTATATCTAATGCTTTTGGTGTTCATGCAACTCGTCATTAGAAGTCGCTCAACTTTAATCATGATCATGGTATTGTTCTTGTTTACTTTTAACTCTGAGACATAGTCAGCTTTCCTGCCTTTTATCCACTCTAATTGAAGGTTGTTAACATATAATCGTGTGATCCAAAACTGGAGTACCCATTCGTGAAGTTTGCTTGATATTTCCAATTGATTGTTTGCATTGTGTCACGTCCTCTTTCGGTTGCATATACGTGAACAGCAGATATGGAATTTATTTGTACATACTGCAATTGATAACGAGTATACGTTTATTGCTTGATATTTCTAATTGAATGTTTGCTTCGTCTCACGTCCTCTTCCGATTGCTTATACGAGAACAGCAGATACGGAATGTATTGTTTACATACACATCAATATATACGTTTATACTTTAAGACAGTTAAAATGGTTCCGGCTCATTTGGATGGACGTCATTTCAGTCTAAAGATACGAGTCGGGAAGAAAACAAAATCAACATGATCATTCATCAATAGAATCGGTGTACTCTTCCGGAAGACGATTTACTGTTATTGGTTTATTGAAAAGGAGATACAGTCAAACCTACTTTAGTGACTACTTGTCACTTGTCTACAAAGACCACCTGCCTACAAAGACCACATTTTGAATTTCCCTTGAAAATAATTTTTCAGTGAAACATGTACTAAAGGCACCTGTACATACTAATACCACCTGCCTATAATGACCACTTTTCTTGTATCCCTACACTCTAAGAAAAAACCCTTTACATAAAAATGAACCCTATTGAAGGAAAAGGGGTTCAAAAAAGGGTGCAATATAAGATTTTGCACCCTTCCCACAAAAATGAACCCTAACGACCCAAAAAGGTGCAAAATAAAAGTTTGCATATTGCATGCATATTCATGATTACTTTCCACGTGTTCACATACAAATACATTTATCATATGATTTGTTAAGCAAATTATGACAATGCACATCAATTTTGTGATTTGTATTTTCCTTCGGCGCTCATTAACCAATAGATTATTTGGCTGATCATGTTACAATTACATTCACGTTTTAGCAATATATATATATTGATTATATGATTACTAACCAAGAAACATGCATGTTTAATATGTATTTGTGTACGAGCAAATGTCACGAGGCGTTGTGGCGTGCGCCTGTAATCCAGCTAAAACAGTGGAAGTTACAAACTGATTCAGCCGAGGACGCAGGTTCGAAACTGAGCCACGTCTTTCGGATGGTGACGTTTAAAGGTCTGTCCCAGACGTAAATAATCATTTCTGATTGATACACGTCTGTAAAAACCCAATACACACACACGAGTATTCCTCGATGATGGGTGCAGGATTGCACCTTTTAAAGGGTGCAGGATTGAACCCCTTAATGTGTTGCTATTGTTGCATCGGTTTGCACCCCTAAAGGTGCAGGATTGAACCATAAAGGGTACTAACATTTCCCCCAAAAGGTTCAATCTGGCACCCTTTTGAAGGGTGCAGGATTGCACCTTTAAAAAGGGTGCAGGATTTAACCCCTAAAAGTGCTGCTATTGTTGCATCGGTTTGAACCCCTAAAGGTGCACAGTGCACCATTTTTTCTTAATGTGTAGGGTGGTATTTATAGACAGGTTTCACTGTACTTAAACTTTGCAAGAGTTATAGCTATATTCAATTTGAACGACTTTGGTAAACAAAATTTGTTTTTCTTTCAGGACATTCCACCAGTATGAGCCGAACCTCAGCTGGCCTCAGTCACGATTTCGGGGAAGACTACGCCGGTGTTAGAGAACTTGGGGAAGAAGAACCCGCTTTCGACATCAACGAGAACTTCGACTTCGATTCGGACCGCATCACAGTCGACTCGGACATGATGACCATGGACAGCATCTGTGATGGTTTCGACGTGGTTGAAATCGGGGATCATCGTGACGTCGGCATCGGAAAACGGCAACGTCCCAGTAGGGCAGCCATCTTGGCAGGTGATAAGGCATCTGACAAACACAGTTCACCTGATAGAACAAGGCAAGTTGCTTTTATTATAGGGTGGGTTTTTCGTGTCTGTATAATCTAAAACGATTTAAAATGCTACATGAATATATATCATGTATATATATGTAATAATATATACGTTAAAACAAGACATGTAGAATCTATTTTAATAAATTTCTATGCAGCGGCGGAGCTAGAATCGTGGTTCAAAGATAAAATTTGTTCACTATACAATGCAACACTATACAATGTGACACTTACACAGTGAACCGAGGACATCAGTTGTACTAAAAAATGTGTGTCCCCAAAAAATTTGATTAAAAACAAATCATGTTTATTGTATTCTGGTCAGGTGTCCATTCCTCTCTTCCCGACCTTTTATTTTTCATTTTTTCTCATATTTTCTCATTTTTATTTGCATTCTTGCCACAGAATTCATACAGTGTCCCGTAGCAGTTGTATGTAAATAGTTTGAAACTAAAGACAATGTGTAGCCTAATATCTGAATGCACTATGAACAGAGACAGTTTTAAGATATCGAATCCAAAAAGAAAATCATGCAATCATTCAAACAAAATGAAAATACGAGTATGTTCTTATTTGCATTTCTTCCATCAGGTCCGCCATGGTAACCGATTCGAACATACCAAATGGAGACATTTCACACTCGTTACAACAGCTGCAGAAACTAAATATTAGAAGTACCGTTCAACCTGTGGTTTACAAGATGGACTATCCGTGTCGAGGAAAGGCGGTGATTGTCAATCAGACCCGGTTCGATCCGATGACTGGCATGTCGAACCGGGAAGGAACAGACCCGGATATTGAAGGACTTGATCGAGTGTTTAGCAATCTCGGCTTCCGGACCGAGGCTCATAGTGATCTGACGATAGACGAATTTAGAAAACTTCTCAAAGAACGTAAGTTATCCTTGGAAATGACTTTCCATACGACTTTCTGAGTGATAGAGTGGTTGTGCTAAAATAAGTAGGACAGACGAATTTACTGTTTAAGAAATTGTTTGTTTTTCAGATGTGCGAAGTTAAATTCATATATATATATATATATATATTTAGTTATATTATAAAAAGTTATCGAAGAAATAACATAAATATGATTCGAAACTTATTAAATGCAGCGTTCACTTCGCACAATCTAAATACATAGCAGATAGACCAAACACCCTTCCAAAATCAGGAAAATATCGACTTTTAAGACATAGTTGTTCAGATTTCATCATACCTTGGCAAGACTGTAAATTTCTGTGGTCAAGTCGATACAAAAAGCTCATGATTACCAAAAGGAAATTCCGTTATCTGCAAGTAGTATTATCTTTTCAATGAGCAAAGTCTCTAGAACATGACCGCTTCTTCATTCAAATATTAGCAACTTGAAGTACTCATTACACGTACAGCAAATACCATACTTCGATTTTATGCCACAATCGTGATGTTATTGTGCATTGTCTTCCATTTTGCTTCCAGTCAGCATTGAAGATTTCAGCAACGACGATTGCTTACTGTTCATCGCCATGAGTCACGGCGAAGAGGGCGTCCTATACTGTAGAGATGGCACAGTGGCAGTTGACGAGTTAGTTTGTCGCCTGAAAGGGATCATGTGCCCGACACTAGTTGGAAAACCAAAGCTCTTCTTTATACAGGTTTGCATTTATCAAAAATTTTCACGATAAGCTCCTTATATTTATGCACGGATTAACATTTCCAACTGGAAAAATAGATCATGGTTTCTTACTAAAATATAGATATCTTATGTCTTCTTAGAACTTTATTGATAAATATATATGACTCTTTAGATAAATCAATAAAGTTCTGAGAATGGGTACACTCTCTCGCTATAAAAATAATGAATCATAAATCACATTGGAAATAATATCGCTAGTGACATTCGTTTGTCTCGCAATGTATGGTCAACAAGGGATCTAACAGATCACGACGTTTCGTGCTCCGCTGCAACACTTCGTCAGGTGATAAAATATATTGTTGATCATACATTGCGAGACAAACGAATGTCACTAGCGATATTATTTCCGATACTATATCCGCAATGAGTAATATATTTAGCATGAATCATAATTATTGTTGTCACAATTACCTCATGAAGTTGAGGTAAGATAAACATAGTTTCTACTTTATGGGCAACGATGCACCTGTACTGTTACAACCTCTGATTAGATCACCCATCTTTGTATACAAGAGAGCAGAGTCCCCCTTTACCAGCTTATCGCGTGTTTTAATAGGTCAGTGTTACTGGAAATGTTCACTTATTAAAAACGTCCTCTTATTATTTAAAGCATTCGTATGAGAGTGAAACGAGAATTACAAAATACAAGATCACACGGTTACATTCGGTTCGTACAGAGTTGAACTGTCATCGTACGATTTCATGAGGCACAACTTATCCATCATGTTGATTGTACTCACTTCGTAAAGCTCATAACTCCGCACGATGTCCCCCAGTAAATGGAAACAGTTGGTTTAGTGCAGGGCAATCGACCGCCTCAAAAAAGAAACATTAACATAATGCTGTAGTAATAAACCATAAAAAGGTTTCTAAAAATGCCTAGAGTAGAGGTCTTAATTACGAAGCAAGTCGTTGACATTTTACAGCGGTGATCTAGACCTTAAGATGTGGAAGCGAGGACGTATCCTCGGTTGGATATGAGCATGATTAGTGTCTACTATTGTGGGTCATAAACGTTGCTCCGGTGACTGCTGTGCGAAGCAACTCACTCCCGCTAGATCCCTCCCTTCTTCTCCTACTTTTCCATCAAACTGTAACTTTACGACTCTCTCTCTCTCTCTCCATAAGTATATATTCTCTCTCTCTCTCTTCAAGAACAAAACTTATCTAGCTATCTTTTCATGTCCTACATTAATCATCCACGCGCTTACAAACACACCTTCCCTTCTCTTCTTTAGTAAAAATCGTTCTTCCTACCTCATTATAAATGACACAAAAACACGCACACACACAAACAAATCCCCTCTCTCTCTCTCTCTCTCTTAATATCTCTCTCTGTCTTTCTTTCTTTTCTCTCTCTCTCTCTCCCTCGCTACCACCACCCCCTTGGACTATTCTTCTCCAGTAATAACTGCTCGAGTTATTGTCTTACCATCTTCCTTTCATAATTACTATAGATTGCTACTATTAAGTACATCTCGTTTGCCTCCTGTGACTTCGGCTCTTACGAAGATGGTGTCATTAAACTTGAAATCATAATTCCGTTAATACAGTAGACGAGACAAAATAAACGCTCTAAAATAAAAGTATTTTGATAAAACATTTGGAGAGAGCGAAATAGTTTGTTTCTCTCAGAATGACGTCAGGGCAATCTAGAATGTGAAGGGGTGGTGGTGTCTTGGAGGCCGCTCTTACAATAGGATAACATAATGTGAGAGCAGCATGATTTGCTCAGGATATGCCAATCTTGGCGTCGTTTAGTTGCAAGGTCTCTGGTTCATTTCCTATCTCTTTCATTCTTTTTTTAAAACTATCAAATGTTAAATGTCTTAAGCTACAGTCCCATATACGTCCCGGACCGTCCCGGACCATCCCGGACCCCATCCGGGGTGATCCGGGATTCGGTCCGTGTTGACACCGTGTTGGCACCGGGGTGGTCCTGGATGGTCCTGGATGGTCCTGGATGGTCCTGGATGGTCCTGGGCGGTCCGGGAGTCGACCCCGGATGTTTTTGACGGTCAAAAACTGCCGGGGTGGTCCGGGACGGTCCGGGACAATAGTTTGATCCGGGGTGATCCGTGTAGCCACCGTGCTGGGTCCGGGGTCATCCGTAGTGGCGCCGGGACGGTCCGTGTTGATCCGTGGCAGTCCGGGAGTGAGTTATTGACCGCCCAGGACCATCCAGGACCATCCAGGACCATCCAGGACCATCCAGGACCACCCCGGTGCCAACACGGTGTCAACACGGACCGAATCCCGGATCACCCCGGATGGGGTCCGGGATGGTCCGGGACGGTCCGGGACGTATATGGGACTGTAGCTTTAAAAGCATCACACTTTTTTTGAACAAAACATCCCAGACCATCCCGGATCACCCCAGACCATGGTCCGGGATGGTCCGGAGTGGTCCGTGCTCGTCCGTGCTGGTCCGGCTTTATATGGGACTGGGGCTTTACTTCGAATCTTCGGTTCATCGCGTCGGGTCGGGTGGTCGCGTTGCCCGACCTTTTGTGAAAACATGCCCCTTCATTGACGAAATGTCGGGGTAAATGTTTGTTAAACAAGCCCTCTCATTTATAATTGGTCTGGTCCAATTCACTATGTGAAAACCTTTCGGCAAACGTACAAAAGGTCGCATTGTCTTCCACTTTCGTTTCACGTTAGGTCGTGTAACGTGACTACCCGCGTACGTTATGCCAGTTTATTGATTTATATAATTAAAGATCTATTCTTTCTAAATTCTGTACAGGCATGCAGAGGCACCCAGATGGACCATGGTGTTCGTGTTCCTGCCGGTGAGGGCGACGATGAACCTGATGCTGCCCTCGGCCAGAAAATGTTTTACACTATTCCGGTGGAGGCAGATTTTCTTATGGCATTTTCATCAACGCCAGGTGAAAACTAAAGCATTTCCTTCAAATTCGTAATTTCTATGAAATATGTTTTTGTTTTCCCTTTATATACTTTAACTGTAAATGCCAGAGTTATGTAAGTATTTGAAGATGAATCGCTTTTACTTTTCAGTAGATCTTCGATGGACTAACGATTTGCCAAACACATTTTAAACACTTATCAACATTAATATGTTCAATTATTAATACCCTTATGCTAATTTGGTTTGATAAAATGTTCCTGTTAATGTTTTTATTTCATTATTTGTTATTATAATTATCATTACTATTATCAAATTATTGCTTCAAATTAGCAGGGGCAGATCCTGGACTTTGTAAAGACGGGGGCAGATTTCCTCTCCAAAAATCTTTTGCTAGAACAACAGAAAAGGTTTTTTCTTCCTATTTATCGGGGGATTTTTGAGTCAGCTCGGACACAAAACACAATCTATGAGGGCACAATTCTGTTTATGTACCAGTAAAGGGAGTAATGCACCGTTGGGTTTGAATATGGGCAAGGCCGGTTGACCCCCTTCCCCTAACTCCACCTGATACCTCCCCTGGCTGGGGAATTCTGGGGGCGTTTAACAAAACTTGTCATTAGTGACAAACGACAGTTTTTGTTATAAGCTACTGAAATCCTTGCTTCTGATTGGTCATTAGCAGATTTATTACTGAGTTTTGTCATTTGTCATTGAAAAAAGGCTGTGTGGAACGGGTATATTTCCTTAAACGTTGATTTATATGTATTTTTGTGTTGTCCTTTTATCTCCTGAAGGTTACTACTCGTGGCGGAGTATCCGAGAAGGATCGTGGTTCATACAAGCCATCATTACCATCTTTGAGAAATACGGAACGTGCATGGATGTGAATCAAATGATGACCCGTGTGAACAGAGCGGTCGCTTATCGATACGAATCGATATCCGGTGACGAGCGGTACAACGGGCGAAAGCAGATGCCTTGTTTTGTGTCCACACTAACGAAAGAACTTTACTTCATACCGAAGAAATAATGAACGAGTGATATTCATTGCATATTTATTATTAATTTGTACAAATTTAGAGACAATGACTATCGGCTAGATGTTTCACTATGCAAAGTGTTTAACAATGCTTGCAAAAGCACAGAAAAGCTTTGTGTTTTTGACACCTTTCGCGGAAGACCTGTAGATCTGGGAACACTTCATTCCGAATGAAATGAAGAACAAATGATTTTTTAAGGAATACATTATTTATAATCATGTAAAGATTTAAAAACACCGACAATGAGCTTGGCTGATATTATTGTTCGAAATGGAGAGGCTGCAACTGCGAGAGCAACACATACGAATGATGCCGTGTTTTTATTTTAACTTTCGTGGAAGATCTATAACATCAATGATCAACGGTATTGACCATGATGTGGAATCTTGACATTGACATGAAACGTTTGTCAGCTAATTATTAAAAGCATTCAATGCTTAAATTGTATTTCACTCGACGATCATGATCAGTAGCCGTGTTTTGTGAATTTTTGTCTCAACGTTACAAATGAAGTATTTATACACCGATGAAATCGTGGAAATACAACGAGCACTGACCAGTTACACATTATAAAATATAGTGTATAACTGTAAAGATATGAGAAAAACAAAGACTGTTTAGTTTATCAATGTATACATTGAATATTTGCTCAAATTTGCAAGAGAAAGCAGGTAGATGCCAAAATGGCAAACTAACGCTCGAGTCGAATATATACATGTTTTTAAAAAAGACGATTTGAGCTCAGTTTATTGATGTTTCAAATCCGGCAGATGACCTATAAATACTATGTTAACGTTCACGAGAAAACGTCGTACCGAATATGTTGCGGGAATGCTGAAATTTGAAATGAACATGCAAGTATTAATGTTTAAGGAATAATAACTTACCAGCTTTGTTATATTTTAATCATTACTTTGATGGATGGATTCTGCTTGATTTATCATCGGAGGAGCAGATTTCTTGCCCGTCGTTGTATATAGTGCCTTGGTTATTTTCGCAAGGGGCAGACAAAAGTGCAAACAACCTGTGAAACAAAAATTTGGCATTGGTTTACTGGGTAGGGGTAGGGGATCATGTTGCCCTAATCTTCCCTTTTATTCCAAATTTAGTTATAGTTTTCTGAACTGTGAACGGGACAAGATGCGTCATTGTCCGGATTCAATTTTATATTCATTCTCTGCAAGAAACCAGCTTTCGTGATTCTTCATCATTATAAATGAAATATCTCTTCTTTGAACAACAAGATTAATCGCAAATGTTTCCGATCGATCAATTCATTGGCATATTCGATACTTTAAGGTATATCCATATAATTCGTGATCTCATTATGTATTATGTCATTCTCATGCCCCCATATTTCAATGGGAGATGGACAAGACAAAATAGAAATTGCGTGGGGTTCAATTTCCGATTTTTTAAAAAACATTTGCTATTTTGTTTGTGTGTGTGCATACAAATGACTTTGTTCAATACTTTCTCGTATTTCCAAGTATTAAAATAAGCGCATCGTCTTTAGATATTGATTGTTTGATGAAAGAAATATGAATGTTTATCATAATGAGAATAACAGCACGCATTTTTCTAATATCTTGTGAACTTGTAGTCATTTCTATGAATCATGTCTTCTCTCTTTCCTTCTTTCTCCCCCCTCCAAGTATCCCTTTATGTTTAAATCACATCGAATGGTGAACTGATGTGATCAGTTGTAATAAAAATAAAAACATTTACAATCTAGAGGAGAAAATAATTTTGGATCGCAATTGAATTCACATCTAGGCATACAAACACAGCCTACAAGAAACATATGGATATATTTATATATGATTCTGTTTCTTCCAAAATTATTTTAAAGCCAGATAGAGATAGAGAAGGGGTGGTTGAATAAAACATCGGGGAAAAGAGTAAGAGAGGAATACAGTCAGAGTTGGTGAGCGAGATCGAGATGGAGATCGAGATGGAGATCGAGAGAGAGAGAGAGAGAGAGAGAGAGAGAGAGAAAGAGAGAGATTGAGTGGGAGAGACTAGGAACTGTGTGTGTGTGTGTGTTTTTTTTATAGTGAATATAAACCGAGAGTCTGTCTCACGAAAATGTTAGATCATCATCAACGGTAAACACATGAGCAGAATTTAAAAAAAAGGAGGGATCATACGTTAACCTACGGGGGGGGGGGGCACGTGAATGGCTAAAAGGAAACATTTTTTGGTTTTTAAGAGTGACTAGGAAGAGAGGTGGAAATTTCCTATGAAACAATCACTTCCCATAACCTAATTTGACAACCTTTTTAAATATCGCATTGATACTATAGAAAGAGACCCCCCCCCCACCACGACACAAATATTCCTTTATGTATGGGACTTGATCTACGCTTAGAGGTATAGAGATATAGTAGGACAAAACAAAGGATCTATATAGATATCGTCCATGTCCCAGAGTAAATTTATGACCACTTTTGTATCGAAAAGGGATTTTTATTTTATGTATATATTTTTGTAATCTGGAGAAAGACGGTATATAATTATATATCAATTAATACTTAATACTAACTAAAGTATACCAAAATGCTGTATAATACTATATCTGAAGGGCCTCATCTATATTGATAATTGATGCTTGACGTCACAATGAGTGACCGGTGTCGCGTGCCGTACACGCGTCCCCTCTGGTAGAACAATGATGATTTCTCAAGCTATCGCAGCGGATTTTCTAATTAGTATACGTGACGTCACAAAGATACCAAACCCCCAGTAGTGAGACAATGGGATGGAAAAAGGGAATAAAAACGGAGAGTACCAAGTAAAATGTGTTTTTTAATGATTACAAAATTCACAGAATGGCATAAAATAATGTAAGAATAACCCGTAATACGGTATTTCTGTTCGCATATTTGTGATCTCTCTGCCCATAAATGGACACCACAAGACCTCCCTTTGTCCAAGAGAAAAAGATGGAAAAGATAATTTTAGACGTACGCCATCTCTCGTCATAATCAGGAAAGGCTTGCGGATGAGTCACAAAAATAACCCTGGATCGTGAATTTATTTTGGACCACGGTCATGTTTTGACTCGCCTGCGCCTGAAAATGTAAAATTTTCTTTTGAATGTTCGATGGATGTATCAAGTTAATGCGTGAGAAGCGTATGCAGAGCTTAACGTAAGTATATCATCACTTATTTCCATATTATGCGGGCACATATGCAGATAATTAAAAATGCAAGTTTTGGTTTTACTTCGGTCCCATACGTAGTGATCCATGTCTGTTAAATGTCTGGAATAAACATGAAATTGAACAGATCCATGTTTCACTTTTAGTTATTGTTTGCTGATGTTGTTGTTTAGTTGTTTTGTTGTTGTTTTTGGATACGATGTATTAATATGAGAGAGTAAATTAATATGTTTTTTATTTTATTGTGTGATAACATAACTGAATTAGATCTAGATCTAGTCTAGACCTATTCGAATTGAACAGTGTTTTGCTTAATTTCAATTTCATAAAATCAATGATGATGCGTATCAAACTATTTAATAGTAGAGACTAGAGAGTGATTAATTATTAACTGATTACGACTTTATCATTTGTAATGGTAATATGATCAACATCAACTTTTTCTTCATCAATATTTTGTTCATCTTGACGAAATTGAATGTTCTCCTTTTCCTTCTTCCAGTAATTTGAGTACTGGCCTCTTACGTTTGTAAATAGAGTATGTTTGTTCTTTGAGGGGTGATTTTGTGTCTTGTGGACACTGTCCGTTCATGATGATGATCATCTTTTTTTCCATTTTCTACTTGGGGATCTATGTTCCTTTTAAATTTTATATTCCCTTTTTCATTTCTTTCCTTTTAATCAAACATTAGTAGATCTACACCTGCTTTAGTTTAGTGATAATATGAAGTATGATATTGATATCAAATTTCATATTATCACCAAGCACTTTAAGGCTACTCTAGTAAACATTTGCTATCATCGTTTTCATACTGCTTGTCAAAAGTTTATCTTGAATTCTTGATTCAGTGCTGTTTTTGAATTCTTGCTTCTCTTCACTTTCTTATTTGTGTCCGATGTCCGATGCACTCTAAATTTGATATGATGGAGATATTACACCAGATTAACAATTATTTTACCTTTTGGACATCCCCATTAGAATGTCAAATACTGTTTTGTTGTTGTCTCCAGAAACTCTCTATTGGGGGATTTGTTGTATTACACAGGAAGAAAACAAAAAGATTACTTATTTTTATGTAATGTTATACATTTCAAAAGAGCCTTATTTCAGTTCTCCAGAGCACTTTAGGAGCTCTCTCCCTACATTTAAAGCCCATCTGCACTAGTTTGGCCAGGAGGGATTAGACCTCCCTGCGTGCCCACTGGCAGGTGGTTAACTCATCAAATCAGCTCTTGATTAAAAAAGGGGACCAATGGTCACCAATTAGGCATTGTTTGCTATATAGAGGGTGCAAGTAACTATACATATAAGTATTGCAGTCCCGCATTTAAATCATTAACATCTCCCTTTTATTTTATTTGCCCACTGCTCCATTAGGAAGAGAGATGATTGATAGCTGCATGTACGTGTAGTCTACCAGGCAAGATGTTTTCTGTTCGGATTGTGACCCTCAACCACTACCAGGCACCCCCCATTGAAGATTTGGATGTGACCTTCTCAGAGTTCAGGGGGTCAGAGGTCAGGCAGGTCCCAGTGATCAGGGTCTTCGGCTCTACTCCATCTGGTAAGTAGAGGACCTAAAGCCGTCGGTCCTCTGGTTGCTTACTATCAAGCATTTATGCTTTCTAGCAGTCATTCAATGGATATCAACTATCTTTTTTGAAATCTTCAGAGCTGCAGTATCTGAAATGAGGATACAATTGTTTGATTTGTGTTTAGTGTACCGGTAAGCCTTTCCATCTCAAGTCAAGATGTGATTTCTTAAAGTGTTTTCTAGAAAAAGCTAACTTTAAATTTCTACTACGATACAAATTGCAAGTAGTCCAGAAATAGTGTAAGTAATTGTTGCATTTTCTTTTTAGACAAAGGAAAATATTAATATTGAAGGCTGACTCAAGCGGTACATATTTTCACCCATTTATATTTAAAATAGAGGCCATATTAATAGAATATGAATCAACATTCTTCCTACAGGCCAGAAAACCTGTCTGCATGTCCATGGAGTCTTCCCCTACATCTACATCCCCTACGATGGCACCCAGCCAACTGACCGCTACCTCCATCAGATGGCCAGCAGTCTGGACACTGCCCTGCAGGTGGCCCAAGGGAAGGGCTCGTCCACTGTCCAGCATGTCTTCAAGATCTCCCTGGTCTCTGGCTTGTAAGTATCCTGCCTCCATGATGAAGATGATGATCCCACGATGCTTTACTTCGTCAAAGTTTGAGGGTTACGCCAATTATAGTTTGCTGTAATTTGTAATAGCAGATTGTTGTAATTTTTTTGTAATTTTTTGAATAATATTTGGCATATTATTAAGTTTCATTTCGATTAATTTGTATCTTTGCTGATTAATATGTTAAGTATTGTGCCTGCCCCCCCCCCCTCCTCTTTTTTTTTGCTCTCACAAAATTTAACTATTAGTAATCATTTCACAATGTAGATAAATGTTATAATTCATTCAGATCAAATAACCCAATGATTCTATAAGTTTACACTATTATTATTATCAATAAATCAGAGTAGTGCACTGATGTCTTTGAAAACAATCATTTTTCAAGTGGGTGATTAAACAGAATATTTCCCGTAATGCATCCCATCTGTCATATTATTCATAGACATTTATTTGATCATTTCAGACCTCTTTATGGATACCACAAGTCAGAGAGGCAGTTTATGAAAATCTATTTCTACAATCCTGCTGTCAGAAGGAGGTAAGAATATTGGAACTTAAAGTAAATTCATGGAATACCATCTACTCATTACAAAGGATGAGGGATTTAGGCAATTGCCCACAAAATGATTAAAGATTTTATTGCCACCTGATGTCATAAATTTTGGATTTATTCAGAAGCATTTCCTCATTCTATTAGCCTTAAGAATTATTTTACGTTTATCTATTAAAGAAGAGATTATATTTTTCTCCAAGAGAATCAAATTGAATTGAATTGAAATAGATTGAATTGAATTGAATTGAATTGAATTGAATTGAATTAAATTGATTAAAATGAGTCAGCTTACAAACTGGGTAGCATTCTTATTGCTTACTTTTTTCTCAGGGCTGTTGAGCTTCTTCAGAATGGTGCTGTCATGAACAAAATCTTCCAGCCTCACGAATCACATGTTCCTTTTAATCTCCAGGTGAGGAATTTCATGTAATCATTGCCACGGTTACAGGATAAAAACCCTGTCGGAAGTGACAAGTGAAATAGATGAACTATGTATCAACGGAAAGCTCCTAAGCTGTAGATTACAAGAATATCAATTATATGTTATTAATTTTTATGTTCTCATTCATATCTCAGAATGTCCATATCACAAGCCCAACTTTAATCTGTGTATATTTATAATTGGATTACAAAGCATTAGAAAAGTGGAAATAATTTGGTGCCAGATTAAAAATAATAATAATAATAATATTCCGCTTTTATATAGCGCCCAATACATCAATACAATGATGTGCCTTAGCGCTTTACAGATATTATATAAAAGCAGTATTATATATGAAATTATCAGAATTTCTTGTTGGCTATTTTACAAAGTGAGTTTCTTCCCTTCATATATCTTTGCACATTGACAGTTTCTGATTGACTACAACCTGTATGGAATGAACATGCTGAACCTAGCTGCAGTGAAGTTTCGGAGGCCAGAGGAGGCAACAGATTCATCCAATCAAAAGCTTTCTTCACCCAAACCGTCCACAAGTAAGAATTCTTACGGATTATATTCAACAACAAAAAAATTGTAATGAATTGAACTACACTCTAGGACATCTCATCCCTTGGACACCTAGAACTTGTATAACATTTCTCTGTGGTGGTTAAATTTATAAAAGAATTGCCCTTCAATACCTACCTCTACCACAGTACTTGTGTTCGACAACCTTATACTATCGTTGGATTGCCTGATATAGCAAGATAACAAAAAAATAAACCCTTGGAAAACGATATTGTGCCTCTGGAAAACTAACTCCTAAACCGCTTGGGTAGTTTTGTATGAGGATAAATGGGCTTTTTCATAAGGAAATAGTTACCCACAGAGTATATCTCCTAGAGTGGTAGCTGTTCTTAACCCTATTTAGCCCGGGGGGGGGGGGGGGGCTTGAGAAGCCCCCCCCTCGACATTTTTCGCGATAATTTTTTAGCGCAAGAAAATCTTGCACTGAAATTTTGTGACTTTTTTCTTTAGAGTCTTGCGCAACTTTTGAAAGAAATTTTTCGAAAATCGGACCTACCATTACAAAGTCACGTGTCCTTTTGTCTTCGCATGTCAGCCCGAAAATCGCTCATTTTTGTGATTTGTGTACAAAACATATGGAAATCTCATTTTTCAGATAAAGAGGTAAAACATTGGTTATTTGGTCTTGTTTAGATTTTAGGTGTTTATTTTGGGGTCAAAATAGTTGAATTATAGTTGGAAATGAAATAAAACAACAAAAACTATAAAATACATAAGTTAAAAAAACAAAGAAATACATAAGAAATTATCAAAACAATAGATAACATAAGGAATAACCCTGGTTTTTCAAATTTTTGTGTTGTATTATTATTCCAAATGGTCTAACAAATATATGTAGTGAGAAAGAATGCTTAAATATGAATAATGTCTGATTTATGGGCAAAAATGTGAATTTAATGACCTTATTTGCATAAATTACCATAAATATGCAAATGAGTGAATTTTTCAAAAAATTGAAATTACCATAGTATTCTATACACTTCACTTGACATGTATGCAAATTTTCGCGGCGATCGGGCGTTTCACGGCCGAGATCACAGGGGGGGGGGGGGGCCTGAGAAGCCCCCCCCTGGGCTATGCAGTTTCAAAATAGCCCGGGCTAAATAGGGTTAAGAGGGTATTAGTTACGGGGAGGAAGTTATAAGGAGTTAAATTAGGGGTTGTTGACCAGGGGGAGAGAGGAAGGGGGTAGTTGTCCTCAGAGGCAATATTCTGGGGTGCATTCATATATGATTACCTTTTAAGAATATAAGAATGCAAATATCAAATACCTTTAATATGTAGAAGCTTTATGAATGTTTTCCCTTTCCAGATATTAGCAGACCCAAATGCATAACTGGTAGTATGATTACTGGGATAGTAATTTTCCTCATATCTGTATCTCCTCCCCCCCCCCCCCCCTTAGGCTTCCAAGCCACCAGCCCACCCGGAGCACCCACCCCCCTGAGACGACGCCACAGCAGCAGCGGCAGCATGAGCGTCTGCACCCAGGTGTGGGGGGATGAGAACATCCCCTCCTCCCAGTGGCTCGGGGAGGACGTCAAGAGGCAGAGCTGCTCTGAGCTGGAGGTGGACGGCGTCGCTGCCGATATCCTCAACAGGATGGACCTGCAAGGTGAGCGAATGAGGATGAAAGGGGGAACCCCCTTTGACAAACATAGGAAAAAAAACCTTTTACAAATTATTTATTGGCCTATGCACAATGTTTTACTATTAGCAGACCCAAATGATTATTCATTTAGTATTTCACACTTTTACAGCCCTATGTACATGTGTATAAATTTATCAAGTTACACATTTTCATACTATGTGGCTTGGTACATGACTCTTTTGATTTCTACATATAGTTTCTGAAATATGTACCATGGACATTTGTATTTATTTTCTGTGGCATTACAGAATCTTGCTAAACAACAGGAAAGGGCAATTTTGTTCACATGTATGAAACTTGTATAGTACATGAACTTTTTGTTTGACAGGTGTATCAGTAAATGAAACTGAAGAAAAAGCTCATAATTGAATATCCTATGAATTACTACTTGCTTATTAGGCCTGAGACAGCATCTGTAGCACATGCCAGGGAGATAGAGCAAGTGTGGCAACATGGTACAGTTTACATTTTAAATTTGCATTGTTATTGTATTAGATAATGCTGAGACGAACCCAGGTCTTGTGGGTATTTGGGAGGATGAGAAACAGAGGAGAGAACAACTCGATCAGATGGATCAACTTCTTCCTCCATCATCACCAGGTAAGAAGTGTTGTGTGTGTGTGTGTGTGTGTGTGTGTGAGAGAGAAAGAGAGAGAGAAAGAGAGAGAGAAAGAGAGAGAGAAAGAGAGAGAGAGAGAGGGAGAGAGAGAGAGATAGAAAGTGACAGAAACAGAGAGAAAGATAAAGAAGAAGACACAGAGAGAGAGAGAGACAGAGATAGAGAGAGAGAGAGAGAGAGAGTTGTATAACTTTTTAAGTACAAATATAGATTGTGTAAGATTGCATGAAAGACTGTAGTTTGTACAGATCTATAAATAAACCCCAAAAATACATACCGGTAGACAAATGTTCAAGGAAATAAAGAAAGTGAGAAGGGATTTAGGAGGGGGAAAAACAAATCTTTAAAATGTTTGTATATAATTCTTGTATAATTGAGATATTCAGAGTTTAAAGAGCCTTAGATATTCTAAAGTGACTCTGAGATACATTGTTTGTAAGCTCATCTTTTAATAACGCCATGTTATGTCAGACATGAAATCTCTTAGTTTGATAATTTTCCCATGTTCATGATTCTTAAAGATAAAGACCAGTTATGGTCATGCGATTGCATTGTGAAAGAAACGTTGTGGAATCGATCAGAAATGGTTGATCATCTAGCAAATAAGTATTGGTGTGTACTGCAAGGTTCTGGAATCATCAAAATGATATGAAATTTGGCCCAGTCTTGGTAAAGTTACAAGCACTGTACACAGAAAGATGTATATGGGACTACGCGACACGTGCGCGACACGTGCATTATATCTATCAGTTCCAAATAGTTATAATAATTTACCAAATATATCAATTAGGCGGTTTCTCAGCAAAATTTGTATGATCACGTATTAGTCAGAGCATATTCTTTCACATGATTGGTAATGAGAGCTTCCATTTCATTTTTTGAGAGGGGGTGTTTCCAAAACTGGTCTTTACCTTTAATGATTCTTAATTTCAGAGCGGGGAGATATTCCACTCTTGAGTGCAGAGAAGAAGTGGAAGACAAGGTTACAGGAGATTGTGGAGAAGCAAGTTAAAGACCTGCAGGAAATGTAAGTGATTTCAAAGTTCATAATATGTCTAATTTCCTTGCTGTGCTATTAAAAACAAAAATGATGGCTTATGATGATGGTGATGATGATGATGATGATGGCTTATGTTGAGATGATGATGAAGATGGTGGTAATGATGATGCTTATGATGGTGATGGTGATGGTGAAGATGATGGCTTATGTTGAGATGATGATGATAATAATGATGCTTATGATGATGATGATGTTGACATTGATGGTAATTGTGGTGATTTTGTCAATGACTTGGTGGTGATGATGATGAGAATGAGGATAAGGATGTTGATAATGAGTGTAAGGTTTATGTTAATGCTATATGATGATGAGGATGATTAGGATGAGGATGATGACGATGATAGCAATGATAATATTGATAATCATGTTGAAGATCAGTTAACAATGATAATAAATTTGATGGTACAGAGTGATTTTTAATGATAAAAATGATTGTGATAGATTGATATATAGACGTGCTCCTTAACCTAGGTTTAACCCCCCCCCCCCCCCAAAAAAAAAAAAAAAAAAAATCCTTCATCAATAAGCATCATGCATATTTGCTCATTCCATTTTTACCATAGGGAGGGCCAGGTTACTAGCAGTGAAGATGAGCCCATGGACACAGAGAGTAGTGAAGAGGTCATGCCACCCTCCCAAATTAGTATCCCTTGCACCCCTGCTAACGAAGTGGAATATCACTACTCACAAAATCCAGGTAATCTATCTCCAAAATTCTGTGCATCTTCTTTGGTATGATGCAGTATTCAACATCTTAAATGTCTGGAATGGTATATAGAGCCACTTAAGACGATTTACATTCATTTAAAATTTAATTATATTATAATAATACAGTTGGGAGAATTTAGGAAACAATCAGATCAGTTTTTCTCAATTTTAATCATTAATAATGGTCTGTTTTCACTCAAACTGTCAGATTATCTATAATTTTACATCTAGCATTGAAGTCACTACCTTTGCACCATTGCCTCTTATCTGAGCAATGTTACCAAGTCCCTTTAATACTGCCTTGTTTTTAGGCTAATTATTAAACATACTAGGGCCCCCGTCTCACAAAGATTTGATATAAATCGCAACTTATTTGTGATTGATATCAACTGCAACTATGTACATAAGAGATAGGAGACTGCAAACTTGCGATTGGGATTGATCCAAATCAATCGCAAGTCCTCTAATCAATCGCACCTAAGTTGCAATTAATATCAACTCTTTGTAAGACAGGGCCCAGGTCTCCCTCTTCATTTTTGTTACATCTCATTCATCAATGATATGACAGTTGTGGTAAAATATTGAAGTAAATGAGTAGAGAGTGGTGATCATTTTGTTATCTTCAGCAGACAGTGAGCCCTCTCAGAGGCAGAGCTTCAGCGGTGATGTTGCACCAGTCGTCAACGAGGAGTTGGTCTACTCCATCCTGGAAGCATCACAGAGATTGTCACAGTCACAGGGACAAGGTACAGCATTGGCATGGCCATATTATTTAAAAAAAAAAACATTCTCAAACTACCAGTATGCGCTTAATGGTTTGGTTTTTAACTTTCTGATTCACCTTTGCTACTTGGTATTAAAGGTAACACAAAGTTTTGGTATGGGGTCGTGAATTTGGTTCAAATGAACATATTGGAAGCATTTGCAATCCTACAATATTCACTGATCGTTGTCGCGGTCGAAATCGACTCTAAAGTTATGAAATTGTAAAGAATAAACACTTTATGTTGTATAGCTCCCTCTCAAGGTCAAGATATTAGTTAAGCTATAAAACAAGTTTCTTGACTAAAATCGACCGATAAGCTATTCCCGTTCGGAAATTATATACCACAACTACATATTCTGAGATTTTCACGGTCGCAGCTACCATTGTACGGCCGTAGGAGCTATTTTAAATTTATCAAAATTTACCGGGAGCACCGCTAAATCTTAATATTCCATTTTTTTAGAAAGCAGAAGTGTTTTAAGGGCTAAAATTTCTAGTGCTTTTAATACATCCACAGGGGCATCCAAATATATTAAAATTGTAAAGATTCACTATCCACCCATTTTTCAGAATTTCCCAAAACTTTGTAATACCTTTAAGTTTGTCTGTAGGGTAACCAGGTGTCAGAAACGACCTGACAGGAATTAACTACATTGTGTTGAATCATTTTGCATTCTTGAGGTACAGGTTATTCTGCAATGTGCATCACCATGGAGTATAAATTTCCCCTCATGTTCTGAGACAAAAGCCTCTTTGCTTAATAATTATAATAAAAACGGTGCTTATAAAGCGCTTACCATCAAAGTCTCTAAGCGCTATACCAAACAAAATACAATGATAAACAATTAAATATGAAAAGAAACAAAAAATTATTAATAAACCTACATGTTACAATACATATGAAATATACATCAATTTGAACAGAGTAAGTTAATCATCAAAAGCAAGTTTTAATAATTTTGCTTGTGCTGTTGATGCAGATACATGTGATGAAGAGCTTGCTAATCTGCTGGTAGATCTTGTTCATGAGGAGGAGGAGGAAGACCTGGTACTATCTGGGAGAATGAGCACCCAAAGCTCCAGGGGATTTCCAAAACCTTCTGGCATCGGTAAGTGTGATGTTGGAGATGATGATGATGATGATGTGCGCCTTGAGCATTTAATTTTCAGGTTGAGTTAGCACCTTTAAAATGTCATATATTATTGTTATTATGATGGTGATGAGGATGATAATATTGTCGACGTTGGTGGTGATGATGATGCAGAAGATGATGATGGTACTGATGATGATGATGATGATGGTGATGATGATGATGATGATGATGATGTTGTTGTTGACGGTGATAACAATGTAATTGATGATGACCATAGTGATGTTGATCTTGGTGATAGTTGTATAGGTATGGTGTTATTGATGATGATGATAATGATGATGATGATGAGGATGATGATGATGATTAGGATGATGATGACGATGATGATGATGATGATGATGATAATGATGATGATGAGGTGGAGAAGGAAAATGAAGTACATAAGGGGGTCAGCGATTGCAATGACAATGGAAGCGATTCAAAAGTAAGATGATAACTGTGATAAAAATGATGGTTAAGATGAAGCTGGTATTGATAATGATAATGATCATGATGTTGATAATGTTGATGAAGATGGTAATGTTGATGTTAATATTGATTTAATGGAATGATTATATTGATGATGATGATGATGAGGAGAAGGAGGAAAATGTAGTTGAAGAGCAGGACAGTGATAGCAATAACAATGATATCAGTCCAAAAGTATGATGATGATGATAATGATGATACTGGTGGTAACGATGATGATGATAATGATGATGATGATGATGATGATGATGGTGATGATGATGATGATGATGATGATGATGATGATAATTATGATACTTGTGATAACGATAATAATGATGATGATGATGATGATAATGACAAAGATGAGCATCTAAATAGTGAGTGTGCTGTTTTTTTTCTTCTAATCACCATCAGATATATCCGACTCTGATGATGAGGACAGTCCTGAGCTTGAGGCCCAGGCGGAGAAGGAGATGTCACAGGCCTGGATTGTTCTAGATGAAGAGCTTGAGGAAGGAGAGCAGGCAGAGGAAGATAAGAGCAGAAAGAGTAGACAACCAGCTGATATCAGTCAAAGTGCACAGTGAGTTAAGCCTACTAGAGATATTATCTCTTCACTTGAAACACAAGATCATATTTTCTGTGGTTTTTTCCTCTAAAAACAAGGACAAATTAACTAGAAGTCGCATTTAAGCCTTGCTCGCTAATAACGCAGTAATCCATTTCTGTGTAAAACAACAGTATATGCATTGATGCAAAACTTCAAAAATGTGTTTAAGTGTTGTAAATGTATAGTGTCTTGAATGTTTTGTGGTATAATAGTTTGTTTGCTTGAAATACAGTCCAGCGGATGAGGGATCAAATCCCAACATGACACTAGCATCCTTTGGCAAGAGGTTCATTTTACATATGCCGCTCTCCACCCAGTTCTTGGTGGCTAAAGGTTATGCTAGAGCACCACATATTTGGCCACTCAGCTATAAGAAAAGTGATAATATTGGAAGACCAGGGACCCGCTACACAAAGCCATTTTTAAATGACAAATGACAAAAACAATGACAAATCTGTTGATAACCAATCAGAAGCAATGATTTCACTAGCTTATAACAAAAACTGTCATTTGTCACTGATGACAAGTTTTGTGAAATGGGGCCCAGGAGCATCATGGCATGATGGATATGAGCACTGTAAAGAGAAAGGCCACTCAAGGAAAGCTTGAGGAAAGCTGCAAAAGTTCTTTTTTTTTAGACAGGTAGTCACCATAGACCTTTGCTTCTTGATAAATGACCATTTTTTTTTAAAATGAGAAACATTGTTTCGAGGGAAACAACAAATGTGGTCTTCATAGATGAGTGATCTTTCGATGCAGGTAGTCGCTATAGCAGAATTGTATGATAGTGTTTCTAGGATCCGGGCTACCTCGGACCTGGGGACAACTCGGCCCGCTGTAAAAACTGTCATTTTTTGTCATTTTACCCTAACTCTAACCCTAACCCTAACTCTATCCCTACCTAACCCTAACCCTATACCTAACCCTAAACCTGCAAAAAATGACCGTTAATGCAGTGGGCTCCAGTTGTCCCTGCGTCCGAGTTAGCCCGACTCTGTGTTTCTATCATTTATTCCTCTTTCTTTCATTCGCTATCCCCTTGTCTGCTTGCCTCCATAGGTTAAATGAGCTCATTGGTGAGATAGAGGAAGCAGGGGATGAAGCATCTCAGAGGTCAAGCCAGAGGTCAGGCCAGAGTGGGGATGTGCCAATACCTCAGCTAGATGGAAGCTCGGACATCAATCCAGGGGAAGGTCAGTTTCATTTAAAGCCCCACTGCACTACTTGTAGCAGCTTGCGCCCTCTATGTAACAAACAATGCTTAATCGGTGTCCGTTGGTCCCCCATGATCCTCTTTTTCTTATGTTAATTGAGAGCTGATTTGATGAGATAACCACCTGTCAGTGACCAGCAGGGTGGTCTAATCCCCCCTGGCCACCTAGTGCAGACAGGCTTTTAAAAAAAATTCTGCGTTTAACCTAGTTCACATTAAATTTAGTAAAACACCTCTAAAAGTTGCGTGGCATAATAAAATGACATGAAAAGTAGGGCGCCTCACATTTTGTACCTTGTAACACTTGTAGATAAGTGAGTATGCTTTATATGAGCCTTTGTACTGCGCAGCTATGTTTTTCCTTGTACCCATATCTACAGATAATTAACATGGAGGCTTTTCTTCCATATTTGTAATCATTTTTTTGTCAAGACTTGTTATAGATATTGAAACATCAGTTAAACACAATAGAAACATGTAGGTAAGCTTTTATATATGGTGAACAGTCCTTGAACATAATCCTACATGTCACTCTTTGTTTTTGTATACCAGGTGAAAGGAAAGACAAATCAAAGTCAGTTGTTGGTAGCGGCAGACAAGGATCAAAGAGTCCTCGCAAGCAAGACAGTGCCGTAGGTTCTGAAAGGCCGTTGGCAGCAGACAAAATTGCCAGGAAACCTCACATGGCTGTTGATGGTCCTCTAGGGGATATCTGTGATGCCTTAGAGCCCTTGGAAGAATCTCCTAAAAAGAAACGTGCTCCTGCCAGAAAGAAGAAGGGACTTTCAATTGCCTCCAAAAGTACAAGAAGTCCAAGAAAACTCATGAATGGAAGACACGATGAAGCTTCTCCTGTCTTTGAAAAGGCTGGTAAGGTCCAAAGAAGAAAGGCCAGTAATTCTTCTAGATCAGCAGGGAAACGGACCAAGCGGATACTTCAAGGTGAAGGCAAAGTTGAGAACTCTCATGAGAATAGTTCACACAAACCTCTTGTTTCGCTTGGAAGAGGAAGAATGGGAAGTAAGAGTCCACGTAAGTCATCAGAAAGGGCTGACTTTCCCTTCTGCGCTGAAACAATGTCCCGTAGTCCTCAGAAACCTCTGCAGGGGCCACTAGAAAAGTACTCTAATGCCATTGAATACAAACTTGCACCTTGTTTTCAGTATGCTGAATCACTAAAGCCAAAAGATTACAAAAGGTTACTACAAAGGGGTACCTCTCCCAGACCTATGGATACCAAGAAAAGGAGACATAGGCAGCCATCAGGAAATGAAAAATGTTCAACAACTAGCCCAAGACGAAAGAGACGTGGATTGAAGAGCAATTCCCCAAGATTAAGAAGGAACAGTTCTAAGGTGGAAGATGTTGACAATCCTCCATCAAGTGGAAGGAGGAGGAGAAACTCAACGAAAGAGGAATCTCCCCAACAAAGCTCTAGTGCCACAAACAGCAGTGCTCTGAGAGTAAGGAGAACCAATTCAGCGGTTTCTCCCAGGAGAAGAACCTCTCAGGAATCTTCAAGGCTTCAGAGTGTGTCTTCAGATGAAGACTTTAAAGAGAGTAAACCTCATGCATCATTTCGAAGAGGGAATACTGGAAACAAGGACACTCGTAAAAAGGTAGAGGAAGGGAAATCGAGTAGGAAGATGGCCAAGGGCATAAGGTCAAAGAGAAGCTATCGTCAAACGCCTGATATCCCAGATGTTGTCAAAGACTGTTCTGTACCTAAGGAACCGGCCAGATCTCCTGGTAAAAATGGAAGTGGCAGGGGAGGAAAGAAGAGCCCTAGAAGGCGGCAGCAACAAAATGATAAACCATTCATCTCAGACAGAATAATCCGCAGCCCTCACAAACCAATGGAAGGAGCTGTCTCGGTATACATTAAAGCCATTGGCTATAAGATAGCACCTTTGTTTCAGTATGCAGAGTCTGTTAAACCTAAGCCCAAAGTGGTCATAGCTCCTTTGGAACTATCCACATCCCCCACGAACATCCTAAAGAGAAGTAATAGCATAGCTGTCAGTGCCTGTGAGAAATCTCCAAAGATTCCAGCCAATGTTGTCCGAAGAATAAGTATGCCAGTTGGAAGCTCCCCAGATAAATCAATTCAAGGCCCATCAAAAAGTCCAAAGGCTCAAAGAAGAACCAACAACCTATTTGACAAATCATCCAGATCTCCTGCCAAACAACGTAACAGAGAACCTGTGAAGGTTGCAAAGAGAAGCCGTCCAACAGCAAAGGCTGAAGTAAAATTATCTCCAAGGCAAAAGAGGAGCAGACCAGAAAAGTCTACATCCTGTATGGAATTGGGCTCTGAAGATCAGTCCCAGTCTCCTCTGTTAGATCGATCATTTGTCTTTGATAGTATTCTGACTAGTCCATCAACAGTGGGTAGGGGACATATGGGTCAAAGAAGTCCCAGGGATTTGAGGAAGTTGGAAAGCAAAGGGTCACCTGTGCCTTCTTCCAAACAGATTGGAAGATCACCTCTGAAAGGTGTGAGGGATCTTTCTGGTAAACTGGTGCAGATTCAAGCATCTGATAACAGAACAATCCAAGATGGGGACTTTGGAGAATTCAAGACTGAACGTAGAAAAAAAGCTAACCGTTTGAAGACTGACAAAAAGGAGAACCTATCTGACAAAAGCAAAGAGGACAAAGAAATGAAGCATAAAAAGGCAAAACAACAGCGGTCCAAAGATGATAAGGGGACAAAAAGTACCACATCCCAAGGAGATCGAAAGAAAGAGCCAAGGGCGCGGAAAAAGAAAGACAAGAACCTAGATGGAAGGAGCGAAAGAAGTAAAAAGAACAGAGGGCCTGAAGAAAAACCTGTGAAGAAGGGTCGAAAGCCTTCTGCATTAAAATTTCATCCTGTCACTATGCCATTCGTGAGGCTGAGGGAAGCTACATGGCCAAAGTTGAAAGCATGCAAAGAACTCAATCCCAATCTCATCTTGAGAAAGCTTTGCTTAGATGAGGGAAGCTGGAGGGAAGTTGTCAGGAATGCCCTCTACAGAGACCTCAATCGACTGGCAAAGAGTAAAAGAAGTCTGGGAGATGAGGAAAACACAGATGCCAAAAGAGTCAAGAATGGTATTAGCACCCCTTGGGGGAAAGGCCCAGCATCGTCATCACCCAGAAAGGAACAGCTGAAAGCCATAATGGTTGCAAAACAAGGCAAGGATATCTACAAAAGATTAAAAGGAGCAACTCCAAGGAGAAGAGCAAAGTCCAAGATACAAGACATCTATGGGGGTGGTCCTGACAACAAAGTTTGGAACTTTGTTCCTCCGATCACTCCTCCAGACGACGAGATCACAAAGAACCCCATTCCAGAGATCTCAGAACTGAGCAAGGATGATTCTCGAGATGTGATGTGGCGGTTGGCATGCTATTCTCCACAGCGTCCAGAGAAGATTAGTTCTCCGCCGAGATGCTGGTCTCCACTGAGCAAGATATCTGATACCGAAGAGGAATACGAGGAGGATGATGAGTACATAGACAAGGAAAATGGAGTAGCGCCCCTGCCGGTTGAAAATGTTGGGAAGGAGGAAGGGACAGTTGCTGTCCACACCTCTGATAACGAAATGGATATTATTGAGAGAAACCTTGGGCAGATTTCAGACTTTAGCGTCTATGAAAAGATGCTAGGCGGCACAACTGCAGGAAGGTCCCTTCAACAAGAGACAAAATCAACCAATGATGATTTTGCCCTGGAGCATTTCCAGGAAGATGTCTCTGGAATCTTTAATCACCTCCATGGAAATTTAGAGAAGGACGCCATCTCTGATGAATTTGCCAAACTTGATAATTCTGTTCCCAACAGCCATGTCAATAGGATGGAAAGGGGGAAGCAGATACCATCTCAACTCGGTCAAGTTTCTAATCAACATAGACGAACAAGCAAGGTTAATGGTAGTCACTGTACTACTGAAGCCCAGGTTCACCATCATGCAACGAGTAGCCAAAGTCAGCAACTGGCACGAGATAGTGCAAGCAAATCTAGAGGACATTCTGTACCACAGAGTAGTCCACTTCTACCTCAAAATAATATCCCAATGCAGGCTGCTTCTCAATCCAATTCTGAGGGAAGTGTGAGTAACAGTTCATCTCAGATTCCTCCGGGCCAGAAGCCTCCTCCATATTATTCTGACATAACCAACTCTGGATCATCATCGCCATATACAGCTCATTCTCCACGCAGCATTGAGAGAAGTGCAAGCAACTCCAGCTCCATTCAATTCGCTGTCCATAGCCAGGGTAAGACCTTGCAGACACCAGGATCACAAGAACCAACAACCATTCCAGAGACAGACTCTGAACATAGTAGTGGCAGCCCTCCTCAGCATCAGTACAACTCCAGTCAACCTACACAACTTACCACTCAAGGAAATCACTCCAAAGAACCAGTTATCCATCCAGGAAACAGTACAAACAACCAATCGGTGTACTACCACGGTGCTTCGCATACAAGCCAAAGCATGTACGACATGTCCAGCCATTCTCTTAATCAGTCAACAGCCTATACCAATGATAGGGTGTCAAACCAGAGTCAGGGCTTCAGCCAACCGCATCTTCCGCCCTACCCGTCTCCAGGTAACAATCAGGGATACCCACCTCCGTACCCGTCCACCCAGTCCTCCTACCCCAACCCTCCATCCCAATCCCCTAACCACCAGCACCAGTCACCCAGTTCTGGATCGCAGACCCATGCTGCTTACAGAGTGCCCTATCAACCGGGTCCCCAGCAGCACCCGTACCAAGACAGCAACGGATCTACAGTCCCGGCAGCCAAGCCCAAGATCTGGCGGCCTGTGGCTATGCCTCCGACAGACACCATGGTTAGGAGCAGCCTCCAGGAGTATGGATTGCCAGAGGTTCACCACCAAGGTGCATACTGGGGAAATCCTCAGGATCATGCTGGGAGACAGAGGTGAGTACTCATCATGTAGATCCTTTGAAATTAGAGCCCCATCGTCCTACTTGTAGCTACTTGCTCCCTCTATATAGAAAACTTCCCCAGTCGGTGCCTGTTGGTCCCCATGATCCTCTTTTTCTTATTTTAGCTGAGAGCTGAGTTAATGAGATAGCCACCTGTTAGTGACCTCACTGTGTGGTCTAACCCCTTCTTGCCCAGTAATGTTGACGGTCTTTAAAGCTACACATATTTTCATTGTAACTTATAGTTTTATTAGCGAGATGTTTTAGTCTATCCACATCTTTCCAGCGACACGGGTTCTATACGCTAGTGCCCTTTGGTAAGGCATTAAACCTCATCACCAGGTCCCTCTGAGAGGACCTAAAGCAGTCTGTCCTCTGGTTGCTAATACTAACAAGCATTTATGCTTTCTTAGCAGTCAGGTAAAATAACCACAACACACAAATTGCTATTTATAAAGAACTACTTGTACTTATATGTAATTGTAAACATGTTCTCATACTGTGACCAATGTGTCAGAAGGAACTGTAGCTTAGATTGGGGACTTGTGTGTATTGTCTTAATTCAAAAACATTTTGACATGATTTGCTGCTTTTTCTGAGCGTGATTTTTTTGTACCAAGGGCTAAGTTATGGAAATTATATATTACATCAAAATTTATTTTTTAATCAAACAGTCAATAGTTCTTCCAACTGTACTAAAAGGGCAAATGTTACTATTACTGATGCCACATATTTCTATTGTTTTTTTTGTCTTGTTTGTCATACAGGGAGGGCCTTGGCCAAGCACATGTTCAGACCATGCTTCCCTCATCACTGCAGCCTGCTGAAACCCCCTGTGGAACGATGGGACTGAACCATTGGCAGACAGTTGTCCAATCACAGGGAGAGGCATCATCTTCCCAGGGCTATCCCACTTCTCATCAGGGGTACAACAGAGATGCTGTGTGGATGCCTTCAAAGTATCCCCCACCTCGAGGATCAGTGGCTGGATGGCTGAATACCAAACAGCCAGGAGAGCAGAGACATGGCTTTAGGCATGACAATCCGGCTGCTCCTCCAGGGTACAAGCAGAATCATGAACATGGGCAACAAGCTGTGACACTGCCACCTTCCTCACCAGGACAGAGTACGCCCTTCTTGCCACAACAACACAATGGCAACCTGCCCAGCAATCAGAACAACCACTACACAACACCCCAAGGACAGCAGGCACACATGGAGAGTGATGATCGCAACAATGCACCACAGCTACCACTTAGTGGCCAGCAAAATGTGATTCCGCCACAAGGCACTTCGCCCTTGCAACCTGGTGCTTACCCGTTACAGTCGTCGACCCAGCAACAAACTGCGACTCCTAGGCAACAGCCTCTACAAGCAACTCAACCAACGCCTGCTGCTGCAGATAGTAAACATCCAACATCATCTCTACATGTATCAGCCACATCTTGTGGAAGCAGCAATGGCATCCCTGCTCAGGGACAACCTACAACAAGGGTTTGCCCCAATGACCCCTCTACAGCTACCAACTCCAACAACCCAGCCACAACTCCTGGTGGCAAGCAGAAAACCAGACCCCATAAAGGTTCCAGTATGACTACTCCCGTGGCTGGGATTCCTAGAGGGGCGCAGAGTTGTACCCCTCCTCTGTCAAGCACCCCACTCCGCCCGTTGTCAAGGACTGCTATGATGTCACAGGAACAACCTGGAGTGACTCCCATTGCCATGCAGAAGCCTACACCCCTCATGGACCTTACCAAGATGAAGCACCCTTCCCTTCCATGCACTCCTGCACAGGTAAGCATAGTGGATTGCCAAATCTGTACAACTTGTTGAATTATTCAAATAACAATTAATCCCATTCTGTCGCTCTCTTAGAAACTTTCATTTCTCTCACATTTTTCACTCTTCCATCTTTTTGTTCTATCTCCCTTTTTTCTTCAAATTGTTGCTGGACTGTTTTGTAATTCATCTCAGATTTTTAATTTTCTGTCTGTAATATTTGAAACAAAGTCAATGGCGAAACCCGGTAGAGTGAAAATGTCAAGGAATGTTGCTCGTTAGTGAAATTGTAATTGCATGGTAAAATAACAATGCATCGGTAAAAATTAGACCTCATATTAAAAAGATACTTAAGACATCAACTAGGATAGACATATACAGGGAGAGAGAGAGAGAGAGAGAGAGAGAGAGAGAAATAAAGAGAGAAGGAGAGTCTGGTAGTATATTGTTAGTATTGATAGGTAGGCATATCTACATACATGTTCTATCTCTATGGAGTAAATTTAAACTCTTTCAATCAATCAGTGCATGGTATGCTTTTGTCCGTCACAGGTTACTCCAGACGCTGCACTGCGGAAGAAACGCTCGTTGACCTCTCAGATTGAGGGACCGACCCCAAAGAATACCTATGGCTTCAAGGTCAGCCAGGGAAATGTTCAAGATGCAAAAGCTCTTCATGTGGTAAGAAATCAACTTTTCGTATCTTCTTTCCCTCTAGTTTTCTCTCTTTTGGTTTTGTTTAATCTTGTAAAAAATTTATCCAGTTGAATTTAACATAATTGCTTTTTAACTTTATACTTTTCAATGCATTAAGTCATAATTTTGTTGTTATTTGTTATTGAATTACTATATAGGTAAAGTTACTACATGTATTCATAACTTTACTTCATGTATTTTCTTATATTTTACTGTAAATATGACAAAGTATAGTATAATATGATTTACACTTTTGCCATGTTCTAATTTTACAATAAAACCAAATTAAATTGAATTGAATTGAATTTTTCTCTCTCTCCCTTGTACTCTCATGATTCTTGTAGTAGGAGATCAGCTTTATCTCTTCTTTCCCTTAATTTGTCTCTTCATATCTATCTATCTACCTCCTGCACTGTCATTATATGTGTAACATTTTAGATCAACAGATAATGTTAGTGCTAAAGTGTCACATAAGAGGTGTACTGGTCTAGTTGATTATAAGTCAACAGACCGTGGATAACATCAAATGTTGCTTGAATCCCTGTTGCGGTATTAACGTCCTTTGTCAAGCTATTTATATAATATTGACTGGCCTTGAGGGGTATATCAGAAATATTGACCAAGCTGAGATCATATTGCCCCGAGTCGAAAGACGAGGGCAATATGGTCTTAGCGCGGTCAATATTTCTGATATCCCCCCGAAAGTAAAGCCAGTCAATATTTTTATTGTTATCCAAATCAGACATCTAGAGCAAATACAGACATCCACCATGACAATCTCAAGAACTGAACAAACTTTGTCAACCCATCACTGTGCATCCAGTGCTTGACACAATTTTCGATACACTGCCAACAGTGTACAGTTGGTGTGATTATTACGTCACAATAGCGTGCGCGCAAAGTGCACAGGTTCTCGTACGCATAATAGATGCGCAATGAAAATGACAAAATACGGCGCAGTCGATACAAGATGCCCGGATGCGAGACCGTGGAAAATACCAAGGTATATTTTCACTCGTCTCTACACGCAAAGTCAATACGCGCAGGGAGACCAAGGAAAATACAAAGAATATACCCCTCCGTTCCCACTGCTAGTGAAAACTAGGGCAATACGGTTTTGTAAATGACCAGCTCAGATGTCTGGTACGGGTAATAATAATCTATATTTACCACTTGCCACCCAGGTGACGTACATCCAAAGAGGTGCCTGGTAGAATTTTTTGAGGGCATTATCATTGCCCCTTAATAGCTAAAGTTGGATTATTAAATGGAGTATGTTTTCGTAGTAGCTACCCTGTGTAAATGTTTCTAGCGATATTCCTCTTTGGGTAGATAAGCCGAGCTAATGGGAATTATTTCTTTGTTTTTTGAACAGGTTCAGCACCTGACCACCATGAGTCTTGAAGTCCATGCCCGTACAAGACGGGACTACCATCCCGACCCTGAATTTGACCCCATACGAGCCATATTCTACTGCATCCATACAGATGGCCCTGACAACAAAGCCCCACCCGGTAACCATCACCGTGGCAATGTCGATGACCCCAAAGCTTCGGCAGATGCAAGCAAAGACGTCAGTGATGAGGGTCACATCAGGGTCGGGGTGATTATGGTTGACCTCTCAAAGAAGGGGTCAAAGGGCGATGGAGGGAACGTGACTGACTTGAATGTGGTGACCCAGCGGGATTGGATGGCCAGGTCAGGGGTCATGGGGATAGAGGTCACGTATGTGGAGGAAGAGAAGGAGATGTTTGAGGAGTTTGTCAAACTTGTTAGGAGGTAAGATTTTGAGCTAAAAACTACCATCTACATGATCTACAATTTATAAATGTGCCTTGAATTTAAGGAAGAAACCAACTATTATGGATAAAAATATAAAAATTTGGGCAATTAAATATTGTCTACAACACTGTAGGGGTTGAAATATATTGTAAAGCAGCAATATTGCTAAATGATATTGCTAAATTAAAAAAATATATCGTTAGATGATAAGGTGTGGCAATCTCTCAAGCACTAAACTTATATCGTCATACCTCTGTATGCTTCTGTATTATTTACAATTGCAAATGTATAATGATCGTAATCTAGTGTTTACTACCGTGATGGTCATGATCATACTATGTAAAATTTTGAACAATGCAGAAAATAATAAATAAATAAAGAAGAAATAATACCCTTTCTGCTTGTATTCTTCCAGACATGATCCGGACATGTTGGCAGGGTTTGAGATTCAGCAGCTTTCATGGGGTTACCTCTTCCAGAGAGCAGCTTTCCTTGAGGTACAGCTCTGTCAACTGATCTCAAGATTACCAGGTGAGTCATAATAATAATAATAATAATAATGATAATGATGGTGCTTATAAAGCGCTTACTATCGAGTCTCCAAGCGCTATAACAAACAATTACATATTAAACAAAACAAAATATTACAAATAAACTTACAAATTACAATACATATGAAATATACATCAATATGAACAGAGTAAGTTAGACAGCTTTTGAATTGGTTGACAGTCTGACAGTTTTTGACATGTAAAGGTCAGCGTGTTCCAAAGTTTAGTAGAAGCTGTGCAAAAAGAGCGATGACCATAAGAAAGAGTTGACTTCAAAGTAGACACAAGGTTTAAGTGTGTAGATGATCGTAGATTGCGTGAGAGTTTGTATGCCTGGATTAATCTTGTGTTCTTGCAGATGTGTGCTGGTGCTACAGACATCTATTTCATAGGCTCACGCCTAAGTTTTCTTGGGCTCAATATCCAACAGTATAAAGATATTGAATGGTAGAGTATTCTTTGGACAGCCGATGGGGGTTATATTTTCCCGAAGCACATATCGTTGAGGGAAAATATAACTCAGTTGCGTTCCAAAGAATCCATATTACATCCCTTCCAGTAAACATCTGTTATATTAGATAGCCTAGATTATACTTTGTTAAAAGTGTATAAAATTAAGGGTACTTGCGATCTAATGCCTTGTCTACTTTTCTCAAGCTGGTCATCTATGTGCATTTGACGGGGAAGGGTGAATGGCTCTAGTCAAATGGCACGCGATAAGACAATATAAACGATGGGTATGCACATGGTTGCTTGGATTCAGTATGATGCAAAAATCAAAAGTTGACAATCTAGGAAGCAAGTTGTAGATAGAGAGCCCTTAGTATTTTATTTGTAATATGCTTGAAATTAGAATTCTATCGGAAAGTGGATTATTAATCAGAAGATTGACATTTTTCACTTGGGGATCCAAAATCATGAAGCTATATAACTTTTCACTTTGCAAGAAAATGTCTGAGGAAGGTGGTGAACCATAGACGTTCAAACTCTCACCGTTTAGCTGTTTCATTTAAAACCTATCTGCACTAGTTTAGCCAGGAGGGATTAGACCTCCATGTATGGTCACTGACAGGTGGTAATCTCATCAAATCAGCTCTCAATTAACATAAGAAAAAGGGGACCATGGGGGACTAATGGTCACCGATTAGGCATTGTTTGCTATAGAGAGGGCGCAAGTAGCTACAAGTAGTGCAGTCCCGCTTTAACTAATACCTAACAATCAGAATTGAAGCGACATTGATTACGATCCTTTTTTTATTGTGTCTTTCCTTTCAGATGATAAGCGTGAGAGTCACTTTGCCGCAGAGAAAGATGCGTACGGCGCCGACCACATGTCAGAGATCACAGTGGCTGGAAGGGTTGTCCTTAATCTATGGAGGATAATCAGGCACGAGGTAAAGTGGAATACCCCTATTATATAGCCCTGATTGTTTTCTTTTCTATGCCGTCCTTTCTCCATTTTTTATTTTTCTTAAAAAAAATAGAGAGAAGGTTGAGCTCTGTTAAAGGGATTGGGTAACTTTGTCTTAGATTCTGAAACAAAATCCTGGATTTAGCTCATGCTGCAGTCATAATTATAAACCTGTAGGTCAGACAGGAATCCGATGACTTTTACAAGCCAATCGCCTGTCTGATTATCAAGATATTTATGATTGTGACTCAAAATTTCAAAAACTGTTTTCCTAACGGTTTTTTATAAATACGCTACAGTCTATTGGGGAAAATGAGTATGGAAAAACCGGTCACTCCAAGATTTTACTTTTTTGAGGCACTTCATGATCATTTTGAAGCGCAATTTTGTTAGGGCTTCAATATTACACCATATCACATACATTGATAATACGTAGGGCCATTCATCTCAGATTTAACATTGTTAGGCGATACCGTTAATAGTTTTGTGAAAATAATTGCATTGAATTTGAACATTCTTTCAAATTGTTTGGGGTAGATAATCGTGCATATTACACTAATTGATTTCAACATAAAATATTATTATTGAAAAACACAATTCCATCTTTGTTTCTTTACAGGTGACTCTTAACATCTACACCTTTGAGAATGTTGCATACCATGTCCTTCACCAGCGGCTCCCTCTCTTTACGTTCCGCTCCTTGACCGACTGGTTTGACCACATTACCGCGTGCTACAGGTTTGTGGTTGATTCCATGCCAGAGACTTTCAATGTCCAGCTGTGCCTTTCTTGTTTCAAATCCCTTGTTGTTTGATACATGAAATTGTAACGTACAAGAAAATTCTGTATTTTTGTATACTGCATATGACGCAAGTCTTTTAAGTTTTATCCATGTAATGAAACCCCCCCCCCCCCCAAAAAAAAAAAAAAGAAGAAGAAGATGTATGCATTAGATTTGTGTATAAATTATGTAAATGTTCTATTGAGATTAAATTTGGAACAGATTTTGCAGGTGATTTATTCAAAATGATATAATTGAATTTACTACAATAAATGATACGTAAATCACAGTTATGAAATTTAGAAGAAAAGAAAAAAATTCCATGTTCTTGTCTACCGTTAGTCAACAATATTTCCAAAGATTGTGAATGCATGTATAAAGGAAGTAATATTTAGTGTATCCTAATCCAACATGCTCATTTGCCAATACTGCACTCTGAAACAATTCCATTTATTCAAAATCTCACATTAGGTGGAGGACAATTGAGTACTATGCTGACAGAGTGAAAGGGAACATCCAACTTATCAAGAAACTCGATCTGATTGGAAGGACCAGCGAGCTAGCCAGGCTCTTTGGTATCGAGTTCTACTCTGTGCTATCAAGAGGTTCTCAGGTATGATCGTAATTATCATCATAAATGTGTCTCGGTTTGGTATTATTTGTTTGCATGTGACCAGTAGACTTTTGGTAGTTGCAATTAGTAGTCACAAAAGGAATTTGAGAAGAGAAAGATTAGGTATATAGGCATATCAAACGGCAAGAAACATACTTTGTCACATGTGTAAATATTTAAGGTGCAGGTAAGCAGAAAGTATTAACAATCTCCTCCACATTATGGTGGTCCAAACCAATATTTGATTATTACATGGTCAATAATTCAGGAATAAATCAGATAGATTTTCATGTAAAAAATGGTTGCATTAGGAGAAGTGAAGAGGATGGTGACTTTATTTTACCTGACTGCTAAGAAAGCAAGTAGGTGTGAGTAGTTAAGACACAGTGGAGTTATGGCTGTATGTTCTATCCTGGGGACTTGGTAACTCAAGAAACATACTTTGTCACATGTGTAAATATTTAAGGTGCAGGTAAGCAGAAAGTATTAACAATCTCCTCCACATTATGGTGGTCCAAACCAATATTTGATTATTACATGGTCAATAATTCAGGAATAAATCAGATAGATTTTCATGTAAAAAATGGTTGCATTAGGAGAAGTGAAGAGGATGGTGACTTTATTTTACCTGACTGCTAAGAAAGCAAGTAGGTGTGAGTAGTTAAGACACAGTGGAGTTATGGCTGTATGTTCTATCCTGGGGACTTGGTAACTCAAGATTAATGCCTTAGGCTGTAGTGCATCGACTTGGTTTCAAACCACAGACCTTGATAAAAACCCATTGTACATGTATCTATGGCTTTAATCCAATTGACTTAGAGTAGTATACTGTACATGCCTTAATACCAAAGGCACTAGTGCATTGGCTTCATTTCGAACCAGTGACTTTTTGGTGAAACATTGCTCTACCACTAAGGGATCACTTTCAAGTTATCCAATTACAAACCATATACTTGCTTTTTTATCTCACAGTATCGAGTCGAGTCAATGATGTTACGGCAGGCGAAGTGCAGGAATTACATCTCAATTTCAGGCACTAATGCATTGACTTTATTTTGAACCAGTGACTTTCTGGTTATGAACCACTGCTCTACCTCTAAGGGATCACTTTCAAATCATCCAATTACAAATAATTCGCTTGTTCCTTCACCTCACAGTATCGAGTCGAGTCCATGATGTTGCGGCAGGCTAAGGGCGGGAATTACATCGCCGTATCGCCCAGTGTCCAGCAGAGGTCGCGGTCGAAGGCACCAGAGTGCATCCCCCTCGTCATGGAACCGGAGTCAAGATTCTATGAGGATCCCGTCATCGTGCTCGACTTCGCATCCCTCTACCCGTCCATGATGATCGCGTACAACTATTGCTTCTCCACCTGTCTCGGCCGCGTGGAACATCTTGCCCAGTATGCAATATTCATTGGTTTCTTTATATTGTGTATTTATTCTATGTATTAAAGCCGGACTGCACTACTTGTAGCTTCTTGCGCCCTCTATATAGCTAACAATGCCTAAGCGGTGCCCGTTGGTCCCCCATGGTCCCCTTTTTCTTGTGTTAATTGAGGGCTGATTAGATGAGATGACCACCTATCAGTGACCTTGCAGGGAGTTCTTATCTCTCCTGGCCAAACTAGTGCAGACAGGCTTTAACCCAATGTTCCAAAATAATTTTAAGATAGTGAGTTATGAATCTGAAAACAGTCACAACACATTTTAATAGGCGATGTGTTTAGCTATTGAAATTGTTATTTTTTAATAATCATTTATTACTGAGAAGGTGAATTTGTTCTTGGCTGTCTCTCGCTCTCCATCCGTCCTAAACAGTTGGACTGACTCCTGGCCTTGGACAGTCTCCCCATAGGGTAGCCCCTCAAAGTTTGGCTGTTGTAAAGCAGTACAAGAAGTACATGTACATGTGTTGTTAATGCTGAACTGTTTCAATAGGAAATACTGTCTAAAGGGAAACTAATATGTGTTCTTCCTATTCATGTGGTCACTGAAGTAAGTTTGACTCTTTATCCCTTGTCTTCATTTCTCCTATCATTACAGAGGCGGTGAGTTTGTTTTGGGTTGTCGCACCCTCTCTATCCCTCCTAAGCAACTGGACCAGCTCCTGGCCTCGGGTGGTGTCCACATAGCCCCTAACGGTATAGCCTTTGTGAAACACAGCGTCAGGAATGGTGTCCTCCCCAGGTGAGTTGGTCTATATCCCTCAGATAGGATGTAAAATAGAGGTTTCCTGTTTTAATAAGAGAAACAACGACACTTTGTGTGGTTACTTTGCGGACAGGCATGACATATTGATGGATAGAAGTCAAATTTTGAAGTCTAATTCTTTGTTTTAGTATGAAATTATGTACGAAATTTTGCTAATTTCAGTCTGCATGATTCTGAATGCGTATTGGTTTTTCTGTAGCCTACAGTTTGGGGCCTACTTTGATGCCGAGGCCTTGAATTTTTTTTTGAAGTGATCATACTCTGTATATCATGAATGATTAAGTGAAAAAACTTATGTAGTCGTACATTTCCTTGAAATTTTAGTCATTTTATTTCTACTGTATTGGATAAGTATACATGTAGGATATTTGGTAATTATGCAACTGTATAGTACATTCTCTTTGTCTAGTTATCCAGCTCACATCAAAGTTTATTCAACAAACTCAACCTTATTCAACCAGTCTACCTTTTATTCTTGAGTTATAAAGAAGAAAAGAAAAAAAAAAGAAAAGAAGAGAAAAAGAAAAGAAAAGAAATGAAAAGAATTTTTTTTTTTTTACAAGGGCTATGAATATTTTTTTTGTTAACTGTATGTTCAGCAGTTGTAAATGAGGGGGTTTTAGAGGTCTAATTTCTGTTTTCTTTGCAGGATGTTGGATCAGATTCTCAATACAAGGACCATGGTGAAGAAAGCACTTAAAGATCACAGAGGAGACAAGGTATGACTGATCAAATAGAGCTTTACAGAGCACTTGTAAAAGAAAAGATACTGTTTCACAATTATTTTGATATAAACATGAATGCAGTGGAACCTTGGTATAAAGAGCTCTGATATAACAAGGTGATTTTGCTAGTCTCAGCTTTTTATATTCTTTCGTTTTTTACCCTGATATAACAAGATTCCTGATAATTATAACAAGGTAGTTTTCATAGTCCCAAGGACCTCGTTATAACAAGGTTCCACTATATTTACAGAGCAGATGTAGATCCTAACTTTCAAAATAGGGTCCCCAGCAAATCAGGATATGGAAATCCATCGTAAGTCCTCAAATCAATCGCAAGTTCGCAGTCTCCTATCTCTTATGTACATAGCTGCGATTGATATCAATCGCAAATAAGTTGCGATTGATATTAGCTCTTTGTAAGACGGGGCCCAGCTTTACAAAGAAAAAGTGTCTTCAAATGCCTATTAATGGGGGATTCAATACCAAACATGCATGCCCTTTTTCATCTGGTAGTATTTATGGATAATGTTTCATTGGGGATGTTTTGATTTTATTGTCAGGTGTTGGAGAGGATGCTGGATAACAGGCAGCTGGGGTTGAAGCTGATAGCAAACGTGACCTATGGCTACACGTCGGCTAACTTCTCTGGACGAATGCCTTGTATTGAGGTAAGTGGGTCTTGCACCAAGATTTAGAGAGTTAACTCTGGAAATAAGAGGGTGATTGAGAAGAAAATGAGTTTTCATGTAATGGTGGTGATGATGATGAGGAGGATGATGAAGATGATGATGATGATGATGATGATGATGAAGATGATGGTGATGATGGTGGTGGTGGTGGTGGTGGTGGTGGTGAGGGTAGTAGTGGTGGTGGTGGTGGTGGTGGTGGTGGTGGTGGTGGTGGTGATGATGATGGTGATGATGATGATGATGATGATGATGATGATTATGATGATGATGATTATGATGATGGTGATGATGGTGGTGGTGGTGGTGGTGGTGGTGAGGGTGGTAGTGGTGGTGGTGGTGGTGGTGGTGGTGGTGGTGGTGGTGGTGGTGGTGGTGGTGGTGGTGGTGGTGATGATGATGATGATGATTATGATTATGATAATGATGAGGAGGATTGTGATAATGAAAATGATAAAGATCTTGATTGATGATGCTGGTGTTGATGAAGATTATGGTAATAATCAGAAGTATAAATGATGGTACACAAATGTCCTACACAAATATTATTGTGTAACGATTCCCTTAATAATGGGGTATAATCGTTTAGAAGATAAAGATAAGATAGATCAAGATAAAGATGTCTTCATCTTCATGTTCATATCCAGGTTGGTGACAGTGTGGTGAGGAAGGGGCGAGAGACCCTCGAGAGGGCCATCAAGATGGTCGAAACCACCGCTAAGTGGGACGCTAGAGTGGTTTATGGAGACACAGACAGGTGATTCTTAACCCTGTATATCTTTCCCTCTCTCACTCTCACTTTTCCTCTCTCTATCTCTCTCTTCTATTTGTTTTCTATCTCTTTCTTTCTCTATCTCTGTCCCCATGTTTCTCCTGGTCTCTGTCTCTCTTTCTCTCTCTATCTCTCTCTATCTCTCACTTTCTCCCTCCATCTCTTTTTTTGTCCTCTTTTTATCACTCTTTATATCTACATTTCCACGTACATATATCTTACTTTTCAGCATTTTGTCAGTCAAGTTAATTTCTCTCTTCGCTTCTACATAATAGGTCATAAGGCTTGACCATTAATGTTCTATGTGTTTTCAAAAAAACTTGAAAACCTTAAATTGCCCAAAATAGTAATGTTTAGGTAGTTTTCTTGAATTTCATGTTACATTTGACATTGTTTATGAATATCATTACTGGTATTCATGATTCTGTTATTGCATTATAGATTCTATAAATTCGAAACTAAAGTTTCTTTCTTTCTCTTATGTCAATTATCTTTTATTTTGTGAATCAGTTTGTTTGTGCTGGTGAAGGGCGCAACCAAAGCCAGAGCCTTTGAGATTGGGAGAGAGATCGTTGCAGCCGTTTCTGCGGAGAACCCTAAACCTGTCAAACTCAAGCTGGAGAAGGTCAGTTTCACACTTGTTATATCATCATTATCTTCACATTAGAGGTGTCATAGTTAAAGAGAAGGTTGAGTTCTGGGGAGAGGTGAAAAATAATTTATGAGTGTTATTGTTATTATGCGAGTGTGGAAGAACATCAGAGAAAAAAATGTTCCCTGAAAAGCATGGCTCTTCAAATGCCTTCATATTCTAAATATGACAAGTAACAGCTTAAAAATGAGGCCCACATTTTTATGTCACATGTTTGTGAAGTCCCATATACTTCTTTCTGTGTACAGTGCTTTGTTACTTTACCACGACTGGGCCAAAATTATTTTCATTTTGATGAATCCTGAACCTTACAGTACTCACCAATACTTATAAGCTACATGATCAACTTTTTCTGATCAATTCCATACCATTTCTTTCACAATGCAATCTCATGACCAGAACTCAACTTTATCTTTAAGTGGATAAAGATGCTGTGGCAAAACCCCATTTCAAGTTTTTGTCAGGTTCCCAAGGAAATTAAACTTCTCTATATTCTTGTATATTTCCCATCATGATAAAGGTGCTTTAGAATATTTTGTTTCATGTAGGAAGTTAAACTTAAGCATTGAAAGAAATCATCTAATATAGATTTTTTTTAAATGTCATGATTTAAATTTATTTTTGAATGACATATATTATACTCTTGCTCTGTTGTACATTGAAACCTGTATAAAAAGACCGGTCTCGGGAGACTATTTAAAGAGCAGATGGTCTTAATGTACAGGTTCCTATAATACAGGTCTCAATGGGAAATTCTGCTCAAGGGAAATGAAAAATGAAGTCTCTATAGACAGGTGGTCTTTCTATACAGGTGGTCGCTAAAGCAAGTTTGACTGTATTACGATAGATTGAACGCATTGGTGACGTGGTATCTTCACCTCTGATTATGCTCCATATATATATATATATATGATCCATTCTCGCATTACTTTCAAGATCGTACTTCTTTTATACAGAATATCTCCATGACCTAGTCTCGCTTGGATCCTCCTCTTCTGCCAGATCCCTCCATTTAATTAATTCATGGCCCACGTACAAAAACCTGTTATGGTGACCGTGCCTTTAATCGATTGCCCCCGCCCTCTGGAAGAAACTCCCAACCCATATTCAAAATACCCCATCCATTGAATCATTCAAAACCCACCTTTTAAATCAGTTATAGTATACTGGAGGCGCACACAAGTAGTTAATTCCATTCAAATTAATTGTATTGTATTAGTAATTTTTTGTTTTTGTTGTTGCTTTTTAGCTATTGAACATGTTGCATAATTATACTGAGTTAGACAGTACCACCTGTGCGATTAGAAACGCCTGTATTAAGCGCCGTATAAATGTAATTATTATTATTATTATTATGATGTAGGTGTACAAACCGTGTGTGCTTCAAGCCAAGAAGAGGTATGTGGGATACAAGTACGAGTCACCAGATCAGAAAGAACCAGAGTTTGATGCCAAAGGAATAGAGACAGTGAGGAGAGACTCCTGCCCAGCAGTTGCAAAGGTAAGATTTAACGCAGGGTTAATTGGAATGGCGGCAGTGATGGTGATGATGATGATAACGATGATGATGGTGATGATGATAGTGGTGATATGGATGAGGGTGGTAAAAACAGATTACATGGTGACAGTGATATGCATTTGGAGATTTTTTATTTGAAGGGGGGGCATTTAATGCTGGCTATGACTGTGTTGATATCAAGTATAACTTATTTGTTGTTGCAACAACAAAAAACCAAACTTACTACTTTGGAAATTGATAATGGTGAGGTAATCTGACATGTGCTCCAGACCTTATTTTGTCAATGATATAGGGACAGCATGAGGTTTGCAATATAGGTTTTTAGTTAGGACTAGCGTTACAGTTACGTACATGGATGATGTTTGATTCGGGATTGAATCTAAGAATCCAATTCATGTAGGATATTGATCACAGAGCAGTTGTAGTAAGATGGTGATGTTGATGATGGTTGTTGTACTGTGATGCAGTTGTTGAAAATGATGGTGGTAGCTGGGGTAGAGACGTAAACAAAAATATAAATAATCAATATCTAAAAATAAGCATGATTTCCATGGCATTACGTAACAGAAACCCACCATCCCTTTCCTCCGCCAGATCTTGGAGCGGTCGCTCAAAACCCTCTTTGAGACCAAGGACGTGTCAAAGGTCAAACGTTACGTACAGCAGCAGTTCCAGAAGCTCAACGCAGGTCAGATCGGTCTACAAGATCTCATCTTTGCCAAAGAGTACAGGGGAAGACAGTACTATAAACCAACCTCCTGTGTGCCAGCTTTGGAGATCGCCAAGTAAGTTAGATTCAGCGGAGTTTCTTAAAAGTTTTTGAAGAATCATTTTTGGAAAAGATTATCAGGATTTAGCGCTCTTGAGTGAGTAAACTTTGGTTTGTATCTCAGATAGTGATAGATCACCAATGACAGTCATGTTTGCCAGAACAATTATGTTGAATTCATATCAGTCTAATTAAGATTTATTGAAAACCAATGACTTTGGGGTATCATTTTATACAATGGCGTAGTGCTTATTTCAACTTAGATCCAAAGGTTTGAAAAATCATTTGCACCCATAGATAAATTGTTGGTTCCTAAAAATGATTTATCACCTAAGGAACAAATGAAAAAACAGAACACCATGGATGACCTCTGTGAAGATACATGTACATATACTTCCCTGCATGAATATTTGTGGACTGTCACTTTGTGCGCCAATTGATTTAATCAGAAGCTATTTTAAAATCTAGCCACATCCTTCGTCCCCTTTCCTCAGGCGAAAACTTGCCGTTGACCGTCGGTCGGAGCCCAGGGTGAGCGAGAGGGTCCCCTACGTGGTGGTGCACGGTAGCCCCGGCTTACCCCTCATCCAGCTGGTCCGTACCCCTCAGGATTACCTCCAGGACCCCTCCTACAACCTCAACGCCCCTTACTACATCACCAGGCAGATCATCCCGGCATTGAACAGGGTGTTTGGCATGATGGCTGTAGATACCTTGGAGTGGTACCAAGAACTGCCAAAGGTAGTCCACGTCAACACCGTCCCCAGCAAGGCTAAAGGGTCAGCTAATGCCAGGAAGGTGAGATTTGGCATAGATTATTCAAGTTTAGATTAGGATTATTGTTGAGATTATGATGAAGGCAAAGATCTTTAGTTTCATGGCTGTTGATACCGTGGACTATTGTAGAAAACTGCCAAGGGTTGTCCGTGTTAATACTGTCCCCAGCAAGGCCAAAAGTTCAGTCATGCAAGGAAGGTGAGATTCAACTTCGATAACGTTTGAGGTTGTGATTAAATCCAGCTATGAATATCTTCAGAGAAAACTATCTTTCAAAATCAATGGTTCTGTGCCTGGTTATCCATTAAGACAAAACATGATTTCCATCTTGACATATCGTAGCACTTAAAAATTCTTAGATGGAATTCGCTGTCTATTGCACAGAAAGGAACAATGATTATATTTTCACCATGTTCTTTCTCATGCAGGGCACCATCTCCCAGTACTTCTGCAGCCTGAACTGTGCAGTATGCGATCGTTTGACCCAGTCTGGTCTCTGTGAGGTATGTCGGTCAAGCCCCCAGACAACGGTCACCTCATTGATGAAGAGGGTCCAGGATTGGGATCGAGCCAGGGCACAGATAAACAAGGTAAAGCCAAAGTGATTCTCTGTGATTTCTTACATTTTGTACAAACACATTTATTGTGGCCAGATTGTTTTCACTTCCAGTAGGAAATTTAACTTTTTGAAAGGAAAGAAAACCCTTCCTTTAGTGCTTCTATTAAAGGGAGTGGGTCGTCAGTTTCCAAGTGCACAAGGCCATATTTCGCTGACACCAGAATTGTTGGATATACCATTCATGTGTGTCCAAGTCTGAACACAGCGACCCAGTAGGCCTATCAAGAAATACCCCCTAGTCTCTCGTAGAGGGAAAAGTGCAAGTCATTACCTAAGGCCTGTTGGCCATAAACTGAAGGCTAATCTTGAGATAATTGACTACACCTGTTATTGGGTAAACACCGAACGGTGTCAAATTCCCTGTGAGAGCCCACTCCTATGCATCTTTACAATGATTGGATATTTTTCTAACATCTCTGACATCTGCTTGCAGATCTGTACAAGCTGCTGTGGCTTTGCCGACAACAAGCAGCATTGCGCCACCCTGGACTGCCCAATCCGGTTCCAACTGGTCAAAACCGAACACAAGATGGAGAAAGTGGAACACTTCCTCTCATTGGTGCAATCCATAGACCCTCCTAGTACGTGAGCTCCGATTGGCTGACTGTGTTACATGTATGTATGTCTGTCCCTACCAATCAAATTGGGCCATTGTGTTGTTCTCTGCAATGAAGCTGGGATCGATTTGTCAGTGTACGAGTGTATTTGTCCTGCAGTACAGGTGCAAAGATTGATTGAGATACGTGTTCTTTTCTAAAAAGATATCCAGTATCTTAAGTGTATATTACAGTATGTGCCATATGTAGTTATGATATATTAAATGCCAAGAACATGTTTACAATTCTCTGTGTATTAACAGTATACCTGTATAGAACTTTCAGCAGTACTTTGCACTTGAAGCATGGCAGAGGCTTGAAAAGAGTTGCTTACTGCAATACCATAAAGAACAAATTCAACAGTCGTCATATTAAAACGTAAAATTTCTTTATGCATTTTTGTGTCAATCACTCTGGTGATTTTTTAATGTTTTTTAAAATAAATTGTACATATTACCTACAAGTACAGTGACTTAGCCAAATTTGTGAATGCACTTCACAATATGAGATGTTACTTGATTTGTGCATTTGATTTTGTTGCGTAAAATATTTTGATTACAACGTTTGCTGCATTTTAGGCCTACCTCCTTGTCCGCCATAACAGTGTTCCTGTAATTATGAATTGTGTACTTCTTTTAAGGATAAGTTAAAAAGAAATGTTTTCTATTTAAAAAATTCCCCTAAATAGTAGCCCTCATATTGAGTCATAAATCGCATTCAGAGGTTGCAGTACTCACCTTCAAACCTGGACAACACATGGATTTGAAACGCACTTCTGGTCAAGGAAGGTACAGTAATCTATCTAGATTTTGAGGATTAATCCTTCACTGAATAGGGACTATTTAACTAAGATCTGGACTATTTAACATACATCTAAAGTTGATTGCCAACCATCTTGCTTAATTCTTTGTAATTGAACTAAGATTTAACAATTTGCCATGATGGGTGAACCGGTATGCATGTGCTATACTGTGGCACCAACAACGATGTAGGCTAAGGTCAATAGGTAGCCCTGTTCTAGAAATAGTATCTTTATTGATGTTGATAATGATATGAACATGCAGTTATGATTTTGCACTGAAATAAGAGTATAGATACCGTGAAATCTTGTTCAGTATTTCCTTACAGTCTGTCACAGAGAGATTTGTCCCATTTGCTTGCCCTGCTGCGAAATGATATTGCCTCTAGATATAGATGTCACTAGAGCAATAAAATATTCAACTTCATTTTTAGTACTGAAAAACCACTACATTTGCATCATGAACTTCGAAGAATCAATAATGTTAGTCCATTAATAAGCTGCACAATTTTTGAAGAATCCGACCACTCGTTAAATTCACATAATATGTGTGCTCATAAAAATTCATGTTTTTACAGGAGCTTATAAATTGTTTGAATAGGAACAATTAGCATTAAGATGAAGCAAAACAGAATTTTTTTTTCGACACATTTTTTCAGGATAAAAGAGGCTTCAGAGTTTGAACCGTTCTGAGAGTGTAAACCTTATGTTTGGATAAACTTGACATGGCTTGACTGAGTAAATTAACTTTTTTTTTAGATATTCAATAAGTGCTGCAAAAAAACAACAACATTAAAATCAAATCAAATTTATTAGGTGCCAAATATATGCAATTTCTTTTGATAACAGGATTCACTGTCTCCAAGAATTCTATGCATCTATGTTTTGGTTGTTTTTGTTTAAATCAGACGCGAAGCCGCTGCCATTTTGTACTTACATGTACCTTATGTATTTCTGATTTATTTCTAGTTCAAGATGAATTTGCACTCATTAATAATTGTTCTTTCCCATCCTACTGTCATTTGTTTGAACCATTTTTATCCATTGGTAAAGTAAAGTCAACAAATGTTATTGTTATGTTCACCCTGGTTTTCATGTGTTTTTGTTTTCTTCTAATGAGTACTCGGTGCTCATGTTTGATATCTGTGTACTGATGTTTCCTGAATCCAAATCAAGGTTTCGGTGTCATCATCATCATCATTATCATCATCATCTTCCAAGCTCATCCAAGCAACTCCATACTCAAACCTCATTTGGCTTCCCTTGTGTTTTTAAAATTGGTTTGTGACCTTTGAACCCAGTGAAGTGCCGAATCGTTTTGGCGTTACATTTATGCGTTTCTTTGACTTTTTATTTGTAACATATCAATCTGAACTTGCATTGTAAGATTTGATTATTATGGAAATCTTACAACGTGAAAATGTTTGTGAAAAATGGGGTGTATTAGTTATCTATTGCAAATTACAAATATGTTGAGTATTCTAGGAAAATCATTCTAGGAAAAAAAAAACTTTAGTGTACTATTGCTCTCAATCGAGTGCTGTAAATACGTTTGTACATTTATAATGTTGGTTTGAACAACGCACTGCATCTTGTTGTAAAGGTTCTGTGTTTGTATGTTTTTTTTAGTTTACTGACTTATTTACTGTTTATAATCAGGTCACAAAGATGTATATTAGGTTTGTTTTACTCCATATAGCTCTGATACTGCTGTAATGAAATTGTCATGATCATGTATGCATCTTGTATTATTTAGGTTGTTCATGTGGATTTGTTGTTGTTTTGAGAAGAATTTTCACGTAATAGGTATTCACACTATTTTGATAGCATTCACTGAATAAATGTTTACTCAAATCATTGCGTGTATTTTTTTTGCATCAAAAGTTACCAGCAATTGTTCTATAGTACCAAGGGAGCTAATCTCCTTAATCATGATGTTTTATTTTGTTTGTTGCTAGGGAATATACCTAGCATACAATTTGTCAATATATGAATTTTGAAACTGGAAAGGTAATTGGAAAAAAGTGAGCTAAAATATACAATGGCGTGTACAGATATGTGTTGTACAAAATCAAGAATGATGAAGAAGATGAAAAAAGGGAAAGAAGATTTTATTTCCATGCTCTTTTTCTTCTTTTATGTTATCATTAAAGGTTTTTAGATAGGGATGTATTTGTTACTGAAAAGTAAATATGAGGATGTTCACCTGTGTAGAAAAGAAGAAAAATCAAGCTCATCGTGATATTTTTGTGCTGTTTCATGGAACATTGTAACCGATATAATGTCCATGTACCTTGTTTTATTGTCTGATTCGAGATATTGATTTCTTCTTGTTTCTGTGTGTATTCATGAGTATATTAAATTTCAAGTGTTTTAATTATGCCAACTGGTAAACATCACTTTTTGTTGTAGATATGTAAATGTATGGGTTCTTTTCAGCCCCTGTGACAGTACAACTCCTAAATTAAATCATTGATTGAAAAATTAAGTTTGTCAACCCAAATGGGTAATATGACACAGAGATATTGATCTGTTTTTGGCAGAGTTTATGAGAAAGAGGTAGATTGATCAAGTTCATGCACGTTTTAAAATTGTAATGGGTGAAGAACTGGTTGGAATATAAAAAAAAATTAGTTGTATATTTGACTTAAAGGAAGGCTATGTAGAAGTGTATATATTTAGGATGAAATGTACAGCAAAAAACATACAGTTTAGCAAGTTTCCTAGTAGATTGTACACGTAGCCAGAGTATCGGACCAAAATGATGTGTGTTAATGTCGCATTGCATTAGTCGATCATAGACATTGTTGTTACGAGTCAGAAACTAAAGATGTGTACTTCATGTTTTGTTGTCACATATTATCTTTGTTTTATGTTTTTACCACAACAGTATTTGACAGGTGGAGCATCTTGCTATATGTTTAATCATGTGGATTATATTAGTAGATGACAATGTTGCTTGTGGTCTCCTCAATAGGTTTATTTGTTTTTTCTTTCGTCTCTCGTTTTGTTTTATTTGTTGAGATTATTGACCAGTTTTATCCTTCTTCCCGCTTACTTTGATATTCTTCAGTTGTGAAAAAATTATGAAAAGTATTCAGGAATAGATTGTTGATAACAATATCATGTGCAACGATCCATAGCAGCCAAGCTGTGCTTGTGAGAGGAACACATACTATTTAAAGCTTGCCTAAACATAGTGTTATCGATGTGATAGTGACCCCGATGATTTGAGTGGCATGTATTTCGCATTATTCTTAAATTTCTGCAAGTGAGCTCAACTTATAGCGCTTGTATGGCCATACGAGTGGAGTGTCACCTTGGTGACGTTTACGTATTACATTTTGATATAGAATTCCGTGGAGTATATAAGCATTATGAGCAAATATCACAGAAAATTTGATTAATTTCTGCTTCCGTACACGTACTATGCCGCTCATGATTACAATGTAATTGAAAGTGGTTGTCAACAGGAAGCAGACTTTTTTATGTTCGCTATTTTCTTGTCCCATTGGCATTTTCGTTTTCAGTTTACAATTTTCAATCATATTGCTTCTTTTAATATACATTTTAATTTGTATTAAATTAAGGAAAAGTGAAAGAAAGAAATAATTAGTGGCAATTCAAGGGGCGAAGCCCATTCATAAAATGCCTCCATTTTCTTTCTAAAAATGAGTGCCAACGCAACTTTGCCTCTAACAAAATACGCACGTAATCGTTTAGGACTTTATTGAAAAGACTATGTTGGTTTTTTGTGTCCACCGGTGCAATAGATACATATATTACATCAAATTTTGTTTGGTTTACAGAGAAATCACCAGTTATTGAAGAGAACTATAAGTGTTTCCCGTATCTATGTATTTGATGACCTTGAAATATTTAAATGTGAGGTGGACCAGTATGACAGTTAATTGATTGTTTTCTGCTGATTTAATTGGGGGCTCTTTGTTATGTTGTATTTTGTCATCTATTGATTGTAGATTCGTTGTTAAAAAAGATGAGTAATAGAGGCATGTTTATGGTAGGAGTTAAATAATCATGATTGTGGTAAATAATCATCTGTTAGTGTTCATCAACTTGTACTTAATGTGTTTACGTTTTTTTTTCCTAGAGTAATTCGTTTTCTAGAACAATGCTCGTTGAATTTTCCCTTCTGCAAAGGTGGAAACGTAGGGTGGACTTGTCGTTTATGTACATACAAACATTAGGGGTCCCAGCGTTGATCCCTGTGGAACTCCTCAATGAACAATACTTAATGTACTTAAAACACATGAAGGTTATGTTCCAGCTTTAGCGTGACTGATATTGTAAACGAAACGTTTCGGCCTCTAGCGGGCTCGACGTTAAGGTGTTGTGGGAAAAAAGAATCTATGTTTTAAATAGATGTTTTGTGAACTGAAAATAGATCTCGTTTTGAAGGTTATGTTATTGTATCGTCTGCGCAAACGAATCATGATGTAATGCCATCTTATATTTTGTACATTTTTGCGCTCGTGGTGAGTTCTACTTGTAGTGTTGTAAGGATTGGATAAGAAAGTTGTTTGGCTGAAATAAAAGGCTTACTTTTGAAACGCCAAGAGGTTGTGCTGATCTTAGTGTTTTTTCTGTGTCTCTTGCGTGTGAAAGCGTTGCTTTTATGCTCGTTGTACACACGAAGAGAATTTTCCACTGGTCAAGCATTTTTCATGTTCTTTATCTTTCTCTCAATTTCTATTTCTTCCATCTCTCGCTTTTTAAGATCACAGATCCCTCAATAAACACAACCCGTACAAATAAAGTAACACACTGTGATTTATATATAAATATATACAATTCAAATTTATTCAGCCAAAGTATCTAAGCACTGTTTTTCAAAGAGAGATCGTCGGAGGTGAGATGGTTTTATGCCAAGATAGATGATTTTGATCTTGAGATGATTTTAGTCTGAGCACCTGCATCCTTCAGGGACCCAGTATCGAAGGATCTCTGTTCCGTTACGTCGAAACCTCATCTTATCAAACACGTGATGCTCCTGATAGAATTCGCCATTCTCATCCTGGAGAGGGAGAGGGAGAGAAAGGCTGAGATATAAGGATATATATAGAGATATAACGAGATTCATTTAGTATGTATACATAGTCAATATCCAAGTCTAGTTAAGCGTCATTTTTATAGGCGCTATCTTCCTTTCAATTTCTCCTTCTTCTTTTTTTTTCTTTTTCATTCCTTTTTAAAATTTTATACAATACTATTATTCAAGCTACAATATAATAATATCATAACAAATATTATCAATACAGGATTGCACAAGCTATTTACTCACACAAACGCAAAGAGTGCCCTCTGGGGTCCACCAAACCCATCCCTTGGGTCTCTTTCGCTCTCTCTTCTCTTGGTAACGATGGAGACGTTTGCGAATGCTCTTCACTGAATAACGGAGAAATGGACATTCTTTGAAATACAATGTAATACGTATTGATAATATTACAACAAATGAAATAACAAGTTTTTGTAGCTAAAACAAAATTCCCTTCTTAAAACAATAATATTCTTGTCGATTTTACACAGTCATGTAGATTTCGCTTTTTAGCGGTGTGTATGTTTGATGATGTATACTACACTTCTAACGATTTATTTTGATGGTGTAATATATTACACTTCTTTAGCGTGTAATCACATATTTTACTTACGTGGGCATCAATCTCTTTATCAAGAAATATCTAGGAATGTATGCTATATTCTTAAAATAATTATATTCGAAACCGTTAATCTATAGCGAAAATGCGTAATGTATACGAAATTTGATTTTCAGATGGAAAGTAGTTAATAATAAGCATATCCTTACAGATAGAACGGGTTTTCTTCGTGTTCTGCTTCACAGGCCGAGACTCGACTGCCTCGTCATCGTCCTGCTCAGACTCTGAGAAGATGTCGGTGGAACTTTGGTTGATACGGTCGTCGATTTCCATACTACTGTTGAAGGAAGCTGCCCATGATAAGGAGATCGAATCCTCGTCAAAATCGCTGGCGATGATGGACTCATCGTCGTAGTCATCTGGAGAAAGAATAACACTGTTCAAGGCTCGTCCTCAGAAAGATATTGCATAATACAATTATTTTGAATATGTAGGAGCTTTACATGTTGAAATAGTTTTCAATATTTTCATAGCATTTATAAGTGCTCGATAAGCTTCTGCTTATGTGCTAATGTTGTTTTTTGATGCTGTATGTGTGTTTATTGTTTGCGTACTTACTTTGATTTGGTTTGTTTTATGCGCGAATATGCTTGATAATTTACTCAATTGAAAAAAATATCTATATTGCCAATCAGTTAAATCACTTTTGATATGAAAAAGATGAAATGAAAAGATAACGGGAAAGATATAAGAGTATGAGAATGGGGAGAAGAAGAAACAAAGGAAGTACTTACTTGGGTCAGTTGTATCTGCATTCTGGTTGACTGACGTCATGCGTCTGATGACGTCATCAAATGAAGGCATGGAGAATAAAGACGGACTAGGAGACATTGGGATATCATCTGCATCCTCCGTGCAGGCCAAGGGAGCGAAACAATGTCCAATGACTAAAGAACAAAATGTAATTAAATAGAAAGAAAAAAACAACATGTATAAATACATTATTTCTAAAGACGCAGTGAAAAGAAGGTTGGATGTCTCCAGAAGAGAGAGAGAGAGAGAGAGAGAGAGAGAGAGAGAGAGAGAGAGTGAGAGAGTTATTTCATGTCATTGATATTGATTTATTTTATTTGCTTTGTATCTAATGGAAAGGCGCTTTATAAATATAATGTTATCGTTATTATTATTATATTATAATTTGCCAAGTAGTTTCAAGTGCATCTACATGATATCATAATACCAGAGAGAGAGAGAGAGAGAGAGAGAGAAGGAGAGAGAAAAGAGACGGAGAGAGAGACGGAGAGAGAGAGAAGGACAAACACAATGAAAGAAATACCGCCTTGCCGTGAACCTTTGGTTTTATTTGAAAGTTACTTTTAATTCCTTTAAGGTACGAAACATAGATGTTTTACTCCTACAAAATATCAATTACCTTCTGTCTCGGTTTCGTTTGTCCCAGTTGGCTCATGATGCTGAATCTGAGGACGATCAAATTTAACCGTACTATAAGTTCTCATTTATTCATTGAATTCATAATCATTGTCATGTTAATCCTTGCTTTGTCATATTTAAGCCCCTCATCTTCAGTATATACCTTGTCTTTAATAAAGAGTTTCAGAAATGACACTGTAATCTCAATTCTATCTTTATCTATGAAATGAACTTTGATTGTTAACGTTTCTGTTAAACGTTGATTCTAATAAGAGAAATAAAAGGAATAAAACGAAAAACCTTTTTTGATCATGCATAAGATTTGTTTAAATAATCGAGATATTGTGTCATTCATATCGACAAACAACCTAATCTGTTTTCAGTTAATACTTTTCAGTCATTTGGTACTCAGCCCTGTATTGGAAATTTACAGGTGACCTATTTATTGTATCTTACATGTACTTCATTGTAAAGTCAAAGCCATTACAAGGTGACTGAGATGCAATTGTTTTTCTATTTCTTTTGTCCAATCTTACCGCATCTTTCTTATTCTTCAGATTTTTGTAGCGTCCCTGGTACTTGCTCTGCAAAGTACCCATGATGAATTCGATCAAAGATCACTTTGAATAATTCAGAAAAGCCTATTTTCTCGGAGAGAAATTAGCAATAGTATCAGCTCTGACAGGTCAGAAATGAGAATGTTTGCGAAACGCAAGGGAACGCGCAGCACCAGTTTCTGTGGCAGCATCTGATGACGTAACAATCAAGCGCTTACATCCAAGCGCGTCGCGCAGTCTTTTGATTGTTAACGAATAGCACGTGACACGCATAATGATGACCTCAACGAACTTTTTTTAAAATATTTTTTTCTCATTTGTACATTATTCTCACTATTTCCATTTGTATTACAATTTAGAGCCTTTAAAACCCTTCGAGAAAAGTTCAATTGGATAAGACGGCTAAATCCGAATCAATGTGTAAATTGTGCAACAGTTAATAACTTGATAATAACTCCCCCCCCCCCCCCCCCCCCCCCCCAAAAAAAAAAAAAAAAAAAAAAAAATGATTGAAATTAAACGTTTTTGTGTGAATGATGTTGTAAAAATCAATTCTTAGTTGTACAAAAATATTAATGTCAGATAACAATGTTCATACAATTTATTTATTGGACTGACCTCGATGTTATTTTGTTAGTTCCTTTTACCAAAATTATGTCTATGTATATTCGTTGCTATTAAATAAAAAATCAAAATCAAATCAAATCAAGTTTAAAACACAATCCTTGCTGTTTTGCTTTTGCATTTTGATTATGTTGGTGTGAAAATCAAAGAATATAAACAGTTTAATTATGATCACAGGCAATCATGTTTCATCTAACGCTTATTTTTTTCATATATCAATTTTGACATATGTGTTTCTCCCTATCCTAGGAAATTACAAGATAATAGTTTGTCTGCCGAAGAATTCTGTCTGAAATTCTATGACGGATATAACCTAGATTTATATAAACGATGGCAGAGGAAGAGAAAGAGGGGTAATAAATGGTGAAGAGAGAAAGGGGTGATAGAGAGAGAAAGAGAGAGGGAGGGTGAGAGATATGGGGGAGGGGAGAGGGGGAGAGAGAGAGAGGGAGAGAGGAGGTTGTTCTAATAAAGAAGAGGAAAAACAAGAAGAGAGAGAGAGAGAGAGAGGGAGAGTGAGAGATGGTTTACAGGAGGGGAAAGAGAGAGAGAGAGAGAGAGAGAGAGAGACGGTTTCCAGGAGTGAAAGAAAGAGAGATGAGTAAACGAGAAACACGAGAAAGGCAGAGTATGAATTTAAGCTAACGGATGTGTGTGTATATATATTTTATATTGGTATATTTTTGTCTGTAGCTCTACTTATCTCCTCACCGTTTATATAAATGAATTGATTAATTAAGTAAGTAATTAATTAATTTTAAAAGAGGGACGAAGAACAATCGCTCGGTTTTCTTTAAGCCTTGCAAGCTAGGCTCTGTACGTTATCACTCTTCTGGCATTCAACATAAAGCGCTACTATATATTTGTTTATACTGCTCGAATTGGCAATGCATGTCGCCATCTCATAATACTTTCATGACTTGTTAAGCTGTAAACAAATTGACAATGGTACTTTTCGTCGTGCCAGCCTCGAATCGGTAGCACCGTTACTTGTAAAGTAGCTGTCAACACACAAGGAAAATCACAAGACAACGTAATCCTCGAGAGGGTGGATTCTACTGCTTCTGATGTATGCCTCTATTCAGTCTATCGCATCTCTTGTCAATTGTAATGTTTGTTTTCGTAAGTATTCTGTATCTTCTTCATGAAAAGGCGCTATAAATAGTTTTGTTGTATTGTTATTATTATGATGCAAAGAAGACCTAAATATCGCCTTCCAAATGCAAAGAAAACCGGACACCTGAAGAAAGCAACTTTTTGATCATTATGATTTGGGGATATTGCGCAGATATTTCATGCGGAAGGTAGCAGACGACAAGACTAGTGTTCTTAACATTGTTAAAAATCGATAATGGCTCTAATTGCACAGACGAGAAAACAAAAGTAACAAACTTATAGTTAGGAAAGTATTTGCGATAGGACTCGGTAGAACTGCCGTTTTTGTACTCTCTCCGTCTCTTGTAACTTTCGATTGCTCTTCGGCTGTGTCAATACGACGTCTATACGACGAGCAAATATCAAACACTTTAATATGCATTTTGTCACGCAACTGCATTTTATGTTCAACACATTAATGTTTAATTGTTTCACAACAATGTGAGAACAATCAGAACAGATTTCTGTAATGCTCTCTCTCTATCTCTCTCCCCCCCCTCTCTCTCTCTCTCTCTTATCTAACTCTTCCTTTTACCTCGTAGCCCCACTGTCCTACTTATAGCTACATTGTACTTGCTCCCTCTATATAGAAAACTTCCCTAATCGGTGCCTGTTGGTCTCCTATGATCCTCTTTTTCTTATATTAGTTGAGAGCTTAGTTAATGAGATAGCCACCTGTCAGTGACCTCGCTGTGTGGTATAATCCCTTCTGGCCCAGTAGTATTGAAGGTCTTTAATTTCTCTTGCTTCTTTTGTCTATAATTTATGTGTTTTTCTTTGTAATCGATATAATTTTGTGTCTCTTCATTTAACTAATTCTTATTCTATTTTCATCGATGAGATAGTGTTAATCTATGAACATTTTCTCACAGGCCCTAATAATCTGACATACAAATAATCAATCTAGATTTTACCCAAATTAAATCGAATATAATCATTTTGTATGCGATTTGCTCAGTACATTTCATTGTGTCTTAATTATCTCTATATGATTTAAGGAACTTTTTGAGAGAAGAAAAAACAACACCAATCACCAATTATTATTAGGCTGTAGAAATATTGCGCAGATTAGACAAGTTCACAACAAAATGTCATTCAGATATTTAAGGTAGCAGACGACAAGAGTTCGTTACCACTGTTGAAAATCGACAATGAGCTCTAATTGCACAGACGAGAAAACAAAAGTTACATGCTTGTAGTTAGGAAAGTATTTGCGATAGGACTCTATAGAACCTCCGTTTTGTACTCTCTCCGTCTGTTGTATAACTTTCGATTGCACTTTTGATTATACTCTCGGCTGTATCAATATACGGCGTCAATACGACAAGCAAAATATTTCAAACACTTTAAATTCATTTTGTCACCATTTTATGTTCAACACATGAATGTTTAGATGTTTATGAACAATGTGCAAACAATCTGAAAACATCCCTAGTGCTCTCTCTCTCTCCCTCGCTCCCCTCTCTCTCTCTCTCTCTCTCTCTCTCTTACCTAACTATTCCTTTTACCTCTTTCTCTCACTTCTTTTGTCTATAACCCCACCAACCTCCCTCTCTGCCTTACTTGTTTTCCAATCTATTTTCACCGGGTAACCGGGTATTTTCTCCCCTTCTTTATCTGTCTCCTTTTCTATTACCCCCACCCTACCCACCTTTTCTCTCTCCCTCCCCTCAAGCTCCCCCTCTCTCTCCCTCTCTCCCTTCCCCTTTCTCTTTCTCCTGATCCGAATCCTTTCATCGTCAAAATCCCGTCCTTGCCACTATCTCATTTTCTTCCACCCATCAGCCCCCCTCCCTTACCTCTGTATCTCCTTTACACCATCGAGCCATCCCCTACCCTTAGATGGCTTCTATTTCTTCTCATACAAATCAGTGCCCCCTCGGACGAATAATCCCTCTAGCAACTTGTCTGTTTACTCTTTCTTTTTCTCAATCGTACCAACTTGTCCCCTTTTCTTTCATCTCGCGAGTATTTACACAAGACATGTCGCTGGTTGTATATAGTAACCGCTCCAAATAGACGCCATTATCAAAAAACACGGGGACTAGCAGAAGATGGGTTGATTCATCTCGGCATCATGGCGCCCTAATTGGATTATAACCGAGAAATATATTCTGCTGAGTCAATTATAGAGATCTTTTCTCCATGTAGAGGTTGCGAACATGTCAGCAAGGTGGGTAGAAATATTATAACCATAAAAGTTTACTTAAATATTGATTTATGTATTTTAACAAAATCATCCTATAGGAAAAGCTGAGACCATCTCAAAGTAGCTAGTCATGCTAGGTCTGACGTCAAATTTGTAAGTAGGTATTATCGGTCTTCTGTCTTCAATCTTGAACGCGCTGACTCCCATTAAAATAATATCTTTTTTTTCTTCATTATTATCATTTCGGAATTTAACAAAAAGTAAGATGTGTCTCTTTCTCTTCGTGAACAATTATAATCTTCTTTCTTCATTTTTCATAACCTATTTGTTCCAGTTTATGAGCTCTAGCTTTTATCGCATCACCTTATATTTTATGTGTATTTTCATCAACGCAAAGAAAACATTTCGTTTAACGAATTTGTTACAAATTATTTTTCTTTTTTCATCGATGAGATAATTTTGATTTATATATGAACATTTATTACAGGCCCTAATACTCTGACATATTTAATAATCAACCTAGATTTTACCCAAATTAAATAAAATAAGTTAATTTATAAGCCATTTGCTCGGTTCACTTTATTGTGTATTTAAAATAATTACCTTTATATGATTCAAGGAACAATATTGCAAAAAAGTCGACCGATCGACTGGTTACAGTTGTCGGGGTATAACTTTACCGTCCTGCATTTTTTCTAGTTGAATTTTATGTCTTTTTACAGAAAATCCTAGCGATAATCAATTCAACAGCAACGTTCCTTTCTGTCGGGCCATGTAAACCCGATTGTGTAGTGAATAATTCATGCGGTTAATAAAACCACAAAATATGAAATAAAAAGTCAATATTGGTGATGACGAATGTAAAAGCGGTATCTTCGTTGTAGCAATTCTATTTATTGTTCATAGAATACATATACCTCATAAAATACGTTAAGATTATCTCCTTCTTTCTTTAAAAGTTCTTGAGTTTTTACTCTTGACGACATACAGTGCCAATTTTAATCTTTCAGACAGCTACACCAAATCTGCAAAAATCCAAATTGTCGTTCTTTGTTTTTAAAAACCCGAAAATTTTAGAATAATGAAAGTTTTCTCTTTGGTCTTATTCTGTCTTCCGGACATAGTATATACGTTTTAATTCTAGATTCATTCTAGATTCACTGTAAAATTCAAACTATTGTTCTAAATTCTAATGTTTTGGGTGGGTTTTTTAGTCCCTCTGTTCAGATGATCAAGGTCTATTTGAAACGAATTATAATTGAAAGAAATTAAAAGAGTAAGAGAAAAGGTGAGAAAAAGAAACCAGAGAGCAACAGAATATAGGCTAGAAGATAATTTTCATGATTAAACAAAACAAATTATAAAAAAGTATGATGAAAAAGGTAAATGATGGGGGGAAAAAAAAGAAGAGAAATATCTGAAAACTATGAAAGGGCAATCCAGCATCATTGCATCAGTGGCTTTACCGTTTCACCGATTGCTTGTGAATTTTGTCAAATCCGTTCGTCCAATGTTGTGCTTTTCTTCGAATGAAATTCTGATGGCTGGATAAAAAGTGACTGCTGTAGCTCAGGGGTAACATTCGTGTAGATTAAATTCACTAAGGAGGAGGCGAGAAAAGAAAGAAGGGAAAGGGAAAAGGGGAAAATGACAAAAAACGAAGATGCCAGGACCCCCTAATCAGTATAGCCTTGTAAATATGCATGCATTTTATTTTCCGATTAAGAAATGTGCCCCCCCCCTCCACATATTGATGGACTCACGTTAGTCAGTATCTACATAAATCCAAATTTTCTCTTTCGTTCGTTTTGCGACGACGCAGTGAGTTCTCCGAGGGCTTTCGGCGATCCTCAAATCCGCGACGAGTCCTTCGGGAGGCCTGGAGCCCGACATTGGACCAACAGCCCTCCACCCAGAACACCTACAACGACAACGGCCGTGCGCCCCAGCAGTCGCCCCGTCACTCACCCCGGCGTTCGTTCCAGCACAACACCCGGGTCCACCCCATCAATGATAGGAGTAATTATGGAGCCCTCGAAGCAGGGAGCGGGGCAGGGGGAGGAGCAGGAGCCGGTGGTGGAGCTGGAGGGAGTACTGTGTTCATGATCGCTACCATAGCTATTTTATCTACCCTCATTATCGTCGGTGCCGCACTAGCCGTTGTTTATTTCGCAACAGGTAAGTGAAAACACCCCTCCCCCCCCCCCCCCCAATAAAACAAAAAATCCTTTTCTTTCTGTAGTGTGGTTTTAGAGAGTTTTTGCCAATATTTTTTATTCGACTATCACGACTTAAAAACTTAGAATGTAACTAAATTTGGTTGTGTGGATTGTGTTAATAAAGGAACTATCATTTGCAAGATTGGTTACACATTATTATTTCTCCTACACTGTCCACAGACAACTAACATTCACTTGTAGGTTAATGAAAGTTTTTGAATTGTTTTGTTTTTGGCGGGGAGTATGCAACATTGCACCATGTTGGATGCTTACAATTTTGTTATCCTAAAGTTTGATCACCTTACTGTCTTGTTGTTAAGTTTCAGTTATATACGTGTTGCAGTCTAGTGTACCACAATATAGGGGGTTCGAATTTATCCAGCAGCTTTAACGTCCCTTGGCAAGACATTGATCTACAGTTGCCACACTCGACCCAGTTGTAATAAGTAGATACCTGATGGGAATTTATTCGTTGAATACTTTAGCGCCGTAGGGCAGCTAGCCTACAACCAGGGTAATACTGTCACGTTGTAGGCACCTTGGGCTTCAAGTGTCAAGATTTATTCTTTACATGCATGCACTGACGCTTTGTTTTCTGGAGCTACAGTAAGGGTCATATTCTGATATTCATAATATCTAAAATCCTTTGGGAGCGCACAGAGACATAATGTGATAGCGCCAGGCGCGTACGCAGGGGGGGGGGGTGTTTGGGGGGTTAAACCCCCTCCTCTTTGGTATTTTTATGAGTATAAACCCCCCTAAAAAAAAAACTAAAAAAAATATTCCCCCCCCCCGCTTATTCAGCGGCCGGTTGAGTCGTTGCATTTTTTTTGGGACCAAAAAAAAAAAAAAAAAGAGTGTCCTCTTACCCCCCCCCCCCCCCCCGCTTATTCAGCGGCTGGCTGAGTCGATGCAATTTTTTTGGGACCAAAAAAAAAAAAAAAGAGTGTCCTCTTACCCCCCCCCCCCCCCCCCGCTTATTCAGCGGCTGGCTGAGTCGATGCGAAATTTTCGGCCCGATTTAAAAATGTTAACCCCCCCCCCCCCTTGAAAAATTCCTGCGTACGCACCTGGATAGCGCCATACATAAACAGAATACTTTTATTATAAATAACTGCACATCTTGTTCCCTTTTGCGTCATTCAGCGTGTTGGGGCTGCAGCAACGCTGCAAGGACAAAAGGACAATTTCTGCGGCTTTAAAAAAGGTGTAATTTTTACTTTGCACCCAATAGGCGAAGATGTTTTCGATTCAGGTAGTTGTACATGTGTTGTATAATCACTTCTCCGCCGTTATATGGAAGCCATAATGTATAACCTAGGGGCAGATCTTTCAACAAAGGTGTTACCTTGATGTTTCTATAAGCCATGATGGAGTCGAATTGTTAAGTTAAGTAGTCAGTCCTCCGAATGTTTCGATTTTTTCTGTTATTCTTTTATTTACAGACATCCAATTTGGTAGCTCGTCATCCGAGGCCACCACTGCGGCATCGATAGCAACCACACCGACAACAGCTGTCATATCGACCAATGCTCCTACCACAATTGCAGTTGCCACTATCCAACATGCAAGCTCTGCAGCATCTACAATCACAAAGGCTACTACAGCCTTCACGTCGACTGTACCTACCACGGCCAGAGCTGCTACCACACAACCTGGCAGCTCTGCAGCAACTTCCAAATTGACTAATGCACTAACCACGGCCGGGGTTGCTACCACACAACATGGCAGCTCTGCAACAACTTCCACATTTACTAATGCACCAGCCACGGCCGGAGTTGCTACTACACAATCTGCCAGCTCTGCGGCAACTTTCGCTACCAAGGCTGCAACCTCCATGTCAACTAATGTACCGACCACAACCACAGATGCAAGTACCACCACACAGTCTGTCAGCGCCACAACGAATCCTTCCACCCAGACTCCAACAGTCGACATCACTACAACGCAAGAACCATCAACCACCGATACCGCCACCACTCCTTCCACCCAGACTCCAACAGTCGACATCACTACAACGCAAGAACTATCAACCACCGATACCGTCACCACTCCTTCCACCCAGACTCCAACAGTCGACATCACTACAACGCAAGAACCATCAACCACCGATACCGTCACCACTCCTTCCACCCAGACTCCAACAGTCGACATCACTACAACGCAAGAGCCATCAACCACCGATACCGCCACGACTCCTTCCACCCAGACTCCAACAGTCGACATCACTTCAACGCAAGAACCATCAACCACCGATACCGCCACGACCACATCTTCTCCTGTTGCTACCACAAACGAAGAAGTCACTACGGAGGAGGAGGAGGATGAGCTCACGTTTGTCATGACGACCGTTGATTCCTCTGGCTTCATCACGAGTGACTCTTCGGATCAGACCGGACCTACCGCAGATACTCACACAGGGGTGACGAATACAGAGGTAACGACCGAAGAGTTGACTGCCACCCCTGCAGATGCAACAACGGTCGATTCCTAAGTAAAACACCATCACTGAAAGTGACCTTGTGGCTTAATATTGCCCAAGAGGGGTTATTGGTGCTTGACATAGGATTGCGTCAGCAACTGATCTCTGACGCACTATGTGAGGACGATATCGTATGAAAAGTTTGAAGTTATATTCCGGTAGGGGCTGATAATGAGCTTCACAGGCTTGATTAACGCACGCAATGTCGCAATCGTAATAACGCTTCGTGTGCAATGGACATAAACTGCATAATTATGTTACGGTCATTGCAACAACAACAAAAAATTGGATATAAATAGAAGTGCAAACCTTTCTTTGAATTATTCCCGGATGGGCTAATGACCTTTCACAGATTTGAAATGATATATAAATTACATTATCATCGTCAGCCTGGCAGTGGAAAAAGAAAAGACCGGTTACCAGTCGTTCGACTGGTATGACCCCACTACCATACCTGGGATGTTTCACAAATTAAGTCGAACTTATCTCTAAGTTGGACTTAAAAAATATGGAGAGCCATTTGTAGCCTTAAAATTAAATGTATTCAAAAGCAAAAATTCAAGTATTTTAGACTTTTTCAAATTCCACATCGAGAAAATGAAATCTCCTTGATAATAGAAAATATGAATGATTTTAAATCAACGTTTTATGCCTTTTAAAATAACTCTTACAAAATATTTTCATAGATGCCAACAGCTTTCCATAACTGTTAAGTCCAACTTAGAGATAAGTTCAACTTAGGATCTTTGTGAAACACCCCAGTGCCCTCTCTTATAAAGAGTTACGATTGATCGCAAGTTTGCAGTATCCTATCTCTTATATATGGTTGCGATTAATATCAACTCTTTTCGAGACGGACCCAGTCTTCCAAGCAAAATACAGCTAGCATCGGATATAACAAATATCGTGACATAAACTTGAACTTTGAAGGGTGATGAAATTTCTAGGTTTAAAAAGCGAATACTTTGACATATACATATTTTATAACGCAGGTTAAAGCCGAATTAGACTGCAATTTGCACATTGGACAGTTAAAGATTGTCAAATATATTGAGATGTTAAGTTCCATGGTTATCCTTTCAATAATCTTTCAAATATTCCTTGGATTTTTGTAAATAAAGCTTTACATTTTCAAAAATTGTACCTTAAATAACTCATTATCATAACTTAGTCTCTGGGTTGCAAGAGTTACTCTAGAAATTCAACTGCGATATACAATAATCTTTGGTATAACACATATTTCGTGGGCTTGATTTTTTTTCAAAAATTAAAATCAAATTTAGTATCATTATATATCAGTATAATAGTCATAAACGTATTGCAAAGAAATGTTACATCCTTCAACATTACGATGTGCAAACTTCAGTCTGAGGATCAAATTTCAAGGTATCATCTACCAGGGGCTGTTTCACCCAGATCCTAAGTTGGACTTAAAAATAATGGAAAGCCGTTTAGTATCAATGAAAATATTTTGTAAAAGTTATTTTAAAAGGCATAAAATGTTGATTCAAATCATGCATATTTTTTATTATAAAGGAGATTTCATGTACTTGATGTAGAATTAATAAACAGTCTAAAATATTTGAATTTTAAGGCTACAAATGGCTCTCCATAATTTTCAAATCCAACTTAGTGTTAAGGTCGAATTAGGATCTTTGTGAAACAACCCCCCCCCCCTTGAGTGTCAAATATGTGAAACTTTCTACTGCTGTAGTTTGAAAAAGGTGTTTTATATGACGTAGCTTAAATGTAGTCGGTCTACATTCTGTCATAAATAATTGTAAATTGTGCATGCGCGTGTTTTAGTTTGCTGTGAAACTCAACAAGAATATGGATTGAATGGAAAAGGTATTATAGGTGATGTTGAGTACATATTTGTAAAAGTGTTGAGACCTATTGTATATCTATGTCTGGATGTTTCTATATTTTAGGTAAGAAATGTGGGGGCTCTTTCTATTTTTTTTTTACTGCATTTTCGGTTCATAAAGATTCCGTCCAATTCAATGGCGTAACTACAGGATAGTGATACAGGGGCACTGAGGCAGCCCCCGCCCACACCCCATAAAACAAAACACGAGAAAACAGATAAACGAGAATAGAAAGGTCAAAGGGGCAAGGAATGTGACAGGTGGGACCCCCCCCCCCTTCCCCTCCCAATCGATGAACTTGTTAATTCGCATTTCATCCATCCAGTAGACATAATGCCACCCCTTCCTTCCCAAGCGTCATTGCCCCCTTTATGCCTGGACCCGGATTTCCCCACTGGGCCCTGTTTCATGAAACTTGACATCAATAACAAGTTACAAGCTATTGTTATAAGGTACTGAAATCAAGGCGTCTGATTGGCTGAGTGCAAATTTATCATAGAAAGTAAGCATTTGTTGTAGATAAAAAGTTTTATGAAACGGGTCCCCGGTCCTGTCAAAGCTCGTTCAGATATGACGCGGTAAACCGCCGCAAAAAAAAAAAAAAAAAGCTGTGCGCAACAAGGGTCCTGCGCATGTTCACTGAGCTCTGTGTTATAAGATACATATAGGTGCGACGCGTATCAGACTTTACGTCATCATAAAAACGGCCCTGGTTTTGCCGCGTCATTTCTGAACGACGCCTTTAAATTAGACTTTAAAATATTTCAGTACAATATGTTTTATCACAATACCAATACATTTTCCGTTTTTGCCTCTTAACAATGCACTTTAATAGTTGCTAGAGCCTTATTTCTTACATATAATTGTGTGCAATGTACCTATTTTGTTTGATGAATTAAAATATTTAACAAAACAAAAAATCCATATACTTAGTTATAGTTTTTATTGGCCTCTGTGTTCACAATGTTACTAATGGCGGTTGGACGACACTAATTGCTCCTGTGACAATTCCTCCGCCGTCGGTATCCTATGCTTACCAAATTAGAGCTTTAATACCGATCCAAACACAATACCTTAACCTAACCCTATCCCTGAACTTAACTGAAAATCCGATTGCAATCCTACGCTTAACCCTATGCTATGTTAGATCTAAGATGCATGGGCCTACGTGCTATCAGTGTCTGTGATATGGTGTTATATATTGATGCCCTAAAAAAAAATTGCGCTTCAAAATGATCATAAAGTGCCTCAAAAAACAAAAAATCTTTGAGTGACCGGTTTTACCAAACTCATTTCCACCAAAAAACTGTCGTGTTATAAAAAAACGTCAGGAAAACGAAAAATAGAATTATCAATTTCCAATCATAAATATCTTGATAATCAGATAGGCGATCGGCTTGTAAAAGTAATGGGTTTCCTGCCTGACCTAAAGGTTTATAATGTGATTGCAGCATGAGATAAATCCAGAATTTTGTTTCAGAATCTGACGCAATGTTTAATACCGAGTCACTTAACACACTGTTGTCGCCAGAGCAAAATGTCGGATGGCCGAGATTTGATCTGTTGAGTGGCAACATCTCAATTCGAAGAAGTCACATTTCGATCCAAGGAGTAAAAAGTTGCAAAATAAAGTTTATCTAGCTAGGCTATGTGCTCTATGTACGCAATGTTAAATTTCTGTTTATAAACCGACCTCTGAGCTCGGCCACCCCCCCCCCCCCCCCCACACTTAGGGTCGGAATGACCGCATGCGTGTTTCCAAAATGTCCGGTAAAGGGGTACTTTTCGAGCGACAAAGTCCGGCCCAAGAATTGTAAAAAAAAAAAAAGGGGGGGGGTGGGGGTGTATTTGATTTTTCACCCGGAGATTTCTTTAATAAGGGGGTGTTTTTTTTTCTTTTTCTCTCTCATCTCTTTGAACTCGTAAAAAAAATTTCCGAATTTAGGGGGGTCTCCAAGGCAGGAGAAGCCCGCGCAAAGCCCGTGAAAGGGGGGTTCGGAAATGTTGGCAGTGTTCAGATAGGGGGTGCTTTCAAAAAGAGGGAACAAGCATACGCGTACCCTAAATAACACTGAGTGGGGGGGGGGGGTCCCTGTGTCTTCTAATTTCTCCCTGTCTCTCTGTCTCTCTCTTTCTCTCTCCCTCTCTTTCCCTAATCCTCTCTCTCTCTCTCTCTATCAAACACACACACACAAGAACACACCCGTACACACATACGCACACCCTATCTCACTCTCTCTCTGTCTCTGTTTCTCTTTCGTTCTGTCTCTATTCCTCTCTCATATTTCTTTTATTAGGCCTAGATCATCATTTTAACTATCCTTTATAGAGTGGTGAAGTGTGACGTCATCAAAAATCTATTTTGAGAATTTCTCAATTTTTTCTTCATTTTCCGAAAGAGCATCAATAATAATGTCCAAATGTCGGAAACCAATTGAATATGTTCAGTATTGGCTGAGATATGACTATCTGAATAAATATATGTCCTATAGGAACTCAGTGTTATATGCTCTGGCTCCTCTCGCGACCTCTAAACAATGTTTACTCGCCGGCCTGTACACAGCAGTGCGATTATCTACGCCCATGAGTGTGTATTTAAGAAAAAAAGGTATATCCCACTTTAGTAGATTATGATGAGATAGATTTCAGGGTGACATTATGTAAGCTATACCAGACTTTGGGTATACATTTTGTTACGGACTTACGTAATCCGGAAAGGGAAGGCTTGTATGACCTTAACTGTACTTTGATTCATTTGTTTAGTTACGAGGGAGGCATGAAGACATCTGTCCCCACCCCCATCTAACGAAAAGAGAGAGGGATAAAAATGAGAAAGAGAGAGAGAGAGAGGGGGAAGAAAGGATACAAGGAGACAGCGTGAGAAAGGAGACCCCCATCCTATCTCCCTCCTCACTTGGTGGCTGTTTTGTTTTATATTGTATACCTCGAAAGACCGATCCCCCCCCCCCCCCCCTCTGATTCCAGCCCACCTTAAATGCTGGACTCATGGTATGCCACTCCTTGCCATTTTATCACGGTTCATCAATTGGCTAGCCAATGCCTTATAATGATGTGTATATAATCTGGCCTTTTGAAACATTGCACATTAACTCGTCTTGCGGTTCTGATCGAATCTCCTAAAGGCCGAGCTAGCTGGTAAGATTCATTCTTCCTTCCTTTTCATTCTTTACATGGCTTTCGTAATGTCTCAAATCAATTACCCTTTTTACTTGTTGTTGATGATTCTAATATCTGTTTTCCCCGTCGCAATCTGGCTCGTTTCATTTACCAAGGACTAGAACACGTCCTTTTTACCAATCATATTTTCACTTTTACCGGATTGAAGCCGTTGAATCCCCCCCCCCCCCCCCCCACCGATCTAACTCAACTGAAAATTATGTATTCCTTTTAACTCAAGCTAATTAAAGAGAAAACTTCTTGTTAATCATACGTGATTTTTTTTCTCGGCCTATTTATCGTGTCAATCTCAGCTCGGCCTATTCTTCTTATTTTGGAAACAACATTTTCTCGATCCTCTTTTTTTAATAGCACAACCTCTGTACGGTATATACCTTATGTTCAGTTCGACCGATTTAATGTAATTGTTACTTCTTATGATCCAAGTCATGTTGTACATTTTTTATTTATTGTAAGATTTAAAAAAAAACAGATTATCAAACTTTCCCTGCACATGTCAACATGTAACATTGCTTTATTTTGTGTTTCTAAATGATATATGAAATGAAAATGAAATCTATCAATTAATTAATTAATTGATTGACTGATTGATTGATTTATCTATTTATTTATGTGTATATTCATATATTTATTCATATATTCATTTATACAATCAAACTTGCTTTAGTGACCACCTGTCTGCAAAAACCACATTCTTTGTTTCCTTTGAAAATGGATTCTCATTGAAATGTGTACTAAAGGAACCTGTTTACAAAGACCATCTGTCTACAGTTACTACTTTTTGTGTTTCCCTATGGTGGTCGCTATAGACAGGTTTGACTGTATATTTATTTACCTATTTACTTGCTTATAATGTTATTGTGTTATGTTCATCTCAAAACAAAGTTTAATTCGGGAGGGAGTCGGACCAGTTTGCCGACAATTTCTTTTTGTAATGGCTTGCTAGCCAGCATGCCTTCAAAGTACCACTTTTTATCTTTCGTTTAAGTTCTGGAATATAGCCAGGATGCGTTTCGACGATATTCTTGGTGAGCTGGGCTCGTTCGGTCCCTATCAGAGACGCGTTTATCTGGTCGTATGTTTGATGGCAGCTTCCACCGCATTTCACTCCATGACACAGGTTTTTATAGCTGGGACTACAGATCATTGGTGTAAGGTAAGGAGAGGGGAGGGGAACTGCGAACCAAATAAAAAATATATAATAAATTTAAAAGGAAAAGGTAAACGAAAAGGGGGTAAGATTTGACACGGAGAATAAGAAGGAGAAGAAGAGGAAAAGGGAGGGGATGGAGGAGGAGGAAGAGAAGGAGGAGAACAAGAACAAGAAGAAGAACGAGAACAAGAACAAGTAGAAGTAGAAAAAGAAGTAGAAGAAAAAGAAAATGAAGAGGAACGGAATTTACAATTTCGTAACTTTTAGAGCTGGAATAAATGTTAAAATTGTCCTCCACTACATTACAGAGACATTTCCTATTCAGCCAACAAAAAGAGCCCATATCTGTAGTGATTACAAATTTCAATAATTTATAAATAAGTTCTTCTCTCTATATAAACTGATGACATCTGAAACATACCTTGTAAATATGATGGTTCATTTTATAGTTTTGTTGGGGGAGGGGAGGGGAGATTTCGTATTGAACTCAAAATTGTATTAAACTCAAGAATGAAAGATAAACATGTCGAAATAGGGCCTTTGTTAAATTCTTTTAAATGTAATCTTTAATGTGTAACATTCTCAAAAAACAATAATCAGGACAAATAATATGTTTTAAATACATAAACTAATACAAAACTCGGTAAGGGTATGAATAATTCAGTTCTAACTTCATGTGTGTGTGCGTGTGTGTGCGTGTGTGTATGCGTGTGTGCGTGTCTGTGTGTTGAGAATGTTGGCAGACGTCCACTGAGTGAGTACTGTGTGTGTGTGTGGGGGGGGGGGGGGTGGGTGGGTGGGTGGGTGAGTATGTGTGTGAGTGGGTGAGTATGTTTGTGTGATAGAGGGTGAGTATGTCTGTGTGATGTAGGGGGCAGGGAGGGGGCAGGATTGTTTCAGTAAAATTATCTCCAGATTTTTTTTTTTTTTGTAATATATAAGTAAATAACATTTACAATTGACATATTATGTTTAGGTACTTATACGTTTACTTTGTTGCTAAGTTATATTATACTGCAAATAAGTTTGTGTTTAATTATGTTTATGTAAAAGAATCAATATTGAACACGTTTATTTTATTCAATTGTATGTCATGGTTTGTATTACACATCTGGAGAAATAAAACAAAATTGTTTAAAAAAAAATTTAAAAAAAGTGTGTATTTATGTTTGTGCGTGTGTATGTTTAATAGACAGATTATTGGGACGCAAACTGCAGCGAGTGGAACTTGTCACCCACGGATTGCAAGGAGGCGAAGAAGAACGGCAGCATCCCAGTCAGTTACGGGGACGATGGTGAACTGGTCTACGATCAATGCTATATGTATAACATCACAGGTAAATTCAAGTTCAAGTTAAAGTTTTATTTCCACATCTGAATTTAAAAAACACAAATAAAATTTATATGCATATATACAATAACAAACGTTAAAATGAAACATCTTCAATTTAAATCCTAATGTGGTGGGGGAAACAGAGGCCAAAGGCCTGTCAAGGTTATTCCCAAAGATAATACAATTTACATAAAAAGTTTCTTAAATACACTAAACACGAGATAGAAATACAGAGATTAAAATAACACAAAACATCAATATCAAGAATTACACCAGACAAATCCATTACATTTAAAAAAAAACAACAGAAAAGGCATTCATGTAAAAATAATCCTAGTTATACATATTCATTAACAAGATATTTCTTTAAATAAGATCGATTGAACGATCTGTAATTGAAAAAACAAGTCAGAAAAAATCCTGGAACCAGCGGGATTTGAACCTGCCATCTAACTGCTTGCCGGGCAGCGACTCTACCACCAGGCCATCACTGGTCCATGGCACAGTCACGATCAATCGATCTTATTTACTGGGTGTAAGCCACAAATATGTTAAAACTTGAAATTTCGCCCAGGAAGCAATACATTTATAAAAAAGATATTTCTTAAGCTTTCTTTTGAAAATTGACACTGTTGGGCATTTGAAGTTGTTTGGTAAACACAAAATGGTTTTGAAAAAGCGGTGTCCTGTCTTAATTCGAAATGTCTGTAATATTGCTGTTTGCAAATGCCTCATATTGTTGAATACGTTTGCGATAATCATGATTGATTGATTTCGTTTATCAGCGTCAACGTGGAAAATATTTAGAGGTCATGTTTTTTTTTTATTATCCTTTCAACTTATGAATATAAAGACCGTTCTTGATGTGAATTCACTTAACGTAAAATTGTGGAATACAAGCTGATTGATGCTTCCTTTCAATCAAAAAGATCTCCCCACTTATTGTCTATCATATTATTTTCATTTTTTCCTTTCATTCTGACATCAAGGCATAGAGTTTGATCCTTCCTATGACCCATCGATGAATGGAACCGCCAGCACTATCCCGTGCCAAGATGGTTGGGAACACGATAAGAGTCAGCTGAAGTCATCCATCATACAAGATGTCAGTTGTTCCTATTAAATGTTTGTAACATTCTATCCCTCTCATGAAAGCATTTTTCGATCCCCCTTAAATTCAAAATGTTGAAATGCTTACATAGTGCAGACATCTGTCGCCAAGAGTTGTGTAACAACTCTACTGATGGTAGAAAACATCATTGATTTCTGTTTTTTCTCCTCAGTGCCTTCTCTATCCCTTCTCAAAATCCTTCCAAAAAAAAGGCCATCCTAGTACATTTTGAAACATTGACATTTGAGTCATTGTGTGTGTTGAAACAAATTGGAAAGTTAGCCGGCACTACATCACAGTGATATTACCCATTCAGCCAATTGAAGAGCCCACACGTATAATGATTACAACTTTCAAAAATTCATTCATTTATCTTTGGTGTTGTTCTTCGATATTGCTTAAACTTCACAAGGCTCCTTCTTTTATTTTCTACCCCTCTCTTAAAGTAATTATCTATTGAGGTTTGGATTTCCATTTAATACTGACCCTAAATCAAACATTGTCATCATTTTGCAGTGGGATCTAGTCTGTGACAAGAAACACTTGCCCGACTACGCTCAATCTGTGTTTTACTCTGGCTATTTATTTGGATCTATTTTCTTTGGGGTCCTTGCAGACAAGTAAGTCCACAGTTGTCTTTTTATGTTTTCAATTTTAGTGTAGTTCATATCTAAATCCGTTCAGTCATGATGGTATTGAAATAGCTAGTGATACAGATCTTCATGCGAGACATGCTAGAAAATGCTGTGACTGATTGTCATCTTAGATAATGTTTTGTATTTCCTATGACTATCGGGCTTTTCTTCTGTTTACATGTGATATTTAACAGCAAAGAACGTGACTATACTTATTTTTGACTCCATATTTTACAAGGCTACAACCAAAGAGGCCGATGTGTCAATATCGCTGTCCTTAAAGGTAAAGACCAGTATTGGAAACGCCCCAATTTCAAAAAATGAAATGGAAGCTTTTATTACCACTGACGTGAAAAAAATATGTTTTGAATAATACACGATGATGAAAATTTTGCCGGGAAACCGCCTACTAATTGATATATTTGGTAAATTAGTTTATCTATTGGGATGTGAGAGATAAACGCACGTGTCGCGCACGTGTGCGTAGTCCCATATACATCTTCTGTGTACAGTGCTTGTAACTTTACGAAGACTGGGCCAAATTTCTTATTATTTTGATGATTCCAGAACCTTGCAGTACACACCAATACATGCTAGATCAACCTTTTCTGATCGATTCCACAACGTTTCTTTCACAATGCAATCGCATGACCATAACTGGTCTTTATCTTTTATTCTGACAGTTTATCTGTAGGTTCGGTAAACAAACCTTGCCGTTATCGTGGATTGTCGGTATCATGTGATATCAGCTGTCTAATGAGAATGTCCCGATATTTCACTTGATCATGTTCTTCCGATTTCTTGATATCGCTGAAAATGTCAAAACTAATGGTTCACATGTACCCTTTAAAATCTTACCAATCCATCATTAAATCGAGATGTGAAGTACACCCTCAGATAATATCAATGATTTTGATATCGTTACCTTTTAGTTTAAAACCCCTTCACTTCCCTTTTTATGCACCATTGTCCCCTTAGAATTGGACGATACCCTACTCTGTTCATTTGCCTTGGTATCCAGGCTGGTTTTGGTGTTCTCGTCGCTTTCTCACCCAATTTCTGGGTGTATAATGTCCTTAGATTCTTCCAAGCGGCTGGCAACAAATCTGTGGTACAAGTTGCCTTCATCATAGGTAACGTGCTATTTTCAAAGTGAAGCCACATTGTTTGGCTTGTAACGGACACTCGCGTGATCACATTATCACGTTTTGAGTACTTTCGTAGATACAAGTATTTTAATCTACGAGTCTCCGAAGAGTAGGGTTGCCATTTCGTTCTTTTACAGACCGGTAAATCACGAATACTCACGCGTTTGCGAGTACGAGCCGTGACTCTCCTCGTATTTTACCACTTGAAAAAAGAAAACAAAAGTGTTTGTTATTGAAACTAGTAATGACGTATATTGATTTTGTAAAGATATAATATATGCATATATATATATATATATATATTCTAAATTAACATATAATCTAGGTTATCGTCAGTTCCGGCCAGAGAAGCTGTAGCTGGATCGACCCCCCCCCCCCCTTCTTAAAGGGGGGGGGGGTCTGGTCACAGTCTCGAAGGTTGATATTTCTTCACAATCGTTTAATGTTCTTTTGAAAATGAAAATAAAACTGAAACTGAAATTGAAACTGTAATACTTTGTAGATCAGAAAGTGTGTTCAACGAAAGCACTCAAAACGTGATAATTAACGTTATTACTTGCGTGATCGTTACAAGCCATGTTGTTGTGTTATCATGTCTATTTATTTATTTATTTATTTCTAATCTTTTGACAGGGTAGCCCATTCACATATGTGTCAAAATCGGAGGGTCAACTTCCGAAATAGACTCTTTACAGTGTAGCCCTATAACATGTATGGCGTTCAGCACGATTTAGATTCAAGAACAGTACAACTCCCGTGCGGAACCTTTTTTTTTTCGGGGGGGGGGGGGGTTAAAGTGCTCACATTATCAGGGAGAGGTTAAGGTCCCATTATGTAGATTCCAAAGATTCTTTTTTTTCGACTAATAAAGCTGTTTTGCTATCTAAAAAGGTTAAGAAAGGGATTTGTGGATGCCATTCGTCTATGATTGTGCCATCGGCTCATCTTACAGGTATTGAGTTCGTTACACCAAAATGGAGGACTGTGACCGGAATTACCATCCATATTTTCGTCGCCTTGGGCTATATGACTCTTGCCACCATTACATACTTTGTCCGCTACTGGAGGACTCTGCAATTGCTCATCTCTGGACCCCTGTTTCTATTTTTCCTGCTCATGCCGTAAGTTCTGCCGTGTGATCACGAATCGTAAAGTCTTGTACAGAATGCAGCGGTATAAACTGCGGCAGTCTTTTGTTGTTGTTTTTGTTGAAGTGATGACGTAAAGTGCGAGTGTAATACGCTTCAAAGTTTTGTATATCATAACGGTGCCAGGTAAAAATGTCAGAGGTAAAAATGTCAGAGGTAAAAATGTCAGAGGAAAAAATGTCAGAGGTAAAAATGTCAGAGGTAGAAATGTCAGAGGTAAAAATGTCAGAGGTAAAAATGTCAGAGGAAAAAATATCAGAGGTAAAAATGTCAGAGGAAAAAATGTCAGAGGAAAAAATATCAGAGGTAAAAATGTCAGAGGTAAAAATGTCAGAGGTAAAAATGTCAGAGGAAAAAATGTCAGAGGAAAAAATGTCAGAGGTAAAAATGTCAGAGGTACAAGCAAAACAAATGAGTGCCGTCATAATATCTCAGCACTTTTATCACTCAGAATGTCGAGACGTACAGCTACTGCATGGGCTAGTCTATTATATTCCTTTCTAAATGGATGTGTTGTATATCGTACATGTCCTGAGGATAATATAATGTGGAAAATAGATTTTGAAATTTATTTTTTTGTGGAAGCAATCAGAGAAGGTTAATCATCTAGCATAAACATGTAAGTATTGGTGTGTAGTGCAAGGTTTTGGAGTCATCAAAATGATACAAAATTTGGCCCAGTCTTGGTAAAGTAACAAGCACTGTACACAGAAAGATATTGATATGGGACTACACAAACATATGGCATACAAATCGGGCAGCCATACAAAGATGTTACTTGTTATATCTGGGATATGAAGTCATTTGTAATAGATTTTCAGGGAATGACTTTTTTCTTTGATGTTCTATCACACTTGCATTGAACGCTCACAAATATTTTTTTTTTACCTTTCCCCAGAACTCAACCTTCTCTTTAATTGATGTAACATGTGCGGCTTTCTGCTTTGTATCGGAGTAACAAAGCTGCTTATTGATTTTCTCCCAGACTATTTTATACCGCAATGGTAATCGACAATATTTTATTGCAACGCGCGCACTTCGGGAATGTGATGGTGCGGTTAGCATTGATAACATGGCTTTCTGCTTGTTTCAGAGTATCAAAATACCAAGCCCTCAAGAAAGTGGAATTGTCGGAAATATGCATTTATTGGAAATTACATATAATAGTAGACATTGCCACGCAGTTAAAATGTCCAACAATCTTCAAATATGAAGGAGAAGTAGGAGGGGGAAGGTTCATAGATATCTGATCCTATTTTGGGGGCTGTACTGACTTTTCTTTTTATTTAATGATTACACCATGGAGCGACAACTCAGCCTATAAAACATGGCCAAACTTCTCGATTTTAGAAATCTTTTTCCCCGAAGTTTGCTCAGTGTACCAGTACCATTTGCTTATACAAAAACATAATATACCGGTATATAAATATTGAATAAGGCAGACTAATGGGACATGGATGGTGTACTCCGAGTTTCACGCCTTGCAAGCGGTCATCAGACAACTGATAGCATTCTTCAAAGTACATGATTCCTCTACAACCAGGGCTCAAATTAATTTTTTGTCCACGGGGGCTCTTTTAGTACTGACGGGGGCTCTCTGTTATACAAATATCCATTGAATTGGTACCTATGATACTCCTCAATTATTTGCTATTTCATCATTATCATTTCAATCAGCATTTTCCCTCTTACAAATTTACAAGCTACATAGCTGTTACTGGCCTGTGTATATAATATATACGTATACAACACTGATCTTTATGATGTCTTTAACGTGACATATCTTCTTCTCCCCTTGCAAACGAGAAAGAAAACAAGGTCATTAAAAGGGATTAAGCGACAAATAATGATTGTGATTCAAATTGATGCGAATATTTGTTTGAATAAGCACTGCTATTCACCCGAATCTTCTTTGTAAAAACAACTTTTACAAATCTCAGCCATGCTTACTGAGTTGAGACGTTCCATTCAATGTAAAATACTCATTACAGAATACACTTCTCCTAATCTGAAAGTAATCTTACAACACAGTGGCAGATTTGCATGGCTTAGATTTGTAAAAGTCGTTTTTACAAAGAAGATTCTGGTGAAAAGCATTGTTTATTCAAAAAAATCCTTGCATCAATTTGAATCACAATGATTATTTGTCGCATGATCCTTTTATTAAATAACCTTGTTTTTTTTTTTAATGATTACACCATGGAGCGACAACTCAGCCTATAAAACATGGTCAAACTTCACGATTTTAGAAATCTTTTTCCCCAGTTTGCTCAGTGTACCAGTACCATTTGCTTATACAAAAACATAATATACCGGTATATAAATATTGAATAAGGCAGACTAATGGGACATGGATGGTGTACTCCGACTTTCACAGCTTGCCAGCGGTCATCAGACAACTGATAGCATGCTTCAAAGTACAAGATTCCTCTACAAAGACTACAACCTTGGTATACGCTCAAAATAAGACTTAACTAATACAATAAGACAGCGGTGAAATAACGACTGCAGAATATCCCTCGCTGTTCTTTTTCGATAAGCCTGATATATAACCCGGGTGTAAACATAACAAACTTGTCACATGCTTTTGTTTTTATTTTATACCTCTAACATTTTTACCTCTGACATTTTAAACTCTGACATTTTTACCTCTGACATTTTTTCCTCTGACATTTTTACCTCTGACATTTTTACCTCTGACATTTTTACCTCTGACATTTTTACCTCTGACATTTTACCTCTGACATTTTTACCTCTGACATTTTTTCCTCTGACATTTTTACCTCTGACATTTTTTCCTCTGACATTTTTACCTCTGACATTTTTACCTCTGACATTTTTACCTCTGAAATTTTAAACTCTGACATTTTTACCTCTGACATTTTTACCTCTGACATTTTTACCTCTGACATTTTTACCTCTGACATTTTTTCCACTGACATTTTTACACCGAGCCATTATAACTAAACACAGAGCAAAATTAAAACGTTACACCCGACCCTTCGGGAAGGGCTGGATTATTCATGAAAGTTTGTGTACCCCCACAACCCGACCCGACGCGAAAACCCAGTTGAACGAAGTGAGCCACTTTGGCTTATTTTAAATTAAATTTTGTTTTGTCGTATTTATTAGTTAATATTACAAAACATTGTTTATTTTGTTGTGTTTTACTTTGTCCGACTTTATGAAAATATTTGCTAAGAGTCCATGTGTGTCCATTCGAAAGTTTTAAATCGAAAAATATGTTTTCAGTATTACCAATCATCTAACGAAAACTATATATTCGTCAGTTTCATACCAGAATCGGCTCGTTGGCTCCTATCTCACGGTAATGGCGAGAAAGCTGAGAAGATTATTCGCAAAGTCGCTAAAGTCAATAAAAGAAAACTTCCTGATCCGCTCTTCACAGAAGACGAAATACAGAAACTGGTAGGTCTACAATAAACTGTGTATTTTGTTTTGTTTTTCTTTTCTTTTCTCTTCTCTTCTTTTATTTTCTTTTCTCTTTTTTTTCAGTTTTAAAGTGAGACGCTGAAACATCCCACAATTATATAATTGTTTTGTTGTGGGCCGGGGGTAGTATGTTGCTCTCATTAAGTTGAATACAATTTTATTGCATGATATTGAAGGCCTTATAATATCGATTGACAGTTTAATGCCGATTTTATATTTCGGCATTTTCCCAAGACACACACACAAATATAGTTTTAAGAAATACAGTTCCACATTGTTTTTTGGGGGTATCACTCTTTTCTTGTTTTCAAGGAAGTTGTCAGTATGGTGCCGAAAGCAAGCATCTTCGATCTTTTCAGAACGCCCGTACTCCGCTGGAGAACCATCAACTTTATATATAACTGGTAAGGTATAATTTTATGCATGCTGATACAGTGAATTGATTTTAAAAGAGGTAATAATAATGAAAATAATAGGCATTTATATAGCGCCATCTAGATAATTCTATTCCGAGGCACATTTATTGACCTCTTATACTCGTAGAAAGTTGACTTTTGTAGAATTTTGTAAAATCATCTACAGAAACACTTTGAGAAAGGAACTAACAAAGATGGCCGACAAAAACTATGAATTGTTATAAATGTTTGGAATATATTACTCATGTGTGAGCTAAAGTCAGCCAATTAATGGCCATGCGGCCATGATGTGTGATACAGCAAGGTAGCTCTTCCATTTCTTGTATAACTAGTTCATAGAGTTATCCCCAAAACAGCCCAAGACGAAAATCTAATTGAACTAGGGTTAAAAGTTTAGTCAATTGTTATGGCATGTACAAATCGCATCTTGTTTCAAGATACGCAACTGTTTTTTTTTTAAATTACTTTCTCCGTTTATAGGATGGTGAATAACATTGTGTACTATGGCTTGACCTATAGTAGCGGTGACCTCGGGTTCAATGTCCACCTGAACTTCTTCCTGTCTGGAGCAGTCGAGATCGTCGGTTACGTCTTAGCCATCTTTACCATCGATTTCTTTGGTCGTCGTCCAAGTATCGCTACTTTCCTCATCATTGGTGGTTGTTCTTGCCTGATCAACATTGGTCTACGTACGTATATTCATTCACTCAATTTTTGCTAAAAAAGAAGTAAATAAATGTAGCTTTCAGAAAAGGGAGTTTCTTACAGAAAAGTAGGTCTATATACATAGGGCACTATGGGCATCGCTCAAGGAAAGTGTGATAATGTGACACCTCTCCCAAGCTTTCATAATATTTCGTTTAATCATTAATTCCTTTAATTATGTATTTTCTTGAATCTCGAATCTTCAATTTCTTGCGCTCCAAAGAGTTTCGAATCGTAGAGAGCTATCAAGGGTGTGATAAAGCCGATAGTGGGTGTGTGGGTGTTTGTGTGTGTGGAGGATGGTGAGTGAGGGTGTTTGGTGTGGACGTGTGTGTGCGTGTGTATTTGTGTGTGTGTGGTGTGTAGGTAAGAGAAGCCTGATATTTTGTAGGTAAAAAAACCCGTGTGACAATATCAGTTCATTGATTGGGTGTATTGACCACCATACATTCTGGAACATCAAGAAAAGCATCAATACGGGGATCATTCAGTCTATAAATGTAGCCAGAACTCAACTAGTTTCTCTCTTTAATTTTAATCAGCAATTGGTACTTGGAACACAGTAGTTGCCCTGACAGGGAAATCGGCAATATCGGCTTCCTATACCATAGTCTACGTCTACTCTGCAGAGTGTTTCCCAACGCCAGTCAGGTAGGCATATTTATCAGACATACAACCGGCTTCACACGAGGCGTTATTCTTTACCTCCCAAATGAGGACATTCAGGCCTAATGCCTGTTGCATACCGGGTGCCATTGTTTTGTGACATGTACGACCCTTCCAGCAAAATTGAAGCCCCATGTGATTGTGTCATTTATAACATTTTTTATTTTAATTAAAAAAATGGAGAAAAAGGTAATAAATGAAAATGTAAAGAAAAGGGGGGGGGGGGGGACATGCAAAATGAAGTATTCAAACAGTGGGCTTGACTAGTGTATAGGTATCGAAGCATTTGAAATTACGGCCCTTGTGCAATGGGCATACAAATGGTGGAGGTGTCGTGATAAAGTGGTTAATTCACTTGACTACAAATCAAATTAAGGGTCGAGGGTTCAAATTCTAGGCCGGCACTACCATCTTTTTGCAAGAAATTTGCCACGTTTGCAGGGCCCTCAGTAAAAAAAAAAAAGTTCTTCTATAGTGCATCACAGGACAGTAGGCCCTCGTAGTGCGCTTTACAATGTGCAATTTACACTTAGTTTTGTTTAATGTATTTTGGCTTAACAGGAGCATTGGTATCGGCATTTGTTCCATGATGGCTCGTGTGGGGACCATTGTCTCACCCATGATACTCATCCTGGGGGACTACTATTACCCCGCTCCTCTCATCATCTTCGGCACCACCGCCATCACGGCTGGTTTCCTCTCATTTTTCTTCCCCGAGACGCGCGGCATGAGACTTCCGGAAACCATCGAGGAAGGGGAGACTTTGGGAACGTAAGTTTCGGATCTTAAGGTGGTCTTCACTTCAAAATCCATACAAGACATGGCCTTAGGCGTTACCTATTTATCTCTGGTCAGCAAGGTAGTATTGCTGTGATGATGTTGAATAGAATGTTTAGGACAACGACAGACTAGGGGGAATTAATAATCGTGTTTAATTTACATCCTCACTGTTTCCCAAAACTCTCATGAAAACACTATAAATGTTTCAACAAGATCGCTATTTTTTTTAACAACCTGAGGCAATATCAAAAGCGTTGTGCTCCATCTTTAGAATATAAAATTATGGCTGAGCAATGGAATATTGCGCATGCCAAATATGATTTCTGACATTGTTGAATTGTACCCTTTAGTTGATTTCTTAATAGTCTTTGTGATCGTATTCATATTAACCGATTTCCTACTAGAACAGGGTTTGTCCTGTAATCAAGCGTTGAGGAATATGATAATTCATAATTCAATAGGTTAAATGCAAAATAAACGTATAAGAGTCTTTAATACCTCGTCTCTAATGACATTATAAGATACAAGATTTTTCTTTTCTTCCATTTTCATGCAACATTTTATTATTTCCATTCTTTAGGAAAGCAAAAGACGACAACAGTGCTGGACTTTGAACAGGAAGAAACAAAACGAAGATGATGATACGACCCGGAAAACATTTTTGACGTTAAAATGGGAAAACTGGACAGTATTTAAGAAATTTGAGCATAACTTTCAAATGCGTCGGTCCCTCGTCGAATCGTTAAAAACGTAAACATTATGATTGCACTAGGGTTTTGTGTTGATAATATAATTCAATAATGATTTGATATTATGAAAGTACTTTTTTTGTCTGAAGGAATTCAAATTTGAACTGTTCTCGAATTTCAGATACCTGTAATATATATTAGAATGTTTATAGTTATGCATATGAATAAAGGAGAGATTTGTGTATAGCCCCCCCCCCCCACCACTCCCACATATTAGTTATACGTGAGAAACACGTGTTTAGTTGGGCGTTATTTTTTCTTCATTCTTCTTCTTTTTCTTCAGTTCCTTCGCTTCTTCTACTTCTTCATGATCTCCTTTTATTTTCTTTCTTCCGTTCTGGGCACTGACGGTACTGTGCCGTTAAAAGGGCCTAAACAAGGTATGGGAAGCCGAAACAAATTGCGGCTAATGGATGATGTCAGCAAACCTGAACAGTCATGTAAGAGTGGAATATTGGGATCATCAAAATCTTTTTCTTTTTTTTTATCAACTCCTTCTTTAACTTTTTTCTTTCTTCCAAATGAAAAAGAGCAGTATACCGCGTCATATGTGAATGTTAAATAAACAGTAAATTACGGTAAAATAACCTAAATCGATGGCGTCATCATTTGCGGCTGGTCATGGAGGGTTGGTGGGTGGGGCCCTCATCGTCGTAGTCTTCTTCTCATTTCCTTCGAAATGAATAGGCGGTTTTACCGCGTCAATGATTTTAGGCAGTAAATTACGGTAATAGATGACGTCATCACTCCTGGACGGTCATGCAGGATTCGTAGGTTGGGACCATGTACTTGATGTTGACGAACGCTTCTGCTCCTCCGTTTCTCTCGAGGACTTCCAGGGTCTCCTGGATCATGTCTCCGACGTTGAAGCCCTTCTGCTGACCGTACTCGATCCCATCACCAGAATTGACTGGAGAGAGACAGAGAGAGAGAGTGAGACAGACGGAGTGGGAGAAAGTGGAGTGGCAGAGGAAGGAGGAGAGGAACAGGAATAGGGAGAAGAGATTGCTAAGATCGAAGAGATATTTCTACTTCTATTTCTACGAAGATACTCAGCAGGATCCATAAGTCAGGATGTAGTGCTGAGGAATAAACTATATAGTTCTTGGTCTAGATGCTGGGTGGAAGCGCTCCCTTGAAGCCCTCCGGTGAAGTAGCGTCAAGGGTGATCTTCGAAAGTGCATTCCACGCAGTTACTGTCCGAGGGGAAAATGAGTTCTGGTAGAGTTGGGTGCGGAATGGGACAGCCAGCAACTTCTTTGAGTGATACTGTCGTGTGTTGCTGGCAATCATGGGTGCTGTGTAATGGTGTGCATTGATGGCTACTGTGTTGTTTTGGATCTTGTACATGAGGTGGAGGCTTGCAGCTGATATTGAAGTACACAGCGAGAGGGAGTAAAATGATAACTTTGCTCGATGAGATCTATCTCCCCTTTGAAAATAAGCACATACATGTACATGTATATCCTCTTTTTATATCGATTCTATAATTAAAACAATACCATTTAAGGTTTTGACTTTTTGATGTATCACTTGAACACGATGAGATAAATAAATAACGGGGGGGGGGGGTGCACGCTACGTTATATTTTGGTCAAAAAAAATTACGCGTATACATGCAGTAGTGAATAAAGATACTGATAGAGAGAGGGAATGAAAAGAGATTATAATACAAAGAAAAATAGGGGAAAGAAGACATAAAGCTATGATATAGAGCGAAAGAATGAAAAAAAACAATTATACCACCCAAAATAGAGAGAATTGTGGAAGAGAGCGAATGAAAAGAGGAATGAACGGGGATTTTTTTTAATACAGGCACAGAGAGAGAGAGAGTGATTTTAAATATGTACCACAGAGTGAGGAAAGGTACTGTATGAGTGATAGTGACGACCATGAATAAAAAAAAATCAGACTATTTTAAAGGAAACTGTAGTATGAAATTCTCGAAACTCACAGTTCATTCCGCGGAAAATGTTGAGAACGGGTAGGATTTGGCGGTAATACGGCACAAGAGCCTCGCCGACAAACTCGCCCGATACGGCCAATTTCTGGAGGGCCTTCAACGTGCTGCAGATAACTCGTCTGTCGCGGGTGTTGAAAGCATCTGAAAAGCAAAAAGAAAACCGAAGAAACAAATACAAATTAAAAAATCTAAATGATTGAACGTAAAACAAGCTGTTACTGACCAGGTAAGTGAGATCTGTTTACTTGATTATTATCTGGTGGTATATGTTGCAGGGGCCGCGATCCCGGGGGGACACGCCCCCCTCAATGTTTTGGGTGGGTATCATGGGCTGAGGAATAACTGGTGGTAGTTTTTACATAACCACCATGCTATATTTATGAATACTGGATGCCCCTGCTACTCCAAACCCCACCCCACCAATTTTATGTTATATTAGACTATTATCATTATTATCATTATTATCATCATTATAATTTGGTTGTTTGGGCGTAGTTGGTATAGATAATACTGACCCTTGATAGGTATGATGAGCTGAGGAATGACTGGTAGTATCTTACGGCCTCCATGTTCCAATATGTCATTGATGCCTCGGCTGGCGAAGAAGTCAAACGGATGCTCAGTCTCACGGAGTCCCTCGAAGAACAGAGGAAGGTAGTGGTGATAATCCAACCTCTCGATTTCTTTCTATGGTTACAAAAAATCAGAACTGTCACCTTCGTCGTTGGATTTCACAAACAAGTAATTACTATTAAACTTTTGACATGCCATGAATATTTGCGATAAATGCATCATTGCTAAGTATTTGATCAATTTCTGGAGTTGGTTTTGCGGGAGATTTCATTTAATTTATTTATTTTACTGTTTTCAAAAACATCAAAAGTATTTAGACTCTATGTAGACTATACATGTTTGTTCATTATAAACATAAGATTAAAGGAAGTGGGAATCATGAAAGCCAAAATTGGCTTGATGAGAATGATCCCCAGATAGCAAAGAGAGCGAGAAAATTAGCAAAATATCAAAATTCCAAAGTAGACCCTAGGCCTAGGGTCCCTTTTCATTACAATCCTGCCCCATATGCTTGAGCATCCGAACATTTATGAACCATTGCATGTAAACTTTTACAAATTAAAATCTTTGAAATAGACTCTTCTAAGTAGGGCCTAGGCCTAGGCCTATATACTAGTCTAGACCTAGACAGCTATAATATTAGCAACCAGTCCGATACATATCGTGTCGGAAAGGGGAGCGAGGCTATAATATACCCCCCCCCCCCCCGTTGCCTTAGTCGACGCATGCTAGGGGGGGGGGGGTATGTTACGTCGCCTCCACTCTTCTATATAGTCTAGGCCTACGCCAAACTACATTCTTCTTACCTTCCAAAATATTTTGTTGCCCATTCCATAGTGCTCCATTGCTACCGGCAGGTCGCCCCTCATGTAGAGTTTTCGGAAAATGGTGGGTCTCATCTCTCGCGTGCTGGTCGCTGTTTCGATCGAAACAGGCTTGTTCCTACCCGCTTTGGGTCGCTTATGCGGACTGAGCTTTATCCTTGACATTATTTTGAGACAATTGTATCCAAACAATGAATAATTTACTTAAGATAAATAATTTATTTCAGATGGAAATAATATTGAGAAAAGCCTTTTCGTGCCCCATCAGCTCAGCTCCTTAAAAACTATAAGAGGCGCTGCGTGTTGAAAACAAAGCGCGCAAAGTAGGCCTAACCTGCAGCGCGCAAGGATAAGGCGCGCGCGTTGAGTCCAGAAATTACCCCATGAAATGAATGCCCTACTTATTCCCGCTTGAAGCAATCAATTACTGACAATTTACAGTCCATTTGATTGTACAGGTTATTTGTATATGACAGAGTACGCTCGACACACGTCTGTGACGTAGGAATTAATGCATATTCATATATCCACTAATCTTGGTTCCAATTATGCTACCGTTATGCCCCGTTATGATAGCTTGTTAAATTTATGGTATTGGTAAAAGTAAAGTGAAAAAGTAGTCCTGTTTATATGATGGAGTATAAATAATATGTCATCATTATTATCTTCCTTGCTTGCTGTAATATGCGAGATGCAAGCAGGCGCGTACGCAGGGGGGGGGGGGGGGTCGAACACCCCCCCCCCCAACGGGACGAAATATCGATCGGCCGAATTTTCAAATTTCCCCCCCCCCCCCACCCTCTTAGAAAATCCTGGATCCGCCACTGTGTCAACCCCCCCCCCCCCCCCCCCTTAGCAAAAAGCTAGACCGGCCCCATAATCCCGGCGCCATCCCTTCGGCACCGACAATATTCCCTTGTCAATGGTTTGGCGGAGGGGGAAGGGGTCGCGGCCCCATCCTCCAATACCTACCCCTGGACTCCGCCTTATGTCGTCCCTTGCACTTCACGGCCTTGCTGAAATTCACGGCCTTGCTGAAAAGCAGCTTCTAGCTGATAGCAGGCATTTTAACCATGATTAAATAAATAAAATACAAAACTAAATACTTAAACCAAAGTTGGAGTTGAGTACAATCTTCTGTTCTACGGGATTTAATCGGATGAACCTTGAATCTTTATGTTGATAATCCCTGCTATATATTGCCATGATTTGAGCGGACCCTGTCAGACTCGCCTGACCTATTCAATTTTGAGCTGCTGAAACATATAGAAGCTGGTAAGTTTTTATTTCTCACATTAACAAACTGACTAAATTGTATTCTTGTTTATTGTCGTATGTTGGAAACCTGTCGAATAAAAATCATTCAATCAATCAACAACAACAAATGTTTTAAAAATCTCTAAATATTTCTCAATTTCAATAGCCTACTTTAAATTTTTATTAGTATGATGCTTGTTTCTTGTTTGTATAACATTATTAGGCGGACGATCAATTAACAACACCAAGACGATTGAGTAACGAATATGAAAAGTTAGAATGTTGATCAACACACATTTTTAGCACAAAAATAATTAATAGCTATTTGCATCTGTAAAAGAGAATATGAGGATTTTATTCTGGGAGGTTGCTTATTTTGGTCTCTCTTTCTCTCTCTCTCTCTCTCTCCCTCTCTCTCTCTCTCTCTCTCTCCTTTCTCTCTCTCTCTCTCTCTCTCTCTCTCTCTCCTCTCTCTCTCTCTCTCTCTCTCCTCTCTCTCTCTCTCTCTGTAACATTTCTTCTTCTCTTTTTCTCTTCTTCTTCTTCTCCTCCTCCTTTCCGTTTCTTCTTCTTTTTCCACTTTTTATTTTTCTTCCTATTCATTTTTTCCTTTCTCCTCCTTCTTCTTCCTCTTTTTCATTTCTTAGTATACTTCTTCCTTTCCTCCTCCCCCCCCCCCCCCAAATCCCCAATTTTTCTTTTTCCCTTCTTCTCCTCCTTCTTCTTTATACAGAAGTATTGTTATCGTAATTGGGACAGTATGTTTCAGTTTTCAAGTATGATGAGGCATCAAGTTGCCATGATCTTCATCTTTCGTTTACCAAACGAGAGTATGAGGGGGTGGGGGAGCGGCAGTTTTCTAATCAGCGCGAACTTTTTTCTCTTTCAAAGTGATTTGGGGGGAAGGGGTTCCTGACGCCTCTTTTGATTGGTCAGATTATGTGATAAAATATTTGAGTCAGCGAAATTCCAAACGAAGATAAACATTCTAATTCTGCGTTATCTAGAAATAATCCGATGTTCTTTGAACCAATAATCCATTTCGTTAACTGCAAATGAGACGAGCAAAGGTAATTTATGCCAACTTATATATATTATTACAAAAAATCAGAAATTAATGCTGGTTATAGGTGCTGATAAAACTTATGAAATCGTATGATACGTTTTTTCTTCTTATTTGCTTGTCAGGGATTTTTTTTCGTGTTCTGACATGTGTACCCCCTCCCTAGCTGCAAGGAAATCCTTGATCCGCCACTGAGCGGCATACTTCAATGTGCCCATGAGTATCCTGTAAACCGGTCAAGTAGATAACAGTTATCAGTTAAACGACTCGACGGTGTCACTTCAGTATTAAATGCACAGCACATGATCGTCAAAGGGGTCGAAAATGTCCCCTATAGTATTTTAGGGGGAACGGGGGAAGGTGCAGTTGTCTTAGTGGTAATTTTGTTTTAGGAGTAGGAAATTGAAAGGGTGTATTAGCCTTGTTCTGATCTTCTTCTTCTTGTTTTCTTGTTTTCTTGCTTTCCCCTTTTCTTCCCTTTTTTGTATTCGAGGAGGGGGGGGGGTATATACTTCATTGGACCCGTCTCGAGATTTGAATCCCTTTGAACGTATCATTTTGTCCGGTTATTTGTTTGTTAGTGATCAGCATTCAGGATGCGTTTCGACGATATTCTTGGTGAGCTGGGCTCGTTCGGTCCCTATCAGAGACGCGTTTATCTGGTCGTATGTTTGATGGCAGCTACCACCGCATTTCACTCCATGACGCAGGTTTTTATAGCTGGGACTACAGATCATTGGTGTACGGTAAGGAGAAAAGGATTTTTTTTTTATTAGAATAAAAATGGATAGAAAAATACATATAAATTGAAACACTGAGAGAAAATGAAAATTAACTTCGAAAAGAGGGATGGAGAAAAAAATGACAAACAAGGAAAAATCTAGAACAACAAAAAGAACCAGAAGGCGAAGAAGGATAACTTATCTAGTGAAACTGATGATGACGCTGGTGATTATAACGATTGTGATATTAGTATAGAAGTAGTCCCACTTCGTATGTCTAAGGCAACGCCCCTAGATTAAATCCCAAGACAATGTTTGGAGGTTCAAATCCCAACCCGACACTAACGTCCCCCCCCCCCCCCCCCCCCCCCCACTTAGGGGTCGGAATGACCGCATGCGTGTTGCCAAAATGTCCGGTAAAGGGGTACTTTTCGTGCGACAAAGTCCGGCCCGAGCATTGTAAAAAAAGGGGTGTATTTGACTTTTCACCCGGAGATTTCTTTAAAAAGGGGGTGTTTTTCCTTTTTTTCTCCTCATCTCTTTGGACTCCTGAGAAGTTATTCCGAATTTAGGGGGGTACATTGAGCATTTTTCCTGATTTAGGGGGTCTCCAAGGCAGGAAAAGCCCGCGAAAAGCCCGCGAAAAGCCCGCGAAAGGGGGGTCCGGAAATGTTGGCAGTCCTCAGATAGGGGGTGCTTTCAAAAAGAGGGAACGAGCATGTGCGTACCCTAAATAACACTGAGTGGGGGCCGGGCTAACGTCCTTTGGCAAGACAAAAATCCACACTCGCCAGTTTCCGCCCGGCAGGTTGTTAAAGTTAATACAAAGTTTTGGTATGGGTTCATAAATTTGGTTCAAATGAACATATTCACCTAATACGGCATGATGAGGGCGTGATGCTCAGAGTCATAGGTCGTATTCATGGAAAGAAGAAGAGGGGAAGACCTCGTAAAGGCTTTCTAGATGATGTTATCACACAATGTGGAGCAACAGGGTATGAAACGATGAAACGGCTGGCTCAAGACCGAGAAACTTGGAGAGAAACTTGGAGAGACACGTGATATAGAATTTTCAATGGGTCACTGAACCTGTCATAAACTGACAGATCACTATTGATGAACATATTGGAAGCATATGCAATCTTATAATATTCAGTGATCGTTGTCGCGGCTGAAATCGAGTCTAAACTTGTGAAATTGTAAATAATAAACTCTTTATGTTGTATAGCTCCCTCTCAATGTCAAGATATTAATTATGCAATGACTAAATTCGACCGATTAGCTTTTCCCGTTTGGAAATTATATATCACAACTACATACTCTGAGATTTTCATGGCCACAATTACCATTGTACGGCCGGAGCCGGTTGAAATATATCAAAATTGTAAAGAATCACTATCCACCCAATTTTCAAAATTTCCCAAAACTTTGTATTACCTTTAAATGGATATATACCCGGTAGGGTATGAGTGTCATTGTAGTTTGCTCGGCATTGTGAGCGCCTGTAGAATGAAATAGAATGCTCCGCGGGCGTGGAGAATGTGCAGACATGCGGGCAAGCCTGAATGACCGGGGTAATACATTTTCAAAGGGCGTATACAGACAATGTCGGAGTGTAAAGTGCGATATAAACCAAGAATATTATCATTATTTTGTATGAACCAGGCCGAAAACTGGGAGGATGAGAACTGCACTGAGTGGAATTTGTCTGCTGATGAGTGCGAGGAGGCGAAGAAGAACGGTAGTATTCCAGTCAGTTACGAGGGCGACGGAGATCTTTTCTACGATCAATGCTATATGTATAACATCACAGGTAAAAGTAAACATACAAAATTGTAGTATAATTATTTTACTTAAATAAATCCCAGCCACATAAATACACAATACAAGCACAGCATGACGCTCGAAACTCTTGGAATATAGGCTACCTATTATTTTATTGGCTTTATCATTCGCTTTATTAATTATTGAATGTCTTTACAAGCAACTGCACAATCTCCTGGTGTCAATCTTTTGACTTAGAACTACACGTATTTGAATGAACGAACAAAATGAACGAATGAATACATTCATAAATAAAAGAATGAATGAATGAATGAAAAAATGTCATTATAAATACAAGAATGAATAAACATTTCTTTTTTTTTTTTTCTTTCGCACAAAGGCGTGGATTTTGACCCATCATACAATTCGCCGACAAATGGTAGCGCCGAGATTTTGCCGTGCCAAGATGGTTGGGAACACGATAAGAGTGAGCTGAAATCATCCATCGTCCAAGATGTCAGTTCTCTTTATTATTTGCATACAATTTAGCCTATATAGAAGGAAGCAGACTTGCCCATGCTTACCACAGAAGAGCAGATTGGCCTCCCTCATTTTTAACACCTCCGTACTTTTATGACCATTTGATAGTGCCTTCAATATTGTGTGGCATGATAAATAAATTTAAAACATGATCCAGAATGATGATTATTAGCTTGAAACACCGTGTTGAAAAGGTTGCAATGAGTTCTTAAGACCGTTTAAGTTACGTGTATTATATCAAATTTGAATAATGTGCATGGGCTACAGCGGCTGTGTCACAAGAACAAACAAAAAGAATCAATACAAGAAAACAACAAATCAAACATTTTCTGGCCATGTTTGCAAAAATCTCGGAAAAAAACTCAGTTGCATGGAGCCCAATTTATTATTTTCATTACACTTTTATTTCAAATGTTGTCTTTGCAGTCGGATCTAGTATGTGAAAAGAAAAACTTGCCCGACTACGCTCAATCTGTGTTTTACTTTGGTTATATGGTTGGATCTATCTTCTTCGGAGTCCTTGCAGACAAGTGAGTCCAAAGTAATTTTCTTTCTTTCTTTACAAAAATCTGTTCTTCTTCTGTATTCTTTCGTTTAATTAGTAATATCTAGATATTTGTTTATTTTAAATACATACATTTATTCATCTCTCTTCTTTACCTGTTCATTCGTTTATTTTATCTATTTGTTAATCATTCAATTTAATAGGCTACTCATTTCCCCTTTTTATTTTCTCCGATCATCTCAGAATTGGTCGATATCCTACTCTGTTCATTTGCCTCGGTGTCCAGGCTGGTGTAGGTGTACTCATCGCTTTCTCACCTAACTACTGGGTGTATATTGTTCTTCGATTCTTCCAAGCGGCTGGCAACAAGGCTGTTTTACAAGTTGCATTCATCATAGGTATAATAATCTGTTTTAATCAGTCATTGTTTGTGTTATAAATGCTTTCTTAATTTGATGCGCATTTAGCACAATATCTTAACAAGAATTCATGAGACAGACTAACCTCAATTTACTGCTTTAATCTACGCCTCTCTATACCCACACCCACCCACACCCACACACTCTCTCTCTCTCTCTAGCTTGTCCTCTTACGTCACTTTCCCTACTCTTACTCTCTTTCTCTCGTTCTCTCGTTCTCTCGTTCTCTTTCGCTAATTCTGTATTCCCTATCTCTCCCACGCACTCTTTCTCCCACCCTCATTATCACCTCCTCTCACATTTGCTTAATTTGACATGTATTAATTCTTGTCCCTAGTGTTTGCTTTATACGGAGTCTTCCCAAGTTTACTTTAAAAATATTCATCTTATGATAATATCCTTTTGATCATTATTACTCGTCTCTGTAAATAATCAGTAGTCTTAGTTGACTCAGTTGTGCTGTTTGCTTTGAAAACTAAAATCGTTAGAAGTGGAAGTCAGTCAAAAGTAGCGTAACCTCATCGATTCACTTCGGCATATTTAGTTCTACGTATAGTGAGAATTATATTCAAAAACAAAAGCCCCTCCCATAAACATTGGTAGTTGCCTACAATGCATTTAATGTAAGGCTACTAAGTATACAATTAAAGGTGCGTTGGAGAATGTATGGTGAAAAAAAAATGTTTTACGTCTTTCTTAATTCTTTTGAATATAAATTATTAAAGGAGGTGTAGCATGGCAAATACTGGTTAACGCCATCTACGACTTCTTTTGGACAACTGCACGTGAACGAATGGACTTGATTAACGGTCAGCGCGCGCTAGCGTTTGCAAAACCGACCGAAGCACGCTTCGGTTTCGCGTATGTTGCACGCACGTGGACTGCATACGGTCGCGTCGTCCGTAGTCGTATACCCGATTGGCCCCGAGTCAGGCCACGTGAAAGACACGTAGTCTCGTCATGCTACACCCCCTAATGCCATTATTGTACGATTATGTATTTTGTAAATGAATATTCTTCTCTATTTATATGTATCCTCAATAGTTGTAAACATATACATCTCAGCTTTTTAGCTGCAGCATATGCATCATATATGTTTTTCAAAATAAACCTTGAATTGATTTTTTACAGTTGTTGAGTTTGTTGGACCAAAATGGCGGACGGTGGCCGGTATTACCTTCCAGATTTTCTTCGCCTTGGCCTATATGCTTCTTGCTATCATCGCATACTTTGTCCGGTATTGGAGGACTCTGCAACTCATCATCTCTGCTCCACTGTTTCTTTTCTTCTTACTTATGCCGTACGTCTTTTTCAATTATTCTTGCAATCGTACTTTTGTAGGTGGCAGCACCAATAGGGCATTTCCTTTCTAGCTGCCTCATCATTCACATAAATACCCACTTTTCTCTATGTTGTTGTCCAGATCATCTAATCTTACACAATGTTTTTTTTATTTTGACTATATATCTTGTGGTTTTGTATGTTATTGTATTTAAATGTTTTTTATGATGAATGGAATAAATTTGATTATCTTTTCTTATCTATCTTATCTTATCTATTTTATCTTATCTATCTTATCTATCTATCTTTGCTGTCATAATTATTAGTAAAAACTAAGTAAAAACTCAGTAAAACTAAAATATGCCCCCCTTGATTATGACACCGTAGTTGAAGTTCTAGTAGATGTGATGAGCATTTTTGTTGTATTATTGGTGCTTTCCAAAGAATCTTCGGAACTGAATCAAGGTTGGGATTTGCCTTGAAAAACTTGAGTGAAAGTGAATTGAATCTGTTCTATTTTTATTTTATTAGCTTCATACCAGAATCAGCACGTTGGCTTCTGTCTCATGGTGATAGAAAGGAAGCCGAGAAGATAATTAACAAAGTCGCCAAAGTCAATAGAAGAAAATTACCTGATCCGCTCTTCACAGAAGAAGAAATAAAAGAACAGGTACATTTGGATCACGCTCAGAGAATTTCTCTAATCTTTTTTAAAATCCTGATTGAAGTAAAGATTGTTTTTTAGTCGTAGGTCTCGTTGTGTATCGGCTCCGTTCTATCAAATGCCTGTCGCAAAGTAACAGTATTTACTTTCAAAAATGCATGCAAACAGATGAAAACAAATAATTGTCGGAGCAAATCTCTGCAAGAATTCGTTCTATTATTGATAACACTTGTTATATTCCCCGCATCTCAAGATGTGTATAATATCTTCTAAAGTGTTGTATCTTATTCGTATTCGTTTCAAGGAAGCCGCTAGTTTAGCGCCCAAAGCAGGCATCGTCGATCTTTTCCGAACGCCTGAGCTCCGTTGGAGAACCATCAACTTAATTTACAACTGGTGAGCTATTCTGATAAAGATCATTAGGGATCTCCTGAATAAAACATTGCCATCATTCGAAGCTTATTCGGTTTTTATTCTGACTGGAAGAGTTTAATGAACTAAAATTCCCGTTGTTAATATATTTATCGTTATTTAGAAGCTTAAAACAAATCCTATCTAGTGCAAATTCCAATTCTTCGAAGTACGTGTGTGCAATGGGCCTAGGGACCCATTCTGTGTTTAACCATTCCTTGGTTGAACTGTGATATATACAAGCCACTCTTTTGCAAAAGGAATTGATCTCTAAAATATACATTTATAGTAATTAACAGCTGTATCGCAAAGCCTTTACTTTCTTCAAAATCATACCTCTTTTTTCTTCTAAGGATGGTTAATAATATGGTGTACTCTGGATTGACGTATAGTACTGGTGACCTCGGGGTCAATGTCTACCTGAACTTCTTCCTGTCTGGAGCAGTTGAGATCGTAGGTTACGTCTCAGCCATGTTCGCCATCGAGTTCTTTGGTCGTCGCCCTAGTATTGCTACTTTCCTTTTCATTGGTGGATCTGCATGTCTTATCAACATTGGTCTACGTACGTAGTCATTCACTGAATATTTTCTTTCTAATAATTTTTTAAAACCAATTTTGTTCCGTGTAGCACTCAGAATAGGGAGTTTCTTTCAAGAACAAAGGCCTATTCATGGTGACCCAAAGGTGTCGCTAAAGGTCATTACAGGCGCGCAGGTTATGAAAGAACAATTCTTTTTATTCAATTAGCATTCAATTGTTTTGTTTTATGGAGGGGTGTCGGGGGCTTGCATTATCTTCTTGCATTAACTTCCTACATGTATATCGCTTTGATTTTATTATACATATATTACTTTTAGCCCCAGTCCCCCGCTAAAACCACTATTGGCAAATGTAAATGATTGATACCCCTTCCCTGCATTTATTCCGTGACCAAAGTCCTTCAATTATTAGTTTTTTCTTCTGTAAAACTTCATAAATTGAATTGATTAATGTTCATAAGATACATAAAATGAGTACAATACATTTTTTTTTAGAACTTTACGAAAAGTACAGATTCATATGGAGCGTTCCGTCTATAATTTAAAGGGTAGGTAGTATGGAAAAAAAACTGGTGACGACATTTACGTCTTCTTTTGGACAACAGTACTGCACGTAAACGAATGGACTTGATGAACTGGGTCAACGAGCGCTAGCGATTGCGAAACAGACCGAAAATCTCCTCACGCTTCGGGTGAGCGTATGTTTCACGCGGTTCTAGACACCTACCCCCTGGACATCCACCCCCGGATCACCACCCCCATTCAACTAGCCCCTAGGACAACTAGCCCCTAGGACAACTGACCCCTAGGGCAATTATCCGCGTCGTCCGTAGTCGTATTATACCCGATTTTCCCCGAGTGAGCCTTGGGGAAGATGCATAGTCTCGTAATGCTACAGCCCCTTTAACTCTAAATATACTAGTTCATCTCTTTTATTATAATCAGCCATTGGTACATGGAACACAGTGGTCGCCCTGACAGGGAAATCAGCAATATCGGCTTCCTATGCCATAGTCTACATATACTCCGCAGAGTGTTTTCCAACGCCTGTCAGGTAGGTCAAGTGACATAATTTATCCGAGGTTGCACGGGAGGGGAAGGAGGGGGGGGGGGGGTACGTGAAACGCCCACATCAAATGCGATCATGGGGAGAGATAGGGAGGGAAAAGAAGGGAAGAGGAGAGCAGAGCAGCTGAGAGAAAGAGAGAGAGAGAGGGAGAGAAGACAAACAAAAACAAACAAACTAAACAATAGAGGGATATGAAATGTGAAAAGGAGATACTACCAATTCGTATGTCATCCATCAAATAAGATTAGCGCCCCCCCCCCCCCCCTCCACATCGACACGTAATGTTGTCGGTGTCCCCTAAGTTGGCAATGCCCCCCCCCCCCCCCACCCCCTTAAAATATCTTGACCCACGTTACGCCACTTAGTAAATCTGTTCAGGTGAAGAAACAAACTTATGAAAAAAGTGTGCCATAAAAATGTAGCCTTTAAAAAATAAATGAGTTTACGAGCTGGCTGACTGTTATTGAATTATCATGTGTTGTCTCAAATTGAACAAGAACAACACGCTTCTGCGAAATCACACAACTTTATTCTTTTGTAACGTGAATTATGGCCTTCAGTTTGGAAATAACATGTTGAAACCCGTTTGTGACTAAGGCAAAAGCTTGTTTAGAAATAAGTTTAGTATTTTCTAGTAGAGTTTTTGCTCTAGCTTTGTCATTTGCTATTCTACGCACCTATATATCTATCTATCTATCTTCCTTTCCCCTCTCTCCCCCTATATTCCTCTATATCTCTCTCTTCTACTTTTACATGTATTTTGTATAAGTTCTCTTTTTATTTTTGTCTCTGTATGTTAAGTCAGTAGTAATAATCCAGTTCATTAAACCTACACGCGACAAGCCTAGCTTTTAAGTAGAACCACTTTCAATTCCGTATTTAGTGGTAAACATAAATACTTTCGTGTCATTAATTTTTAAGATACAGGATTATTTACCTCCATATTACTTAAAGAAAATAATGTTAATGTTTATTAAAAGGTAAATTATGCTTTGTTAACTTTGCATGGAATATGAATGAAAGCAACCAATCAATCTGTTTGACTTGTATTGAACCACAGGAGTATCGGTGTCGGGACCTGTTCCATGATGGCTCGTGTGGGGGCCATCATCTCACCCATGATTCTCATCCTGGGGGAATACTATTACCCCGCCCCTCTCATCATCTTTGGCACCACCACCATCTTGGCTGGTTTCCTCTCCTTCCTCCTCCCCGAGACGCGCGGCAAAAAACTTCCCGAAACCGTCGAGGAAGGGGAGATTTTCGGAACGTAAGTATGATCATGATGACAATGTAATGACAATTATATCATTTACCCAGGGAAGCCGCTTTACTATTAATAGTCCTACCGTTCTTGAAAATGGCTCTTCAATTTCCTTATTAGCCCCAGCATTAATTGCTAGATACCCGTTTAAGATACCTGGGTCGAGAGGAACCGACATTAGCAAAATGCAGGTAAAACATCTTCCCGTGGTGTTAGAAAGATCGATCCTTGGACCTTTCGTATGGAAGTCAAGTGCCTTCACCAATATACCTCTGTTCGCCCACTATGCTACAGTGTCCCCTCATCAAAAGTGTTATGTCGAAGCTCTATTACTATCTTAATGTTCGATATCGTCGTGAAAATGTTGATTAATTTGCCTTCATATTTGAGAAAATATGTCTTCATTTGCATCCATGTGGTGTTGTTCGAGGTGTTGGTGGTGCCCCAGTTGGTACCTTTGGTGTTGGGGATGATTCTGATAAACAAATACACTCAACCATCACATACTCTTCGTCTTTTACATGTTGCAATAGACATTTACATTATTTGAGTAAAACATGTTGAAAAATTGTCTCATCTTAGGTATTTTTATTTAGGAGGCCAGAAAAGTTATCTCTCATGTGCCGAACGGGATTGAAAATTAACAAGTGCGCAGGCACAGGACATGTTTTTTGTTGCAATATCATTATGGCTCTCCCTCGCTTCCTTGTACAAATAATATTGTTCTTGCTTTGAATTTTAATGACACTTTTTGGAACGCTTGCTCAGTAGTATATGGAGAATGCTACAAGAGTAAACATTGGAGGATTATAGGAGAAAATTCTTGTTCGATTTCAAGTCAGATCTTAGTCAGTAGAATTGCGATATTCTTACATTTTTAGGAAAGCATACGATGACAAGATATCAGATGACGAGGCCAGGGAGAAGGAAGGCGATGACGTCACTGAAATACCACTCGATGACATCAACGATGGAAAAGCACACACGAACGAAGCTTTTGAATCTGATAATCGTGTTTAGACGCCGACGTGTGATGCCCGTCGAACTACCAATAATTCTTACCTTATCCTGTTATCGAGTAAAGATTGGTTAAAACATCATGGAAAATCTGATGAACGGCTGTCTGTTTATCACCGCCCGAAAAATGACTGAAATTTTCGATCAGTTGGGAATCGCAGACAAAAAGCACTGTATGATGTCCGCGCTCGCTCAAGGAACATTTTAACACGTAAACCAATGGGTATCGCAGCGAGATTTTTTATTATTTTCCCGGTAACTGGAATTTTTAAATGGCATTGGCATTTTTCGATTCTTTACGGGAATGGCTAAAATCACGACTGAAATTTCGACCAATCAGATATCTGGATATCTTAAGTGAGTGAGGTATATATACCTCACTTAAGATTTTATAGTGAGGTATATATATACCTCACTTAAGAAATCTAGCCATCTGATTGGTCGAAATTGCAGTCGTGGTTTTAGCCATTCCCGTAAATAAACGAAAAATGCCTAACCCATGTAATAGTTCTAGAGTAAATCAGCAAAATTCCAGTTACCCGGAAAATAGTTCAGTCTTGCTGAAATATCCATTGGTTCACGTGTTAACAATTTCTTTGTGGAATGTGCATTGGTTTACGTGTTAAAGTTTTTTGTGGAATGCGCAGCGCGGCTACCACGCAGTTTTTGGGCAATTAATTTGGTTGCTACATTTGCACACAGTGCAGACGACCGCCGATCTCGATTGTAGGCCTTGATCTACATGTAACGACGAAATGACGCCCCTTTGGAAAAACCTGCTCTTTCATATGACACCTCATTTTTTGAGTATCACCTTCAAGTTCAGGAACACAAGCAAGAAAGGTTTGCATCTCGTTTTAAAAATAATTTTGTTAATGCACGTAGATCTAGACTGCATATACAGTGTGAGTCCAACAAAGCGTTTACACCTAGAAAATTGCTAATTATTTTTAAAATCATCTATGAACAGTAAATTATTATACATCTTATGAAAGAATGTTTTCTCCCAAATCATTTAGTATCATTTTTGTGTGGTATGTGTTGGATGAACAGGAGGCATTGTCTGCGAGATCGACTTGTGCCAAAGTTGCTTAGACCCTGCTATGTGATGTTTGAATAAAACAATTGGAATTTGGGTTTTAATTCGGTCTTTGCAGGTCCAAATAACATCCCTATCAAAATTATCATGTCACACATATCAAATATCAACAAACACTTGTGCGCGTGCGCGTGTGTGCGTGTGTGTGTGTGTGTCTTTGCTTCTGCAAAAAGCATATGCAATGCATTTAATTTGATACATTCAATTCATTACCTCATCTCTCCGCTAATCCTAACATAATACATACTGTAGGCCAGGCGCGGATCCAGGATTTCTTAGGGTGGGGGGGGGGGGCAAATTCAAAATTATGCGAGCCAAATATTGGTACGTTATGGTGACATTGGCAGTGGCAAAAACGTTGGGGGGGGGTAGACAAAAAAAAATCCCCATCACTCTTATGTGCAGGCCCCGCTGAACGTTTCTCGGCGGGGGTCAATGGGTGGAGCCCCCAGAAGCTCAGGAGGTATAGGCATTTTAGTAAGATGGGCATATTTGTATACGTTATTTCTGACACTGGGGTCCAGAGGGCGGAGCCCCCAGAAGCTCAGGGATTATATACATTAAATTATCATCAGATGAGCATACTTTATACCTTATATATGACACTGGCAGGTCACGAATTGGCGTGGGGTCCGGGCGGCGGAACCTCTGGAAGCTCAGAGGTTTTATACATCAAATTATCGTCAGATGAGCATAATTTTATACCTTATTTGTGACACTGGCAGATCACGAATTGGCGTAGGGTCCAGGGGGCGGAGCCCCCCGAAATTCAGGGGTTTCATATATTCAATTAATACCGTCAGATGAGCATATTTCGATACCTTATTTGTGACACTGGCAGGACACAAATTGGTGTTGTGTCCAGGGGGCGGAGCCCCCGGAGGCTCAGGGGTGTTAGGCTATAAATTACGGTCAGATGAGCATAAATATACCTTTTTTTGTGACACTGACAGGTCACGAATTGGTGTGGGGTCCAGGGGGCGGAGCCTCCAGAAGGTCAAGGGTTTTAGGCATTCTATAACGGTCAGACAAGCATGCAGGGGCCCGCCTTAAGGCCCCTGGTTGGGTCAAGGGGGTGGAGCCCCGAAAATTTAGGGATTTTAGGCATTTAATTACGGTCAGATGAACATATTTTGATACCTTATTTGTGACACTGGCAGGACACTAAATGGCGTGAGGTCCAGGGGCCCCGAGACCCCAGAAGCTCAGGGGTTTTTAGCATTTAATCATGGTCAGTTGAGCAACAACAAAAAATTAAATAAATATTTGGGCCCGGAAAAGTTACGTCGTCAAATATTTCGTTCAGTGGCTTTGGTGGGGGGGGGGGGGGGCGAAGGGAAAATTTCTTTGTTCTTGCTTTCTTTAGCACCAACAAAAAAAATTCTTTCCCCTTTTTTTTCCCTTCTTTTTCCCTTCTTTTTTCCATTCTTTTTTTTTTTGCCAGGGGGGGGGGGGGAGGGTCCGGCCCCCCCGGATCCGCCACTGCTGTAGGCATCACTTAGGCGCAAACAATGCTTCCTGTTTATCCAAGCGTGATACCATACAAATATGATACCAAATGATTTGGGATATAAAAAAACTCAGATAGCGTAAACAAACTTGATTACCATGATTGGTCGCACATGTATTCTATGACCCTTTTCGGTATATAAAAGTAATAATGACTGCTTTGCCTCGGGCAATAGCTCAATTGTAACCTCCCCTTGAGCGTATAAAAACAATAATGTCTCTCAAAGCAGTCATTAGTACTATAATACTTTATTTCAGATCCTTAAAAAGTGTAAGAGGAGCTGCGTGTCATTTTGAAAACATAACGTGCAAAGTAACTTGCAGCGCTTAAGGATATTAATAATGTGCGCGTTGAGCCTAGAAATTCGAGAAATTCCCATGAAATGAATCATGACATTTTCTCTCCTCCCAATTTCCCGGGTAGGCCTTTACATGGTCAGGAGGTGTTTCATCAACTAAAATCAATTTCGATTTTAGCCCCTTAAAATTGATTTAACAAAAAAAAAAAAGAAAAAAAAAAAAAGATTTTTAGATCGATTTTAGGGCTTAGTGAATCACCCCCCCCCTGTTTTCCCCTTCCTTTTACTTTGTATGCCGCCCCTTTTTTATCTCTCTCTCTTTCTCTGTCCCTTCTCTCTCTCTCTCTTTCTCACCATACATGCCACTTTCAAATTTCCCTCTTGAAAAATCACTATTGATAAATAACAGATAATGTTGGAGGTTTGGGGTTATAGGGCTTGACAGTTTAATGATAATGCTTGTTTTTTTCAACACGGACTCACAAATAACCATATCATGAATTTATAAAAATATTATGAAAATATAATGATTTATACAACAATTGTATTCCATTGTCATCATATTTAACTTTTCACCTTAAATCGTGATTTAACTCATGGCCTGCCATGAGGTTGCATGCACGCTATCGTTATCCTGCTTTGTCCATGCGAGAGAGCTATCGCTTGAGTGCCATTTGCGTGCAATGCACCATTTGTAATAGCAGTTATTGTTCATGCTCATTGGACTGTGCTGTGTATTTTGCACTCGCAATTCATAGAACCGACGCGTTAATGAGATTATCTCCAAAACAACCTGACACGGGGGGATTTGGGGCTTGGCACAATGGGGATTAGCCCTGTGGCATGATAAGACTTAAAAATAATTAAACCCGGTGCTGTGAATGATGATAATGGTGATGATTTTGATGATATTTTTTTTTTTTTTTTTTTATTGTTTATAAACGTTTTAGCCCTCTATAAGCTATTTTATTGAGTCAAACAAATATTTGTACAATTCAATGAAATTAAGTCTTTCCTTAACTCAAACAAAACAGAATACTTTCACATTTCTCTCCTTGTTGTTAATTCATACAAACAAATGTTGAAGTGACTGCCATTCAGTAAAAAAAAATGTTATACATACCAGATATAGAATGAATATATCTCTCGTCTTTGAACAAATTTTTGATGCTTAATCATAGTCACCATTCAATTTAAAGCATTGTTTCTTTTGTCTTCAAAACCAAAAATTACATTTTTCTAAATTGAACTCTATATGTAATCGAGAACCTTCATTCATCCATTTCACCGTTTCATTCCAGATTGATTTACTGATTTCACAATTGTAAAAGAAATGTACAATATCTTCCAGCTCTTTGTTACAAAACGAACATTTATCATTACTCACTATTTTCATCTTATACAGTTGCTTGTTCAAATACAGAATCCTATTTACTATCTTATACTGAAAATATCTTTAACCGATATCTGGAGTAAAACGAAATATCATGCTATGATATTTCTGCATTCCTGGACATTCAGGGGTGTAATCTAAATGTCGTTCCCATTTCAGACATATTGAGTGCATACAATATGTTTGTCCCAGAACAGTTTTGTAAATATATTGACAACCTTTTATGTCATGTACTAATATGTTGATATGTGACGGCATTAGAGGATCTACTACATTTTTTTCACATTTTTCAATATCCATTTGATATCGACACTTTATAGCTTCAGTTACAGAATAATAAGACAAATAATATAGTTTCAAGCAGAATTTTTGTTCACATTGCTCACGAGTCAGAAGTTTTCCCTTATCATCAATCAAATCATTTATACATCTCATGCCTTTTTCATACCAAGATTTTAAAAATACAGATTTTTTGTCCAATTTTTATTGAGCTATTTCTCCACAATGGATAAGTTAACCAATCATCTCCCTTTATACGACTCAACAAAGACAGAGCGTGAAACACATGTCTCCAAAAAGGATTAGCAACTTCATGAGACAATGCCAAAAAATATTTATCACCAAACCCTACTACGAATAGTTTTGTTAAAAACGATTGCATTAAATGACTAACATCATTACATGTTCCTAAAACCATTCTTCGATACCATGTTAACTTTAGTAGCATGTTAAAAAACTCAATATCTGGCATTTTAAGTCCCCCTTCTTCATATGTGCCAACAACCTGTTTCCTACTAATTTTATCTGGCTTATTCTTCCATATTAAGTTAAAGAACTTAACTTTTATGGTTTTCATAAACTTAGCTGAAGGATCTGGGATTGCCATAAAAAGATGATTAAACTGTAGTAACAGTAATGATTTAGCAGCTGTAACTCTTCCAAGAACCGTAATGTTCCTTTTGATCCAAGAAATCATCTGGCGTTTTTCTTTGTCAAATTTTCTATCATAGTTATAACCTGGTATTTTGTCAATAACAACCTGAAAGTCAGCACCAAGATAAAGAAAAAAAAAATCATTATGTACAAAATTCACTTGTCTTCCTTCTCATTCTATATCTTCATTACATTTTGAGGCCCCAATTCAAATTGCGATGATAATGGTGATGATTTTGATATTAATGATGATGAAAATGCAAATGCAAATGAAAATATGTTGATTTAAATTATGTCTGACACAGAAAACTTATACAAGTATACGGGAGTTATAAAAATTGGACACGAGACGTCATTCGATTTCTTTATTATCTGTGCTAATCAAGCCTGGCGTACGTCAAGGCAATTAGCACATGCATCAGTGATTGAAACGTAATACGTGTACGGATTAAACGCAACGTGTGCATCCTTTAAAATTGGCCCTTTTCAAAAGTATTGTTCTCATCATCATTATCATTATTATTATTATTATCATCATCATTATGTCATTTCATTCTCAAATTAGGGCGTCAAAGACTATTCGCCTGTCTCTGACATAGCCGGCCTACGTCAACAAAAATGATCCCCCATGTATAACGGGCATCACACGTCGGCGTCTAAACACGATTATCAGATTCAAAAGCTTCGTTCGTGTGTGCTTTTCCATCGTTAATGTCATCGAGTGGTATTTCAGTGACGTCATCGAGTGGTATTTCAGTGATGTCATCTCTTTCCTTCTTCTTGGCCTCGTCAGCTGCTATCTTGTCATCGTATACTTTCCTAAAAATGAAAAGAGGTCGGAATTATGACTAAGATTTGCTTTGAAATCGAACAAGAATTTTCTCCTATAATCCTCCAATGTTTACTCTTGTAACATTTTTCATAATTATTCTACTGAGCAAGCGTTCCAAAAAATGTCATTTGAATTTAAAGCAAGAACAATATTATTTGTACAAGGAAGCGAGGGAGGGTCATAATGACATTGCAAAACAAACATGTTCTATCATCTCATGCATGTGCGCTTGCTAAATTTCCACACCGTTCGGAACACGAAATAATTTCCGTATAGACTCCTAAATGAAAATAATTAAAAGGATTCAATTTTTCAACATGTTTTACTCATGTAGGCTACTGTGAATACTATTGCTACATGTAAAAGACGTAGAGTATATGATCGCTGCGTATATTTGTTAATCAGAATCATCCCAAACACCACCGGCAACACAAATAGCCCCAACAACACCACTAGGAAGCAAACGAAGATATCTTTCCTCAAATACTAAGGCAATTGATAAACAGTTTCACGACACTGTCGAAAGAGTTAGATACTAATATAGCTTTCACATAATTTTTTGACAGGGGGACACTGTAGCATAGTGGGGGAAACAGAGGTATATTAGTGAAGGCCCTTGACTCCTATACGAAAGGTCCTAGGTTCGATCCCGTCTAACACCACTGGAAGATGTCTGTTCCTCTCGACCCAGGTATATAGTAAACGGGTATCTCGCAATTAATGATGGTGTGGAAAGGATTGCAGAGCCATCTTCAAGAACAGTAGGACTTTTAATAGGAATGAGGCTTCCCTGGGTAAATGAGATCATTATCATTACATTATTAACATGATCATACTTACGTTCCGAAAATCTCCCCTTCCTCGACGGTTTCGGGAAGTTTTTTGCCGCGCGTCTCGGGGAGGAGGAAGGAGAGGAAACCAGCCAAGATGGTGGTGGTGCCAAAGATGATGAGAGGGGCGGGGTAATAGTAGTCCCCCAGGATGAGAATCAAGGGTGAGATGATGGCCCCCACGCGTGCCATCATGGAACAGGTCCCGACACCGATGCTCCTGTGATTCCATAGAAGTCAAACAGATTGATCGGTTGCTTTTTATTCATATTCCATCCAAAATTAACAAAGCATAATACATTTTACAAAACATTAACAAAATTCTTTAAATAATCTATTCCCTCTATTCTTTTTTTTGTTTGTTTGATTTTGTTTTGTGTTCTCTCTCTCTCTCTCTCTTTCTCTTTCTCTCTCTCTCTCTCTCTTCTTTCCTCTGATCTACTCTTCTCTTCATTTCCCTCCATATCTCCCCCTTTCGCATTCGATGGAGGCGGTTCACGTACCCCCCCCCCCCCCCGCCCCGTGCAACCTTAGTTAAGGGTTACTTGATATACCTACCTGACAGGCGTTGGGAAACACTCTGCTGAGTAAACGTAGACTATGGCATAGGAAGCCGATATTGATGACTTCCCTGTCAGGGCAACCACTGTGTTCCAGGTACCAATGGCTGATAAAATCAAAAAAGACAACCTAGCATTATTAGAGTGAAATTATATACAGAATGCTCCATATGAATCTATGTTTGTCGTGATATTCCAGACCCGTTAGATGATTATTTCGTTGGAGAAAAAAAAATGTACTGCTCACATTTTTCAGTTGTACATAAATCAAAACAATTTATTAAGTTTTATAGGAGAAAAAATTAAACGATTTTGGTCGCGGAATTATTGCATTCACGTTTTTCCAGTAGCGGTGTTAGTAGGGGCCTGGGGCTACAAAAATACCTTTAGAATAAATCAAAGCGAGATACATGTAGAAAAATAATGCAAGAACCCAAAGGCCCTTAAAGGTACTATGTCCCTTTTGCAGCCAACCTCAAATGCTGTAAAACTTTGCAGGAATTATGAATATATCATGTATGTCCTACCTGTGAAATTTAAATGTTAGCAGTGCCCTCATATTCAAATTATGCAAGGAAACCCGTTTACTTGCTAGACTTCACTGTCAGACACTATTGAGTGACTGACTGGCTTTTTTTCTTCTTTGGTAATAACCCACATGAAAAGAGTTGTAAAGGGTACATGAGCATTTGTCTACACCAATAACCCACTTCTTGTGATGGCCAAGATTAAACTGATTGAATCTTTGCGCAGCATAAAACGTATGACCATTCGGTACAATTGTCTGAAAATCAAGACTATTACTTTTGGGCTTTATAGCCCTAAAGTCGATTTGACAACTAATAGTCGTTATTTTCCCACTTGAAGACATTTTCAAGCCCCACCTTTTTTTAGGGAAGTTCTAAATTAGTATTATCTTTCAAATGCAGTTGGAATTTAACTTTTGCATTTGTTTGGCCTGCAAATGGGACATAATACCTTTAAAGCACAAAAGCCCCCGACATCCCCCCCCCTTCCAGAAAACAAAAGAATTAAATAATAATTGAATAAAAATAATTATTCTTCTATAGAACCGGTGCGCCTGTAATTCCCTTTAGCGAAACCTTTGGGTCACCATGTTTTGGCCATTGTTCGTGAAAGAAACCCCCTATTCTGAGTGCTACACATAACTAAGTTGGTTTAAAAAAAATAAGATACATAAACTAAAAATAAGTGAATGACTACGTACGTAGACCAATGTTGATGAGACATGCAGATCCACCAATAAAAAGGAAAGTAGCAATACTAGGGCGACGACCAAAGAATTCGATGGCGAATATGGCACAGAGGTAACCGACGATCTCGACTGCTCCAGACAGGAAGAAGTTCAGGTAGACATTGACCCCGAGGTCACCAGTACTATACGTCAATCCATAGTACACCATATTATTAACCATCCTTTGAAGAAAATAGAAGTAAGATTTTAATGAAAGTAAAGGCTTTGTGATACAGCTGTGAATTACTATAAATGCTATTATCATATATGTTCAATTCCTTTTGCAAAAGAGTATAGCTTGTATATAGCGCAGTTCAACCTAGGAACTCCTTGGTTCAACCCAGAATGGGTTCTTAAGCCCATCGCAAACACGTATTTCGAAAAATTAGCAATTGTATAGATAGGAAATCTTTTTTTTTTATTAAGTAATACCCTGAGTTAGCTTTTAAATAATGATAAATATATTAACAACGGGAATTTAGTTTATTAAACTCTCCCAGTCAGAATAAAAGCCGAATCAGCTTCGATTGATGGCAACGTTTAATGCAGGACGTCCCAAATGATCATCAGAATGGCTCACCAGTTATAAATGAAGTTGATGGTTCTCCAACGGAGTACGGGTGTTCGGAAGAGATCGAAGATGCCAGCTTTTGGCTCTAAACTAACGGCTTCCTTGACACGAATACGAATAAGATAGAACACTTTAGAATATATCATACACATCTTGAGATGCGGGGAATATGACAATCGTCATCAATAATTGAACGAATTCTTGCAAAGAATGATTTGCTTTGACATTTTACTTTCATCTGTTTTCATGCATATATTGTGATAGTAAATACTGTTGTCACATAACTGATACACACCAAGACCGGCGACTAAAAACAGTCTTTATTTAAATCAGGATTTAAAAAAAATAAAGAAGTTCTCTGAACATGATCCAAACGTACCTGTTCTTTTATTTCTTCTTCTGTGAAGAGCGGATCAGGTAGTTTTCTTTTATTGACCTTGGCGACTTTCTGAATAATCTTCTCGGCTTTCTTGCTATCACCATGAGACAGAAGCCAGCGAGCTGATTCTGGTACGAAGCTAATAAAATAAGAATAAAACAGAATCAATTCACTTTCACTCAAGTTTTTTTAAAGCAAATTAAAAGCCCCCCCCCCCCTGGCGTTCAAGTAGGGCGGGTGCGATTTTTCAAATTTTCGAGGGCCCCAAAAAAAATTAGTGCTCACTACCCCCCCCCCTCCCCCCCGCCCCCCCCCCCCCCCCCACCCCCTCCCCCTTGAACACCACGGGGGCCTATCTAAAAAAAAATAGGTAAAATTAACGTGTTTTTACACGTTTTTTTTCCCAGGGCGGAGCCCTCAGAAGCTTAGGGGTTTTATACATCAAATTACCGTCGGATGAGCATAATTTTATACCTTATTTGTGACACTGATAGGTCACGAATTGGCGTGGGGTCCAGGGTGCCAATCCCCCGGAAGCTCAGGGGTTTGGGGCAATAAATAACGGTCAGATGAGCATATTTTTATACCTTATTTGTGACACTGGAAGGACACAAATTGGCATTGGGTCCGGGGGGGGGGCGGAGCCCCCAGAAGCTCAGGAGTTTTATACATTAAATTATCGTCAGATGTGCATTTTTTATACCTTAATTGTGACGCTGGCATGTCACGAATTGGTGTGGGGTCCAGGGGCCGGAGCCCCGGAAGCTCAAAGGTTTTGTTCAATAAATAACGGTCAGAAAAGCATATTTGTATACCTTATTTGTGACACTGGCAGGACACCCAAATTCGTGGAAAGTCGATGTTTGTTATGATGACGGCGTTATTTTGTATGGTAGCCCTGAAGGAACATGGCGAATAGGCGAAATCGCGGATTATTCACGACGGAATTGGCGACGAAATTCACGATTTCGTCAATGTCGCCGAGAATAATTGGCGATTTCGTCTTTTGACGACGTCGTGAATTTTATCGACAATTATTCACGATAAAATTGACGATATCGTGAATTTCGTCGCCAATTTCGTTGTGAATAATTCGCGATTTCGTCTATTGACGACGTCGTGAATTTTATCGCCAGTTATTCACGATGAAATTGACGATATCGTGAATTTCGTCGCCAACTTCGTCTGGAATAATTCGCGATTTCGTCTTTTCGCGATGTCCTATCAGGGCCACCATAATTTTGATTACAGCAAAAATAGAATAACTAAAACAGACGTACGGCATGAGCAGGAAGAAAAGGAACAGTGGAGCAGAGATGATAAGCTGCAGAGTCCTCCAATACCGGACAAAGTATGCGATGATAGCAAGAAGCATGTAGGCGAAGGCGAAGAAAATCTGGATGGTAATACCGGCCACCGTCCGCCATTTTGGTCCTACAAACTCAACACCTGTAATAATGACATTTTAATAATTTATATTCAAAAGAAGAAAGACGTGAAATTTATTCCTTTTCACCATACATTCTCCAACGCACCTTACATATATAGTTTTTAAAACTTAGTAGCCTAATATACAATGCATGTACGCAACTACGAAATTGAATGTTAATGGAGGGGCTTTTCGTTTTGAATATACTTCTCACTATACGTAGAACTAAACAGCCAATACTATGCCGAAATGAAACGACCAGGTTACCGGTACGCTACTTTTAACTGACTTCCTGTTCTTACGATTTTATTTTCCCCAAAAAACATCACAACTATAAGTCAACCAAAACTATCAATTTTATAGAGACAAGTATCGGAGTAATACGATCAAAAGCATCTTATTACAAGATGAATACTTTCAAGGTAAACTTGGGAAGATTCCGTGGAAACCAAAAATAAGGACAGGAAGATGCATGCATTTAAGCTAAATGAAGAAGAGAGAACGAGAGAAAGAGAGTATGGTAGGGAGAGTGAGACGTAAGAGGACAAGCTAGAGAGAGAGAGAGAGTGTGTGTGCATGTGGGTCGGTGTGGATATAGAGAGGCGTAAATTAAATCAGTGGATTGAACCTAGTATCTGTCCCATTCATTTTTGTTACGATACTATTATGTTTACTTTATTTTTTATCATTTGTATTGTACATTTCTGTTTTTATGCACATTTTATGTAAACATTGCATTATTGGTCCCTGGACTACTGCATTGTACATTGTATATGTTGATATTAATAAACCGAAATTGAATTGAATGCTCAATGCGCATCAAAATCAGAAAGCATTTAGAACACAAACTTTGACTGATTAAAACAGATTATTATACCTATGATGAATGCAACTTGTAAAACAGCCTTGTTGCCAGCCGCTTGGAAGAATCGAAGGACAATATACACCCAGTAGTTAGGTGAGAAAGCGACGAGTACACCTACACCAGCCTGGACACCGAGGCAAATGAACAAAGTAGGATATCGCCCAATTCTGAGATGATCAAAGAAAATAAAAAGAGAAATGAGTATTAAATTGAATAAGTTAATAAATAGATAAACAGAGAGATGAATAAATATCTTTAAAATAAACAAATAACTAGGTAAATAAATGAATGAATACAAACAAAATTAATAAATAATAAACAATTTAAAGAAAGAAAGAAAATTTCTTTGGACTCACTTGTCTGCAAGGACCCCAAAGAAGATAGATCCAACCATATAACCAAAGTAAAACACAGATTGAGCGTAGTCGGGCAAGTTTTTCTTTTCACATACTAGATCCCACTGCAAAAAAACACATTTGTAATAAAAGTTTATTGGATAATAATTGGGCTCCATCTAACAGAGTTTGTCAGAGATCGTAGCAAACATGGCCAGAATTCTTTTTTGATTATGTTTTCTTATTGATCCTTTTTGTTTGTTCTGGAGACACAGCCGTTGTAGTCAATACACAGGAATCAAAATTTGATTTAATATTATACAAAATCTAAACGGTCTTAAGAACTCATTGCAACCTTTTCAACAGGGTGTTTCAAGCTAATATTAACTATTAGGATTTATTTATCATGAGTTTATTTATCATGCCACACAATATTGAATGCACTATAAAAATGAATGGCTATAAAAGTATTCAATTCTTAATGGAGGTGTTAAAGTGAGGAAGGCCATTCTGTTCTTCTGAGGTAAGCATGCAAGGCTGCTGCTTTCTAAGCCAAATTATATGCAGACAATAAGAAATTTTTTAAAAAGAAAACTGACATCTTGTATGATGGATGACTTCAGTTGACTCTTATCGTGTTCCCAACCATCTTGACACGGCAAAGTCTCGGCGCTACCATTCGTCGGCGAATTGTATGATGGGTCAAAATCCACGCCTTTGTGCGAAAGAAAAAAAAAAATCATCATTCATGTATAATTATCATTTATTTATTCATGTACTTATTCATTTATGTATTTTTTATTTATTTATTCATGATATTTATTTACTTATCTATTTATTAATTTTAATTATTTATTTACTTATTCATTCATTCACTTTTTCGTTCATTAAAGTAGTTCGAAGTCAAAGATTGACACCAGAAGATTGTGCAATTGCTTGTAAAGTAGTTAAACATTCCAATATTAATAAAGCGAATGAACAATTTTCATTCGCTTTTAAAGCCAATAAATAATAGGTAGTCTATATTGCAAGAGTTTCGAGCGTCATGCATGTGCTTGTATTGTGTATATGTATTCATGTGTTGTTGTATATAATAATTATGTGGCCGGCATTTATTTATGGAAAATAACTTTTATACTATAATTTTTTAATTTCTACTTTTACCTGTGATGTTATACATATAGCATTGATCGTAGACGAGATCCCCGTCGTCCCCGTAACGGACTGGGATACTACCGTTCTTCTTCGCCTCCTCACACTCCTCAACAGATAAATTCCACTCAGTGCAGTTCTCATTCTCCCAGTTTTCAGCCTGGTTTGAACAAAATAGTGATAATGTTCTTGGTTTATATATAGCTCTTAATACACTGACGATGTCTGTAAGCCATTTGTAGATGTATACATGTAATATTACTCCTTTCATTCAGGCTTGCCCACGTATAAATGTCTGCACATTCTCCGCTCTCGGGGAGCATTCTAGCATTCCTTTCTGTTCTATGACCTTTTTGGCCCTTTTTTTCCATCTCTCTCTTGGCTTAGAGGCGGTATTTCATATCAAGCGCTGTAGAAATCCAGATTATTAGTATTATTATTATCTGTAAGTTTCTCAATCTATCTATATCTTTCTAATCCATTTCTTTCTAATAAAAAACAATTTCCTTTTCTCCTTACCGTACACCAATGATCTGTAGTCCCAGCTATAAAAACTTGCGTCATGGAGTGAAATGCAGTGGTAGCTGCCATCAAACATACGGCCAGATAAACGCGTCTCTGATAGGGCCCGAACGAGCCCAGCTCACCAAGAATATCGTCGAAACGCATCCTGAATGATAATCACTATCAAACAAACGGATAAAAGATAAAATATACTTTCAAAGAGGTTCAACTTTGAATATATATATCCAACTAAATATATACCCTCTCCCCCTCCTCGAATAAAAAAAAAGGAAGAAATGGGGAAAGCAAGCGAACAAAAAGAAGATCGAAGAAAAACAAGGCTAATACACCCTTTCAATTTGCTACCCCTAAAATAAAATTAACACTCAGGCAACTGCCCCTTCCCCAGTTCCCTCACCCTTCTACAAGATAATGCTATATTCGCGTTGTCATGTTTCGTCCCCGCCCTAACTCTTACACCGCGGACTTCATCGACTATCAAACATTCTGCACCCCCCTCCCCTCCCCCTCTTGGTCTCATGGGCTGTTCTTCGCCTAGGATACTCCAAGTTACCGACGGACACATTGGAGGATTTAAAGGCCGTGCACCCCCCCCCCCCATTCATAGCTCAATAGTGATTAAATTATGACGTGCACCAGGGGCCCGTTTCATAAAACTTGTTATCTATAACAACTGCTAAATTTCTATGACAAATTTGCCCTCAGCCAATCAGAGGCCATGATTACAGTAGCTTATAACAGTAGCTTGTAACTTGTTATTGATATCAAGTTTTATGAAACAGGGCCCAGAACGTAACCTCGATACGTATTTTCGTGTCAACCGCCCCCACCCCCCCCCCCCCCCCTAGTTTTACAATCAAATGCTAGACCAAGAATGCACATGAAAATGTGCACACTTATTTTCATTTTTTGTTTTTGCTTGTGAGTAATTTTTTTGTTTTTCATCCTCCCTTTTCCAAAGTTCCTGGTTCCGCCCGATGTCAGAGCTCATGTACAAAGCAAGTACAAATTTAAAAAAAAAAAAAAAAACTGAAGATAATATGCCTACATATATTTCGACATTGTTTACTGATGACTACGTGATACTTATGGCTAACAACATACCCTAAAATGAACCCACGTTTTTTGTTGAATCCAGTGGTAGGTATAACATTACCATTATCATTTGTTTAGATATGAGAAAAGAGGTACATTGTTTAATTGCTATTTTGTTTGTTTGTTTGTAATTTTGAAAAAGCTAGAAATTTAGTGGGAAAGGGTCATAATTTTACGAAGTTCGCAAACACGATTGTGAATTCATACTTACAATGCTTTCATGAAAATAGGGTACTTTTTGTGGATATATGTAAAGGATAAACGAAAAATTGCTATTTATGTATATCCTATTTCATACCTGCGTTCAAGCAGAGAGAGAGGTCATATTTTGTGGAAACGTTTCTGAAAGTATGCAAAATACTAGTATAGGGGGACATTTTCGACCCCTCTGGCGATCATGTGATGTGCATTTGATACTGAATTGACACCATCGAGTCGTTGAACTGATAATTGTTATCTATAATGACTGGCTTACAGGATTCTCAAGAGCACTTTGAAGGATGCCGATCAGTGGCGGACCAAGGATTCTCTTGCAGCTATATAAGGAGGGGATATATCAAAGATAAATTTGAGTTCTGGTTAAAAAAAAAAAATGAATTGTTACAGAATCAAAAGAAACTTACACTGAATGTTCAAGATTACAAATAAATGTCAATTGCCAAACAATTTGGGTAGAAAATGTATACTGGCTGAGTAATTAGCATAGAAAGATAGGTAAATCTTGTTAAGCAGTCCCGACAACATTTGTGTAGTCCCAACAAATCTTTCTGTGTACAGTGCTTGTTACCAAGACAGCATGGGCCAAAGTTCTTATGATTTTCACTCCAGAACCTTGCAGCACACACCAATATTTACATGCTATTTGATCATTTTTGTCTGATTCAATCCCCATCTTTCTTTCACAATGCAATCGCATGACCAGACCTCCATTTTATCTTTAAGTCATAGATAAAGATTTCTGACAATCAAATAAGAAAACGAATATGATCTCATGGACAGCACCATCATGACCATTGCTGCATGAAATTAATGTATTGAATGATTACATAATTTTCATGAGCACCTATCCAATATTAATGTCTGTGTTTTTTTAATAATAAATTTAGTATAAATGACCTTTGCTCATTAGAAAGGTTTTATTGAACAAATTCCATCGTCGCAGTCTTACAATTTATTGAATTGCCATTAGAATACAATTGAAAAGTACATGTATTTACAAGTTAAAAGTACAATAGTCTTCGAACTATAACATATTATATAAAAATATCATATTAAAAACTCTATATCAAAATTCAATGAGTATGGAGAGAAAGAAGGGATGAATGAGGAATATGAGCAAGGAGCAAGAATCAACAAAAGGTGAGAGAAGAATGAAAGGAAAAGAAAGGAAGGGTAAGTAAGAGGAATATATCAAGAAAGTTGAGGTGAAAAACATGTGTAATGAGCCTTCTATTAATCAGCTTTAAAATGTACAGATCCTCATGGCGTGTATAAACCACCAATATATCAAGCGTATACAAATTATTAAATTAAACGTTTGACAGGAAACATCAGGTATTGTAGTATTGTAGTTATGAAACTCTCCATAGGTGGTCAAATTCAAACATAGTACAATTGTGAAATTAAGTATGATCAAAGATATCAGTCGTGCTAAACGTACAGTAAATTAAATTAAAAAGACTCGAGGCTAGTGAGTAGAAAGTCCCGAAAAAGGCGGAGGAGGACATAAGGTACATTGTAAAGATTAAAGCGTTCCAGTATGATTTTTTTTTTTAATTTGCATATTATTTATACTGTCCATTTCTTTTGAGATTCATTTCATTATAATAACTATTTAAATTTGAGTGTAATCAATAATCATAATTTAGTCTTTCATCAAATAACGATTCACTCGGAATGACGATTTATTAGCCTAACAAGAAAAGGCAAAGCACTGTTTCTGAACCTTTCTGTTCTGCATTTGAACTCTCTCAGTCTATTGCTACGTCAGAGACGTTGGTTTTGTGCTTCAGGCAACCAGTCTTTGAAGTTTCTTTGAAGCGATTCTGCAAATTTTAAGGATAGTTTGTCCCTTCTTTCGCTCAGTGTTGCAAGCTCGGTTTTCTGGAGGGCATTTCTGTAGCTCACATATTGGTCAGAGAGAATTAGAGCCCTTTTCTGGATCATCTCTATGTCATTGCTTTGCTGCACTGCACGGTGATACCAGAGTGCCGCAGAGGTACGCAATACTCCAATGTAGGTCGTATGTACGATGTATATACTGTCAACAAATCTTTCCTTGGAGCATTAAAGCGCTTCAGAGATCTAATCAAATAGAATTTCCTCGACGCATAATTCTTGATGATTTGCAGTTTACGAAATGGATTATTGGATTCAAAGGACATCGGATTAAATCTAGATAACGCAGAATTAGAATTATTTTCTTCTTTTGCATTGTCGCTTACTCGGACACTGATTCCACATGATCTGACCCACTACGGAGGGGTCAGGAACCCCGCCCCCTAAAAAAAAAAAATTGCTTTGAAAGAGAAAAAAGTTCATGCTGATTAGAAAACTGTCGCTCAATATAGGTACTGCCAAATGAAGAAAAATAAGCATAATTCACATATTTTAGTCATGTTAGGGGAGGGGGTCATGTTTTATTTGGGCATATTTTGTGTGAAGGTTATCCGATCAAGAATAAGGGGTTGTACCGAAGGTTATATTTGATAATTTAATGAAATTAGCAGATGTGTCGTTTTACTAACTAGTACATAATGGTCTTCTTATATGTGTAAGTACAGAGAAGATATTCGCCAAGGCAGAATTGTGTATTTAGGTAATTTCATTACATTTGAACCGATACGTCCAGCCATAAGTTAGTTCTTACAGTCTGCACTTGTGTTGAGTTCACACTATTTGTTGTTTAGGTGTAGATTTAGTCCCCACAGGGTGTGGAATCGATCATAAAGGGTGTACAATTCAAAAAACAGTTGAAACCAGTACATTCAACTGGTTTTTAATATGGAAATGTAAAACAACGCTAACTGGGACTAGTTGAAAAAACCAGTTGAAAAACCAATCGACATCTGAGACCAGTTTATATTTCCAGTTGATTTACCAATAGTTTTACCAGTTGATTTACCAGTTGAAATTTCTAGTAGATTTACCAGTTGAGACCAGTAATCAACTGATATTATGATACTCAATAATCCATATTGGCATGATCTGGCCAGGGGCGTCGCTAGACCTTTTTCAGTGGGGGGGGGGGGGTGTAGAGGCCAACGATTACCGACAAAAGTAGCCACCAATTACCGACAAAATTAAATTTCCAATATCTACAAAGTCAACCCTATAAACCTGGGGCCGAAGGCTAAATTGTTTTTCCTATGGACTATCTATAGTACTTGCATATGCGCTAAATGGTCATTTTCCTCGACGACATTAATATACGAATTATTTCTTAAATTTAGTCAGCATCATAGCTATACATTTTAATGCAGGCGCGGAGCTAGGATCTTATTTTTAGGGAGGGGCGGTAGTGAGCAAGAGAATCACTTAAAAGCGCGCTCATAAGGGGGTGTGGGTGATGAGCCTCCCGCGCGAAGCGCGGGAGCTTAGACGTTTCCTTAAATTATTAGGAAAAGAAGACGATTAATTGTACCGTTTTCGACTGGTAATCCTAGGATGAATGAAGTTTCCCCCCCCCCCTCCCGCGCGAAGCGCGAAAGCTTTGACGTTTCATTAAATTATTATAAAAAAAAGAAGACGATTTGCTGTACCATTCTCGACTGTTTATCCTTTTCTGAATTCAGTATTCCCCCCGCGCAAAGCGCGGAAGTTTTGACGTTTTATTAAATTATGAGAAAAAGCAGACGATTCGGTGTACTGTTCTCGACTCTTAATTCTAATCTGAATGAAGCTTCCCCCTCCCACGCGAAGCGCGGAAGTTTTGGTTTTATTAAATTATTAGAGAAAGAAGACGATTCGTCGTATCGTTTTCGACTCTTAATAAGCCCTATTCATCTGAATTCAGTTTACCCCTCTCTCGCGCGAAGCGCGAAAGCTTTGATGTTTCCTCAAATTATTAGAGAAAGAATACGATTCGTTGTACCGTTTTCGACTCTAAATGAGCCCTATTAATTTTGTCTGAATTCAGTTTCCCCCTCTCTTTGACGTTTCCTTAAATTATTAGAGAAAGAAGACGATTCGTCGTACCGTTCTCGACTCGTCTAAATGAAGTTTTCCCCTTCCGCGCGAAGCGCGAAATTTTTGGCGTTTCATCACGATATAGAGAAAGGAAGACGATTCCTTATACCGTTTTCGAATCTTATTATTATTAAGCCCTATTCATCTGAATTCAGTTTCCCCCTCTCGCGCTTTGACGTTTCCTCAAATTATTAGAGAAAGAACACGATTCGTTGTAACGTTTTCGACTTTTAGTAAGCCCTATTTGTCTGAATTCAGTTTCCCACTTTCGCGCGAAGCGCGGAAGCTTTGACGTTTCCTTAAATTATTAGAGAAAAAAGACGATTCGTTGTACCGTTCTCGATTCGTCTAAATGAAGTTTCATCACAATATAAAGAAAGGAAAATGACTCGTCGTACCATTGTTGACTCTTAAACCTTGTTTGAATTTAGTTTCCCCGAAAATTTTAAACCTTTGATTTCTTTAGCTGATAGTATAGGAAAGTGAAACTTCGAGAAAATACAAGTATTGTAGTTGTAGTCACTCTCGAAGTCGTCACAGCGGATAAGAAGTCGCAGTTCGTAGGGAAAAAAACTTGTCGGCTGACCGACAATATACATCTCACCGACTTCAAACTTATGCATTGATGAGGATCGAGCAAGAATACCGACACAGCTGACCCGACACAGCAACATATTTACCCGTGTCTTTCTTGCTCCCTCGACGAGACGACTCCACCCAACAACCCCCTTTTCTCTTTTACTCCCACTCCTCCTTTCTCAGACTCTTACCTCCCCTCTCTCTCCTCTCTTTCATCCCCCGTTTCTTTTGTTTCCCTTTCACTCTTTTTTCTTCTTTTTTTCCTTTTCTTTCTTTTCCTTTTCTTTCTTTTCTTTCTTTTCCTTTCTTTCCTCTCCCCCTCTTTTTCTTTTTTCTCTTTCTTTCTTCTCTTTTCTTTCCTTTTTTTCCTTTCTTTCCTTTCTTTTCCTTTCTTTCTTTTCTTTTCCTTTTCTTTTTTCTTTTCTTTCCCTTCCCCTCTCTTTTTTTCCCTCTCTTTTTTTCCCTCCCCCTTTTCTCTTTTTCCCGACGGCAGCGCAATTTTACCGACAATATCCTGACAGGTGGGGGGGGTGTCGCACCCCCACACCCCCCCCCCCCCCCTTGGCGACGCCCCTGGATCTGGCCACGAACGAGACCATAATTAAATAACTCTTGCAATTATGCCATCACAAAGATCATTTGAAGTGGATTACAGATAAGTATTGTTTGAAATAAATCTGCAGAGTTCGTACAAAATGATACATATTGTTTCCTGGTTAGTAATTACATATATCAATATATTTATTTTTACGTCTTAGATTAGATGAAAAAGATGGTCAGAAATATATAATATATTTGTCAATGCTTGAATAAGAAAATATAAATCACAAAGTAGATGTGCATTGTCACATTTGCTTGACAGATCATGATAATTACATTTTCTGTGAAAACATGCAAATTAATCATGAATATGCATGAACATACATTCAACTGGTTTTTCAACTGGTAAATCAACTGATATTCTATTCTAATCAACTGGTAATCATCTATTGGTTTTCAACTGGTAAATCAACTGGTAATCATCTACTGGTAAATCAACTGGTAAATCAACTGGTAATATGCCCAGGTCGAAATTACAGTTGATACCAGTTGAAACGAGTAAGGATTTCCAACTGGTATCTACTGGTTTGAACTGGTTTTAACTGGTCTCAACTGGTTCCAACATGTACCAGCTTATACCAGTTGATAAAATTTGGAAACCAGTAGAAATACCAGTTGACAGTACGGTAGTAGGCCTACAACTTTCCCCAGTAAATGCCACAAGAAAGTTGAATTCCTCCGGTTAAATTTAAGATGGTGTAGGTAGCTTAAGGGTTTGTTAAAACTTCGATGAAAGCTTGGTAAAGCTTTCATTTTGTATTTTCATATCCCACTTTATTTTTCCCGTATTCAAATTGTCCAAACGGGGGTATTTTCATATCACACTTTATTTTTCCCGTATTCAAATTGTCCAAACGGGGGTTATTTCGGACTGTAACGAGAGGGCATGATTTGATAAACCAAAGATGAAGATCAAGGCATCTTGATGCGTCATCTTACTTGAAAACTGAAAAATAGTGTCTTAATTACGATCAAAATACTTTAGTGAAAAGAGGAAGGAGAAGAAGAAGAAGAAGAAGAAGAAGAAGAAGAAGAAGAAGAAGAAGTGGGAAAAGGAGGAGAAGGAGGATGAGGGAAGGAAGGAGAATAGGAAGAAAAGAAGAAGAGGCCGAAAAGAAGAATATTCCATATTGATGATCAACATTCTTATTTGTTATTCTTTACTCGATCGTCTTGATGTGGTTAGATGATCGTCCGCCTAATAATGCTATGCCCCCCCCCCAAAAAAAAAGGATTCGACTGATGAAATTGAAACAATATAACAAAGTAATTCTGAAGTTACAGAAGCAGAAGACACACATGATTTACATATGTCGCATACAGTATGAAAAACGTAATAAGTGTACGGTTTCTGAAAAATTAATATCTGACAAAATTGCAAGAAACACAATATTATTATCTTAAAATTTGAAATTTAAATGTTGAAAATAATGAAAGATTGTCACTGAGAAAATAATAAATCAAATACAAAGCATTTAATTATTTTCATAGATTTGAAAAAGTATAAATGATCAATTACGTATTTTCGAATGCAAACTTTTACTAGCAAACTTCAAATTTTGTCTAAAACTACAAGCTAGATGCAATATTGAAATTGAGAAATATAGAGATTTTTTTTTGTTTAATGTGAGAAGAAAAAAAACTTACCTACTTTTACAGGTTTCAGCAGCTCAAAATTTAGTATGTCGGTAAATGCACAACGGACTAGTCTGACAGGATACGCTCAAATCATGGCAATTATTATAGAAGGGATTATCGGCATAAAGATTCAAAGTTCACCTGATAAGAAAATGTCCATAATTATAACAGAACATTGTCCTGTTGATTAACTTCCGTTCGCTCAACTCCACAAGGCGGGATCCAGGGGTAGGTATAAATGGGCGGACTGGGGCCGCGACCCCCCCCCCCCCCCTCCCTCCCAAACCATTGAAGAAGAACAAATGTTGGTGCCAAAGGGATACTGGCGCCGGGATTTTAGCCTACAAATCTCAAAAGTTTCATTAAATAAAACAAATTTTCAACTTTATGGACGGTAGAGGCATATTTGGCAAATCATTATAGAGGAGGCACTTGAGCGCCCCTTGCCCTCTGCCTGGAAAATCTTCCTCTGTATGTACATTGTGTTGGGGAAATATCCCCTTTCCCTCTCCTCTCGAGAGAGAGAACCGGCGAGAGTTGCAACTTTATATTCAAATTTTATATTGGGGAAAACATTATTTCTGGGAAGAAAGGCGTACAACATTGTATTGAATTTTTGATAAAAGTTGCTGAAGATGCTGATAAAACGGTGATCAAAAATTTCCGGCTCTAAAATAGCTATAGTGCTACCGATTATGTTAATGTTGCTCATCACAACGTTCTAGCAGGGCTTGTATATCCCTGGTTCTAGGAATCCCCTCTTCTTTACATTATTCAATCTTGCCATAGTGACATCGGAGCCACACCGAGGCTTGAAACCATGACCATCGCAATATGATCGCATCTCCAGCAACAAAAGTGTTTAATCCACTAGCTCGGCGGCACCAACCCTCTTATTCTTCTGACTACCCCGGCCTTCCCCCCCCCCCCCCCCCCCCCCCCCCCCATTTGTCATTGTGAATCCCTCCTTCTAATTCTGACCTTCACAACTTCACAACTTCGTCGATAACTATCCAATTGTTTGTTTGTTTGGGTTTTTTTTTTAGACAACTAAAGATCATCTCCCTCCGCATATAGTAGTACAGCAAGCGAGGAAGATAATTAAAATGAAATTTGTACTCCATCATATTACGGGACTACTTTTTTTTTAAATACTTTTTTTTTACCAACACCATAAATTTAACAAGCGATCATAACAAGCAATCATCATTCACCGACCAAGCGAACCTTCACCAGAGCTGAGTCGGTCAATTTCTGGTACATTGCACTGAATTTTATCAACATGGATGTCAGAACAGTGCTGCTTGATTTTCGGGTGGAATCAGAGATACTTGATAATTTGTGTGAGTAAAAAACTTGGATCATATGATCATTTTACAGACGTCGGTTACAGCTCGGCGCTCAGCGCAGTTAGCACTGGACCATGCATTGATGCACGTGCTAACATGCTGGTAGTACGAGTAATGCTATGTGCTACACACACTTGACTCGCAACAAGGCAAGCCACGCCCCGTGCCTGGAGCGGCTAGCGGCGACGCGGGCCGGCGAGCTGTCGGAGTAGAAAGCAGCTAGCAGCAGAGTGAGAGATGTCAAACAATTTCTGATGTATATTATTTATCATGTCACTAAGTGGTATATGAATAATGACATTCATGTAGTCCAATGAGATGACAGTTACGTAATTATGACTTTCATAAAGTTCTGTTGATTGTCATTTAGAGTAAAGGAGCCGGTAATCGGCCAGCTCCAGTTTTCGGCCAATTGGTTGGATGCAAGGTAAAATCACTCTAAAATACATCGCATAATAGCATAACACATATCCCACACATACCATACCAGTGTCACTGAAGAACCACATTTGCAATGGAAAATATATCCTAAAATATCACATTTTAGCGATGTAATCGCCGGTCCCGCTACCCAAATCTGAAAAATCGAGTATCTTACGCGTGTCTGTAAGAAATATGGGTACCATAAAATGAGCTTTATTTCAAGTATTTTTCAGATTTAGAGCCCGATTTTGTGCTAGTCGCAAGCTCAAAAGTATCTCATCGCATGTATTAAATCAATGCAGCCGCACACCGCGACGCACACACGATATCTCTGTCTAATTCAGATTCCAACTTCCGATCACCGCTGTGCCTGTCTTCGGCCAGGCGAGCACCAGGGAGCTCCGGCGTGGGATACCTGCTCCGCCCGCTTGTGCTGTACATCAGCGCGGAAACGCACGGCGCGCTCGAGCGCTTCCTATTGACTTTGTACATGCGGCCGTAAACTGAAACGCTCGGCCGATAACTGGCTCCAAAACAGTGAAAATTGAAATGAATATTGTCATGGCAATTCGTGATTTTTTTCTGGGATTCTTTTTTTGTTTAAATAATAATAATATTTGCTTCATGATTTGAACAAGAAATGATAATAAATAGGAAGTAAAGAGTCCTAAAAATAGGATTTTGTCTTAAGTGGCAGAAAACGGGCTCCTTTACTCTACACACTATTAATTGGGCTTAGACTACATGTAGGTCTACTTCGAAAGGGTGCGGTGCGGCGCAGTGAGGTGAGTTCAACGCACCATTCGAGAAAAGCCCCCCCGCTTTTCTCGATAGGGTGCGTTTAGAACGGAGTACCGTCTTAACAGTACCACACCCTTTCTGGATAAGCGGAGGGTCTTTTCTCGAAAGGGTGCGTTTTTATCTCGAAAGGGTGTGTCGACTAGTCTTTCACATCAGTCGTTGAGAATGTTTAAGGAATAGAAATTTTGTTTTATGAATTGAAATACGGTAATCAAAATTGAACTACTTTTTACGTTGTCTTGCAGATCAGGCGAAAATGGGCACCGATCAGATTTTAAAGGGGTAGTCTATTTATCGGAGGTGAAGGAGGCACTTATCTGAAGTGAAAAGGAGTAACGCCTTGAAACTATACTGAAAAGGGTCAATTACCAGAGAAGGATAGTTATGAGAAGGGAAAGGGGCTCTGTTTTTAATGGGGCACTTATCATTTGGAAAAGGGGCACTTAGTAGAAAGGAAAAGGGACACATGTGAAAATATAAGGTGCGCTTATCCAAGTTAAAATGGGGCAATTATCAGAGGTGAAGGGGGAACTTATCAAAAGTGAAAAGAGGCACTTCTCGTACCTGAAAAGGAGCACTTAATAGAGATTAAAAAGGGCACTTATGAGAATGGAAAATGGAGAGATTATCGCTGATAAACATACCGGTAGTTTTTCTCAATAAACACTGTTTTCCAGTCGAAAACTGTTTATCGGCGATTACACTATTTATCGGCGATAATAGTGTTCATCTGAATTATTGGACAATTGGCGCGCCATAGCGTGCGTGTATGTATAATGACGTTGTATGAGGGCCCCTTATTTTAACACGTAAGTAACATAAGAAAATGGAGGTACAGAGTTGAGAACGATTGACACAATCGGCAGAAGTCTTGCTAGAATTACCGGAAACTCCAGTAAAATTCATAAACGTAACTGGTAAATTTCATTTGTTTGTTGTTTTTCATCAATATTGAGTGGTTAATACGTATGATGAAAATCTAATACGGTAGCTGCAGCAGGTTTTACAAAATATTGCGTAAATGTGCTGATGGGCAGTGTTACCTCTTTTACTATACAGCCAGGATAGTGATGCACCTACCAGTACATGTACATGTACCGGTATGTGTGGTATACTGGGGTGTGCAGATGGACCACTACCCCAGGTTTCCCACTTCTCTTATATGAATAGTGCAGTGGGTTCTTAACGTGCAAAGGTAGTAACTCTCCTTTACACAGGGCCTCCATTTAACATCCTATTTGAGGGACTGGCTCCCATTGTTCAATGAGTCTCATTAGTGCCCTTTCAAACGAAAGCCACCGGGTGCACACATGTTTCAATATTGTGTGCTGTTCAACATTGCACAGGACTCAAACCTCCCTGAACTCCTTGTGGCGCTTACTAGACTTCTCTATTCTCTAGTAATAGTAAACTGAAACAAGTAAATTTACAGGTGAAAATGGCGGCTGGCTAGCTCCTTTTTTCAGCAGTGAGATGAAGGAGATGACAAGGACATCCCATGATGAAAGTATCTGGATTTGTCTTCTTCATGAATGCAGCTACCCCATTGTGCTTTCCCATCATTACAGCTGCATTATCTGCTGCTAATCAGATGACATTTTTCCATGGAATCTTATTTTCTGTGATGAAATCGTCCAAAAGCTGAAGGATGTTTTTTCCCAGTAGATCGTTCCTTTGTCAAAGATATTTTTCCCAGTAGATCGTTCCTTTGTCAAAGATATTTTTCCCAGTAGATCGTTCCCTTGTCAAAGATGTTTTTCCCCAGTAGATCGTTCCCTTGTCAAAGATGTTTTTCCCAGTAGATCGTTCCTTTGTCAAAGATATTTTTCCCAGTAGTTCGTTCCTTTGTCAAAGATATTTTTTCCAGTAAATCGTTACCTAATTTGTCAAAGATGTTTTTCCCCAGTAGATCGTTCCCTTGTCAAAGATATTTTTCCCCAGTAGATCGTTCCCTTGTCAAAGATGTTTTTCCCAGTAGATCGTTCCTTTGTCAAAGATATTTTTCCCCAGTAGATCGTTCCTTTGTGAAGGAAGTTTTTCCCAGAAGATCGTTCCCTTGTCAAAGATATTTTTCCCCAGTAGATCGTTCCCTTGTCAAAGATGTTTTTCCCAGTAGATTGTTCCTTTGTCAAAGATATTTTTCCCCAGTAGATCGTTCCTTTGTGAAGGAAGTTTTTCCCAGAAGATCGTTCCCTTGTCAAAGATGTTTTTCCCAGTAGATCGTTCCCTTATCAAAGATGTTTTTCCAAGTAGATCGTTCCTTTGTCAAAGATATTGCTCTCAGTAGATCGTTTCTTTGTGAAGGAAGTTTTTCCCAGTAGATCGTTCCTTAGGGAAAGATGTTTTATCAAGTAGATTGTTTCTTTGTCAAAGATATTTTTCCCAGTAGATTGTTCCTTTGTTAAGGATGTTTTTCCCCAGTAGGTGGTTCCTTAGGGAAAGATGTTTATCCCAGTAGATCTTTCCTTTGTCCATGATGTTTTTCCCAGTAGATCTTTCCTTTGTCAAAGATGTTTTATCAAGTAGATCTTTCCTTTGTCAAAGATGTTGTTTCCAGTTGATCGTTCCTTTGTCATAGCGATTTCCATCAGGAAACGACTTCAACATCAAAGTATCTCGCAATTACTGGATACAGGTGCTTTTGTGTCCCACGACCTGAGCTACCATCTGTCGACATAGAAAATGGTGCTTCTCTGATCTTCTACAAGATTTTCGCTATTATGATGATGGATTTTGTTGTTGATGTCCTGACTAGCAATCACTTGACGGAGCTGTCACGGTGAACAAATTCCATAGTACTATATACAGGCGGCATGGTTGCATGGTATATCCACGCACATTCACAACAACAAAGTGCTATGCTTTGCCACTTATATAATCTGGATCCGCCACTGTTTCTAAAGCTAAACAAATAATAAAAGAGAGAAAATGAATGCCTTTTCAGTATACCAGACAGTTCTTTTGATTTTTCTTTAATTTCCATTAAAAAATTCCTTGACACTATCAAATATTTGTATTTCCCTTTTAAAGGAAACCTCACCCCAAGGAATAACTAGTTACTCTGAGAGATTATTGTATTCTTTCCTATTTATCTTCCAAGGTTCCCTACCAATGCATATGAGAGAGAAACAAACAAGATATTCTTAGCACAATGTACAGTTCCTCAGCGTGTCAAATATTGCTCCTGCACTAATAAAATTGACCCATTGCTTTGGAAGTAGGAGTTGATACCAAGTTTTCCAGACAATTTTTTTTGAGGGCTTTGTGGTTCAAAAGGCTACAATTTGGGGGTTTACAAGATAAAATGACTATTTAGATGTAGATCTAAATATCTATTTCTCCTTTTTCAATTTCTACTGTGGACCAACCCTTATTAATCCACACATCACCTATGGTACGAAGTCCCTTAGATAAGATATCTGTAGATAAAAGCTTATTCTAGTATATGTACATGTCCCTAATTGACCTGTCATTTTTGTTGTCATGGCAACAACCTTTTTTTTAATCCCAACTCCCGCAGGTCAGACAGGGTCAAAGATCAATGAACAGTTGAAGGGTGCTCTCTCATCAGTTGGCCTTGGTGATAACATTCAGGTCCATTCCAGCGGAGAACAGCTTTTTATCTGCAGTTTTGGGCACGCAAGGTAAGTTTCAATTAACGCTGTAGCTGTCAAACCAGAACCGTTGTTAAACTCACTAGACTGAAGGGCTTGAGCCAAGTCCCAGACATCCCAGACTTGAACAAAAATTCTGTCAGCCTGGTAACCAGAGGTCTGGGCCCCGTCTTACAAAGAGTTAATATCAATCGCAACTATGTACCTACAGGGTGAGAGATAGGAGACTGCAAACTTACGATTGATTGGAGGACTTGCGATTGATCCAAATCCTCATGACCTTGAAGAAAAAGTTGACCTTTTGGCATGGATGCTTCTGAATGTTCAACATTTATTTGTCACTGTCCTGATCTTGAGACTTTAACCTCTCTACATGTAGGTAGTTACTATCTAACAAATGTGCAATCGTCAGTGGTCTGACCTTGTGAACTTGACCTTTCATTTTAAATATCACTCTGATTCTATCTCTATCCAAAGTAAGGCAAAGCAGTCACCTCATGATCTCAAACATTGGTTTATGTTGCAGTACTCTGATTCCATGAACTTCCATCCCAAATCCTATCTGTGTGCAATAACATGTTGTCAACATTATGCCACTTTGACGTTTATTTTTGTCAAGTTGTGCCGTTTCTAATTCTGATTCCATCCCTTTTTCAATCAGGAGTGCAATGTTCAGCGGTCACCGCCCCGACCTCGTGACCCTGACCTTCCAGTACGACAGAAAGGCCAAGCCATCTCCCACGAACGAGAATCTTCCTGTGCTAGAGGAAGGTAGCATGGAAGCTTTGAAGGAGGAGCTGAAGAAAGTGTTTAACCCAAAGAAATGTAAACTGTGAGTGGGTTTACAATGCCATTGTGAAGTATCTGTTGAGTAGTTTGCAGGCTCAAATCCTTGTCTATCATTGTACTTAAAAGTGTCTGCACTATGAGACTACATTACATGTGGGCTCTGCACTGTCGCTGTTCTTTATATTTCATACAGCCAGAGATTAACAGATCTAGGCTGAGCTCAAGGGTTTAGGAATTGAAGTAAAGCATCAAGTTAGAGCCTGTGCTTGCAGACTATCTGTTGGGGGCCTGTCCAGTTACAGCCCAAGAAGACGGACATCTTGTGGACCTTCTGACAGCTATTTAGATGCTTCACTAGACTTTTGGGTATCTGTCTTCTTAGGCTGTAACTGGACAGGTCCTCAACAGATAGTCTGCAAGCACAGAATCTAATTTGTTGCAGACTTTCTGTTGAAGCACAGACTATCTGTTGTGGGCCTTCTGATAGCTATCAGATGGTTCACTAGACTGTGTAAAACTGTTAGATAGTGTCAAGGTTGCTATTTTTGCTTGGAGGGTATTCTGATTTTACCTCTCCAAAATTGACATAATCTCAATCTCAATCTCAAAACTGAAACAGGTTTCCAGAGATTTCGAGAGGCGCGGCCGTCGATCGGTACATCCCAACTGCAGACAGAAGGCTTGTAGAATACGACTTTGATGCTGCGACGTTTGAAGCGGACTCGGAATATCAGAACGTCAAGATCATGCATTCACCGCAGTACGGCAACATGCTGATTCTCGATGACGATCCAAGTAAGTGCATGGTGTTGTGGGTAGCATTGCAATTGCAATTATCTTCATGACTTTGTCTGAAGCAGCAGGGGAAGAAATGCATGGGAGCGATACGTACTTAAGCTGTAGAAAGTTAAAAAAAAAGCTTGAAAAGGGCTTATTATCGAAGTAAAATAGAGAGTAGCAAAGATATGAAAGAATCCTGGAATATTGTAAAAGAGTTGTTGCCTGATAACAAGGCTAATCAATGTTCACACATAGTAATTGAAGGCGAAATTGTATCCGATCCCTTAAAAATTGCAACAGAGTTTAATACAATGTTCAGCAATATCTTTCAATCGATTCGTGGAGAAGAAGGCTCTCATGAAATAAAAGATAACGGTGTAAATGCTATTAAAAGACTCAGTAAAGTACAATCACGTTTCGTTTTCAAAAAGATAACCACCGAATTTGTTGAAAAAGAATTAAATAATCTTGATTGTTCGAAATCTGTGGGACTTGACGACCTCCACCCTAGATTGTTGAAACTTAGTGCTCAATTGGTTTCCATTCCTATTGTTCGTATTTTCAATCAATCAATACAATCTGGGCGTATCCCAAATGACTTTAAGATGGCTAACATAGTCCCTATTCCCAAAACAAAGACTAGTCACGAACTGAGTAACTTTCGTCCTATCTCCCTATTGTCCACTGTTTCCAAAGTGTTGGAAAGAGCAGTCCACTCTCAATAGATGGAATATCTTCATAATGAGTGTCAGCTGCTATGTTCTTTCTCCCTCCCTCTTCCCTCCTTTAACTTGAAGCTTTGTTTTAGGTGTGCATTTCTCCCTTATCTACCACTTTTTCTTATTTCTCCCCATTTCTCCCCTCTCTCCTACACTGCATCTCTTTGTATACATGTACCAGATTTCATGCATGCCCTCTTACATGTTTTTAGTATGTTATGGCCGCTGTCCCATGACACATGTATATGTATATGTAAATGTGAAATGGCTAAGGCTAGGTTCCTTATTGAACACTTTTTTCTGTTCTAACTTTCTACTGCACAGGGTTTATCTCTAGCTTGCAGCTCTGAATTTCGAATTTTTGAATGTTGACGACTCATTTGTCTCTCTTACCACAGGCAGTCACTGTTCTTGATATCCTGTACTCTACCTCTACCTCATCTCTTCCCTCCCAGAGCTCCTCGTTTTCTGTCACCTTCTCTTTTCTCCCTCCTTCTCTTTCTCCCTCACATTTCCTTTCTGTTCTACTCCATTCGACTCCTCCCTCTCTCTCTCTCTCTCATTTGTTCTTCTCTCTCTCTCCTCATACCCCTTTCTGGGAGAGAAGGGGTGAATGTCTCAGAGCACTTTTAAATTCATTTATTCAATGCATTCTGTGCATTATCAAGATTCATTTTTAAATGTCAGTTTTCAAGTTTATATGTCAGCTTTGTTAATGCTATTATTGCTATTATTATTGTTATTATTATTATTGTTGTATTTTCTCTGTATCGGTATCCTCGAACGTATTTATATATTGTTTATGTTGTTTGTATACATGTATGTACGTCACTCGCCAGTGCAGGACGAATTTCTGTATTTTTTTAAATCAGACAATAAATTATCTTGAATCTTGAATAATGAAGAATTGATGTCCGATCGGCAGTCCGGTTTTAGGAGTAAACATTCCACCTCAACATGCTTAACGGAGATTTGTGAATTTTTATACGATAACCTTGACAAAGGTCGATTTACCGGTGCTGTTTTCGTAGACTTGAGAAAGGCGTTTGATATCATCCCCCATGATCTTCTTATAAAAAAAATTAGTTATTTCGGCATCAGTGGAACAGAATTATCATGGTTTGAGTCTTACCTAGTGGGAAGAAACCAATGTGTGTCATACAAGGGCATTAGAAGTGATTTCCTTCCAGTTCATTCTGGGGTACCGCAGGGTTCAATTTTGGGCCCGCTACTATTTTGTATGTACATTAATGACATATGTGATTTAACCTTGCATTCAACTACTAATATTTCTTTGTACGCAGATGACACTGCCATTTTCTCATCTGGTTATGGAGTACAAGCTGTTCAAACCCAGTTACAAAATGACATACTAGTTTTATGTGAATGGATGAATGAAAATGGGCTAGTTGTTAACACAGACAAAACTAAAGTTATGTTATTTACAAGTCGAAGGAAGAAGAATCCAGTCAAATTACAAATAAAAATGGATGGTAAACTTATAGAAAATGTAACAAAATTTAAATATCTTGGGGGTTATTGTAAATCAGAACTTAGATTGGTCTCCCCATGTCAATGATGTTGTCAAGAGGATTATGAACTCGCTTATATGTATGCGAAGGATTAAGCACTGTTTGACAAAACGTTTATTTACTCATTTATACTATTTTTTAATTCTTCCTCACATTGATTATTGTTCAACTGTTTGGGGATCACTGAAAACGAAAGATTTAAAGCGACTACAGAAATGTCAAAACAAATATTGTCGTTTAGTATTAAATGCAGATTATTATACGCCTGTACAATTTATGTTAAATTCTTTAAGGTTGCAATCCGTCAAACACAGATTGGAATATAACTATCAAGTACTTATGTATAAAATCCTGAATAATCTTGCTCCTGTTTATCTAAAACAAGCTCTACCTCAAAGTGCTAACCCGTATCCCACGAGATCAATTTCAATGCATCAATTGTACCTTGCCAAACCCAGAACCGATTTCAAAAAACAGACCTTCACTTACACAGCAGCAAAGTTATTCAACTCACTACCCATACTGACCAAATGTTCCGCCTCACTACCCATTTTTAAACGAAATGTCCGTAAAATTCAATTCAAGTGAGTTGATTTTGCGATCGCTCACATGAAGTATTGCTACCACCCTCTCTCTCTCTCTCTCCCTCTCTCTCTCTCTCTCTCTCTCTCTCTCTCTTTCGTTTACTCTCTCTCTCTCTCCTTTTCCATTTTCATCTAATCTCCTATTTGTATAAAATGTTTCATAGTTTGTTTATATTATGTTGTTTTTAATTATTGTATATTTTGTATATTTGTATGTGTATTGTAATATATTTGAAATGTAATTTGTTTGTGTACAGCAGGGCTCCCTTGTAAAGCAGGCCTTACGGCTTGAATGGGACTACCCTGCTTTTTATAAAGAAAACATGAATAAAAATAGCTCTGTTAAAGGGATCCGGTAACTTTGTCTCAGATTCTGAAACTAAATTCTGGATTTAGCTCATGCTGCAATGATAATTATAAACCTTTAGGTCAGTCAGGAACCACATGACTTTTACAAGCCAGATCGCCTGTCTGATTATCAAGATATTTCTGATTGGAATTACAAATTTGGAAAACCGTTTGCCAAACTGGTCACTTTTTTGAGGCACTTCTTGATTATTTTGAAGCACAATTTTTTTAGGGCTTCAATATTACACCATATCACAGACACTGATTCAGAATTAATGCGACCGTTATATTTGTTGATTTCAGAGTATCTCCCTTTGAGGCATTATGAAAACAACCTAGATTTTCATTTCTTACAAAGTAGTTTCAGAACATCTGAAGAACACACTAGCCTAGTTTCATGGAGTTTGTACAAGTCTGCAAAAGGAACTTGTTGCCACTGTGAGAAAATCCTCATTACCAACTCCCTCGGAGAGGACCCTAAGACATTGGTCCCCTTGGTTGCTTACTTAAAAGCATACACATGCTTTCTTAGCAGTCCGGTAAAACGAACCATCAGACATTCACTTTTCTGTCTCTCTTTCTCCGAACCCTACTACAGATCTAGCTGAGAGTGATCTTGCGTACACCCAGGCCATCACCGGTAACGGGAGAGAGTCATACACCGGTAAAGAGGTTCTCATCCTCGGGGGCGGAGACGGGGGCATCCTACATGAAGTCCTCAAGGAGAATCCTAAATCCATCATTATGGTGGAAATATCCTTTTAATTACAACAGAATAAAAGACAGGCACTACAGCTGGACTGCAATACTTGTAGCTACTTGCTCCCTCTATATAGAAAACAATGCCCAATCGGTGACCATTGGTCCCCCATGATCCTCTTTTTCTTATGTTAATTGAGAGCTGAGTTGATGAGATAGCCACCTGTCAGTGACCTTCCTGGGTGGTCTAATCCCTCCTAGCCAAAGTAGTACAGATGGGCTTTAAGGGATGGAAAGAGAAGCAGGGACCAGGGGTGTGGTAGTTGGGGTTGTATAGGTGTCCTTATTCTCAGTGGTGGAAACGGGGGCATCCTACATGAACTCCTAAAGGAGAATCCTAAATTCATCATTATGGTGGAAATATCCTTTTAAAGACAGCAAAAAATGAAGGACATGCATTAACGGATGAATAGACTAGGAGGGACCAAGGGTGTGGTAGTTAGCGGTTGTATAGGTGTCCTCATTCTTTAATATGTAATTGTTTATCATTGTATTTTGTTTGTTATAGCGCTTGGAGACTTCGGTGGTAAGCGCTATATAAGCGCTGTTTTTATTATTACATGAACTCCTGAAGGAGAATCCTAATTTCATCACTATGGTGAAAATATCTATTAAATAAAAAAAAAATTAAAAATACAAGTTAGACATGAGATTCTTCCTTGGAACTTTATAGAGATGTGGTTGGCATAAGGATAAATACACATCACACAACACACACACCCACAGCACACAGCACACACAACCATATACCATTACATGTCATTAAAACCTAATTAACACTAACGTTGCCCAGATGTTCCCAATTTTCATTCTCATTCAAGCTTTCATATTACAGCTAAAACAGATGGTGTTTGAAATAATGACCATTTATTCATATGCAGTTGCATTCATAATATCTGTTTGCCAATTAGTCAGATGTTAAGAATTAAATATGAATGCAATATTTGTGTATTACTCATAACATATCAATCTAGAATGACTGATTATGGAGTAAATTTGGTGAGAGAACTTAAAGAACTGAAGCACAGCTAGCTTTACAGCTCAATTATGTGAAATGAATGTTAAGTAAATAATTCCCTACTCAACAAATTCGGTTTATTGCATGCCGAGGACGGATTATACATGAACATATAATTATGAAAAGAAAAATGCAAACACAGCAGAAAAAGAAGTTCAGCAATACAGTGAAAAAGCATGTACAGTAGGACACATGTGTACCAGGTCTAGTAATCATAACAACAATAGCAGTGTTAAAAGCACTTGAATTAATTGCAAACTAATCAGAGCACTGTGTCAGCAAAAACAGAATGTACATGATTCACATTTACATACTATGGGTGCGTTTATTGACCAATTTTTTGCCTAGAATTGAGTTTGTCAAATGTCTTTCAGGCAAATTTTTAAGGTGATAAACGCACAGTCTTTTTCAAACGTCTTTAGATATGGGCATATTGTAACGCCGAAAAAAAAAGTGCGTTTTGAATGTGACGTACAGCCAGAATCACGTTTCTGAGACATGATAAACGCAAAGCTGTTTTTAACCCCACATACATATCGGACCTTCCCAGTCTACTTTCCGGTTTGGAGATAGCGCGCCATGTGTTGTATCATGTTGTTGTACAAGCATGTGTGTGTACTCGTCCATCTAGTTGACCTCCGGAAATCTGTCTGCTTCCCAGGTCGCAAAGCAGCTGCGCAGAGACAAGGCCTTTATTTTGAATCGTGAAGAGACGATAAACGCGACATCCCGCAAATCACGTTCGTATAGTGGGGTTCGATATGTGCATATCTAGTGGCAAGACACGATAAACGCATTAAGAGATATAGCACAACAAGCAATGATAATAAACACACTGTTACAATATTAATAATATGATTGTCTAAATCACACTTCCTGACAAACATATCACACTGGGTTCTCCAATAAATGGTTGTACAAACAAACTTGTATCTGATAACCGATTAATTATAGGCTATTGATAGAGATACAAAGAAAGTACATGATATTTAAACATAAACATTTGGCTGATAATGTAATACAATCATCAGATATACTTCAATATTGATAGATGTAACGTTAATATAACCAACCAAAAAAATGGCTTGTATCGTATTTGTTGACATTAATTGATTTAGAAGTGTGTGTATAAAGGGTTAACAACTGAATTATTCAGACATAATCCTTGTAAATTTGATTCCCCCCCCCCCCCTCTCCGTAAGCCAAGAATGATTGAATTGAGGCCTTTGTAGAATACTTTTAGATGTAAGCTTTAATACATGTATGTCACCATCCACAAAAAATATAAATTTATACAAATCAATTTTATTTTTCAAATACTTCAAAAATATTATTACAAAACTTGGTAAGAGTAAGAATAAGAATAAGGTACCTAGTAGTTCTTTATATTTAAATTTCATGTTTTACATGTACACGTTTATTTAATGTTATCAAATGCTGTCTGTTTGACCCTTGACCTTTGACCTCACATAGATCAGGTTGTTATAGATGCTGCTATCAAGCACCTGCGAGGGATCTGCTACGACTCTATGGACTCGCTGACAGGAGACAATTATCAGGTAAATACACTTCTTTCATGACTGCGTTACTTTAAATTTGTGTTCCTTCCCTAGAATATTTATCCATGGGGCGAGTTAATAAATGTTAATTCTTCTGTAGGCCCATGAGGGTATTTTTCCTTTCATTTCTTCTATTGCTGACACTGTATTTCCAAACAGGTTTTTATCTTTAATCTGATAAACTTCAATGAAATATTCGTGCAAGATAATACAAATGTACATGTGTTATATTTGGCCGGTTGATTTTGAACTTTCTGATGTCTAACACACATATTTAAGCAACATAAACGCTATACTGTATGTACTATGTGAATACGTTTGCATGAAATACCGAAAATGTGCGAATGAAACAAAATACAATATGGCACACATATTGTACATATATCCACATTTACTCCATGACAACAAAGTTTACCTAATTTCTTTATCGATATTGTGTACGATATATAAAATAACTGGCAAAATGAATTTCTGTACTCTGTTCTACTTTGCTTATAACTAAAGGTTAAAGTAGCTGACTGTATACCCATCATGCAACAGTACATCGCAGATGGCAAGATGTTTGATTACATCATCAATGACCTAACAGCCATTCCTATTACTACAGAACCAAGAGGTAAATATAATATTTCATTCCATTATTTTACATTTGTACTTTAGCTTCTTTTGCATTTAAATAATTTTTTCTTCAAAGTGGATAGATGAGCAAAAAAGTTATTTGTAGGGAAAAAAGATATAATAAATTGCTAACATGTAGTAATTGTATGATTTGGAATATTTGACATGTACATAAGGCCTAAACAAACAAAAAGATGTTGTATAATAGAGATATCGACTGCTTTGAGAGACCTGGCTAGTTTTATATGCTCAAGGCATCCTGCCATTACCCTGAGCCGCGTCTGGGTGGATGGCGCGCTGAGGGGTCATGGCAGGATCTGAGCGAGTTCCCGAGAGCATATAAAGCAGCCAGACCTCGAATATTAAAGCAGTCGATTTCCCTTTTATATGCCGAATTCAAACAAAGATCTATGAAGAATTCTTACCTTATATTTTTATTCGAGTAAAGATTGGTTAAAACATAACGGAAAATCTGAGACGCTGTCTGTTTATCACCAACGAAAAATGAATGAAATTTTCGATTAGTAGGGAATCCCAGACAAAAATACACTGTTTACATTTAAACAATATACCAATGGGTATCGCAGCAAGATTTTAGTTTTTCCTGGTAACTGGAATTTTGCTGGGATTTTACTCTGGGACTATTAATCGGTTTGGGCATTTTTTGTTTCTTTACGGGAATGGCTAAAATCACGACTGCAATTTCGATTAATCAGATGGCTGGATTTCTTAACCCTATATAGCCTGGACTATTTTGAAACTGCAAAGCCCGGGGGGGTGGGGGGCTTCTAAGGCCCCCCCTTTGATCTCGGCCGTGAAATGACGGATTGCCGCGAAAATTTGCATACATGTCAAGTGAAGTGTATAGAATACTATGGTAATTTCAATTTTTTTTTAAATTCACTCATTTGCATATTTATGGTAATTTATGCAAATAAGGTCATAAAATTCACATTTTTGCCCATAAATCAGACATTATTCATATTTAAGCATTCTTTTTCACTACATATAGTTGTTAGACCATTTGGAATAATAATACAACACAAACAATTGAAAAACCAAGGTTATTCCTTATGTTATCTATTGTTTTGATAATTCCTTATGAATTTCTTTGTTTTTTTTAACATATGTATTTTATTGTTTTTGTTCTTTTATTTCATTTCCAAATATAATTCAACTATTTTGACCCAAAAATAAACACCTGAACTATAAACAAGACAAAATAACCAATGTTTTATCTCTTTGTTTGAAAGATGAGATTTCCATATGTTTTGTACACAAATCACAAAAATGAGCGATTTTCGGGCTGACGTGCAAAGACAAAAGGACACGTGACTTTGTAATGGTAGGTCCGATTTTCAAAAAATTTCTTTCAAAAGATGAGCAAGACTCGAAAGAAAAAAATCACAAAATTTCAGTGCAAGATTTTCTCGAGTTAAAAAATTATCGCGAAAAATGTCGAGGGGGGGGGGCTTCTAAAGCTGCCACCCTCAGTTTTTAATGCTTCAATACATTTTTTTTTTATGATTATAATGATATTAATTTTCAGCTTATATAGCACAGTATATTCACCTTAAAAAATACATGAAAAGTACTGAAACATGAATTTATCAAATCAGCATGTTTGTTTAACTTCTTATTCACAGGAAGCCAGTGGGACTTCCTTCATCTAATCCTAGATCTTTCAATGCAACTTCTCAAACCAACAGGGAAATATTTCACTCAGGTAGGATTATTATAAACCTTATGAGCAATAGGATACAAAGTTTCATTGCCAAACTCCATATCTATTTTCAAATCAAATTTCATTGATTCTAAATTTGTTGTGTATTCTACTTTTGTTTGTTAGCTTTGAAGTTATGACCTTGGTAAACCATGAAGTAGGAAACAGGAAATAGTATTTGCTATTTCTTAGTACCGGTACACATATGATGCATAAATTCCTTGTTCTGACCAGAAAGGTTAGGTGACTAAACAAAGAATGCTTGATTATCATTTGAAAAAAATTAAAAGATGCAGGAAACATGGCATGATTGATTTTTATGCACAATGAATTGATCACAAAATTGTGCTAGAAATTAAAAAGGCCACTGACCAGCCTTCTTTTACTCCTCTGTCTCTCTCACTCTTCTGTCAATCACTCTCACTCTTCTGTCAATCACTCTCACTACTCTGTCATTACTCTTTCACTACCTCTCATTCTACCTTCAGGGCAATGGTTTCAACAACAAGTCAGCGCTGGCCATGTATGAGGAGCAACTGGGCAAACTAAAATACAAAGTGAGCTTCAGCAAGGAAAATATCTGTGTGCCATCCTATCTGGAAATGTATCCTTTTTATATTGAACCCTATTTTGTATGTTATAGTCAAGTTGATATTCCATCTAATGAGAGAATTGAGAATTAAGAATGATCCTATTTGTTTGGATTGAAATCAATACAATTTGAATTTACATGTGTTGTGGTTTGTTTTTTTTTTTTTTTTTTTTTTTTTTTTTTTTTGGGGGGGGGGGGCCTTGTAATTTAGCAACCAATTCAGCTACCAATAGGATTAGCTTTAATTTGTATCACTATGCTGGTGTTTAACAAAGATGTGGTCCATTTGTCATAAAGTGGGTTGGTTGGTCGTGGGGGATTGTTAACTTTTGCTCATTATCGTTTGGCATACTGTAACTCTCATTGTTTTAAAGCCCACCATGCAAGTATTTTGAGCTTAGAATATAAGCATAAATACCCAGTACTCTCAGTGTTTCAATTTCCTTCCACCCAAATATTTCGATCGGAAATGACTTTTCAGTGGATTTTCCTGCGGCCTAGCAAAGGCTACAAAAGAGGAGAATATGGGATGTGTTATGCTCTTTCCACCACCCCACTCCATTTCCCCAATCAATGCACCATCTGCCGGCTACTTTGTAGCGGAGGCATGTTTTCAGGTTGTCCGTCCATCCGTACGTCTGTACTTTAAGAACTCAAGAACCGATTGATGGATCCCTGTCAAACTTGAGTCGTGTATGTATCTTGCAGAGCCAATGAACTAATTAGATTTGGGGGTCATGAGGTCATAGGTCATAGGTCACAGGGCTCATTATGTATGCAAAAATAGCTTGTGATCACGTTATCTCCAGAACTGATTGATGGATTATTTATTTTGTTTTTATGCCTCTGCTACAATGTAGCCGGAGGCATTATGTTTTCTGTTTTTTTCTTGACATTAAGACCTCTCTTCTTCAGGTGGGTATTCTACGAGATCTGGAAGGAAGCCGAAACATGAAACATCGATGGGATGACAAGATTCCACATTATGCTGACTATCCCTTTAAATGCTTCTTTGCCTCTAAGGTTTTAAGGAATTGTCAGAAATTAAACATGTACCTCAAGAATTTTATATGGACTTTTGATTTCAGTACTGATTTGAATATGGGCAATGGTTCTCACATAGATTTTGTTTAGATATAATGAAAACTTTCACCTTTAGACAGCTATCCCAAAGACATTTAACCCGGACTACGACGGTATTAGTAACCCGGGGGATTTCCAAGGAGATAGTTGTAATTGGCTTTGTAGGTTTCCAATGCTTTCAGGAGAGAAAATATGTCGTTGGTGATAATGATATGGAGGAATTTTTAAATGGCTGAATTAAGGATATCATATTCATAATCCCCAAATTGGCTTGGCTATAGTTTTTTTTTCTTCAAATCTCCTCTTTTTTCCCCCTTTTTCTTCATGCTTCAAAAGCATTCTATTTCTTCATGATCGACGCCATGGAGCATTGTCCTTGAAATATATTTGTAATAGAATTGGACGTGATTATCACAATATTAATGCAGCTTTATGTAAAATGAAGTGTATCTACGAAATTGTTCTCAAAGAAAATGTGCCCGATTTGAGTAATTCGCATAATGCATTCTAATGGGGTATTTTAATATATGTAGGATTAAAAAACATTGTTTTTTCAAAATGTCTCACGTGAGTACTTCCGTTTTGGCGATATGTCAGGGATTGTGTTTTTAGTAAGTATATTTAACTCACTAACCATGGGAACCAGGGCCCCGTTTCATAAAACTTGTTCAATAACAGATGCTAGAATTCTATGACAAAGTTGCTCTCGGCCAATCAAATGCCACGATTCCGTAGCTTATAACAAGTTTCATGAAACAGGGCCCAGGTGTCTCCTGTATTAAGCCTATGGGAATAAGGGATTCATTTGTCTGTGGGTTAAACGACTCTATTTAAAGGTACTATGTCCCATTTGCAGGCCAAAAAAATGAAAAAGTTAAATTCCAACTGCATTTGAAAGATAATACTAATTTAGAACTTCCCTACAAAAGGTGGGGCTTGAGAATGTCTTCAAGTGGGAAAATAATGACTATTAGTTGTCAAATCGACTTTAGGGCTATAGAGCCCAAAAGTAATAGTCTTGATTTTCACACAATTGTACCGAATGGTCATACGTTTTATGCTGCGCAAAGATTCAATCAGTTTAATCTTGGCCATCACAAGAAGTGGGTTATTGATGTAGACAAATGATAATGTACCCTTTACAACTCTTTTCATGCATGTTATTACCAAAGAAGAAAAAAAGCCAGTCAGTCACTCAATAGTGCCTGACAGTGAAGTCTAGCAAGTAAACGGGTTTCCTTGCATAATTTGAATATGAGGACACTCATAACGTTTAAATATCGCAGATAGGACATACATGACATATTCATAATTCCTGCAAAGTTTTACAGAATTTGAGGTTGGCTGCAAAAGGGACATAGTACCTTTAAAATGTGTGTTCATCTTCATGTTGGTATTAAATTATCTGGGATTGTGGTATTTGCCAAGTTTTGCTATTTTGTTCAGAAATTTGAACCCTATTATGTGCTATTTTGTATGACATTTTAAAGGTACTTTATATGTACATCTTTGGTTAGGTAATTATAAGTGAATTTGGTTTTGCCAAATGTAGCTAATTTTTGGGACATTTTATGATGATTATGTGGTAGCAATTAACAATTTGAAAATTTGTATGGTGTGTGAGGTTTTGAAATAAATTATTGAATATATTGTAAATGAATGTTGACTTGTTGACAGTTGTGCTTTCAAGATTAAGAGGGTTACGTGCCTGTAAAGACATGCACCATTTGGACAAAAGTTTACTTATGGCAAAATAATGATAATCTTAATCGTTCTAATCACTATGATTAGACCTTCTTGTTAGATTTTAAATCAATTCTTTTCTACTAACAATGTTGAATGAGATAGTCGATGCTAGATTGAGGAAGGCTCTGACAAAGGCAACCATGCTTAAGAAGATGTGTCCAAGGTTTGAAAGACATTCTGAAAATGTTTATACCCATAAGGAGCAAATTATTAAACAAAAAATAAGTGTACTACTTGTTCCAGGTTTTATATTTTTACTTTTTGTTTTAATTCATCACTGATTTAACCATTTATAAGTTAACGTATCTAATCTGGTGTAAGATAGAGCTGTGAATTTAAAAAAATAACAAATTATTACATGAATAATAAGAAATAGATGAATGTGTTCTGATATTTTTTATACAAACAAATATTTAATTGGTGTTTTCATGTTCCATTATACTAATAACATTATTCCACTTTCATTTCATGATATGTTTCCGCTTAATTCTGATTTTCATTTCCATGTCGCACGATTGACATGTAGGCAGTCTTTTCTTCTGAATTTAGAGGTTTATGATGCTATGATATGCATGCAATCACTTGCCTTAAATACCACATTTTTAAACTCTAAAAATGGTGGGTGAATTGCTAGCCAGGTGTGACAGCAAAACAGACATTGAATGTATAAAGTTCCTGAAAATCAGAATAAAACAATCATGATTAATATTTCTGTTTATCTTCAATTTTGTACTTCATGTGTCTGGATTCGCTGTAATCTACATGTACGTGTGCAGTGGCGGATCCAAGGTGCTTGTGCTGCTTCGAGTTGAGCTGATGAGTTTGCTGTATCTGTAAAAATCCATTTACAGGCCTACCTGTATAGAAAACCGGCCAAGGAAAAAAAAACTGGTCTTTTTTAGGCAGGTGATCATTACTGACAGGTTTACTTTAACACATGACTTGTATGAACAAGAAATATCATTTTAAGGGGAGGGAAGATGTAGTCTTTTTAGACATATGGTATTTTTTTGTTGTTGCTAAAGCAGGTTTAAATGTACGAAACACACACACACACAGACACACGCATATCATATATTTATAAATGTATATGTGAGGGTATAAAATTAAAATCTAAAAACAAATGCAACAACATATATACAAACACTGCGTTCATTGCCTGGCAACACAATGTTATTATATTGTTACATCATAGACAGCGAATTCAAATGTACAAGTCTCAAATAGTGCAACAAACTTTAAACAAACAATACGTATAGTGCACTATGCTAAAACGCACTTTAAAAAAATGATGAAGTTTAGCAAAGAATATAATTATATACAAGATATTAAAAAGCAAATTATATCACATGATAATTTTCAGTTATACTAGTAATGCTGTACATTATAAAATTCTGAACATTAGTTGACCACAAGGAGTATAATTCTCCACGTTTGAGCTGATCCGAGCTCTTGCTATAAAAGCAACAATACTAATTGTTTCTTATTACGCCTAATACAGCATACTGATTTATTGAATTTATTAAGCCATATGCATGTAAAAGCAAAATATACAATAGACAATAGAATACGTAAAAACATACTAGATACAAAGCAAATATATGGTCAGGACCACAAAGAAGCAAAATTATAACCAATTCCAAGAGGTTTACAATTATTTTTCCTTAATTCAATAAATAAAGCGTCGTATTCTAGCATTGTACAAGATAATCAGACCGTATTGTGTAATCATATTGATCACCCAGGGACGTGATAGAGAAGGACTGGAATCAAGCCGCTCTCCTTTGACCCCATGCTCCAAGCCGCCGAAATGTTATGCGCTAATCTACAACTGTTGACCAGGTGGTGAGATAAAAGAGCGCATGAAATTTCAGGATTTAGAATTCCTACATCATAAAATAGTATCACTGCAACTGTTCGCTGTCGCTTCCAATGATTGAATATGATTGAATCCATTGTTGAATGTGTAAAGAGTAGAACAAGCGAACACAAACTTGTGTACTTTCATCCTTTTTTAAACTTGAAAAATACACAAAACACGCGAAAACACGCATTAGCAAACTTAATGTTATTGAAGATTGTAAATCATGGATCAAATAACGGGGCATTAAAGCATGCACAAATTAGCGCATCATCCTAAAATATTGAGTTTTTGACAGGATGTAATTTTTCTTTTACCAACTCTGGCACACAAATAAAAGGAAGGACGGAGTTCTAAATTTGAAAATTTGTTTGATGCACTATTCCAAATAAAATCCCCATATAAAGTTTTTGATTTACACTGAAATTTTGCAGGTAATTTAATATTTTGTAATAAATGTAAAACTGGTGCCTGGCTTTCGAAAGTCCCCGCAGTGGAAGCGCGGTTCGGAGCATGGAACTTCAAAGCCAAGTGGAATGTTACACATCCCATTGTTACGCTTTAGAACTCAAGAATGCGTTTGAATAAATTACAAGAGTTTCGCCTCCTTTTCTTTCACCTCCCTGGATCACATATGTATTATAGCAACACCACCTCCTATGTTATCTTTCCTATTTGTATTAAGATTATAACCATCCAAATTATACATTTATATTGTTGTACTTGATTGAAACCATGTTTCTGATACACAAATAGCTGTGAATTTATAGTAGCTAGCATATACTACATAAAGCATCAACATTTTGAGTCAAACTCCTGGCATTTTACATGAAAGGTTATAATATTTTGTTACGATCACAATATTGATAATATACATTTCCAAAGCACACTTTCTGACACAAGTGTCACTCCAGGCCCTACAATGAATAGTTGTGCAAACATACATGTTTCAGATAACTAATGGATTATAGACTATTAATATTAGTACCAGTAATACAGATCCAAAGAAAGAACATGATACATTTATAATATATATATATACATTTCATGTTTTACATGAATAGCTTTTAGGTATTTTGTAATCTGCTGTCTGTTTAACCCTTTACATTTTACCTCTAACCTTAATAGATCAGGTTTGTATAGATGCTGCTATCAAACAGCTGCGAGCGATCCGCTATGAATCTATGGACTCGTTGACAGGAGACCATTATGAGGTAAATGCACCTCTTTCATTATGACTGCGGTAGTTTGAATTTACAGGATTTATTTCCACCTGAACCGAATAATTCCCATCTGTCACACTAAACCTACGTAATTGATAAGCTGGCAAGTGGAGACTTGCAGTATCAGTTGAACTGTAAAATGGAACTCTGAGCTCTGTATAGTGACTTTATTTACTGTCACATGGATACGGGAACTCAAGTTGCACGGCTTCATCCTCAGTAACCGTCACAATAGAATCACATCTGGATAATGGGATCAGTGCAATAAAGAGAGTGAATAAAGACAAAAGTTCCTTCGATTTAACCATGTTGACTAGAATCTCAGAATACATTACAGTATTATTTTGTTGATGGCAAAAAGAGATCACTGTCTATTGCTTTTATTTGTTGAAGTATGCCTGACTTTCATGTTCCTTCAGAACATTTCTTCTATTTGGTATGTTGTTTCCCCCAGCAATTGTCTTGCCGTAACATGTAGAACCAGAACACCAACAAGCCAATTTGAACACTATCCGTTGAGGTCTTTTAAAGGTTTCCAGCTTTTCTAAGCATTTGTATTGTTGCATGTAAGTCATTGGAATCACAAATATCAAATGAAGTCTGTTCCCAAGATGATTTTGCCAGTCACTGTTTTTACTAATGATAGTGTACAAATCAGAATGCTGAAGATTCGTCCATGAAGGAAATACGCCCCGACTGATTCGAAATGATAACCCTGAATCAAATATAGAAAAGAACTTTTAAAAGCTTTCGTATATTTAAATTTAGTATTGCTGTATACTGCTTGTTTATCACCATCTTTTTCCATTTTTTTCTTAATAATGATTCACATACTATAGTTTCATAGTTATTTTTAGAATTATCATTTTTCTACCAGCCCTTGATTCTAAAGTCTGCTTTCTATTTCACTGTAATTGAAGATTGTAATCATAATAATTGCATTATGGTAAATGTACAATGTATAAACTTACCCTCCTCGCGATTTTGTGTCGTCGAGAATGGTTATCCAAGTACAAATGTTTCGCCTCACTGTTTGAATGCTTGGCATTGAAGTGATGAGTTTACTGATATGATTTTTATTCTTCATAATTAATGACAAGGTACCTCAAAATCTTCCAGATAAGAAAATCAAACAACGACCATATGGCATAGTTGATAGAGAGGTTGGGGCGTCTAAAAAGATGATGCAATTATGTTTGATGCCAAGTCAGTGTCCTGAAAGCCTGTGGATAAGGCATTCAAAGTAGTCTTTTTCCATAAGACTACTAAATGAATGAGAAGTTCTAGGAAAATTTGTATTTTCAATTTTGGTTGATTTTCTTCAGAACTATTTATCTCGATAATGTTTACTAATGTTGAGATTGTGTTATTTCCGAACACGTAAACATACTTACATGACTGGATGGCTGTGAGTCAACCTTGTAATAAAAGAAGGTAATAATTGATTTCTGTGATCTTCCATCAGTTTCTTCAGAAAATTTCTCCTTTTTGCTCTGTTGACTTTCCCAGGAATTGTCCTGCCGCAGTGTCATCTGGAACCAGGACACCAACGGACCAATTTGAACACACCGTTGAGGTCTTCGAACTTTTCGAACTCTTTTAAGTATATTATGTTGATTTATCACGTGTTGTTGCACGTAGTTCATTGGTATCAGGAATCTCAAATTAAGTATGAACTCAAGATGATTTTGCAGACGGCTGTCTTTACTAATGATATTTTAAAAACCGATATTAGAATCCTGAGGATTCGTTTATGAAAGAAATACATCGCTTCTGATTCGAAATGATCACCCTATATCAAATATAGAAAGGAAAGTGAAAAAGCTTTAAAAGCTTTCGTATATTTGAATCAAGTAGCTGCTTGTTTTTATCTTTTTTCGGATGTTTTCTTACTGATTCGCATGCTGTGTCTTCAAAGATATATATTTTTTTTATTATGAATATCTACCAGACCTGTAAGATACTATGTGCATTCTATATTACCCTGCTAAATTTATTGTAAGTGTAACGTGGATAAGGCGTTAAAAAATCTTGAAATCTACGGTCGGCTTTAAAAATTGTTTCCATAATGGGGTATTTACATTTAATATCACCTCTGAGTTTTTGCATATCATTAACACATGGCTCCACCCAATGTGTAATTTATTACAAGAATGTTCAAATATTTGTTCACCAGAGACTCATCTGTACAATCGAGATATGATGTGGAGATGTAAATATTGCATTATCCAGGGTTCAATGTAGCAAAATAGATAAACCAACAAGTTCAGAATTTCCCGAGTGATGATGTATTTTACCGAAGCTGGAGGCCGAGATTGAAACTAAATTGCACAAGAAAAATGCTGACTTTGGAGGTGAATGTATGTTTTGTTGAACAACAATATGCCGGGGCCCTATACTCAACTTTTCAGTGAGGGGGTCCAAATTAAGAATTTCCTGTATGCATAAGCCCAGTGTAATTAAAAAGCCTTGACATATTTTGTGGGGGTCCAAACTTCAATTGTGGCGCCCTGTGGCACAGTTGCAAGTTCATGTTGAGTCCTATATATGCAGTAGAGTAGTTATTATTTCATGCTTCCGCTTTTTTTTTTCTTGAGTCAACATCCCACTTGATGGCCCGAATTCACAAAGGAGGTCATCAAGTGGGATGTTTGACCCAAAAAAGAAAAAAAGTATCACAGGGCGCCCACAATTGAAGTTGGGACCCCCACAAATGTCAAAGCTTTTTACATTGGGCTCATGCATCAGGTTTACTAGCTTTAGCGCATGTTGTATTAACAAGAAATATAGCTTCAGGCGGGGGGAGGGGGGTGGTCTTTGAAGACACGTGGTTTTACTGCACAACATTTTTGCTAAAGCAGGTTTGACAGAATACATACACAACACACAAAACACAGCACACACACACACACACACACACCTGTAAATACATCATTGCCCAGATGTTCTCCACTTCATACTCTTTCAAGCTCATTACAGCTAGCACAATTACAACAGAATGAATGTTCTAATAATGATCTTTTATTCATAAGCAGTTGCGAACTAGCCAAATGTTTGATCCCAGTACATGCATTGTACAATACACTATCAAGTCATACATATTGTTCTGTTTTATTCAAACATTTTGTTAGTTTATAAGGGGGTTCACTATGTACAGACAGGAAGGATTAGATCTCAGACAGGAATTGGGTTAAAACACCTTTAATAAGGCGACAACGGCCTTAGAAACAACAATCAGAATGTTACAGACAATCGTCCATTTTCTCCTCTCTCGATCCCTCTCCCGATCATATCGGTATCGGTATCGGTTATCACGATATCAATCCCTATACTCTCCCCCACCAAAAATACCCTACGGGGTTTTTTCAAATTATTTTCAAACATTTCCAAACTGCTCATAAAACAAGCCAAATCTCGCCCGAGACATATACATGTGAAGCAACAATTTTGCAACCAAGCGCGCGTACAGACAAAACAGACGACCACCAGTTCTCTTAATTTGCTGTGATCGCTATCGACTCTTTCTATGTTGAGTTCAGGGTAAATCTATACACCCAGTTCGCTTGTCTGCGCAAGATACCATCAGTACTCAAAAAATGTACACTGTAAGAATAACGAACACCGCACCCCAAAGGATAGCTTTTCCCCCTTTAAAACAGAGATGCAAAATACATAATGCCAAAAACCAACAAGAAAAAACGTCCAATACAGATTATCGTCTGAACATGTTCAAACATATCCATGAATACCTTTTCAAAGAAAAATCAAAAGAAGTAACACAGCACCAGCACAGCTGAGTGCTCTTTTGTTTGATTTCTTTCTAAAAGAAATAACCCTTAGACAAATTTGTAATTTATCCCTACCTGCATGGCTAAAGTGTAGGATGAATGACAACTAAACACACTTCGTATCCTCTATTAATTTAAATCCGTTCAGCAGGTCCGGCAAAAACATTTAAATATATATAACAATATATATATATATATATATATTGTTATACCCAATGTCAGGTCAGATATAGTGTTTACCAAAGTGTAGGACGTTAGCAAAACTAACATCTGTATATGTGTAAATTATAAACTACACTCAATTGGTAGTCCTTTTGTTTCGTTTATCTTTTGAAACACAAATTCTGTGTACATACTGTATAACAATTTCATGTGCACAAAAATTCAGTGTACATGTATAACTCTAAGTAAAAACACTAGATGCAAAGACAGAAAATTCGCAGGGAATCACAAATTTATATACAGTTCCAATTTTCAACAATTTCCAACCGGTTGTATTTATCCTTTAACTGTAAGATAAGGATCCGACATGTTAATATTATAATAGTCATCAACAATTCTGAAGAGTGCATAATTCTGCACGAGCCAGAATTAAAGCACATGGGCACGCACCAATATAAATGGTTGACATTAAACATATAACATCAGTTGAAATAAGAGTCTGTTAGAATCTATATTAAGAGTCCAGATCAATTAAACTTAGCGTCCATTTAGTTTCGCGATCCATAGCCCAACTGCGACAGTCCCGCTCTCGACCAAACTGCAATCTTACTCGGCTATAGAGGTAAGTCAATGTAATCGTGAGTCGCGAACTTTCAACCAGTCCTGATCCAATATGCTACAATAAGCGACAATTTTAACAGCGTTGACAACATGCGAAGTCTATGTTCGAAGTAATTAGCACCCTTTCAATTGGTCCACATGAACAATGCGAGTTATCTTCGTGTTGGCAGCGTTCACCACAAGAAAATTCACTGGGGTTAGTTTTTTCTGCACAACAAACGGCCCAGTCCATCGTGGTGCTAGCTTAGCTGAGAAGTTCTTTTCCGCATTTGATAGAGGTTTAGTCTTCACCATGACTTGGCTTCCTTCAGTGATGCGGCACTCATCACGGCTCTGGTCGTAGTATTGTTTGGAGCTACTAACAGCGCGTCGACGATTGTGTGCGATTTCTTCTTGCGTAGGAATGTCTTTGTTTCCCTCAGTCTGCAGGCGGTTAGTCAAGGGAGAAGCCAAGCGCCGTCCAAACATAACTACTGATGGTTCTACACCAAGTGTGTCATGACTACTGCTGTTCAGGGCAAACGCGAGTTCAGCGAGATGAACATCCCACTGTCGATGGTCAGATCCGGTGTAAGCTTGAAGCATGGCCTTGATGTTACGATTCACCCTTTCGACCCAGTTCGTTTGGGGGTGATATGGCGTGATGAAGATCTGCTCAATCCCCCAATCTGTGCAGACAGCTCGCAGAACCTTCCCTCTGAATTGGGGGCCATTGTCCGAGAGCAGGGCTCCTGGAGGTCCATATCTGCAGAACAGCTCCCTCACTAGAGTGGTTGCAACCGACTGGCTGGTAGCTGACTTCAAAGGCAGAATCTCCACAAACTTTGAGAAATGGTCGACAGCCACCAGAATATACTCATGCCCAGCATACGACTTTGGCAAAGGCCCCATGAGATCTACACCAACCTTTTCCCAAGGCCTCGTGGAGGTACTAGACAACATCTTCCCTTGACGTCTCTGGTAAGAAGGCTTTGTTTGAAGACAAACCTTACAACTGCGAATAAAGCTTCTTACATACTGCGACATACCACTCCACCAGAGACCCATCGACTTCAACCTTTGAAGTGTCTTCTTTCTCCCAAGATGCCCAGCTATTGGCTTGCAATGACACTCAACTAACACTGCATTCTGAAGTTCCTTGGGGATAACTACACATTCATTCTTATACAACACCATTCCCTTCAAACTGAAATCTGAAAACTTCTGAACAGGACCTTGATCCTCCCCACCACCATTCTTTTGCTTTTCAAGGATCTGAATGATTGGCAAAAGATCTGGGTCACTCTGTTGTGCCCTCAGGACAGAATCCTTTGTCAAATCCAAAGGAAGAACGACTTCATCCGTGGCCTCTGACTTGCCAACACAAGATGGGCAAGAGTATTTGTCCACCTCCTCCGCCTCTTGAGAACCAATATGGACACAAACCTGGTGATACCACTTATCACAATCATCACATTGTACCCAACTAACCGACTCATCATCCGGGGAAATGCAATCACTGGCTGCACATAAGTCCTTTTCATGTCCGTCACAGACTCGATCCGACAAAACCCTGTTTACAACTCCCACCAAAGGGGCAACACCTTTCTCAGGAATCCTAGATAGTGCGTCCGGGACATGATGTTGCTTTCCAGGCCTGTATATCACCTGAAACCGAAAATCCTGAAGCCTCAGAATCCAACGAGCAAGTCGCCCATTTTGCTTCTTCTTCCGAAATAACCAGCAAAGTGCCTGGTGGTCCGTTATTACACGACACTCTCTACCTTCCAGATATGGCCGCCATTTCTCTAGGGCCCATACTACAGCCAAACACTCCTTCTCAGTAGTACTATAATTCCTTTCTGCAGCAGACAAAGACCGACTCGCATAGGCGATAGTTCTCGTCCCAGACGGTTGCTGCTGGATCAGGACTGCACCGACCCCAACATTGCTGGCATCTGTGTGTACAGCAAACCTGGATTCTTCATCAGGGTAGCCTAGTATTGGCTCAGTGAGGAGGCTCTCCTTCAAGGCCTGAAAAGCACGAGTGCAGTCAGCAGTCCAATTCCAGGGAACACCTTTCTTCTTCAATCCATGAAGAGGTGCAGCAACCTCTGAGAAGCTAGGAATGAATTTCTGATACCATCCGGCCATCCCAAGGAACCTCTCTAATTCCTTGATCGACCTAGGTTGGGGATAGTTAACAATGGTAGACACCTTCTCGGGGTCCATCTTGAGTCCATTTGAGCTGACAACATGGCCAAGATATTTCATTTCTTGGCAGGCAAACTGACATTTCTCAGTATTTACGGTCAGACCCGCTTGTCGTAAGCAACAAAAGATCTCCTGGAGATCAGAGATGTGCTGCTCAATATCCGGAGAGAAACACACAATGTCGTCCAAGTAGACATAGCAATTTCGCCCTATCAGGCCATCAAGCACCTTGGACATCAACCGTTGGAAACTGGCAGGACCATTCACCACACCAAAAGGAAGGACCTTGAAGTGGAATAGACCCCTATGACAAACAAAGGCAGTCTTCTCCTCATCCTCATCTGCAACACCCATCTGCCAGTATCCACTGCGCAGATCTAATGACGAGAAAACCGAGGCACCATGCAGAGAGCTCAAAATGTCATCCACTGTAGGCATGGGGAAGGCATCAATCTTTGTAATTGTATTCAATTTTCGGTAATCGACACACATCCTGTACTTCCCGTTCTTCTTAGGGACCATCACTACAGGAGCGGCCCAAGGTGAATCTGAAGGCTCAATCTTCCCCATGTCCAGAAGCTTATCCAACTCTTCATCAAGAGCTTGTCTTTTCTCAGGACTCACCTTGTACGGGTGAGAGCGGATGGGAGAAGCCCCTCCTACATCAATTCTATGAATAGCCATGTTCGTATGACCAGGTACCTCACTAAACACATCTGGGAAGTCTTGAAAAACCTGATCTAATTTCTGTCTATCTGCTTCAGTTAGATCAAGTTTCTTCATCTCATCCTCAGCTTGGAGATGAACATCGACTTCTTCTTCAACATGTGACATCTCCTGCCCTCCATTCAACGAGAACTTAACTGGCCGCTCATTGGCCCCATTGCTACTTGTGCTATAACTACGACTGCCAAAATCTATGATAAGTTTCACCTTTTCAGCAAAGTCAGCACCAAGGAGGACAGGTACTGGGAGCCTACCAACCACATGAAAGACCTCAGTCGCAGTGCTGCCTCCTAGACCCACTTGCAGGGATGCTAAACCATCAGGCACTAAGGCGGTTTCATTGATCATGCCTAACACTCCTTCAGTTTCACGAGTAACCTCTACCCCTAACTCCTTACACAATTCAAAAGTGACCAGGGAAACCTCTGACCCCGAGTCCAGCAGGGCTTGGGTCTTCACCACTCTGTCATCTAGACCCTGAACAACAACATCTGCAATTGTAGCATCACCCCTATCCTTTGCAATGAAATTGCACCTTGGTGACGGTTCTCGAGTAAAGCCCTGTGGAGGTCCTCCCTGGAAACCCGACCCTGTGGCCCCCGGAGGTACCGGACAGTTGGCAATTCTGTGCCCGAGCTGGCCACACCGGTAGCAGGCAGCATTAAAGGATCTACGTCCCGTGGGGTTACTGCTTGCACCTGTCCGTCGTGGAGTGGAGGGATCACTCCCTGGGGTTGTGTTACCCGCATTCGCCCCCCTCTGAATTACTAATTCGTCCGCCTTGCGCGCAACTACCATGAGAGATGTGGCTTGTATCTCCCTTAGTTTTAACCTCAATACTTCATCGGGTACTCTCTCTAAGAATTGGTCAATCATGACCAGATTGAGCCCTTTAGAGACTTCAGGCATCTCTACTGCCTCCTGGGGTATCTCAACCCACTTCAAAAAATAATCTTGTAAATGACTAGCGAATTCTTCATAACTTTCATTGGTCTTCTTATGTTCTTTTTTGAACTTTATTCTGTATGCCTCCGGAGTGAGGTGGTACCTTCTCTTTATGGCCAGGACAACATCATCATAGTTGTTTTGTTCTCTAGTACTCAGGGCGTGGAATGCCTGCTGAGCTCTTCCAGTAAGATATGGTTCTAACAGCCGAGGCCATTCACTCTTTGGCTTGTTTGCTGCCAGGGCTAGTCGCTCAAAAGTGCTAAGGTAGCACACCATATCATCATCGTTACTTAGCTGATGTAATCCCTTTAACGGAGGACCAGTTTGTGCAGAGCTACCGATTGCAGCAGACAGTAAGGATTTGCATAGTTTCTCAGTCTCATGATGATGAGAATCTTCAAGGTGCTTCATGACCCGCAAAAGGTCATCCACACCCACACCTGTATTTTTTGGTTCATCCTCCACCAGCTTAGGCAAATCACATAAACATGAGATCCGCTCTTGCTTGGTCTTTACAGCATTGGTATCAATATGATTCAATTCACACAAGTGTGCTATGTGTTCAGCTGTAAATCTGCCGAGATATGCTGATCGGTCTGTCATGGTTAATTTTATCTTTTATTGAGCACTGAATATTATACTAGACTAGTCTAGATCTAGATCTAGTTTAAATTTAATTTAGTGACCTATTGAACGTGTGTGTTTTAGTGTATGGTGTATGGTTAGTGAGAGTGGTCTAGACTTCTAAATCTACTATTTTAATCAAACTTTTATTTATTTAGTCTAGTCTAGACCCTATGTATTTATTTATTTTTCTATTTCATTTTTAATGTTACTTCAATACTAGACTACTTGTTTAATAGCTACCTTAACTTTGATTAGTCTATCTGTAGACCCTAGATCTACTGCTAAATCAACAAGCACTAGTAGGCCTATAGGCCTGCACAATAAGTGGGGCAACAGTCACACACTGCATGAAACAACCGTGTCAATTAATTTCTCACCCAATCCTTAGATTTCCAAAAAAGCCATAGCACAAAGAATCCCTGCCGATTACGCCAGTATAAGGGGGTTCACTATGTACAGACAGGAAGGATTAGATCTCAGACAGGAATTGGGTTAAAACACCTTTAATAAGGCGACAACGGCCTTAGAAACAACAATCAGAATGTTACAGACAATCGTCCATTTTCTCCTCTCTCGATCCCTCTCCCGATCATATCGGTATCGGTATCGGTTATCACGATATCAATCCCTATAAGTTTATTAAGGTTTGAAATTATTCTCACATTTCATTAATCAATGACTTAAGTTTACCTTTTGTAAGTATAAAAAAATATGTACATATAAACAATATTCGTTTATTACTCTTGACATATCTATCTATAATGAATCATTATGGAGCAAATTTGGATGACGAACATAACGAGCTGAAGCACAGCTAAACAGCTCAAGTATGTGGAATAATCGAGTGAATATCGCACTAGTATACAGATAAGGGTTATGACATGGTAAATAATAATTATACGAATACACCAAAGTAATTCTGAAAAGAAAAAGCAAACAAAGAAAATGAAAAAAGTTCAGCAATACTGTGAAAAGCCATGGGTACAAAAAAAACTCTCTATTATACAAAATGGCATGGTAATAAATGGTTATACATAATTATACACCAAGGTAATTCTGAAAGGAAAAATGCAAATACAGATGTAAAAAATAATAAGTTCAGCAATACTATCAAAAAGCTGGGTAAATACATCACAAGCATGTATACAAAATTACATGGTAAGCATTGCTTAAACATGCATCAAAGTAATTCTGAAAGGAACAATGCAAACACAGATACAAACATAAACTAAAACAATACTATGAAAAGACTTGGTAAATAACTTCCTAGTACACAAAATGGCAATGTGAGGAATGATTATAAATATACACCAAAGTAATTATGAAAGGAGAAATCCAAACACAGATCAAAAATAAATGTCAGCAATACTATGAAAAGATTTGGTAAATAACTCACTAGTATACAAAATGGCAGTGTGAGGAATGATTATACACCAAAGAAGTTTTACAAAGAAAAACGCAAAGAAAAAGGAAATAGGAAGAAGTTTAGCAAAGTATATACACGTATATACAAGACCAAAAAAATACAGCAATTGATATTACTTGATCCTTTTTAGTTTTATATGTTTACTAGTAAAGCTTTACATTATTAAGTTATGAACATCAGTTGACTTCAAGAAGTATGATTTTCCATGATGTTTGAGCTGATCGAAACTCAAGTAATAATAACAACAATAATGAGTGTTTCTTATTAAGCACTTTTTAATACAATAAACTGATCAGAGCGCCGTAACAGCAAAAACAGAATAAATGTTTAGCTACTATAGCATAGCACAATAAGTAAATTCAAATTACACTTTGTGACAACATTGTCACTCAAGGAACAACCATAGATGGTAGTACAAACAGTTTTACATAAATGTATCTGATAACCAATGAATTATGGGCTATTGATATTAGTAATAAAGATACAAACAAGGACATAATATTTAAACATTCATAAGCATTTGGCTTAGTAGGCCTAATAATGTTAAACAGTCATCATATATACTTCAATCTTAGATGAGAAGTAGATATAGCATAGGACAAAATAACTTGTATTCACTGACATTAATTCATCTAGATTGTATATGTGTATATAAATTTCACGATTTACAGGTACATGTTTTAAGTTGTGTAATCTGCTGCCAGTTTAACCCTTGAACCTTGACCTCTTTGACCATAATTATGTGGATCAATGTCTTGCCAAAGAATGTTAATGCCAGGCTACAACTCGAACCCTGAACCCTTCGATTACGAGTCAAGTGAATGACCGACTTTACCACAACACCTCCATATCTCATGCAATGAGTAAACACTTACAATTCAATAAAAGAATCAACTGTCCTAAATTGAAAACCACATTCAAGGGCTAATTCCTCATCATTTCCAATTAATAATCTTGAACATTTATCAAATGATTAAAACTGTACTACAGAATAAGACATGTTGAAGTAATTATTTACAGTGTATTAGACACTAGCGGAATATATGAAGTCATCCACGTACATGTAAAAATTAGAATGAAGGAACTTTTCTGATATTCCGAATATACATGATACCAGAATAGAATAAAGTACACCCACAGTTAACATTTAGTGCCATGCAAGTAAACTCACGTCTTTTCGTGCTGTGGATCACATTCGTATGATTTGTTGGTTTTATGACCTGTGAAATTTCACAGACCCGATTGCTGTATTAACGAAATGCTCATCTGCCATTGATTGACTGATATTCATTTTATGAGCATATTTTGCACTTTGTGTCTCAATATGATCATTGTATGGGGGGGGGGCAGATTGTAAGTTGCAATTTTATTTGTGGTATTGTAGGCACAATAGGTGACTTCAATACATCATCTCTTTCATAAAGGAGCTCACCGTAATGAAAAATTGCTACTAGACGTGGACCTCGCCATGCTATTTTTTATTTCTGCTCAAGACATGAAGTTCTTTTGTGAACTGGTAACTTAAAAAGCTTTTAGGTTCTCTCAACCACATAGAGATCGATGCATTGTTATATATAATAACCTGAATTATTATCACAATTACAATGAGAGTTACATCTACCCAATGAACAATATTGTACTATTATTAGCAGTTGGCTTATCCTTGTCCACCCAGTCAGGCACGGTGTATGTTTGCACTCGGACTTTCTTGTGCAAGCTTTTTGGCATTCTCCACTACATATTGAATCAATAGAATGATAACCATAGCTATTATCACAATTCCAATGACAATTACACATCCCCATAATACTGCGACGTTATAAGCAGTTTGCTTTTGCTTGTTTGTATCAGTCAGCTTCAGTGATTCTATGAGTTTGGGAACCTGGGGGTTATCTTCAACTTCTCTTTCTGGGTGATGGGATAAGGTTGTAACAGGGCCTGGTGTGGTAGCAGGGCAAGGGTCTAAGATGTTTTTTGTGAGAGAAATATCCTCCATTGAATCCCATACAAAATCTTTACATTCACACTTGTCTTTAGGTTGATCAAGGATATGTGAACAACAAAAAACAGGATATTCTTTTTTTGCCCAAATGGTTTGTATCAAAGTTTCACCATTTTGAACAAGTTTACTCCAAGGGGGCAATCTTTTAGAATCTTGGTAGCAGTAAATACCCCCAGCCAAGCTTCCAACACGAGCCGTACATTGCAGTGGCACCCAATCACCAACTGTATCATCGTTGATACTGAAGGTACAAGATGCATCACCAGGAGGATAATTGACATTTAACCTTATTTTAGAGAACCTGCCTTGGATGGTACCATCCATGTACGCTTTGCAAATGTATGTTGCCTCGTCACTTCTCTTTACTGGATTTATTTCAACCTGAACTGAACAATTCTCATTTGTCACGCTGAACCTATTTAGTTGATAGAAGGGCAAATTTATATATTCTGGCTCTGCCGAGTCGTAAAATAGAGCTTTGTTTGCCCTCTGTACAGTGACTCTACTACTGCCACATGGGTATGGGAATTCAAGTTGCGCGGCTTCGTCCTCAGTAACCGTGGTAAAAGAATTACATCTTGACAATGAGATACATGCAACTATAACAATGAAAATATATCTTTTATGTTCTGGTATACATGGAGCTTCGTGAAATTTCGACATGCTTAGATATTAAATTTGTAGAGCAGCAATTTATAAAGTATGGGAATTTCGGATAAAAAGTTTTTGAAAAAGGCCTATTTGACAGAATTTCAGTGATTCTACAACGAAATGTAGGAGAAGAAAGTAGCATACATACAATCAGTATTAAAGAATATGCTCCTTGTATGCTCCTATTCGTAGTGAACCCATAAGAAACTCGGCCTTCTATCTGAGGAAGGGATTAATCATCTAACTCATTATGTCCAGCAATTATCTTGACAGGTTTTACCGTGTTGTACAAATATCCTTTATCTACACAAGCGTAGATACAAGAAGTATGTCCTAAGTGGATTATGAATGAAAGTCCAACACATCCCAGGTTTCAGTAAAACTTTTGAAGTGTTCTTCATCCGGTGAGATTGAACTCCATGTTTCGTCAACAAAGTTCTTTCAGGTAGCGAAAGCAAAACTCGAGACCAACCGTTGCAGTTTAAAGTCTTTATTCCTATAGCTCTATTACAAATATAGAATTGTCAAGTTCTGGACGGTTTCACATATTTCCTTTTGCTTAGAAATCCCAAATGAACTCTCTATTGTAGGGAAACTGATAGTGAAGTGGAAAGCTTGCGAGTATAGAATGATGAATTCACGAGAGAAAGGAGAATGTTGCCTCTAATTTTTAAATTAATTTCAAATCTTTGCATTCAGTAGGTAAAATCTGACTTCAGGATGTGACCTGTAAGTATGAAAGAAAAATAAATCAATCACTGGGTCATCACTAGTTCCCATACAATTAGTTCAGTTCGTATGTAAGAAATATGAGAAATACATTAAGTGTTCAGCTTAGATAACTTTGTTATTCAGTTAAAGCTTCTGGCTAAGTAGTAATAATAATAGTAATAATCCGTTCTTGTATAGAGCAATACACATTATGATATAAAGTCTCAATGCGCTTCCAAAAAGCTTTGGAAATTATTACCCTAGCTTTAGCTCCGGGAGCCGTTACCAGCGCACAGTGCATGTCAAGGAATAATTCTACCAGGTACCCATTTACCTCACCTGGGTTGAGTGTGGCAAATGTAGATGATATCTTGCAAAAGGACATTAGATCCACAGTCCGGACACATATCCACTCGACCTCGAAACTTCTAAATTTAGGAGAGCTTCCTAGCAGACTTTATACAGGTAAGCTTATTCATTTGGAGTCCTTGATTGACAGACAAGGACGTCATACATAGCTCATAATAAACTGCATGCAATGGTTATTATTGAATACATGTATTAAGTATTTGGGCTTCAATTTGGCTTTTATACTTAAATTGGATCTTAATAAGACATGCACCATTTTACTCAGCTTTAACTAAATGCGGAGTAAAATAGTAACGTAATTCAAGTATACTTATTGAATGGGGTAGAGGCTTTCATATCCGTGAGTACGGTAGTTGTTTCGTTTTTCATGAAGACCTGTTTTCTACTTTGGTCCTCATCATATTGTCGGTTTAGAACCAGAACCGTGTTAACTCAGTGTTCAAGTAAAAGAGCCGTTGTAGCTTCTTGCCAATGACGCAATTTTCTACCCAGTATATTATTTTCGAGTAGGACAGCCAAGACTAAGATCTGAATGAGATTTCATTTAAGTGATAAAATAAAAAATGTTTGCATTAAGGCAAATGTTGGAAACTTACCGTGCTCTTGCTTCTGCATCCCCACAAGCTGATGATCCAAGTAGCCTCTGGTGATATCCTATGGCAACACCTGTCCTAGAACTTGACAATGTTGAGTATTAACTCTTGGGTCTAAATGTTATCACTGACAGGTATGTTTTTTTTAAAAGTATTCTTTGCTTCCAGTTTGCTGTTGAGCAAACAATGCCGACATGCACAGGCATGATGAAGAAACCCTTTTATATCAATATAGGGCAGAGACGTTCTATTAATATAGCTTTTTAAAGGTAATACAAAGTTTTGGGAAATTTCGAAAATTGGGTAGATAGTGATTCTTTACAATTTTGATATATTTGGATGCCCTGTGGATGTATTATAAGCACTAAAAAATTAGCCTCTATACTAAAACACTTCTGCTTTCGAGAAATTGAATAATCAAAAATTTACCGGTGCTCCCGGTAAATTTTAAACATTTCAAATAGCGCCTATAAGGCCATTTCATGGTAGCTGCAACCATGAATATCTCAGAATATGCGGTTCTAATATATAATTCCCAAATGGGAATAGCAAATCGGTCGAATGTACTAAAAACATTGTTATGAAGCTAAATAAATATCAGTCTTGAGAGGGCGCTATACAACATAAAGAGTTCATTATTTACACTTTCATCACTTTAGACTCGACTTCAACCGCGACGGCAATCATTGAATATTGTAGGATCGCATATGCTTCCAATATGTTCGTTTGAACCAAATTCATGACCCCATACCAAAACTTTGTATTACCTTTAATATAATAGAGTTCCTCCCTGCAAAACAATCATGCTTGTGCATGTTTGCATTGTTTGCTCGTCAGAAAACTGTAAGATAAGAATACTTTTTTATAATACCCATCGGTGATAAAACTTTATACAAGACATGTTCCTGATAAACAATCTATCAGCATGAATCTTATTCGGACAACGATTGGAGGGGGGGGGGGGGGTCTCATGACATACAATGATACATACATGTACTATGTATATGTATGTACATGTTCATATTTTGACATCAAGTTTATAAAATGTAAATGATGGTCACTAAGACCTTTCGTGACCTAGTCTCCTTAAATTAAGCCGCCATTAGCTTGTCTGAAGCTCATGGTTTATAAGATAAGTGAATTGTTACATCAACGTGTAACAATTTACTTACTAATTACAAATGGTCTAGACGGCAAAGATCATTTACTTCATGGTCTTTACCTGTAGGTAACTAACAAAAATACGATGTGTTTTAGTTTTAAAAGTCCAGTGACTGAATTTACGCAAATATCTTCATAGGGTGTCACATCTTTATACTGAAATATGAATTGATTAAATTTGCATGTTTGTTAAACCCTAGTAAAGTGTTGCATTAGTCCACCTATTTGTTCTCCTTTGCGGTCCCAACAGATCTGACTCATGCAGAGTTAACTTTATCTGTAAAAATGCAACCGCAGGCCAACCTGTACAGAAAGACCGGCAAAAAGAGACAAAATAAGTGGTCATTTTAGGTATAATAGGTGTTCTTGACAGACATGTTTACTTTAACGCATGTATTAATGAGAAATGTATTTTCAGACGGGGGTGGTCTTTGAAGACACGTGATCTTTCGGCACAAAATTTATGCTAAAGCAGGTTTGAATGAACAGAACACACACACGCACACACATCACACAAAACACAAGACAAAAACCTACGCCACACAACACACAACACGCACACGCACACACACCCATAAATACACCATTGCCCGATGTTCTCAACTTCATACTCTTTTAAGGTCATTACAGCTATTACAGCTAGCACAGTTACAACAGAATGAATGTTCTAAGTATGATATTTTATTCATAAGCAGTTACACACCTTTGCACGATATCTGTTTGCAAACTTGTCAAATGTTAAGTTTGATTTCAGTACATGCATTGTACAATACACTATCCAGTCATACATATTGTTCTGTTTTATTTAAACATTTTGTTTGAAATTATTCTCACATTTCATGAATCAATGACTTAAGTTTATCTTTTGTAAGTATAAAAAAATATGTACATAGATGTACACTGTATATACAATATTCGTGTTTTACTCTTAACATAATAATGACTCATTATGGAGCCAATTTGGATAAAGAACATTACGAGCTGAAGCACAGCTAAACAGCTTAATTATGTGGAATAATCGAGTGAATATCGCACTAGTACACAGATAAGATTCATGGCATGGTAAATAATAAATACGAATACACCAAAGTAATTCTGAAAAGAAAACGCAAACAAAGAAAATGAAAAAAGTTCAGCAATACTAGGACAAGACATGGGTAAAATAAACTCCCTAGTATACGAAATGTCATGATAAGAAATGGTTATACATATACACCAAAGTAATTCTGAAAGGAAAAATGCAAATACAGATGTAAAATAATTAAGTTCACCAGTACTATGAAAAGGCTGGGTAAATAAATCACAAGCAAGTATATAAAATTACGTGGTAAGCATTGCTTAAACATGCATCAAAGTAATTCTGAAAAGAACAATGCAAACACAGATACAAAAATTAAGCTCAGCAATACTATTGAAAGCCGACTTGGTAAATAACTCACTAGCTAGTACATAATTTGACATGGTAAGAAATGATTATATATTATTATATACCTCACTTAAGAAATCCAGCCATCTGATTGGTCGAAATTGCATTCATAAACTTCAACTATTCCTGTAAAATTCCCGGTAAAATTCCAAACCCATGTAATAGTTCAAAAAATAGTTCTAAAATCCCAGTTACCATGGTTACTGGGAAAATAGTCCAGTCTTGGTGAAATACCCATAGGTTCACATGTTAAAAAAAAGGTCTGAGCGATCGAGGATACCGTACGTGAGCGATGAATTGGTCGGTAATTTCAATACAATTGAATCTCGATCGATCTTACCGACAATTTTATCTTGCATTGTTGACATGAAGACGAATATAAACTTCCAAAAATAGATCTAAGTTCGTGCCAATGCATTGCAAATGTAAAAGAAGGGCCCGTTTAATGGAGCTACCGCGAAGCATCCAGCACGCGAAGCCGTTTTCAATCCATTTGAATGTATATATCAGAGAAAACTGGAAGGTATGGTATAAGTGCGCGATGGCCGAGCGGTCTAAGGCTGTGATTTTAGTCACATCATCGTTGGTACGCAAGAGATTGAATCCCTTCTTCGACAAAAAAAACAAAAAACAAAAAACAAATTTTTTTTTAGTCTACTCTCAAAGATACATTCATAAAAAAACAACCGTGCAGACAAACAAGATAAAGGCCAAGATGGTGTCATAAGTTGACTCTTTTTTTGGCATATAAAAGTATTAATGACTGCTTTAATATTCGAGAAATAGTTGTTTTTATACGCTCTCGGGAAGGTAACAATTGGGCTATTGCCCTCGGCACGCCTCGGGCAATAGCACAATCCTAACCTTCCCTTGAGCGTATAAAAACAACTATTTCTCTCAAAGCAGTCATTAATACTAAAACATCAAACTAATTATGAAACTAAAAATGCAAACACAGATTTTTCAAAAAGATGGTCAGCAATACTTTGAAAAGACTCGGTAGATAACTCACTAGTGTACAAATAAAGGTGATGGCGTGCCTAGGAATTATTTTACATATACACCAAAGTGTACATATACACTGAAAAGAAGGAATGCAGTTCAGGAAAGACTATATATACAAGACCGAAAAATACAGCAAATGATATTAAATAATCATTTGTTAGTTGTATATGTTTACTAGGAAACCTGTACATTATGAATATCAGTTGAATTCAATAAGTATGATTTTCCCAGTTTGAGCGGGTCCAAGCTCAAGTAATAATAACAACAATAATAAGGGTTTCTTATAAAGCACTTTTATATCTAATACAGCAAACTAATCAGAGTACTAAAAACAGCAAAGACAGCATACAGTTTAGCTGCTATATAACATGTTACAAATTACAATTTATGACAAAATTGTCACTCAAGGAAATACCATAGATGTTGGGGCAAACATACATGTATCTGATAACAAATGAAGTATAGGCTATTGATATATACCCAAATATCCAATAGTTACATGTTTGTTTTTTCTTGGTTTTTTTTTCTTCTTCGAATTGTGTATCTTCCTCTCCTTTGGTTGCATTATTAGTTACATTGTATGTTTATCCTGTTTTCTTTTGTTATTCCTGTACATGCATAATTCGTCCTTGTTTTCACGAAGTGACGGTAGTGAGGAAAATCGTAACGCAAAGTGAATGCAATTTTTTTTCACTACCGTCACTTCGTGAAAACAGCGACGAATTGTGTGTATTTTTTTCCGCCTTGTACTGTCCTTTGTCTTCAGGCAGTAGCCTAGACTTGAATGTTCCTTTTTACATGGTTTTTCTTGTTATTTTTAATAAATAAAGCATGCGATCAAAATAAATCTTATGAGTGTTATTGTAGTATCTCAAAGTGAGTTGACCTAAACATCTCTTTAGCTATGACCCAACATGTTGTCGTTCTACTGAGCAGAAGGTTTCTAGGAGCATGACTGATACTTTATGATGGCGTTTTAAAAAATCCTTTTAAATGGTATTTTCACGCCATAGTTCTTCCCCTCGTTCATATTTTTTTTTATTTATCCTTATTAAATGGTCAAGTCTCGGATATTAGGAAAATTGCTAAGGTTGTCCGTCTTATTAAGAAAGGAGATAAATGAGACATTAGTAGTTGATATATGATATATACTCGGACTTTTTCCCTTTTAAATTAATCATAACAATTGTTTCTATTTTTCAATTTGTTTTCTTTTGTTGATGAGGTGACACATGCTATTGATAAATCTTTAGACACGGTGGGCATATTACTGGATTTCTCCAAGGCCTTCGACACGATCAACCACAATATTTTACTTCATAAACTTTCCGACTATGGTGTGAGTAGGAAGGCCTTGGAGTGGTACCGGAGCTACCTTTCCAATAGAAAACAGTACGTTTCCTTGAATAATGTTAATTCAAAATTTCATGATATTAATTGCGGCGTCCCCCAAAGTAGCGTATTGATTCCACTCTTAGTTATTCTTTATATAAACGATTTCTGTAAATCGTCTGACATATTGTCATTCTTACGTTTTGCCGATGATACCAAATTATGTTTTTATCACAGTATTCCGCTTACTTTATCAGAAACTATCAATATTTAACTATTATAGCTTTCTCAGTGGATTAGAGCTAAAAAATATCTTCAAATTGTCAGAAAACTAAATATATGCTTTTTAGTAAATCAATAGATTCTTTGCCATTAAATATTGTATTTGATAATAATGTGTTAGAAGAGGGGCCTCATATTGAATGTTTGGGAGTAACTGTCGATAATAAACTTTCATGGAAATGTCATATAGATAATATTTATAAAATCGTTGCGCGTAATATTGGGGTAATAAATGGATTCAAAACTTGTCTCTAAAACTTTTTAATGTTATACTCATCTTCAATATTGCCTTGCCTGAATTATGGTATTCAGCCTCCCTCATCATGCTCTTAATTCCTACGTACTTCCTATTTTTTGTATACACTGTCTTTCAGTCTTGCGGTCTAAAAGCACTCACCCTTTTTCTTTTGTATAATCTTGTCCATTTAGTTCATAATTCTACCCTTGTGCTTCCACACTGCGTCTTATATTGACACCTGTTGTCTTCAGTAGTCTCCGTGGACACGTGTGTGTGTGTGTTAATACGTTAGAACATTATTTGTTGAGGGGTCCACACTTTACAAGCCATGCTTTTTAGTGGATCCCTCCATTTTTACTTGATATATAAATATACAGCAACATTTTTATTTTCTCCTTGATTTAGATTATATGATATGATTATCTTATAATTCCTTAAAACTTAAAGGGCAATCCAACCTTTCTAATAAGTTCATTTGAATAAGAGCATAAAAATCAGAGAAACAGAATGGCTTAAGTTTGAAATAAATCGGACCAATATTAAGAAAGTTATGAGTGTTTAAAATATGAGATCACTACAGCTGTGCGAATCTCAAAACGGCAATTTTGTCAATGGATTGTGACGTAGTGACGGATTACTCTCCCGTTCAGTGTCGGGTACAAAAATATCACTTATTTCTGTTTTTCTTCCAAGTGATTTCACCCTCGGGGCACTACTCAAAATATATCATGTAGAGTACATTATTACAGGTCCTCTAAAAAGAATAGACCACCCCGAGTCTACATTTATGAAAAGTTGAAATTTTAGTCCTTTTGTGTATTGGAGCAAATGGGAAAGTTGTACGCTACTACATCACATAGACATTATCAATTAAGCCAATTTGAAGAGCCCTGACTTATAGTAATTGCATCTTTCCAAAATTAGTAACTTTTGATTTTTCTTTTGTCCGATTTCATTCAAACTTACATCAATGTGCCTTTCAGATTTTTTCTGCGTTATTCTAGACAAGTTTGCTTTCAAGGTTGGATTTCCCTTCAATTAAAATAAAAATGAATTATGTTTTTGTTATGCAAAGAAAAATAACATGTAAAGTTGTATAATAACTTTTGCATACTTAGTAAAATGTTGTTGGTAATTTATTTATTGTACATAATTTGCATTTTTCTTGTTGAAAATAGAAATAAAACTTGAACTTGAACTTGAACTTCTATTTAGATACACATATAAAGAATTGTTAATATTTTTTTAATAAATGAGGAGTACATACACATATCTAAATAGGCCTGTATTTGATAGCTGTCCATTCATCGACATCTCACAGATCGATTCCTGTAGTTGTGAAGTGCTCATCTCTCATTGATTTGATACTGATATTTTTTTAATGAGCATATTTTGCACTTTAATTGTTTCTCAATACGATCAATGTATTTGGGGGGATTTGTAAGTTCCAAATTCATTTGTGCCATTGTGGGCACATTAGGTGACTTCAATAAATCCTGTCTTTCATAAAGGAGCTCATAAAGGAAACAGGACACTAGGAATGATCAAACCCAACTTTACATTCAGGAGTAAGGAATTGATCTTAAAACTGTACAAATCACTCGTCAGACCCCACCTAGATTACGCCATTCAGGCCTGGTGTCCCTACCTGGAAAAAGACAAAAAATAGTTGGAAAAAGTTCAAGCAAGAGCCACAAAACTCATTCCAAGTATTCAATATCTACCATATGAAGAGAGACTAGCAAAACTGAAACTAACTACTTTGGAGAAAAGACGAGAGAGAAGAGACCTACTGCAAACCTACAGGATAATGAGGCAAATCGACAAATCCAAAACACGAGAATTATTTTCAGTTTGCTAACTATGAAAGAACAAGAGGCCATTCCATGAAGCTAGCCAAAACAAGAAGCCGCCTTGACATCAGGAAAAATTTCTATAGCCAGAGAGTTGTAAGCAAATGGAACAAGCTGCCACAAACTGCCATTGATGCTCCCACACTCCTAAGCTTCAAACAACAACTATCCAACCTGGGTTTTTAAATGGGTCCCATGGGACCCCCTTAACCCTGCCACACCACACTATATATGGGATCATCAAGGTATATTCAAGGTATATTAACCATAATGAAAAATTGCTACAATGAGTTGGGCCTTGCCATGCTATGTTTATTACTGCTCAAGACATTCAACACAATTTCTTTCTTTTGTGAACTTGTAAAAGGCGTCTCATTCTCTACCATAGTTTCCGTGTGATATGTGACTTCATATTTTTTACATTTCTTGTAGATTTTCTTAGTCAAATAGAGAACTATGAGTATAATAACCAGCATTATTATCATACATACAATGGCAGCTCCATTTGACCAATGTACCCATAACATTGTAGTATTATTAGCAGTTGACTTATCCTTGTTTGTATCAGTCGGTTTTGGTGAATTTATAAGCTGATGAAGCTGGGAGTTATCTTCAACTTCTCTTTCAGGGTATTTGGATAATGTTGCAACTAGGCCCGGTGTGGTACCAGGACAAGGGTCTATGATGGTTTTTGTGTGAGAAATATTTCCAATGGGATCCCAAACGAAACCTTTACAATCACATCTGTCTTTAGGTCGATCAAGGATAGCTGAGCAACAGAATATGGAAATTTGTAGTCTTGCCCAAAATGTTTGTTTCAAAGTTTCACCAAGTTGAACAATGTTACTCTGTGGAGCCAATCGTGTATAATCTTGGTAGCAATAAATCCCTCCAGCCAAGCTGCCAACAGGAGCTGTACATTGTAGTGGCACCCAATCACCAACTGCATCATCGTTGAAATTGAATGTACAAGCTACATCACCAGGAGGATGATGGACATTTAACCTTATCCTAGTGAACCTGCCCTGAATGACACCATCCACGTACGTTTGGCATATGTACGTTGCCTCATCACTTCTCTTTACTGGATTTATGACAACCTGAACCGAACAATTACCATCTGTTACACTGAACCTATTCAATTGATAAAAGGGCAAATTTAGAGATTCTGGCTCTGCTGAACTGTAAAATGGAAGTCTGTTTGCGCTCTGTATAGTGACTCTATTACTGTCACATGGATATGGGAATTCAAGTTGCACGGCTTCATCCTCAGTAACCGTGACAAAAGGACTTCTACTTGATAATGGCATCAGCGCAGATAAACTTCTTGATAATGGGATCAGTGCAAAAAAGATAACAAATAAAAATATAAGTTCCTGCGACTTATCCATGTTGGCTCATAAAAAATAGTATACTAGCAGCTAGTTGTGTCTGTTTATAGCCAGATTAGGGCTCTAAGTGTGTGGTATTAAGGTATAGAGTTAATATCCTTCTGGCTCTGAACAGATGATTTACAAGTAAGACAAATATTGAAGGGGGAAAGCTCAGGAAAATAGAAGGTTGAACAGCTATGCAAGGTTCTGCTTCCAGAAAACTGAAAACTTTACTGATTGCAGAAAACTTTGGCTTATAGCCAATACCGGTATTCGATTTTGATGTCAGAAAATTTTACACGAAAAAGAAACTCATGACATTAAAATACAAGTTTTATAGTCAGCCAGTAAAAAAAGCACTGCCTCTTTTGATTTTTGTTTACATTTCCTTCTTCAAGAAAACGGTAAAATGCAACATGATTGTTTGTCTGGCTCTGCTCTATTGTAAAATGTGATCGAAATACAAGTGTGTACATTTAGTACATGAAAGGAAGTCCTGCCTTTTTTATAGTTTTCTTTTGTCAGATTTAACAGTGAAACAAAATCAAAAAAACAAATACAATCTGATTGTTCATCTACAAATATCTTTCCTTTTCCAATGTTGCTCTTGTCAGCATTCAAAGTCAAATGCGGAGACTAACCTCTAGACGATTATTTCAGCCTTGCAGCAAGTGTTTGATGTTTAGCACTGCTAAATTTTAAAATCAAATACTTTCAAGGTATTGATTCTGCTGTGAAGATCGAAATTCAACAGGAATTCCTGATGTTGGTTAAGATTGCCATTAAAACCTTTGCCATCAAGTCTCAAAGAAGGTTTTAATAAATGGCTCCTTTTTGCAACTTGTTGCAGTGGTCTGTTTAAAGTTGTAATCTGAACATCAAACTACATGAAATACAACAAATCTTTTTCCTTTTCCAATGTTGCTCCTCTCAGCATTCCAAAGTCAGTTAAGGAGACTAACCTCTTGACGATTATTTCAGCCTTGCAACAGTTGTTGGATGTTTAGCACTGCTAAATTAGAAAATCATATATTTGTCAGTCTATTAAATCTGCTGTGAAGTTCAAATTCCAGATGTTGGTTGAGGTTGCTATTAAATCCGTTTCTGCCCAGTCTCAAAGAATGACGCATTGATGCTGCTTATTGTTTGGTATCAGAGAAGTTATGTTTAAAGCCGTAATTACAACATCAAACTATATCAAATAAAACACTTCTCTTTCCTTTTCCAGTGTACCAGTTGCTCTTCTCACCATTCAAAAATAATGAGACTTCCGGAGAATTCAAGCCTTGCAACAACTGTTAGATGTCTACCGCTATAGTAGAAAGTCATACACGTTTCAATATGCTGACTCTGCTGTTCCTAGTTGGTTGAGATTTTTATTAAATCTGTTGGCACCGTTTCTCAAAGAAAATTAAAGACTGACACCTTTTTGCAACTTATTGCTCAGTAGAGGAGAAGTTCTGTTAAAATCTGTAATTGCAACTTCGAAATTGCGCCCTTTATTTTCTGTCAAATCGTCAATCAGTTTGAAAGTTGGAATTGCTGTTGTATCGATGATCATCAAAATGGGGACCAGCCAAATCATCCAGCAAAACCGTGTTCCTGAGAAATTGAAATAAGTCCACTTTAAATGAAATTGCGGCTTACATATACATTTACTTTCCACACAGTGTATTCGTGCGGAGATCTGATCTTCACTGATAATAGTGTATAAAAACATTAACATTTTAGAAATTTGTGGTCTATCAAATATAAAATCAGTAAATTATGATCTCTTTTGTATCAGCTCTCCATTTGTTCTGAGCTTTAAAATTGTTAAAATATCCCACTCCTTAACTATCTATTAAGAAATCTCCTTCTTACTGAAGGATGTGTAAAGGAGTACTGTTGGTATTTTTGTACATCTTTTCTGTTTGAAAACTTACTTCTTTTATAATATTTGTGGATAACCAATGAGGAAAAGTTCTCAAAATATTATTTTATCCCTGCCCAAACTGAACCCCTCCCCTCCCCCCTCCCCTCGATGATTTTTTTGTTCTTGTTTTTGCTGAGTGCTAGATTTTTGATATCCCGCCAAGTCCAGGGTGGATGAACTGTGGCTCCTTACACTCAAAAGAGCATTTCTGTTTCACTACGCCTATGAATAGATAAATAGCTTTGATGGTCACTCAAAACAATCTTATGTATGGTATAATCACAAAACTTTTTTTTCTCCAAATTTAATCAAACTTGATATCAATATTCATCGGCATCTGGTCACAGATTGTAGAAAAAACTGAAGTCTTACCTTCTTTACACATATGTAGGCTGAAAAATTGCAAATTTAGAAAACAAATGCTCTCAAATAGTGCCGCTGTTAATTTTCCATCCTCACAAGCTGGTGACCGATTGGCAACTGGCAATTAACCGTATAAATTTTGTCAAACATTCAAAAACTTGACTTTTAATAAATGTACTTACCTGTCGTTTCTACAATATTGATGATAACCAATATTGGTTTACAGTTTTTATTATCATTATTCAGTAAGTTTCCTGAGCCAAGCAATCAACAGGACCTTCACATTGTATTTGTCGAACGTTAAGGAGCATAACTTTTGATATGAACAAATCTGTCGTTTGTACAATATTGATGATAAACCAATATTGATTCACAGTTTTTATTATCATTATGCAGTAAGTTTCCCAAGCCAAGCAACCAACAGGAACTTCACAATGTATTTGTCGAACGTTCAAGAACAAAACTTTAGATATGTACATATTTGTAATTTGTACAAGATTGATGATAAACCAACAGCGGTTCAAAGTTTGTATTATCAGTATTCAGTAAACTTCCCCAGCAAAGAACCAACAGGAACTTCACATTGTAGTTGTCGAACGTTCTAGAACTTAACTTTTGATATGAAGATATTTGTCGTTTGTACAATATTGATGATAAAACCAATATTGGTTCAAAAATTGTATTATTATTATTATTCGGTAAATTACCCAAGCCAAGAACCAACAAGAACTTCACAGTGTGTTTGTCCAACGTTCTAGAACTTAACTTTTGATATGAAGATATTTGTCGTTTGTACAATATTGATGATAAAACCAATATTGGTTCAAAAATTGTATTATTATTATTATTCGGTAAATTACCCAAGCCAAGAACCAACAAGAACTTCACAGTGTGTTTGTCCAACGTTCTAGAACTTAACTTTTGATATGAAGATATTTGTCGTTTGTACAATATTGATGATAAACCAATATCGGTTTCAAAGTTTTTATTATTATTATTTAGTAGATTTCCCCAGCCAAAAACCAACAGGAACTTCACATTGTATTGGTCGGTTAAAGACATGCAAATATTTACTGTAGCTACTGCGTTCCTAATGAATTTAATCCTGTTAAGGATCAACTTCAACCAACACAATTTCTTTGTTTCTTACATTGTAATGTTCGGAGTCTAAGTACGAATAATGAAAATATGAATATCCTGTTATCATCATTACGATTCGATTGCTCAGTTATAGACATTAAAGAAACATGGTTAAATTTTCAATCTCCACCTTTATATACCTTAGAAGGTTACAAACAAATAGTAAAGACAGGTCGAGTGGTAGGGGTGGGATTCTTTATCTGCTAAGCCCTGACATAATTTCTTTCCAAAACGAAACTGCGGAACTATTATGGATTGAAGTTGATCTTCGTAAGGAAAAGAATGTTGTCGTTTGCGTTATATACAGACCACCTCGCACTTTTTAAATGATTTAGAACCACTCATATTAACTGTCAACTCTTCAATAAATCTGTTTGTGTTATGGGTGATTTTAAAACCGATTTACTGAATAATAGTCCAATTTCACTTCGTCTTCGAAATATTCTAGATTCAATGCATGTAGTGTAATGATTGATAAACCAACCACAATCAGTGATCATTCATCTTCATTGTTGGATAATAATTTCGTAAAAACATCTAAAGGGTTTTCTCAATCAGGTCTATTTTATTGTGAAATATCTGATCATCTACCCGTGTTTTGCTTACTTTTTGACCACAATACTGACGTAACACAAAAAAGGCGAATTGAAAAGAAACGTAAAATTACTGATAACATTTTTTTTGTCTGAATGATGATTTACTCTCGGAATATATGAATTATGTTATAGTTTGTGACGATGTAGAAAGAGCTTTTGAAGTATTTTGGAATAAGTTTTATTAGCTTTTTAATAAACATTTTCCATATGTGCAATTAAATGACAAGAATAAAGGAATGCATCCATGGATTACTAGAGGGATACTTCAATCAATACAAAGAAGAAACGTCCTATGTAAAAGAAGTATTAGAAAAAGATCATCAGATAATGTTGAGAAATATAGAAATAAAGGAACATCATTTATATGATGTTCACGTCGTTTATTTTACTCTAAGCGGTTTGAAAGTGCAAATGGCAATATTTCATCTAGCTAGAAAATTGTAAATTATATTTTATGCCAAAAGGGAAAACATGAAGTTCCAGGAAAAATGTGTCCATGGTTAAACACAGATGTGTCGATAGATTAAAGATTATGTGGAACAAAAGTAAAAATTGTATTCTTGCAAAGCAGCTTGTTCCAAGTTATTTTGTACTTGTACCAAATTTGCCGTACATGATATTTATTTCGGTAAATTACAAGAATGTCCAACATGCAATGCATACATTTCATGTTTTTCATAATTTGTACAGGCAGCCAGTGTTACTTTCTCCACCTAATACTAAATCTTTAAACGCAACTTCTCAATCCAACGGGGGAATATTTTACACAGGTAAGATTATCTTAATATTAAGCTTCTTCTACAGTGTGAGTCAAAAAAATTTACACCTAGAAAATAGCTGATTATTTTAAAAATCATCTATGAAAAGTAAATTATTATACATCTTATGAAAGAGTGTTTTATCCCAAATCATTTGGTATCATTTTGTGTGGTATGTGTTCACGCTTGGATTAACAGGGGGTATTTTTTGGCGAGAGTGCAAACATCGACTTGCGCCAAAGTGAGATAATGAATTGAATGTATTAAATGAAATGCATTTTATATCCTTTTTGCAGAAGCAAATTCACAGACAACACACATGCGCGCACAAAAGTTCGTTGATATTTGATATTTGATATTTGTTTGTTTGTTTTTATTTTTGCATTTTCAAAATGAAACATAATCATATACATAAAGTAACAAATATTTCTTCATTTTACATAATTATACATTTTTAAGTACATTGAATAAGATGCATACAAACACAAATATAATTTCAATGAAAACAGATAAATTACAGAAAATGCAGGAGACCGCAATCATGAGCGGTAAGCTTGAAATCGATGGCGGCCTCGAGAGAATAGCGGCAAACTCTTAAATTATATAATTGTACACGCGAAATTGATCAAGTGGGTGCAGTGAAGTGCATGCGCAAGTGCGAATGGGGTTCTGGTACGTAATGTTTATAATACAATACTAGTTTATTTTAAGAATTAATAAATTAAAAAAATATTCGAAAAAAATATATTTGATAGGTGTGGCATGATTAATTTTGTTAGGGATGTTATATGGACCTGCAAAGCCCGAATTAATTCCGAATCCCAATTGTTTTATTCAAACATCACATAAGCAACTTTGGTGCAATTCTATTTTTGCACTCTCGCAAACAATGCCTCCTGTTCATCCAAGCGTGAACAAATACTACACAAAATGATGATTCGGGATAAAAACTCTTTCATAAGATGTATAATAAGTTATTGTTCATAGATGATTTTTAAAATAATTGGCATTATTCTAGGTGTCACTTTTTTTTTACTCACACGGTACAGTGCATTGTTTTGTTTGGGCAAATGCAAATGATTATTGTTTGAATAGATTATATGAATTAAAAATGAGGCAATACGTATTATCTCTGGATCCCATTGACTTGCCCATACAAAACCTGTTTTGTTCGTTTTAAATGTTTTTATGTATTTGAATTGAATGATCATAATATTGTTATATTTATGTTTTTATGTCATAAAGGAATTATCCCCTCAAATTTCATTTGAATTTTGATATACATTCATGTGGAACTAGGCAATCATCATATTTTCATACACCACTTATTAAAACTCCAAAAATGCAATTTTCTTTAAAAGACCAATTTTATTGAATGAATTACCTCCTCATGTATAATCAAGCCCAACTTCAAATACATTTAAACATAGATACAAACGATTACGTTATATGTGAATAGCATGTTATTATTTGTTTATAAATGCAATCAGGTGTTAAATGTTTAGTGTTAGTTATAACAGGGAGGTGAGACTTTACATGCCCTGGTTATTAGGTGTAAGGCGTTAAGTGTTAGATAAGGGTATTTTACCATAAGGGACCAGTACCATATAAGACTTTAATGTTCTTTCTTGCCGGTTTCCCCAATTCGTATTTTGTGTTTATCTTACGTTACATTTAAACAAAATTGAGGCATATTTTGTTTCCATCTCTAAATCTAAGTGGGGGCACATGGGTTTTAAAAAAGGGCCGGTGTGACGCTGCTCCCGGCCCTTTTCATACATCTACCACTGTGATGCAAAACCCCCAATGACACAGCAATGTAAATTAAAAACTTGTAGTGCGCAAGTCGACTTTGGGTCTGAAAATTTAGTACAGGGAACTTTTTGTTTTTCTTTTGTTTACTTCACATTGACATATGGACTTCCCCTTGTAAAAGAGCTAGGAACTCCCCCCCCCCCCCCCCCCCTTGAACCACCCCATCTGACATGGCAATGAATTCACATTATAGTGGTATGAAAGGAATCAAATTGAATTACGCAGGGTATATCTTACTAGTAGCAGGCTAGCAGCTGCTGTGTACATGACATATGCCAATTTATGCACAGTATTATACAATCTGATATTCAGACATGTACAAGCTAGGCCATATGCATCATTGAACGTGTTTAAAGAAACAGAGTGAGGAGATACTGTGATTTTGTTTAATGAAAATTACTTCACAAGGATGTGCATATTGGTATTCTTTCAATGTTGGAGAAATTAAGCAAGAAATTAGTGCAGTTGTACATGTAGCTCAACAACAATTTGATTTGATTTATAAAAAAATGTGTTTTAACAAATTATATTCATTCGTTAATATATCCCTTTCAAATTTCAATAACTAACAAATATTTTTGTATCTCTTTTACAAAGCAGTTGATATCCAACTAAACTTTAATTATATATATACAAAATGTAACTGTGAATAATTTCATATCTTTTCAAAAATATCATTCAATATCCAACGAAAAATTAAAGGCCATCGATGAATAATTATGTCCTTTAAATACACAATTGACGGCACACTTTGCATGGCTCATTGACTGCATTGATCACTAATGAGAACATAATCCACATTCGGCTTGCCAGCTGGATGAGCAATGTCATTCATCAGTGATCTACATAATGCATGTGAGCCCTAGACTGTAATCTGTATGATCAAACATATAGCAAATGGCAATGCTAAACCACATCCAAATAAATATGATCCTTCTGTTTGAAAGATAATCCATGTATATACTGCAATGGCTTGCAATGTGAAATATATACGCTAAGCTCACTGTACATCAATTTGTTTGGCACTGTACCATTGTACCTGCCTATATTGTTTGCTCAGTGCTTGAGGTTGTAACTATATGTACAGTGTATGTATGTCATATTCTGAGATAATGATTGTTTAATGCCTTGGTCACAAAAACCCTTACGGGCTGTTACGAACGCCGTACGAACGATTTTCAGACCATTTCGTAAGATCTTCTTAAGAAGGCCGTACGAAACCAGCGTTCGTAGACCGTTCGTAGACCGTTCGTAAGATCACAAATTGGTCGATGGTCTGGTCCAAGATTTTTTTTAGCATCGTACGAAACCCTCTCTTCGTAAGGCGGCCGTAATGACGCCGTAATTACATCGTAAGAACCACGCAAGATCTTCGTACATTTCGTAGGGTCGAGGGACAATTCTAGAAGCTTCAAATTATTACGATGAACGTAAGAACGCTTCAAGTTGTTCATAGAGGGCTCTTATGGCGTTCGTAAGAACTCCTTACGAGCGGAGATTCTTATGGTCTTCGTACGAACGACTCCTGGCGTTCGTAAGGCGTTCGTAAGGTGCTCGTAAGGTGTACGTACACAATTTATGCTAATTTTGATTTTTAGCGGTTATAAAGCCAAGCGCGTGAAGTTCAAATCCTTACTATGTTCATAATCATAGAGCCCCGCCCCCGGCCAACCAAAAAAAGTGGTGGGGGGGGGGGCAAACCTGGTAAAACCTGAATTATATCACACATAACATTCCATTCAAAGAAAAGGAAAGTTAACAGGAATTAAATTTCTTAAACATTCCGCATGCAACCTTTATTTATCAATGGAGGTTTTTATAATAGCGATACGGGCATATCGTCGAATTATTGTGAGAGGATGGGAAAGCATTTGTGTTTTTTGGTATTGGGGTGAGAAGACATGAGCCCCTGAACGCTGGCGTACTGATTTTATTGTTATTTCTTATTCGATACCATGCAGTGATTTACAAATGTTACTGAAAAGATATGATTTCCGGTATTTTTTCTCAATTTTTTTGTAAGTCATACCTTTTGATGCGTTTGTTGGAAAACTAGAAATTCCCAAATTTACAGTCGGGCGAAAAATATGCTTATTTAAAGCCTTCATGTCAGGGCCTGCAGAACAGCTGGGCTCGGGGGCTCGAGCCCCCTCACTTTTTGAAAAAGTATGTTACAGAGAAAAAGAAAGAAAGAGAGAAAAAATAAGTGACCTGCCAATGTCACAAATAAGGTATCAAAATATGCTGATCTGACCGTAATTAAATGCCTAATTAAAACCCAAGAGCTTACAGGGGCTCCGCCCTCGGACCCCACTAAGGGCCCTAAGGCGGTCCCCTGGATGCTCATCTGACCGTAGTTAAATATCTAAAAACCTCTGAGCTTCCGGGGGCTCAGCCCCTCGACCCCACGCGAATTTACGTGTAAGAGTGATGCAGATTTTTCTTCTGCTCCCCCCTTCCAAACGTTTTTGCTCATTACGCCATTGCCCCTGGAAGGTGAGCCCCTGAAATGTTTGCCCCTCCCCACACCCCCAATCCTAAACTGCTTCCGGTGCGCCTGTTCATAGTGTCGTCGAGGGTGCCCCCCTGTCGAAGAAATATGGGACCAAAGGGGAAATCCGTTAGAGGAAAGAGAGGAAAGGGAAACAAACGTAATGAAAGAGATGAGGAGGAAGGAGAAAGAGGAGGAGAGCAGCAACAATAATATCAAGCAATAATATCAAGCCATCGAAAGCGACCGGGAGGAGGCGATGGAAGATGAAGACGATGACGACGAGGAGGGAGAACCATCAAGACGGCAGTTTGATAGCGATGAAGATGAGGCAACGGGGAAACTAAGAAAGGAGAAGTATGACTTTGATGCCACCACAGAGCAAAAACTTGTTGACTTCCTCGGTGAACATGGCTGCTTTTATAATAAAGGAAGTAACAGATATGCTAACAGTAAACAATTATTTTCGGGAAACAATTATTTTCGGGAACTGGCAGGTAAAACAAAGAACCTTTTTTGGAAAGAAATGTTCATGGCTTACAGTACGCTCTAGTGATAACATTTCTTGCCAACCCTTATGGAATAATGATCACATTAAAATAGGTAATAGCTCAATATATGATATAAAATTGTGTCAAAAGGGAGTTCGTTTTGTCAATGATATTTTAGAGACAAATGGTGATTTTTTTTTCTCTCTGAAACATTTCCAAGAAAAGTATAATATTCAAATAAATTTCTTTTTTATCGTGGATTATGCGATGCAATTAGACAAGGGTTTAACAATTGTACTATTTTTTAACATGGTGCCACAACCTCTTTTCCCAGATACAATGACATTTGTTATGAAATGTATTAAAGGATGTTTACATATCTATGCAACTTTTTTAAAGAGAAGAAAAGGACTATGTAAACGTGTATTTCGACCTGAATGATAAGAGTTGGGAAACATATTGTTCTATTGGATTTAATTTTACCATTGATGTGGGCTTACGATGGTTTCAGTTTGAAGTTTTGCAACGCATATTATATACGAACGATCTACTGTTTAAAATGAATTTAGTCCCAAGAAAAGAATGTACGTTTTGTAATGAAGAGATTGAAAAAGTTATACATCTGCTATGTGATTGTACTAAACCAATTGTATTAATGTTATAAATGTAAATTACCTTGAATATATATTTGTTAATTTGTTTCAAATGAAAATCAATAAAATCCCTGTAGAGGGAAAAATATGGAGAACAAAAAACAGTAAGTTCAAGAATCACTTGATAGAGTTGCAGTTGCAGTTGTAGTCTTCTTGGCAATACTGCCATCGTGAAATATCAAACTTTCAACACTCAAATTTTCGACCGTATACAGCAGCGCTTTTTTTGCAACCCGACCAAATATTTAAAAAAATCGTAAGATCTTCTTACGAATGACTTGTGAATGCCGTGAGTTACACGTACGACCACCTTGCAAGATCAAAACTCGTAAGATGGCCGTAAGTCTGACGTAAGAAGAACTCAAGGCGTTCTTACGAAAAACGTACGAACTCTAGGGCCATTGTATAACCGAAAATCACTTCGTTTCTCAAGAAGGCCTTAAGTTCTTCTTGCGAATTAAACGGCGTTAGTACGAACTCCGTAAGAAGGACGTAAGAAACTATGTACCGTCTACGAATCTCTACGAATTCTGAAATTCGTAAAAACAGGGAGATTCGTACGAACGAATCGTTCGTACGAACATTTGTGACCGTAGCATAAGCAGTTGAATGTGTTTACCGGTAAACATCATTTTTCATTAGGAATGGTAAAAATTCATTCTTACTGCGGATCCATGACATGAATATCATAATCATATCAATATCATTAGCCTAGTCTAAAGGATAAATTCAGAAGAATCCTATACCAATATTATTACCCATTTGATCTTACTTCCCATAACCTTGTGGATTTGTTTCAACAAAACATGTATATTTGACAACTAAAGAATAGTTTGAGTTGTGTATGTGCATGTACATGTATGTTAAAGCCTATGTACTTACATGTAATGGTGCATGCAATACGACATTGCATCTTCATCGAATTTGAATTATTCATTCATTCTTTTTTTTCTTCATTCATTTCGGTTTATTGTGTCAAAATTCCATGTATTACAGGGTAACCCAATAAAATGCTCACTGTAATAGTTATTCTCTCAAAGTTTGGAAAGACTAATCAAATTTAGAGACTAATTACATTCATGTCGTGTGGTTCTGGTGTAAATTGATGATGATTAAATACAATGAGAACACTTTGGATGATTTATACCCAACACATTTTAAGGTACACCCTGTTCATGTAAGGTCTGCATAATATACAATCACTGCATTTTTCTTGGGTCACCCTGTAATCTCATCTTACACATTCATAAACAATCACGGTCACCCAGTTGCCCAAAATATACATTAAAGCAAACAATGATCAGACCCTCCCCGAATGATTGTTCAGAAAAAGACAGCTAACAAACAACACAAGAAAGTGATTTTACCTTTTATCGTTATATACTGTATATAATTTTTTCAGTCATGCATACAGTGCACGTCAATATAAATTTCAAGCATTTGACAGTGGATTAATTTTCTATGAATACACAATGGTCTAAAGTGAGTGATAAGATCGCCGTTCCTGTCTCTTTAACTTTGTCTATTTTACAAATAAATATACTGTAGGCATAAAACAGTAGAAAATCTCAGAGCATGCATACAAAAAGAATAAATAAATGCACTTTTAGGAACTCTTGATAAATACATTTTTTAGGAGTAAAATTTGATTGGGTTTAATGATGTTATAATAAAAGCGGTCTACCTATACACATGTGCATACATTGAATGTACAGTGTACATGTACTTATAGAGGTGTACACTTTTTTTTCTTCCTTAGAATTAAATGTACAGATAGAATTTCATAGAAACAGATGATATTTAGATCATTCTCTAATTATGTTTTGTTTTAACTACATGTATAACTGTTGGAAGTTCTGTATTTACTATTCTACTTTGGTAATATATCAATGATGTAACATAACAAAAAAATACAGTCCAATATGGCACTCGAAAACACTCTGCATCAACGCAGACAAATGGGCAAAACAAACAGCAAATATTATCACCCAAAAATGAGCATAAGCTCAGATAAACAACCCTGTCATGGAATATTTCAGACAACAGACAGCATAAAAATAATTTTAGGTAGCATCAGTGACAACTGTACATATTGCACCACAAAGAAAAAACTGAATAAATAAATTTAATCAAAGCATGGGGAAAATGCCCCGGTAAATTCACTGCAAGCCAGAGTTTACAGGGACATACTGTATCCCAGTCTGTATAAAATGAGTAATGAAATCAAATGGATTCAGAGATCAAGAGCAATTCATTTAAACCCCAATTCGGGCTCCCAAACCCTAAAAAGAGATTTGAGCCCATTTTCAAACAAATAGAAATTGTTCATTGGGTAAAGCACACAAAAACGCTGAATGCAATAGCAAATTCAACTAAGGAAAAGTATTCAAATATATTTTATTTTAAATCAATAACTGCACTACTGCAGTAACCTGAAGTAATACATGAAAATGTCAATTGGTTGTACATTAAATCATTCATCTTCATGACTAAGAGCAATTCTTATATCCCAATCTAGATCCCCAGACCCTAAAAAGAGATTTGAGCCCATTTTCAAACAAATAGAAATTGTTCATTGGGTATAGCACAAAAACACTGAATACAATTGCAAATTCAAATAAGGAATCAAAAAGCACTCTAATGTATTTAATTTTTATATCAACAACTGCAGTAACCTGAATGTAACACATGTAAAAGTCTATCGATTAAATGAATAAATCATTCATCTAAATGATATATTATCTGAGAGACTAAGGCCTCATTCAGATATGGCGCGGCAAAACCGTCATTTCTGTATCTTATAACACACAGCTCAATGAATACCTGCAGGACCTACATGTACATGTACATGTATGCTACGGGCAGTCTAACCAGTGTTTCATTCAATAAACACTTTGGCCCAAATTCAGAAAGGAGGTTTGTCGACAAACCTCCTTTCGTTTCGAAAAACCACCTTTTGTTATTTACAAACCAGGTTTGTAAAAAAAACGCATAAAAACGCGTCATATGACGTACATAAACCTTGGTTTGTCGACAAACCTGCTTTGTGAATTCAGGCTTTTGGGTTCAGATTTTTTTTTCATAGGATATGGAAAGCTGCTGATAATATAGTACATGTAGATGTACTGTACATGTACATGTACTGCTGACAAAATCATTAAAATTTTACATGCATGTACATGTACACTGTAATCATCAAACAAATTTATAAACATTGTTTTTACTAAATATTGACCTGGACACTCTACATGTACCTGAAGATTTATTTGCTTAGTGAAGACTCATTCATGCATGAAGTTCGAAAGTGTTAGCCACATATACTACAGGTACTGTCGATCTTTCCTCTTCATTTGCTATTCGATCATATTCAAAATGCTATTTATTTTCCCAGGGCTGTTTTTTGAGGCAGTTTAAAGTGTTATGAGGCATACTGCTATACCATTTTCTAATCAGTATTTTGCTTACTATTCGACAATTTATCGCCAAACAGGTATTTTATCATTAATGCCGCCAACATTTTTATTTCAAAAACATCTTTGCAACACTTGGCATGCAATGGTTCTCCAATACTTTCAATGCTTAGATAATAATAATAATATTTAATTTTTATATAGCGCTTAATACAAATGTCTTTGACATTTTAATAGATGCCTTTGACAATTGCGTACATTATCTTAGGAAATCAATTTCCTGTTTGCACTTAAATCTTGATATAGCTTTGTTCATTCCTTGCCCTGTAGGCTATTTTGTTCATTACACTTCCACATTAACAACTGATGTGTTTAAGATACTTTATGATTCTCAGTTTCTGCAGATATGTACATGTAGGGTAAAGAGTGCCAGAGACAAGCCCATTCTTATTTCGAACAATGGTCTACAATACATGTACATGAACATCTCCCTTAGCACTATGAAACATTTGAAGATAAATGGTTTGAAAATCAGTAAATCACAAATATTTCAAAATCAAATGGCAGCATTACAATACATTCCTTATTTGCATTAGCACTCGGTGATGAAGTGATATACTTTACAACTGCATTAATAAATAAAAATGTCCAATATTGCCTAATAAGCAGCACAGGTGTGTATCATCCCATTATTACACCATACAGATGATATTTTGACCTTGTAAGTTCCGTACACTAGCACTCAGTTATGAAAAACTCTCACCCTTGAAATTACAAATGCATAAAACGTTTCAGCTCCTGACTGTGCACATCCAGTGTTGCCCCGGCATGCATGTAGATCAACTCCACACAGTTCATACCAAGCGGAAGAAGTGCAGGTGATTCTAAGATCTCACTCACAATTCACAAATGCATAACAAATTTCAGTTCCGGTATTTCCCAGCCCAGGTTGGGCGTATCATCTTGATGTTGTTCTTATCATACAGGCTATGCTTGAATGTGCTCACTTACAGGCTTACATACTCTGTGATGAACACAACTCATTCACGAAGGCGGATGAAATTTCAAGTTCCTGTGCGTAAATGCCCAGTATTGCCCATGGGTGAACATCATCAACATGCAGTTCTTGCTCTAGAGAGACAATACTCGATTATCATCAGTTCCTCAAACAAGCATTCAGTGACGCGGAGATCAGCTCACTCACAAATGCACAAAGTTTTTCAGCTCCTGCGCATACACGTCCGGTATTGCCCCAGCCTGGTCAAACATCATCAACATGTACATGTAGTTCTTGCTGTATAGAGAGTTAGAAACAATACTCAAATATCATCAGTTCCTCAAACAAGCATTCAGTGACGCGGAAATCTCACTCACAGATGCACAAAGTTTTTCAGCTCCTGTGCATACACGTCCGGTATCGCCCCAGCATGGGTGTACATCATCTTGACGCTGTTCTTACCGTACAGTCGGTGTTCGTACGTTATCAACTGCTTCCAGAACCCCGGATTGGGGCGTATGACCGGACGACGCGATTTAACGTGAACGTGAGCCTGTTTGAGCGTCAAGTGCTCGTATTTCATGAGGTACGCCATCACAGAAGATGCCGATCGACTGCGACCGGCGTAGCAATGCACGACGGTTTTCCCGCCGCCTTTCTTTACACTGTTGATCTTGTCTGCGATCCGATCAAAGTGCACACCGAGCTGCGCCGTCGGGATGTCATCAACGGCGATCCGGACAAATTCAATGTCCCGTAGTTTGGGTGTTGGAGTCTGGAACGATAGGGAGATGTTGATGATGCAGGTTATTCCTTTGGCGCGCAGGGCTGTTGGGCTACTGGCCCCGTAAGCACTGGTGAGGTACAGGCTATTTGTAATCTCATTGATGAGGTGAAAGTGTGCATGGCCAGGAGATGCCATGCTGGCTCTTCAAGGTTTTGAAATTGTCAGCTATCTAAAACACTATAATCACTAGAACTAGAACCAGAATCTGCACATTTTCATAGCACACATCGATATCCTGTTGTATATGGCCAACTCGTCTCTGGACACAGATAATAGTCTACATTCCAACTAGCACCATGTATACGTCATGTAGCCAAATCTGGAAAGAGAAGAAAGAAAAGGAACATTTATTTGTTGGATTTTGCAGGACTCATTATCTTCGAAAAAAAGTGGACCAAATAATTCAGTGTCAAACTTCATGGTTCTGTGCAGATGAGATATGCTTAGTTGGATAATGCATATAATTTGCCAAATGGGGTGGGAGTTTGAACAAAGGAAAGCTCCTATAAATTTTGATCAAGCATACTGATATGTGCTTGCGACGGTTACACATGATGTAAAAGCAACGTAATCTGTTTGAATTGGGGTATAGCCCATATCTGGTGGTGACAAGAAATAAAAGAATCCAAAAAAAATATATTATCGCACAAAAACACCTACTGTACGGTACATGAACAGGAATGGATCCTGGTTCTTAAATGGGGGGGGGGAGGGGCGTTGATTTTGACAAGCAAAGTAAATTCTAGTTGTTTCAGTTCAATTTGTAGTTTAGAAAAATACATACAGTGTACATGTAATGTATGTAAGAGGAGGACATAATAACATAATTAGGCATACTTCAAATTATCAGGTCATCACATCCAGTGGGTGGTTGTTTTGCCAGACTTTTGTCAAACGAAAGAGGAAGATCATGTGAAGATGCACGAGAAAGACGCAACCTTTTGTAGATTTTGATGTACGGCTTTCACAAAGTGTCAGGTAAATTGTACCAGACCATTTATAAATTAGAGGGTTTTATTTACAAACGTTTCGCGAATAAAGCGGCATGTTTTCACAAAAGGTCGGGCCGGGTAATGCGACCACCCAACCCAAAATTCTGAAGCGATGACCTGATGTTTCAAAGTGAGCCAAAATTAGGGCATGCAGGCACAATTTTCCTTACAGTATAGTACATGCATGTCTGCCCCCATGATTTTCAAGGGCAACCCAACCTTTTTAACGATTTTATTTTGTAAGAAAGCAGAAAAATAACGGCAACATAATGGTGACATTTTTAATTAAATGGGGGGAAAAAAAGAGCTGAGCTGGGATGTCAGCTAAATTTGAAAGAATTAGAAAAAATTCAGGCTGAAATAAACATGATTTCAGAAAGCAGGCCAAGCCCGGGGCAATATTTTCAACTAAACCGTCACATAACTGCAGAGATGCAGAGACGCCAAGTTCAAAGATCGGCAATACGTGACATTTTCATGATTCGGCGCGCGAGCGCGCATGCGAGGGTATAACACGCGTATAAGGTATAGCGTTTTTTCAAAATCTAGCATGTGCGTCGTGCGTAAGAGCATTTTCAGACCCTCGAAAAGCGTAATGTCACGCCTAGTGCGCGATACTTGGTAGCTCTGGAGACGCCAAATTCAAAGATCAGCTATGCGTGACACTTTCATGACTCGGCGCACAAGCGCGGGCGAGGGTATAACACACGTATAGCGTTTTTAGACCCTCGAAATGCATGACGTCACGCATAATGCGTCACAATTGGTAGCTCTGTAACTGCTTTACTGTTACAATCGAGCACATAACCATGATAATTGACAGTGATAACACGTTTGATCAACGATTGCATGTTCGCCTGAGAATCTGAGATTATGTCTGGCTCGATCCAGTCACGTCCACCACCTCTATCACTCAGTTTCTCTTGACATTTGACAAATGTCTGAACATTTCCCATAGTCCTTACCAGACTGTTATTTCTGTCTAGACTAGGGGTGTATGGAATCAATAGACTACATTGTATCTTCATGTAGACTCTACAGTAATTGACCTAAATCAATAACACACACATTTTAGTTCACGTCCAACGTCAACGAACGACAAATAGTCTAAGACTTTTTTATCTGCATGTTCACCCTTACCCACTAAAACATTGCACTGCCACTGGATCAAGAGTCTACTTACTTATCACTCCTTTCTCGGCATATACTGTATAATTCTAAAACCAGAAGAAGAAGAAGAAGGGTTAGAAGAAAATTATCCACTTGGGCACGGCATGCATGCATCACGAAAACACTGCACTGTCGATCAATATAACTCATGTACCGGTACGTGTTTACGTAACGCGCGCATCATGCGGAGGATCTAGCAAGTGCCTAGATCACGACCGCGCCCCCAACTCGTGCAATAAATTAACATGAAGATGGGAAATCCCCGATTCAAGCATTCAAACGACGATGATGATGGTGATGATGATGATGATGATGATGATGATGATGATGATGATGATGATGATGATGATGATGATGATGATGATGATGATGATGATGATGAACTTGAAGATGATTGGCGATAATGATTCTGTGAATCACTGTGCCCTATGTAAGCATTTATTGATATTAATAATAATGTTATTATTATGAAAGATTTATGATGATGATAATCAGGCGCGTACGCAGGGGGAGGGGGGTTGTTTTGGGGGTAAAAAAAAAACCTCCATTTTTTATACTCCTTACTATACCCTCCCCCCCCCCCCCATATCCCCCCCCCCCCCCCCCCCCCACTGAGCGAAATATCGATTGGCGCGATTTTCACATTTGCGGGGGGGGGGGAATTAATTCTCTCACTACCACCCACCCCCCCCCCCTGTTTGTTTATATTTTGTTTCTCTTTCTGCCTCTCTTTGTTTTCCTAAGGTTATTTTTCTTTTTCTATTATTGTGAATGAATGAATCCAATTTTTTTTTTCAGACACAGTAATTAATCATTTGAATATCTCATTATCAAATGAGCACATATAGCCATGCAAGGGGACGCCTAGTCGTTTACCCCTCCAAAAGAAAGAAAGGAGAGAGCTAGAGGGCGATGGAAAGGGAGGAGATTGAAAGAAAAAAAAACTTTTCCAGATTACCAGTACATGTGCATCTTATAGTGAAAAGTTGACAAAAGTCAAGAATGAAACAAGAGTTGTCAATGAAGGCCTATCTTTTTATATAAAAGGGGAAAAATATTATTAGCATTTCTGTAAGATTGCTCATTTGCATTATCCTTTTCTAAAGCTTATTTGTACTAGTTTACAGGAGGGATTAGACCGCTCTGCAAGGTCACTGGACAGGTGGTTATCTCATAAACTCAGCTCTCAGTTAACATAAGACAAAGAGGATCATGGGGGACCAATGGTCACCGATTAGGCATTGTTTGTTATATAGAGGGCGCAAGTAGCTACAAGTAGTGCAGTGGGCCTTTAAGTACAATTTTATTTTTATATACATATTGCTAGATGTTTCTAAGAACCGCTCACATGGTGTCCTCCAAAAGTGCAATAGGTTGCTTTTCAGGAATCATATATTTACCTCCAAAGCTGACCCCCCCCCCCCCCCCAGGCGCGGATCCAGGGGGGGGGCCGAGCGGGCCTTGGCCCCCCCCCCCCCCCCCCCCGCAAAAAAAAAAAAAAAAAAGAGAGAGAAGAAAGGAAAAGAGGGAAGGGAAAGAGGAGAGAAGGGAAAGAAAGAAGAGGAAGAAAAAAAAAGAAAAGGGGGAGGAAGGAGATCGGGGGGCCGAAAGGGCCTTGCCTCCCAGGCTGTTGACCCCCCCCCCCCCCCCCAATCAAAAAATAAGAGAGAAGGAAGGAAAGGGAAAGAAAAGACATAATTTCCGAGATTTTTCCTCATTTTTAGTAAATACGTTTGTATGTGTTTGTTGGAGAATGACAAATTACTAAATTTACAGCCAGGCAATAAATATGATTCTTGATATTCCTACATGTCAGGCCCGAGGTGGGGCGGGGATCGGGAGCCTCGAACTCCCCCCCCCCCCCCCCCCCCCCCCCCCACTTTTTTGAAAAAGTATATTAAAGAGAAATAAATAGAATGAGAGCAAGAAAGAAACAATAGTTAACTGCCAGTGTTAAAAAATAATGAGGCATCTAAATATGCACATCTGACCGTGATTAAATGCCTAAAACCCCTAAGCTCCCAGGGGCTCTGCCCCTGGATTCCACCTAGGACCCTACGGCGGGCCCTTAGATGCTCATCTGACGGTAATTTAATGCCTAAAACCCCTGATTTTTTGGGGCTCCGCCCCCTGGAACCCACGCCAAATAGTGACCTGCCAGTGTCATAAAATAATAAGGTATAACCAAAAATGCTCATCTGACCTTAATTAAACACCTAAAACCCCTGAGCTTCCGGGGCCGGCTCAGCCGCCTCGACCCCACCAGGGCCCTAACACGGGCCCCTGAATGCTTATCTGACCGCAATTTAATGCCTTAAACCCCTGAGCTTGCGGGGTCGGACAAGGTATCAAAATGTGTTATCTGACCGCAGGTGCGTAGCCAGAGGGGGGGGGGGGGGGGGGGGGGGGGGGAGGCGGTCCCCCAAATCGGAAGAGGCATGGAAGAAAAAGGAGCAGACAAAGAACACCTTTAAAAAAAGGATTAAGAGTATAGAGAACGGTACAACGCATCGTCTTCTTTCTCTAATAATTTAATGAAACGTCAAAACTTCGCTCAAGAGGGGAGGGGGGGGGGGACTGAATTCAGACAAGGATTAAGAATCGAGAACGGTACAGCGAATCGTCTTCTTTCTCTCATAATCTTGTGAAACGTCAAAGCTTCCGCGCGAAGCGCGGGAGTGGGGAACCTGAATTCAGAGGCGAGACGGTAATACGAATCTTTAATTATTTAATGAAACGTAAAAGCTTCCGCGCTTCGTGCGGGATGGAGGGAAAACTAAATTCCGACGAGGATTATTTTCGAGAACGGTACAACGAATCGTCTTCTTTCTCTAATGATTTCATGAAAATTAAAAACTTCCGCGCTTCGCGCCCCGCGGCAGGGGGAACCTGAATTCAGACGAGGATTAAGAGTCGAGAACTGTACAACCAATCGTCTTTTTTCTCTTATAACATTATGAAACGTAAAAGCTTCCGCGCTTCGCGCGGGAGGGGGGGGGGGGGCACTGAATTCAGACGAGGATTAAGAGTCGAGAACGGTACAACGAATCGTCTTCTTTCTCTAATGATTTAATGAAACGTAAAAGCTTCCGCGCTTCGCGCGATAGGGGGGGGGGGAACCTGAATTCAGACGAGGATTCAGAGGCGAGAACGGTAATACGATTCTTTAATGATTTAATGTTACCTTCCGCGCTTTGCGCGGGATGTAGGGGAAACTTAATTCCGACGAGGATTATTTTCGAGAACGGTATAACGAATCGTCTTCTTTCTCTAATGATTTAATGAATCGTAAAGCTTCCACGCTTCGCGCGGAATGGGGAAAACTGATTTCAGACGAGGATTAGTGTCGAAAACGGTACAACGAGTCGTCTTCTTTCTCTAATGATTAAAGGAAACTTAAAAAGCTTCCGCGCGAAGCGCGGGGGGAAACCTGAATTCAGACGAGGATTAAGAGTCGAGAGCTCTCCAAAGAATAGTAATAATTTAATAAATCGTAAATTTTTCTTGTGAAATGTCAAAGCTTCCGCGCAAAGCGCGGGAGGGGGGGGGGGGACCTGAATTCAGACGAGGATTCAGAGGCGAGAACGGTAATACGAATCTTTAATGATTTAATGTTACCTCCCGCGCTTCGTGCGGGATGTAGGGGAAACTAAATTCCGACGAGGATTATTTTCGAGAACGGTATAACGAATCGTCTTCTTTCTCTAATGATTTAATGAATCGTAAAAGCTTCCACGCTTCGCGTGGAAGGGGAAAACTGATTTCAGACGAGGATTAGTGTCGAGAACGGTACAACGAATCGTCTTCTTTCTCTAATGATTAAAGGAAACTTAAAAAGCTTCCGCGCGAAGCGCGGGAGGGGGGGAACCTGAATTCAGACGAGGATTAAGAGTCGAGAACTCTCCAAAGAATCGTAATAATTTAATAAATCGAAAAAAAATTCGCGCTTCGCGCGGGAGGGGAAAAACTTAATTCAGACGAGAATTATTTTTGAGAACGGTACAACGAATCGTCATCTTTCTCTAATAATTTAATGAAACGTCAAAACTTCCGCGTTCGCGGAGGAGGAAGGGGAAAACTCGCCCCTCCCTGCACCGACCCCCCCCCCGCATTACGTCACTGTTGGTCACCATTACGTACTAATATTTGGCTCGCATAATTTCAAATTTGGGCCCCCCCCACCCACATGCTTCATGCTCACAAATGATTTTGATGTATAATATTAGCAAACAGAACTTTCCACAGAATACAGATGTAATCTCACACTCCACCCCCCCCCCCCCCCTCCCCACTCAAGGGTCAGAATGACCGCATGCGTGTTGCCAAAATGTCCGGTAAAAAGGTACTTTTCGTGCGACAAAGTCCGGCCCGAGAATTGTAAAAAAAGGGGTGTATTTGACTTTTCACCAGGAGATTTCTTTAAAAAGGGGTGTTTTTTCTTTTTTTTCTCTCATCTCATCGGACTCCTGAGAAATTATTCAGAATTTAGGGGGGTACATTGAGCATTTTCCCTGATTAAGGGGGGTCTCCAAGGCAGGAAAAGCCCGCGAAAAGCCCGCGAAAGGGGGTTCGGAAATGTTTGCAGTCCTCAGATAGGGGGTGCTTTCAAAAAGAGGGAACGAGCATATGCATACCCTAAATAACACTGAGTGGGGGGGGGGCGGGCCCCCCCCCCACCTCCATTTTACATGTCTGGCTGTCCTCCTCTCTCTCTCTTTCTCTCTCACCTCGATTACACTATTCTCCATTCTCTCGCTCACTGTCATACATGTATTTCTCTGTCAACCTCTCTAGCTTTTTTTTACAATGTTCTATTTTTGTCGCACCTCTCTCATCCCCCCCCCCCCCTCTCTCTCATTCTCTCTCTCTCTCTCTCTCTCACCCTCTTTATTCCTCTCTATCTCTCTCTCTCTCTCTCTATCAATCTATCTCTCTTTTATTTCTGTTTCATGTTTTGTCTTTATTTATCATCCTCTTCAAATCTCTCTCTCTCTCGTTCTCTCTCACTCTCAGCCTATAATCATATTTACTAAATGAATGAATCACAACACTGAAATTTTGCAAATTCTCAAAAGTTTCTTTCTGCAAAACAGACATTAACAACTCTTTTGGGCAACTGTAGAATCTTTCCCTGAGTAATTATATAAAGCAGCATAGACTCTTACAATACAGATGCATCATATCATCCGTTTGCAGCCAGAAGGGCATTAACGTCAAAGGATATCAGTTAACGCCCTTCCGGCTCTCAAGAGACAATATACCCTACTTAACTGAAAGGTATGTCTAACATTTCCACTGCTAAAACCATTTAAAGGATCAAATTCATTACACGACAGGTAGACAATCAAGAAACATATGTGACAGTTTGCAGGTTATTTGCATTTTCATTTGAAGTGTACCAATAACCTAAAAGAATACGTCAAGGAGAATGACACTTTCGATGTCAAATGTTTTGCGGTTTCCATCATTCTTGGTAACATATCATAGGATAGCAAATGACCAAATACCCTGAACATGTCATAGGTACCGGTATAAATCATTCTGTGTCACCTGTGTCTGGGAGGGTAACTTAATCATTATAACACTCTGTATCAGATCTTATTGCACATAGAGGTATCCCAGTCATTATTGAGTAACTATAGATGATACTGTTCATTTAAGATGTTGTCCTAGTCGGTGTGTCACAGAGAGCATCATATTCCATCAGAATGTTTAACAGTAACTTGCAGTAGAGACGATGTCTTTGAATCAAACACAAGCTCCTCATTTTGATCACAGAAGATAGGAGTACCGTGCTCATCCGTGGTTATCACAATATGCTGTTTGCTGAGCTGCGTTACCGGGATCTGACCGAACTGTTCTGCTGAAGGCATGACCTTTGCATCCACCGCAACAAACTTATCAGCATCGCTATTTGATACTTTTCCATGAACCATCTTCAGGTGGCGACGAATGTGATGCCGCTTGCGGAAGCGGCGTTTGCACTCCAAGCAGATGAATTCCCCTGGGGAATTATGCGACTCAATGTGTCCCTTGCACAGAGCCTCGCTTGTGAAACGCCACGTGCAGCCCTCAACGGTACAAGAAAAAGGCCGCGTTTCAGAATGTACCATCATGTGGCGTTTGAGGGCAGTCTTGCTTTTGAGTACTGTTCCACACACATGGCAAAGGATAAACTTGTTCGGGTGCAACTGTTGGTGATCGAAAATATCCATGCGGACATCAGACGTGAAGTCGCAGAGATCACAGCTGAAGGTTTTCGTCCGATGGGATTTCCGGTGCTGGCTGAGATGGTAAGAAGCCCGAAATGCTTTCCCACACACCTCACACAGGTGATTCCTGGAGCGGCTGTGGACTCCAAGGATATGTGTCCTCAAGGCACTTTTCCTACACAGGACTTTACCACACTCTGGACATAAACATGGCACCCGATTTTCAACATATCTCTTCTTCTTTTCCAATGTCTCCCCATTACTGATACACCCAAGGTGCCTTTTCTCTCGTACACCCTCGGTCCTGGCAGTTTTTTTCCTACTTCCACCTGACACATGCTTTTGCTCAAGATTTCTCCTGTGGTACTCGGACAACATCATTACTTCTTCTCCTGTTACATTTTCTGGGAAGTCCCTATCAGCCGGCACTTCCCTTGGAAACTCTAGCATTGCACTCTCCAGTTCCAGAACTTCCTTATGTGTCCTTTGCATATGATTCACAAGTCCAGCTTCACTGTCTAAGAAATCACAATGAAGGCATATGAAGACCTGCATACCGATGTCTGTTACCAGATTGGAGTTGGCGATATGAATCTGTCGGTGCCTGAGTCCAGATATGAAACGGAAGTCTCCTTCCTCGTATTCTGGCATCATCTCAGCTATGTCCTCTTCCGAATGTGGAGTCTCTTCTTCATGATCATCATCAACATCACTAAAACTGCCTTCGAAATCATCTCCTGTCTCGAGGTGTATTTGCTCCATGAAAGTATTGCTATCATCATTTTCATCCAGATGATCAGAGTGTATTGAATCTAGAGCGGTGCTACTACCCTGTAACTCCTCAAAAGGACTGAGCCTTTCTTCAAGAGTGTTCTCTGTTACCTCTCTATTCTGTCCATCAGACTCTTCCTCTACATCCATCTCTTCTTCCAATTCCTCTATATGACCCCTAGAATTTGGAATGTTGGACAACCCATCATCCCTGCAAGGACTCTGAGAGCCGCTTTCCTCTAATTCACCTTCATTCTCCTCCTTGTCAATACTGTCCATGACTCCTATCTCAGCACCGAAAGACACCTCTTCCGCTTCCATGACTTTTTCATTTCTTGATTCGACCTCGGCTTTTATGCATCCTTCAGCATCCTGATCCTGTTCGTCACTGGTTCTTTTGATCACTGCCTTGGTACCAATGGTAGCATCGCTGAAAATACCCTCTCCTGCTTCAACTTTTTCTGTCTTCTTCTCCCCTCCAACAATCACTTCCTTCTCTGCTCCTCCAACAATGTGTGCCTTTTCTTCTCTTCCTTCATCAATTTTTGTCTCCTCCTCTCCTTCACCTTTTTCTGTTTTGTTCTCACCAGATCCTTCTTCCCTGCATGAGTCTTCTTCCTCATCATGTGGATCAACGTCTGCCTCTCCCTGGTCTCCATTTTCTGCCCTGGAGTAAGAGTGATCAACATGTGTTTTCTGGTCCCTGTCTGGACCTTCTAGTAGCGCAGCAGTTGCTGCGAGCGCTTCAACGTTGTGGAAGTTTTCATAGTGATCAGTCAGGAGGATTTTTGTTGTAAAAGACTGTTTGCAAAGAAGACATTGTACCTCTGTCTGGACTTCATCTGTGGAGGGAAAAAAATGTGAAACATAATAAACATATTTGTCATTTGAAGGGGAATTAGCGAAAGTGTGAGCAATATCCCATTAAAAATAGGAAAGTTGTGAATTTGTGTAATTGTCATCAGTGAAACACACTTTTTAATGTGTCTACCAAGTACAAAGGAGCTAGTCATTTTGTCATCCAATTTTCATTTCTGCAATACACTATCCCTACATTTCATGAAATTATGCAAAACTTCTAAATTCATTAATTTTCTTTTATTTTTGTCCGATTCTTATGAAACCTTCACCATTTTGTTTGTTTATTTTTTCTCTATTTATTCAACAACTTGCAAATGGGTCAGACTTGCTCTTTAACGGAATCTAGTGAATGGACTAGACTCTACATTGGTGTCTGTCCAGGGACCTGTTTCACAAAGCCTTTTTTCAATGACAAATGACTAAAATCAGTGACAAATCTGCTAATAACCAATCAGAAGCAAGGATTTCAATAGCTTATAACAAAAAATGGCATTTGTCACTGATAACAAGTTTTGTGAAACGCCCCCCAGGTAATATTTTTTTCTTCCCTTTGTACCCTGCCTCAACTTACGTTGCGAGTGGTGACCGATGAACTTCAAAACATCATCAAACCAGAGATTGCAAGGCAAGCAAAGAACAATCTTGTGAGGGTCATGCTTTATGTGATTATCATCGTCACTGGGTGTTGCTGTTACCATGGCAATTCTTTCTTCAGATTCCTCCATTGCAATATGATGACAGTGAGATGTTCCATCCACAACCTGTGCCGTGTCTATGAGGCAAAAATGTTCGCGGTTAATAACAGGTATTAATGGATATGGATGGTAATATTGAATTTAATATGCGGTTAATGGGTGGAAAATTATAAGAAAAAACACTTGGAGCCTTAACTGTAGGCTTGGTATTGGCGTTAATATTCATATATAAATGAATCATGCGATAAAACTAAAACAACAACAAAGGCTTTGCATTGAGGGGATCAATCAACCCCCCCCCCCCCCCCCCTTTCTTTTCTTTAAATTATTAAAAATAAAGTTTGTTTTGGTTGTTGTTGTTGTTTACCTGACAGCTAGCAGCTGAAGCCATTTTGTACTATTGAAGCTGTCCATGTCCATTTTCCTTGAAATGTAGTGCATGAACATTTTTCTAGTTTCTACCACAAACCATGCCAAGACAATGTCCATGGACTAGACCTAGATTATATTTAGATTAAGTAACAGGTACATCAATTTCCCAACAAAAATCCAAGCATATGGGACCAAAGTAAAGTTGGTCGTGATTCCCTCCTTGATAACATCGCATTTACAACGAATAGTACATTATATCTCCATTTTATTTGTTTAATATTGTAATTCCAAAATTTAAATAAATAAAGGAAATATTACCATTCATTCAATGTGTCCATTAGTCCATTTATTTAACTTTTAAGTTCAGTCTTCGAAATCGAAGCGAACTTACTGTTTTCACCTGTGTCATTACAGACAACAGAGGGCGCCGGACTATTGTTTCTCAATCCCCAGATTTTCCAAGTTCAAAGTGAATTTGAGTACAAACTTTTACATAACATCGTATTTTGTAATGATAAACTGAATATTTTTGGATTAATATAGTCAAATTTATGTTCCTTTTGTTGAAAGAATGTGGAGACATATCGTCATATTTTTTATGAATGTACTGAAGTGTCCAGGATATGGATTGAGATGGGAAACAGTTTATGTTTCAGTTTCCAAATATGCAATGAATTGATGTGTTGCTTGGTTTCAGAGAAAAAAGAAAGGTAACATGATCATATATTGATTTCGGTCAAATATATAATTTACAGTAACCGTAAAAATGGAAAGTTTACAACAAGCAAAGAAACATGTTTTGCTGTAGACAATTCAAAAAAAGGTTGAATATGAAAAAGCAAAAATAAAGGACAAATTGCCAATACGTTATAAAAAAATGGAGAAAAAAATGACCCTTTAAAGCAGGGAGGCTGTTTGTAGATATATATATATTTTGATTTGTTAATGTTATTATTTCATTTAATTATTTGTTTCATTCCTGCTCACTCCCTCACTTTCTCATCGATCCTGACAATCAGTTATTCGTGATTTGCTTGTTTTTTTAATAATAACAGTCTAGTTATAAAACTCCACTGATACAAGACCCTCATATAATTATAATAAAATCTAGGAGTAAAAAAAAAAATGCACCAAGTCATGTCATGTAAATATAACAAATTTTTTTATTATTGGTTATGATCGAAGCAGCACCTTCACCTATGTTCAAAGATAAGAAAATATGTATTCAGATTGCTTACTTTTTATTGACCGTGCATAGATTATATGTTTATACTGTAAAAATTGTTCCTTATTATAATATTGTATCCAAAAATATCAATATGAAGTATTACCGTCACCTTTTCCTTCTTTTATATTGATTTTGTTTTTGTTTTTTCTTCTTCCAAAAGGTTGAGTTGTATCACAATTTGTATTTTTGATTGTACTATATATTAGTTTGGATACTTATGGGAATGGGAAATATTTGTTAAACACGTCTGTGTTTATAATGTATGAGAAAATGTGCTATGTTAATAATGTAAGAACATTTATGTTCCTTTTTATCATTTTGTATAATTATCAAAATCTGAATACGGCAAAACTGAAAGATTTTTTTTTAAATAAATAAATAAATAAATGGAGCTCGAGGGGAGAAGGAATATACTGGAGGAGGGAAGAAGAAGAAGAAGAAGAAGAAGAAGAAGAAGAAGAAGAAGAAGAAGAAGAAGAAGAAGAAGAAGAAAAAGAAGAAGAAGAAGAAGAAGAAGAAAGAAGAAGAAGAAAGAAGAAGAAGAAGAAGAAAGAAGAAGAAGAAGAAGAAGAAGAAGAAGAAGAAGAAGAAGAAGAAGAAGAAGAAAAAGAAGAAAAAGAAGAAGAAGAAGAAGAAGAAGAAGAAGAAGAAGAAGAAGAAGAAGAAGAAGAAGAAGAAGAAGAAGAAGAAGAAGAAGAAGAAGAAGAAGAGAAGAAGAAGAAGAAGAAGAAGAAGAAGAGAAGAAGGAAGGGGAAGAGGATTAAAAAAGAAGAAGAAGAAGGAGAAGGAAAAAATAACTAGACCAGTACAGTACAGGAAAATTATGGTATCCTTGATGGTATATGACCACAAAAAAATAATACTATATGAGGCACTGTTTGGTTTAGGGTTTGAAACTTGTGTTGATATTAATTTTTTTAAAGAGCCTAAGGCAGATTTTCATTTAAATGTGAATGAGTTACAGCCGATGGTTAGAGCCCATTTTGATCCGTGATCTTGAAATCCAACATGATAACGGAGGGGGGAATGTCTCATATAATTTAATGATATCTAATTATCATCTTCTGTATTTTGATAATTTCCCTTGGCAGCGATTTTTAAAAAAATGGTATAGCCATTGGCTAAAAATCTAAAGATATCAAATTTCATGACACTGTAGGCCTCATATACTCACATTTTGATTTTGATAATTGTTACTTGTAAGTAATTTAAGCTTGCATGTATTTCATTCCCTGTATTTGTTATTGTTTTGTGTAATTTTTGTTTTCATCATTTTACGATCATAATATGAATATTTAGGTATCAAATATCAGTTCTGTTGTCCTGTGGAAACTGTAAGCACATAGCCTATTTTGACCCATTAATTAACAAAGTTTTACAGGGCCTACTTGACAATGATCGTCACCAAATACTTTCCAGAGTAGTATGAGAAGATGTCCCACGTCTCATCCGACCATTAACGTGATCCTCAATTATTTGAAGATCGGACCTCAAGCGCTACTCAACCGACCATTCTAAGGCTCAAAGCAGTGGCGTAATGAGCAAAAACGTTTGGGGGGGCTGACAAAAAAAAAAAATCCGCAGCACCCTACACTAACATGCAGGCCCCGCTGAACGTTTCGCAAAGTGTGGTCGAGTGTATAAACTGTGTCGTTATCAGGGGCGTCGCTAGATCTTTGTCAGTGGGGGAGTGGGGAGGGGATAGAGGCCACCGATTACAGACAAAACGAGCAACCAATTACCGACAAATTTGCCAATGTCCAAAGGTTTATAAATTTAACCCTATAAACCCGGTGCCAGTAACTAAGTTATTTTTCAGTCTCCCCCCTCCCGCGCGAAGCGCGGAAACTTTGACATTTCATTAAATTATTAGAGAAAGAAGACGATCCGTTGTACCGTCCTCGACTCTTAATTCTTGTTTGGATCCAGTTCCCCCCCCCCCCCCAACTCCTCCAGCGGGAAGCGCGGCAGTTTGGACGTTTCAATACAAAATAACTCTTAATGATTGTCTGAATTCATTTTAGACCATCTCGCGCGAAGCGCGGGAGCTTTCACGTTTCATTAAATTATTAGAGAAAGAATACGATTCGTTGTATCGTGTTCTTGTCTGAATTCAGTTCCCCCCCCCCCTCCCGCCCGAAGCCCGGAAGCTTTGACATTTCATTAAATTATAAGAGAAAGAAGACGATTCATTGTACCGGTTCCGACTCTTAATCCTTGTCTGAATTCAGTCCCCCCCCCCCCCCTCCCGCGCAAAGCGCGGAAGCATTGACATTTCATTAAATTATTAGAGAAAGAAGACGATTCGTTGTATCGTGTTTTTGTCTAAATTCAGTTTTCCCCCTCCCGCGCGAAGCCCGGAAGCTTTGACACTTCATTAAATTATTAGAGAAAGAAGACGATTCAGTGTACCGGTTCCGACTCTTAATCCTTGTCTGAATTCATTTTCGCCCATGTCGCGCGAAGCGCGGAAACTCTGACGTTTTATTAAAATATTACTCTTAATCCTTGGCTGATTTCATATTCGCCCATCCCGCGCGAAGCGCGGAAGCTTTCACGTTTCATTAAATAATCAGAGAAAGAAGACGATTTGTTGTATCGTGTTCTTGTCTGAATTCAGTTTCCACCCCCCTCCCGCGCGAAGCGCGGAAGCTTTGACACTTCATTAAAGAAGGAAGACGATTCGTTGTACCGTTCTCGACTCTTAATCCTAGTCTGAATTCATTTTCGCCCTTATCGCGCGAAGCACGGAAACTCTGACGTTTTATTAAACTATTACTCTTAATCCTTGTCTGAATTCATATTCGCCCATCCCGCGCAAAGCGCGGAAGCTTTCACCTTTCATTAAAAAATCAGAGAAAGAAGACGATTCGTTGTATCGTGTTCTTGTCTGAATTCAGTTTCCCCCCTCCCGCGCTAAGCGCGGAAGCTTTGACATTTCATTAAATTATTAGAGAAAGAAGACGATTCGTTGTATCGTGTTTTTGTCTAAATTCAGTTCCCCCTCCCGCGCGAAGCCCGGAAGCTTTGACATTTCATTAAATTATAAGAGAAAGAAGACGATTCATTGTACCGGTTCCGACTCTTAATCCTTGTCTGAATTCAGTTCCCGCCCTAACCCTAACCCTAACCCTAACCCTCCCGCGCAAAGCGCGGAAGCTTTGACACTTCATTAAATTATTAAAGAAGGAAGACGATTCGTTGTACCGTTCTCGACTCTTAATCCTAGTCTGAATTCAGTTCCCCCCCCCGAAGCGCGGAAGCTTTGCCGTTTCATTAAATTATTAGAGAAAGAAGACGATTCGCTGTACCGTTCACTATACTCTTAATCTTGTCTGAATTCAATTTCCCCACTGGGCCCCTTAAAGGGACTATGTCCCATTTGCAGGCCAAAAAAATGAAAAAGTTAAATTCCAACTGCATTTGAAAGATAATACTAATTTAGAACTTCCCTAAAAAAGGTGGGGCTTGAAAATGTCTTCAAGTGGGAAAATAACGACCATTAGTTGTCAAATCGACTTTAGGGCTATAGAGCCCAAAAGTAATAGTCTTGATTTTCAGACAATTGTACCGAATGGTCATACGTTTTATGCTGCGCAAAGATTGAATCAGTTTAATCTTGGCCATCACAAGAAGTGGGTTATTGATGTAGACAAATGCTCATGTACCCTTTACAACTCTTTTCATGTATGTTATTACCAAATAAGAAAAAAAAGCCAGTCAGTCACTCAATACTGTCTGACATTGAAGTCTAGCAAGTATACGGTTTTCCTTGCATAATTTGAATATGAGGACACTGCTAACGTTTAAATTTCACAGATAGGACATACATGACATATTCATAATTCCTGCAAAGTTCTACAGCATTTGAGGTTGGCTGCAAAAGGGACATAGTACCTTTAACGGTACATGTGCAGTGTTACAGTTGCTTCTGGAAAGGATTTTTTTACTAGTGTTACTGTTAGGGCCACGGCCCCTTAGTGACTATAAAAAAACATATGCTCTTAATTCCTGGCCATTTGGGAATGTGTCAGTTTGCAACTCAAATGGAGAAACGAGCATTTTGTTGAAAATCATGTGATATCACGAACATTTATACATCACTTGTATATGGAATTGAAAATAAGTCATGGTTCAATTTTATTTGGGGGGGCTGGCGCCCCCCCTAGCTCCCCCACCAGTACGCCAGTGGCTCAAAGTAATATTCTTGTATAAAATTAAGTCACAAGACTCACAACATCAAGAAATTAATATAAATTACAAATCTGTTTGAAACAATAATAGTATCAAGAACAGGGGAACTATAATCAATAACATTTACGCTATATTTACAGGCGCAGATCCAGGATTTCTTAGAGGGGGGGGGGGGGGGGGGGGGATTTGAAAATCGATACCCCTCCTCCCCCATCTTAAGTAAGCTTCTCAAGATACCACAACCACTTGCCATAGCACATACACGACCATACTAATCAAAACGTTGGTCAAGTACAGTAAACCCCGAGTATACCGACGCAACCGAAACAGAAACCGAAACAGAAGTGCCACGCCCATTTTATTGATGAACATCCAGATTAAGTATAACTTATACACATAAGGCAAACATTTCTTGAAGAAAATAAGTTGCTAGAAAACGAATCGCGTTTAAAGGTAAAGCTCAATTATAATTTTATTTTAAATCAACAACAACAACAAATCAAAGGACCTATAGCTGGATTACAACAAAACAGTGTATGTCTCGGTATGTTTCATCCCCGTTTCATCATGCATGGAGCATGTGATATATTAGTCGATAACTTCAGTTAGTTGAAAAACCAAAGTCGATCACCAAAATATTTGTTGCCACTGAGCGAAATTGCACAGGTATGACATTCTACTTCAAGTTATTTCTGTAATCTTCGATGTTAATACTTCATTAGTAGGCTTTCTTAATTTTGCAATTTGAATTTGAATTGACAATTTTTAGGCAAAACCGTGCACTTTGGGAGTTAAACGAGAGAGCGGTTGTTGACTTCGACCGCATAGTTTACTTCGGTCCCGTACGTGATTTTCTACGTAGGGGTCTAGTCTTAAAGAACTTTTTATGAATATAAATTATTGTCGCATTGACCATGTTAACATTGTTATTGACACGGCGTGACGGCTGAATCAATACTAGGAGCATTAATATAGTTTGTGTGGAATTTTAAATGGAAATCAACTGATTTATTTTATTCCAGTCATTCCTGTATCAAAATGATTTTAGTCAATTTAGAGCATCACATTTGAAGGAGTTTGAACAATAATTTTTGCTTTTCTCCTATTTGTTTTTAAAATGAGCTGGATTGTCGTCAGACAATCTCTTACTAAAGCACACACCTACACAGATGTGTAAATCAGAGTAAACATCCTGCACCCAACCCCCCCCCCCCCCCCCAGGTGCATCTTAATGTTTATCTAGACCCTACTGACTAGATCTAGATCTATGTGAGTGTGTCATGCAGTTTTGAAGATGATTTTTATCAATTCCTATTTTGAGAGTGATTGGTCCACGAATCCACTTTGTTATTATACTTATTATTTGCTTGTCATTATACTTATTTTTTGCTTGTCATTGCAGGTTTGCATAGCATGAACCCAAAGATGAGTCTTTCCCCGCCGCAGCAGCAGCAGCAGTTCCCTGCCATGAACTCACCCCAGAGGGCAGGCGGCTCCTCCTCGCTGTCCGTTCCGAGTGGGTCCTCTAGCCGCATCAAGGCTGCCCTGAAGCCTGGCCGCTCCCTGATGGACTGGGTCCGGCTAGGCAAGCAGCAGGGTAAGAAGCTGAATGGCGTCCAGGGCCAGAAGATGGACGTCTCGGAAGAAGAGCTGGCCAAGCATAACAAGATAGATGATGGCTGGCTGGCAATCAGAGGTGAGTTCTCCTTCTGCTTCTTCTTCTTCTTCTCGTCCTCGTCCTCGTCCTCCTTCTTCTTCTTCTCCTCCTTCTCCTCCTCCTCCTCCTTTTCTTCTTCTTCTTCTTCTTCTTCTTCTTCTTCTTCTTCTTCTTCTTCTTTTGCTTCTACATCTTCTTCTTCCTCCTCTTCCTCCTCTTTCTCTTCTCCCTCTTTCTCTTCTTCCTCCTCCTCTTCTTCCTCTTCCTCCTCTTCCTCTTCCTCCTCTTCCTCCTCTTTCTCTTCTCCCTCTTTCTCTTCTCCCTTCTCCTGCTCTTCCTTCTCCTCCTTTGCCTGCTCCTTCTCATCTTGATTTCTTTTGCCTCCTTCAATCCTGAATATTTTTTCACTTCAAACTCGCATATGGTGTGTGCATCAGAGGAAATATATTTGTAATGTGCTTTGATATTTTACAGACCTCTGGGTACAAGTGTGCAGGAAAACAAAATCTCCTAGTAGTAATAGCGGTGTCTTGGTAGAGTTGTTTTAACTCTTTATCCACTGGGGATTTAAATCCTATGTTCAAACAATTTGATTTAGTATTTTTTACATTTTGTGTGTGTGAGAAAAGTCAACTATGGTGGTCCAGTGTTTGTTCCATAAGTCGACCAAGGCAGATAAAAAGTTGAACACATGACTGGATGTAAAAATATTACACAGCACCAGTTTTCTTTGGCAAGGCATGAGAGGTGTTGTGGTCTATTGGATAAGTCATCAGACTGTAGATCACAAGATACAGTTTACAAATCCCAGCCTGGCACCAACTTCTTTTGGCAAGACCTTAAATCTACATTTGCCACTCTCTACCCAGGTGTTAAATGGGTTTCCGGTAGGATGTGAACGTCCGTAAGATGGCGCCTGGCTGAGAATGTGCAAACATTGTCTACGGGCAATCCTGAATCCGATGCCCGGGTTAATAATACAATGTACATATCTGTAAAGAACTTAGATACATTATCTACATGTAAGCACTACAGATATGAACATAGAATATTAATATTATTATACATGTAATCTACATTGATTTATTTTATTTATTTTATTTATTTCATTTCCATGTAGTATGTATTAATTAAACAAAATAGAAATGACAACACATTGCACATAACATGAAAGAGTTGTAAGACAGTGGAAATGCCACCAGCGGACGCCTGAGGATTACCTCAAAGAATTTCCATTCTGTCATGAGGTTCTCCACGTCCGCTGGTGATACGTGTACGTGTGAATAGATTTAAGAAGTAACGGTAAAATAACATAACATAACAGAATTCAAGTACATTCATGAAGCATAATAACTTTTTGAAAGATTGCATGTACACCCTGTATGTTGAACTTTGTGGCATGAAGAAAATAACAATCATACGGCATGTGAACAAACACAAAGCGCAACAACAATATATGAATACATTTGCCAACGTAGACCCAGGTGCAGTAGGTTCCTGTTGGCATTATTCCTTGAAATACATTTACATTACGCACTGACTGTAGTTGCCGAAGCTAAAGCCAGGACAAAATTCCAATGCACTTTCAAAGTAGCAAATACATGTAGGGAAGTAATGCGAGGGTAATGCAATCATAATGCAATCATAATACAACTATAATGTGCTATGAGATTACAATATTACATGTAGATTCAGTACGAGTCTGGCTGCACAGACTCCAATACATGCAAAATATTAAAGTCCAGGAAGGGAGTTTCAATAGTTGACATGTCAATAAAGGAGTACAAGTTTTAGACACCATGTCACATGTTTTTGTTTTTGTTTCCAAAGAATAAAAGACAAAGAAGCCAGGTGTTTTTAGTCAAGCTGAATTGAGCTTCGCAATTGTACAGTTTGTAAGTGTCAGTTAAAAGCCCTGATTCTTCAAAAAAAAATAACTACTGTATATAGTTGCAAACTAACAGAACAAAGCATACATGTAAGGCAAACAAAACAAGCATAAATAAGCGTCTTAACTGCTTGAATTGAAGACTAGCATTTAAATCTTTAAAGCTCTGTTGAAGACAGTGTATTTACATGTAATATCAAAAAGATTTATTGCTTTCTACATAGATGTTGACTTTTGAATTGTAAGTTGTATTCCATAGGCATTAGTTTTGTGATATAGGTTTCTCTCTGATTTGTATTGTTGAAAATAGAGGGTTTAGACGATTGAATGGTTATTATTTTTGTGTCAAAAAATTTTTGCCTTCAGTAGTTTGGCAATCAGCCATCTGACTGACAGCTTTTAATATAAAATATTCTGCTAAATTTTTCCATTAGAAATAGCCTTTACTTTGCTTGTACTTTTACATCAATCATGTAAAGCTTTCAAAACACATGCAAATTGTAGATTTTATTATATTAAATATTCGTGAGTTGCCTACAGGTACTACAGTACATGTAGCTAGGTAGAGATATGTAAATGTACAATGGCTAAAGACCTACAAATGCCATGCATTGCTTGGTAGTCAGCTCCAATGTTTCCCATACATTGCAAAGCATTTTTTAATTTTATTGTGAAATCGTGAACAAGCATTTGTCTGAGTCAAGCTATTCTATGGCTATCAGCTTGATGTTTAGGTCCTCAAGGCGTAATGTAACAAAAGGTTGTGAAGGGTGAAAATTGCACAATCCATTGATTCATACATGTATGAGTCACATTAACTTTTTTTGCGGAGTCACTCTACTCTATTTCAGGCTTCGGATTGAGAACCAGATAAGCTTTGAGTTACATATAAAACGTTATGTCTTTGTTACTACGGTACATGTAACAACTGATATTAAAAGAACTTGGTAACATCAGGGACGTGATAGAGAAGGACTGGAATCAAGCCGCTCTCCTTTGACCCCATGCTCCAAGCCGCCGAAAAGTTATGCGCTAATCTGCAACTGTTGACCTGGTGGTGAGATAAAAGAGCGCATGAAATTTCAGGAGTTAGAATTCCTACATCAGAAAATGGTATCACTGCAACTGTTCGCTGTCCCTTCCAATGATTTCTCATCCATTGTTGAATGTGTAAAGAGTAGAACAAGCGAACACAAACTTGTGTACTTTCATCCTTTTTTAAACTTGAAAAATACAAAAAAAAACGCGAAAAAACGCATTAGCAAACTTAATGTTATTGAAGATTGTAAACCATGGATCAAATAACGGGACATTAAAGCATGCACAAATTAGCGCATCGTCCTAAAATATTGAGTTTTTGACAGGATGTAATTTTTCTTTTACCAACTCTGGCACACAAATTAAAGGAAGAACGGAGTTTTAAATTTGAAAATTTGTTTGTTGCACTATTCCCAATAAAATCCCCATATAAAGTTTTTGATTTACACTGAAATTTTGCCGGTAATTTAATATTTTGTAATAAATGTAAAACTGGAGCCTGGCTTCCGAAAGTCCCCGCAATGGAAGCGCGGTTCGGAGCATGGAACTTCAAAGCCAAGTGGAATGTTACACATCCCATTGTTACGCTTTAGAACTCAAGAATGTGTTTGAATAAATTACAAGAGTTTCGCCTCCTTTTCTTTCACCTCCCTGGTAACATTGTTCAGATGAGAGAAAATGGTGCTGGTCGAGGTACATGTAGTGACTTCAATGCTAGATGTACAATTAAAGAGTTTGAGTGAAAACTAATAATAACAATTGGGAAAAACTCATCTGATCAAATCCTTAATTCTCCGAACTATATTATTACAATTTAATTACATTTTAGGTGAATGTAAATCGTCACAATGCAATGAATTGACACTGTATACCATTCCAGACAAATAAGTGTTGAAGTATTGTAAAAGCCTGTCTTTATGTCTTATTTTCATGAAAAAAAAGTTAGGGAAAATACAAAAATGGTTGGGAGAATTTACTGTTAGAAGGTACAATGTAATGCACAGTGAAATCAAGGTGAAACCAACTCGTGAGTAGAGAGAGGTTCACGCTCCTGTGCTCAAGTCTGACATTGTTTCTATATGCAGGGTTTTACGTGTAAATAATCTTTGAAGGCTTCCATGGTAATGAGCAAGGTTTGTGGTTGCACCACGTATTTTTGGACAGGGTTAGTTGGGCCTGAGAAAGAGATAGAGCGTGAGTGGATCCCTTTAAGGGCCAACTAACCCTGTCGAAAGAATACATTGTACGTGGTGTAACTGCAAACCTCACTCAAAAGTGTATGTTATTCTTTATGCTGTTCATGAATGCTCTGACCTGTTTCACAAAGCCTTTTTTTTTTAATGACAAATGACATTCAAATCAGTGACAAATCTGCTGATAACCAATCAGAAGCAAGGATTTCACTAGCTTTGAACAAAAACTGTCATTTGTCACTGATGATAATTAAGTTTTGTGAAACTGCTATGTGTTTCTTTGGTTAATTGGTTCCCTTGATACAGCCAATTTTATTGAGTTACACTAATCACTGTATGTCACACTCTACTACGTACTAACCCATACGCATCAGCATCACCCAACCCCTCCACATGCATACAACAACTGTACAATGCCTGATTCTTGCCTGTAGGGATTGCTATAGAGCCCACCACTCCACAAATTGCATTAATGAATAGATGGAAGGAGTTCCAGAGCACCAATTTTATTAATGGAGCTCTAAATAGATCTCTGTGAAACAGGGCTTTCATACTACCATCCCAATTGGCTGCATTTCCTTTTTTCAGGTTTACCTTGACATTTTGCTTTGATTGTGTAAAAAGATAGGAGAGACTTGGTTTGTGGCTGCATAATATCTTAACCTTTTAATACAACATGTACTTGTACATGTACCTGGAGCTTAGCTTAATACCGGTAGATATCATTTCTTAATCCTAAAAAATTATAAGTTTGTCTTTTTTTTCTTTTTTTTTTTTCTTTTTTTTTAAATTTGATTTAATGGCTTTTTTGTAATTGTATTTATATTTGAGCATGTGTGTGTGTTTTGAAATATGAAATAAGAAGCATGTTTGAATGAACCTGTAAATCAGGTGTTTAAACCTAATAAAAGGAATATTCCAGATAGATATATGTAGACAAAGCAAACATCATAAAAAGCCAAATATATTTTGCTCTTCATCTACAAATCAAAGAGTTAGAGATTAGTAATACTGTATTTTGGTTACCTTAGCTGTGAATCTTTGTCAAGTACATGTCCCCTGTGTATATCTTAAACATATTTGTTATTAAATTTTCTATGCTGTAATCTTGCTTATGTGCAGCACAATCATATTTGAATTTCAGATTTGACTATTGTGTTTTTCTTCCGCTCATATTTCAACATGGACAGAGTCTAATCCTACTCCTAGTACTACAGATTGGAAAATTGCCCAGAATTCCAGCACTTGTGGATATTTGCCCCCTTGTCAATATTTGTACAGTTGTCCACCTTTTGTGAATTTGCAAAGAGGTGTTTATTTTATTGGGTGAATCATTCCTTCCTTTTTGATAAAATGTAGATAAAGAGTAGTCTCCGGATTATTTCTTAATTTTCTTTTTATCTTTTCAATATTGCTGTGTCATATTCATGTTGCCATTTCATTCCTGATAGAGGACAAGTTTACAAATGCTGCTGTTCAAGTTTATTGAAGTTCTTTTTAGAGGGCATCGATCAGAAAAGAATGTCATGGGGAAAATTATGAAGTCATCCTAAGAGCAAACAATATAGAGACAAATTTAGGGTCACCCAGAAAGAAAAAAGTCTGGTGTTATGAAATTAACTTTGTACTTTGAACATATTCACAACATTATATACACTGCATTCGCGCTAAAAATACACTGGAACTGCAAGCAAATTCAAGTAACTTTCAAAAGCTTTAAAAGAGCTCTAGTGAAAAACAAATTTATTAAATATCCCTTTGAGAAAATTGCACATGTACATGTACAATATCAGATCCTAAAAGAGCTGTCGTAAAAATAGAAAAGTATTTTTTACACTGCACTGTATGCTCTGGCGATAATTGAATGCCAAATTGTTCTGAACTGAAGTATGGACGAAACAATACCTCATCTTAACCCTAAGGCCTATAAGCTAATGTAAATCCAATCACCCTAGCTCTTCCCCCTCTCTTACTGTTGGCAGCATAAAGCTGTGAGCAAAAGTGAGCAAAATCAATGTCGCTGAGGCAAAGTTACTGTCACTAGACACTCGGACAATACTTGTGTACATGTATCCTCTATACCAGTAGTACAAATGTACACACAACCATTGATTTAGAGATTTGTTACATAACAAAGCAAGAAAAGTCTACACCAGCTCCTCTATTGTCTGGTAACAGCATGGGAAAATGTTAAGGTCTATTTTTAGACATGACAACACGCTGTGTTAAAGTCCAAGTCAACTTTTGTATTCATGAGCACTGGAACAACAGGCTAGTAGTTTTTTACGATTTTGCGGTGGAACAGAAGGGAGAACTGTACGTGAAGGCTCTTGACTCTTCATGCTTGCTTGCATCCTGGGACAAGGTGTTTTGTGATCTAGTTTTGCTTGGTACAGAAAGCCATTGATGGTACTTTATTTTGTATTTTACTAAAGGGACTTGGTAACATTGTTCAGATTTGTGAGAGAAAATGGTGCTATTAAAGGTAATGACTTCAATGCTAGGTGTACAATTAAAGATAATCTGAAAGTTTGAGTGAAAACGGACCATTATTAATGATAAAAATTAGGGAAAAATGACCTGATCAATTCCATAATCCTCCCAACTATATTAATTATAATAATAATAATAGTGGGTTCTTGTATAGCGCTCATGTCAGTCAGATTTGACCCTCCTGGCGCTCCCGATTATTACCCTGGCTTTAGCACGGCTGCCATACGACGCTCTAGCATTTCAAGGAATAAATTCCTACCAGGTACCCATTTACTTCACCTGGGTGGAGTGTGGCAAATGTAGATCAATGTCTTGCCAAAGGACATTAGTGTGGCGGTGGGACTCGAACCGCGGACCTTGTGATCGACAGTCCGGCGACGTATCCACTCGACCACAACACCTCTACACAATTTATTATTACAATTTAATTACATTTTAAGTGAATGTAAATCGTCACAAAGCAATGAATTGGCTCTTTGAAAGCCTGTCTTATGTTCAATTTTTTAATGGAAAAAAAAAAACTGTTGGAAAAATTCAAAAATGGTTGGGAGACTTTGTGTTTTGAGAATTTGTTAAAGTATTTTTTGCATGTCTGAGGGTACAAGTACAGTAAAAGGAATAGCATTTTTTTCATCAACCTTCAACAAAGTTACTGAGTAAGGAGTATTTCTGGTTGATGTAGACATTTGATGTTGCCGTAATCAGTGATAATTTTCAAAGTAGGTAATAATTCATTCAAATTCTTATTGCAAGGTACTGCGTCCAGATCAGACCGTTTTTCACTCTGTGGTGTCATAACACAGCAAATGTTCAGAATTATGATCCCTATTTTGTTTTCCGAGCTTCTGGAAAGTGGAAAGGGAAATTTGTGTTTCAGAATTATGAACATTTGGGAAAATGAGTCCCTCCTTTTTCATCTCACAGAGGAGTTTCACAGTCGAATAATACTTTAATTCTTTGACCTTTTCTAACCTTTGACCTCTGACAGGTCAAGTGTACAATGTGACCCCATACATGGAGTATCACCCAGGTGGTGCAGAGGAGTTAATGAAAGGACTTGGTATAGATGCAACAGATCTCTTTAATGAGGTAATTATTGATGCAAGCTCATATCAGTGAAATTACATACATAATTTATAATGCACATACCGGTACATGATTTATGCACACTGTCTACATAATTTATGCACATACAGTACATCATTTATGTTCATACATAATCTGTACCTGTTCAGGTGGTGATTATTCCACACTGATCAGAAGATACATGTAAGTAAAATCTATTATGTATTATGATTGCAGATCCCTCAGGGAGCACAGTATAAATACTAATGAGGCTACCCTAGGTAAACAATACATTGTATTATATTATCAATATAACTTTTAATATTACTATTATTCTTATAATTATTATAATTATTGTACTATTATTGTTATTATTATTATTATTGTTGATATTATCATAATTTAGTGAATTTTGTTCAATTTCTCTTGGCTGGTTACCTTTTTAACTTTGAAAATCAATTTTGCTTTTTGTACCTTCAAAATGTCATTTAACATTTCCGCACCCCCCCCCCTTATTTCTCTCTCTCTCTCTCTCTTCTCTCCCCTCTTTCTCTCTCTCTCTCTTTCTCTCTCTCTCTCTCTCTCTCTCTCTCTCTCTCTCTCTCTCTCACAGGTACATAGGTGGGTGAATGTAGAGTCTATGCTTGAGAAGTGTCACATTGGACCCCTGCAGAAAGGAGACCCCCTGGCATTCTTCAAAGTACCAGGTTAGTCAATGTACATTGTAGGACTCACTTATTTAGGGCAAATAGCGCAATCCCCCCCCCCCTTCCCTAATTTTAACCCAAGACCCCCAAATTTCAAATCTTTTACAGGGACCCAAAGCACAAAAACCCTGTAAAGGCCTCTACAACCTTATAGTGTTTGTGAAAAAAGCTAATTTGGAGCCCAGGGCGAATTGATCCATCTTAGTCACTAAAGAGTAAAGACAAATGCACACAATATACATTATTTGGGACTTGGGAACTACTGAACATTTATTCATTGCAAACCATTTAGCCTGGCTTCAGGCAAAGTGAGGTTTATTCCTTCGTAGTGACAAATAAATGTAAGTGCGTACATGGAGAATTTTTTATACCCACTGCATGACATATTTATGCAATAATTGGAAAGAGAGAAAGGGAAAAGGAGATGGGTACAGAGAGGGCACATTTCTTGACATATACACCTGTACATGTAGGTAAAGTAATAACATACACTGTACATGTAAGTCCTTGGAAAATTTGTCATATTATCCCTAATATTACAAGTATGTATATATCAGAGAGAGAAGGGAGAAACAGAGAGAGAGAGAAGAGAGAGACCAAAAGAGAACAGAGCAAGAGCAAGAGAGAGAAGAGGGGAAGAGGATGGAGAGAGGAGTGAGTAGAAGAGAAGGAGAGGACACAGTTCTTGACATACAAGTAATAAAATTGTGTAAGTCCTTTAAAAAAAAATTGTTTTATTTCTAACGATATACATTTATCATGGACTTTGCAATTACATGGACATATCTTTTTTTATATCTACAGTGTACATGTATCACTTGCATTCCATTTCCAGTGCATTGAATCTGAAAGAAAATCAGACAATCTGTGATGTGTACGTATATTGTCAGTGCTACAAATTGGCAATGGCCATTAATAAAAGCTGTCTGATCAGATCATCAGAGTCTATTACAGAGGGGCAGCCTTTTGTGACAAATTCTGCCGTTGGTATGCCACAATTCTATAGAAGCCATTTCCCAGCTGGAAAACAAGTTCTGTGCACTATTTACAAGCAGACCAACAACTCTTTGAAAAGCCATGCATAGTTTAAAGGCCGGCTGTAGTAGTTCAGCCAGAAGGGATTAGACCACCCAGCGAGGTCACTGACAGGTGGCTATCTCATTTAACTCAGCTCTTAATTAACATAAGAAAAAGAGGATCATGGGGGACCAACAGGCACCGATTGGGGAAGTTTTCTATATAGAGGGAGCAAGTAGCTACAAGTAGTACAGTGGGGCTTTAATAAACTTCACAAATCACGTTAATTTGCTTGCCTGTTCATGGGGTTCAAGTTTGGGCAATCTTACACAAAGACCCTTATTTACAAAATACAAATCTGTATTTTGAGGTGAAATACAGCTTTTCCTTTGAGAATTCTATTCAAATATTTTTATTCTAGCAGACCCTTTTGAAGTCATGCACGAGTGAAATTCTAACAGTTAATTTGTGCAGACGGAAGTGAAATGCTCCATCTCTTTTTTCATAATTTTGTGGGTAATTTGTATGTATTGTAATGTTTATAGTTAGTTCAATGCCCGGGGGGGGGGGGGGGGGGGGGGGGGTACTCACATATTAAGAAATAGGGGATGTGCCACTCTAATGGGTCACTTTTCGCACAAAAATCCCTTAACATGGGTCCGTTTTTTTCAAAATTCAAAAATGGTGAAAAATGGGCCTTTATTCCGAGAAAAATCTCCCAAAATGACCTCTAAAAGTGGGTAGGCGTTTTGAGGCTTGAGCTGCGCACCCCATCCAAACCAATCTGAGGTGAAATCTTTGGGTGAAAGTACTTGCAGTTTAAAGATTCATCAGTGGGGCTTAGAATAGAAGGAAAAATATGAAAAAATCTGGAGGTAAATTATCGACATTTTATAGTGAGAGAAAAATAAGTGTTTCATTTCAATGAAAATAATAACAATAATTTGTACCATAGGATGGTAGGAATAATCCCAGAATTTTTGTGGGGATAATTTCAACAAAAATAATCAAATAGGATTTCCATACCATTGCCACTATCCATACAATATTGCTTTCCATTGACTTTTGGACTGATTTGTTTTTCAAAAGTTGATCAGCTTCGGGGTGTTTGTCAGTCTCTCCCTTTTTTCCCTACAAATCACATGTAAAAGCCTGGGGCAAATGTCTGATCCCCCTTTATACTCGAGTCTCATCTCAACCTTTCACACACATATTTTTAAAGCATATTTCCATAACAACTAGAGTCCCCAGGTGCAACTATGTATTATTTAAGGAAACAGTAATGTCACGCACATTATACATCTGTGTGAAGGATACTTTTAAAAAACGCATTAAGGCACAATTTATAGATTAATAAAAATATGAAGGCCTTGGCCTGTTTCTTGCCTTGTTGTAAATTAGAACATGGAATCATTCATGGACGAAGAAGCTCATTGTTGCTTTGTTCAACTGAGTGATGTTTGCAATTTATTATGGAAGGAGGATCATTTGGTACATTGGATGTGCTCCATGACTTTTAGAGCGCAGAGATGTGAGACTCCTTTGATGGAAATAGAACTTTGGTCATGTAGGATTTTACGGTTAAGTGATTGAAATGAACAAGAAATTGGAACTACAATGCAGTTGGTTTGAATTAAAGGGAAAGCAGAAGAAGTTTATTTTGGTTTTTCTAGAATCATTTTAGGCACAAATTGGACACTGGCACCCTTCAAAATGGGGAAATGCACTGATATAACTATTTTTCACATTTCGTCAAAGTTATGACAGTAGTTCAGTTGTAAATGATTTTTTTTTCAAAAAAAAAAAATCAAAAAATCCCTGAAAGCATTTGTTAAATCCTGTCTGCACTACTTTGCCCTGGGAGGATTAGACCTGCCTGCAAGGTCACTGACAGGTGGTTATCTCATCAAATCAACTCTCAATTAACATAAAAAGAGGATCATGGGGGACCAACAGGCACCTATTAGGCATTGTTTGCTATATAGAGGGCACAAGTAGCTATAAGTAGTGCAGTTGGGCTTTAAACCAACTTAATATCAGGGTGGACTTCCCCTTTAAGGACATACAATTAATGATCTTATATTTGTGTGAACCTCATACCTCAGTCTCATGGGCTGTTGGTCTTATATGGACTTTATCTCCCACTTTATCATTATTTTATTATTTTCAAAATCTTTCTTTTAGACAAGAAATCCTCTGGTTATGTGAACCTTTTGCAATTGTCAGTCTCATGGGCTGTTGCTCTTACATGTATGTGGTGTTGATCTCCCACATTATCATTATTTTTTTTATTTTCAAAATCTTTCTTTTAGACAAGAAATCCTCGCCGTCCAAGATGGAGCAGGCGGGCAGCTATACCATCAAATGGCCAGACACGGTGGAAAAAATTCCCTGGTATATGTGTAAGCTGAGGGGCAGAGACAACAAAGTCAGAGCCAAGTAAGTGAATTGTCTCTAGGCCTGTCTTCATCAGCTCGAGTTTGCCGAATAACCCGCTGTTTTCAGACTCATGATATTATCCAAGGCCCCATCTTACAAAGAGTTGCGATTGATCTAAATCAATGGCAAGTCCTCCAATCAATCGTAAGTTTGCAGTCTCCTATCTCTTATGCACATAGTTGTGATTGATATCAACTCTTTGTAAGACGGGGCCCAGAAGCTCGAAATTGCATCTTCACCGGACCGATACGCTCATCACAAACTAGCTCGGACTGGCAAAATTAGCCTGCTATTTCCCAAATAGCGGGATATTTGGAAACAAGACCAAGACTTCTCTGGATATTATCTTGACCCAATATTTCGCTAATTGCAACTGCGGGCTGATGAAGACACAAATTAACGGGTTAATTTGGGATTGGGATAGTTAAAATAGCGGGTTATTTGGCAAACTCAAGCTGATGAGGACAGGCCTTCTGTTATCCTCGTTATCGATTTGATTTGGTCGAGACACGGTTTCCCACGGTCAAGGGAAAACCTGGTAAGTCATTGAGAAATAAATTCTTCAGGAAGGTCATGAAAAATGAGAACAAAATTATCCCAAAGTCACAGAAAGTCTTGGAAACTGATTGTGGGTGTGGGCCTTGTGTAGCTATGGTAGCCTTCCAGTTTGAACTGACAATGGGCGTGGTATTTTTATGCTGCAACCAACACATACCAAAATGGTACTTACATCTGGTCGTGGACTCAGGAGGCATAAATGGGTCCTGGAAAGTCATGGAGAGTCATGGAATTTGGTTCTCAAATTTCTGTGGGAACCCTGTTTAGAGTAGTTCACTCTTCCCCTTTAATATAGGATGCTTTCAAGAATTGTTGGACTAAAATTTAAAGCAACCTAAATGTAATGTAGCCCCCCTTAAATCATCTAGATATGGTTTAAAGGGGAAGTTCACGCTGATATTAAGTTAGATTTAATAATAAAAGCAGAACCATGAGAGGAACAGGTCAGTGAAATTTTGAGCAAAATTCAACGAAGAATATAAAGAAAGTTATGAATTTTTGAAGTGACAATCAATCAAGAGCTGTGCCACCAGGGGCCCATTTCGCAAAGCCTTTTTTCAATGACAAATGACAAAAATCAGTGACAAATCTGTTGATAACCAATGAGAAGCTACGATTTCAGTAGCTTATAACAAAAACTGTCTATTGTCACTGATGACATGTTTTGTGAAATGCCCCCCTCAGTTGTGAAACGTGCCATTCATTTATGTGTACAGTAGTGTACACTGATTATGAAACTAACGTTTTCTCTCACTTTCCCTTTTTTCAGACATGACTGGTATCAAATGGGTGATCAGGTGGTCGTATCAATCTATGTTAAGTGTCATGTAAGTACAGCCTATTGAAATTTTACATCCAATAATACAGTCAAACCTGTCTATAGAGACCGCCCAAGGGAAACACAAGAAGTGGTCTTTGTAGACAGGTTCCTTCAGTACATGTTTCAATAAGAAACCATTTTAAAGGGAAACAAAAAAATGTGGTCTTTGTAGACAGGTGGTCACTATAGCAGGTTTGACTGTAATATTAATTGATAATTATGATAATACAAATAATTGGTTTAACCAGGGAGGCCCCGTCAGCATCAATGCTATTCTTCCTGAGGGGCCCTGCGATTATTATTACCCCATCAGCTGCCGGTTACCCTCTTAGTTCACCTGGGTGGAGAGTGGCAAATGTGGATTAATGTCTTCCCAAAAGACGTTAGTGCCGGGCTGAAACTCGAAACCTCGACTTTTAGATTGAGATTCAATTGAATGAATGGCTATACCATGACGCCTCCACAATTCTTCTTCAGGGGTGTACTACTTATTCAAAGAATTGTCTGGAAGCACATATCATATTTTGACATAACATCCCTATGTCAAAATATTCCTATGCCCTTCCAAAGGGGTTTGCATATCACACTAGCCATAGACAGTCAAGTCAATGAACCATTTATAGCACTCCAAAATGCTTCAGTTTCCCAATACAAAGCACTGCATGCATAATAGGAAGTGAAAAGCATGTGTCACAATATAAATACAGAATGGTATATGGTAACAGTGTCAACGTCGATCTAGGATCAGTAGAAAAAGATATTGAAGTCACACAATGTGTACTATTCCCAAAACAATTGAATTTTGATATAAATATAGTAATTAATATATCATTTGGCAAGTCTTGCTTTAACCCACATGACTGAAAATAGTCTTCTGTCAACTTTTGAAACCTATGAGATTAAAACAAATAATGATCTTGTGAGCTTTCACTTTTTTCTTTTAAATTGCATTTTATGTTTTATTAGTACAATTAAGATGTTCTGAATGACTTTAACCTCTTACACATGCAATGGGGCTATTTCTTTATCCATTCCAGTACTTCACCACGGACTATGTGATAGTGGATCTGAAAGAAAAGACCCTGAAAGTCACTCTCTACCTTGACAGCCAGTACTTCACACTCCATCTTGGTAAGCCCAAATTTAATTTTTCATACTCCATCTTGCTTCCCCCAAATAGAGAATGATACTTGTACATTTGGTCAGTGTATGGTTGTGCAACAAATACTTTGTCCTCCATCTTGTTAAGCCCAAATGAAATTCTTTATACTCCATCTTGCTTCCCCCAAATAGAGAATGATACCTTTGGTTCGTGTATAGTTGTGCAACAAATACTTTGTCCTCCATCTTGGTAAGCCCAAATGAAATTCTTCATACTCAATCTTGCTTCCCCCAAATAGAGAATGATACATTTGGTTAGTGTACAGTTGTGCAATAATACTTCGTCCTCCAGCTTGGCAAACCCAAGTGGAGAATGATATCAACCCCTTTTGTATAAACTCACTCTATATTTAGAGTACGGTAATCATTCTATGCTTACAGTACTCAGTAATTCATATTCCATCTTAGTTTAAACAGAGAGGGTACGTGTTAAGTAAAAAATTGAATAGTGTTTCTCATACCCTCTACTTTCTGTACGTTTTGATATTCTGTCATGAATATGATTTGTTTTCAAAGATGCATGAACTTTAATCAATTTTTATCGAAACGTTTCTCATTGTACACAGAGCTTCCAGAGGAGGTGCACCCAAACATAAAAGGTATGAAGGATATTTATTTTTGAAAGCGTTTGATAAACAGAAACACTTGTACTTTACAAGTTGCTATGTATTTTTTTTATTTTTATGCCTCCGCCACCGAATGTGGTGCCGGAGGCATCATGTTTTCGGGTTGTCCGTCCGTACGTCCGTACGTCCGTCCCGTTTGACCGTTATCACAATATCTCAAGAACCATTTAAGATTTAAACTTAAGACTCGGGAATAGTATTTATCACCATAGGAAGACGATCTGATTAGATTTTGGAGTACGTAGGTCAAACGTCATAGGTCACAGAGGTCAACTTATGAAATTCCTTGTATTGAGTTTGTTAGCGCGATATCTCAAGAACAATTTGAGATTTAAACTTCAAACTTAAGGATAGTATGTATCACCATAGGAAGACGATCTGATTAGATTTTGGAGCACGTAGGTCAAAGGTCAAGGGTCACAGAGGTCAACTTATGAAATTCCATACATTGAGATCGTTATCGCGATATCTCAAGAACCACTGGAGAATTTTCACTTCAAACTTAATGATAGTATGTATCACCATATCATAATATCTCAAGAACCACTGGAGATTTAAACTTCAAACTTAATGATATCACCATAGGAAGACAATCTGATTAGATTTTGGAGCACGTAGGTCAAAGGTCAAGGGTCACAGAGGTCAACTTATGAAATTCCACACATTGAGATTGTTATCATGATATCTTAAGAACCACGGGAGATTTAAACTCCAAACTTGTTTAAATTGCTCTATTGCGGAGGCATCATTTTCGACTGCACGCAGTCAAAATTCCATCTAGTTTTTTTTAATTGGCTAGTTTCCCCACAATGAATGTACATACATGCCATTAGATGGATCCTGACCCCCACATCCCTTTAAAAGGGGCGTAGTGGCAAATATTGAAAAATTTGAGTTATCACAACTTTCGGGCCGAAATGGTAAGGGCCGGGGTGGTTCAGCATTTTGGAGGAAAATATTTTTTTTTTTTAATTGGCTAGTTTCCCCATAATGAATATACATACATGGGGTTAGATGGATCCTGAACCCTATATCCCTTTGAAAGGGGCATAGGGGCAAATATTGTAAAAATTTGAATTATCACAACTTTCGGGCCGAAATTGTAAGGGCCGGGGTGGTTCAGCATTTTGGAGGAAAAAATTATATTTTTTGAAAAGGCTAGTTTCCCCACAATGAATGTACATACATGCCATTAGATGAATCCTGAGCCCCATATCCCTTTGACAGGGGGGTAGGGGCAAATATTGAAAAATTTGAGTTATCACAACTTTCGGGCCGAAATGGTAAGGGCCGGGGTGGTTCAGCATTTTGGAGGAAAATATAATTTTTTTTAATTGGCTAGTTTCCCCACAATGAATGTACATACATGCGATTAGATGGATCCTGACCCCCATATCCCTTTGAATGGGGCGTAGTGGTAAATATTGTAAAAATTTGAATTATCACACCTTTCGGGCCGAAATAGTAAGGGCCGGGGTGGTTCAGCATTTTGGAGAAAAATATAATTTTTTTTTAATTGGCTAGTTTTCCCACAATGAATGTATATACATGCCATTAGATGGATCCTGACCCCCACATCCCTTTGAAAGGGGCATAGGGGCAAATATTGTAAAAATTTGAATTATCACAACTTTCGGGCCGAAATTGTAAGGGCCGGGGTGGTTCAGCATTTTGGAGGAAAAAATTATATTTTTTGAAAAGGCTAGTTTCCCCACAATGAATACATGCATACATGCCATTAGATGAATCCTGAGCCCCATATTCCTTTGACAGGGGGGTAGGGGCAAATATTGACAAATTTGAGTTATCACAACTTTCGGGCCGAAATGGTAAGGGCCGGGGTGGTTCAGCATTTTGGAGGAAAATATAAATTTTTTTTAATTGGCTAGTTTCCCCACAATGAATGTACATACATGCGATTAGATGGATCCTGACCCCCATATCCCTTTGAATGGGGCGTAGTGGTAAATATTGTAAAAATTTGAATTATCACACCTTTCGGGCCGAAATAGTAAGGGCCGGGGTGGTTCAGCATTTTGGAGGAAAAAATTATATTTTTTGAAAAGGCTAGTTTCCCCACAATGAATGTACATACATGCCATTAGATGGATCCTGACGCCCATATCCCTTTGAATGGGGCGTAGTTGTAAATATTGTAAAATATTTACATTATCACACCTTTCGGGCCGAAATAGTAAGGGCCGGGGTGGTTCAGCATTTTGGAGGAAAATATTATATTTTTTTAATTGGCTAGTTTCCCCATAATAAATGTATATACATGCCATTAGATGAATCCTGAGCCCCATATCCCTTTGACAGGGGCGTAGTAGCAAATATTGAAAAATTTGAATTATCACAACTTTCGGGCCGAAATTGTAAGGGCCGGGGTGGTTCAGCATTTTGGAGGAAAATATTGTGTTTTTTGAATAGGCTAGTTTCCCCACAATGAATGTATATACATGCCATTAGATGAATCCTGAGCCCCATATCCCTTTGACAGGGGGGTAGGGGTAAATATTGAAAAATTTGAGTTATCACAACTTTCGGGCCGAAATGGTAAGGGCCGGGGTGGTCCAGCATTTTGGAGGAAAATATTTTTTTTTTGAATTGGCTAGTTTCCCCACAATGAATGTATATACATGCCATTAGATGGATTCTGACCCCCATATCCCTTTGAAAGGGGAGTAGTAGCAAATATTGAAAAATTTGAGTTATCACAACTTTCGGGCCGAAATGGTAAGGGCCGGGTGGTCCAGCATTTTGGAGGAAAATATTTTTTTTTTTGAATTGGCTAGTTTCCCCACAATGAATGTATATACATGCCATTAGATGGATTCTGACCCCCATATCCCTTTGAAAGGGGAGTAGTAGCAAATATTGAAAAATTTGAGTTATCACAACTTTCGGGCCGAAATGGTAAGGGCCGGGGTGGTTCAGCATTTTGGAGGAAAATATTGTGTTTTTTGAATAGGCTAGTTTCCCCACATTGAATGTATATTCATGCGATTAGATGGATCCTGACCCCCATATCCCTTTGACAGGGGGTAAGGGGCAAATATTGTAAAAATTTGAATTATCACAACTTTTCGTGCCGAAGTTGTAAGGGCCGGGGTGGTTCAGCATTTTGGAGGAAAATATAATTTTTTTTAATTGGCTAGTTTCCCCACAATGAATGTATATACATGCCATTAGATGGATCCTGACCCCCACATCCCTTTGAAAGGGGCATAGGGGCAAATATTGTAAAAATTTGAATTATCACAACTTTCGGGCCGAAATTGTAAGGGCCGGGGTGGTTCAGCATTTTGGAGGAAAAAATTATATTTTTTGAAAAGGCTAGTTTCCCCACAATGAATGTACATACATGCCATTAGATGGATCCTGACGCCCATATCCCTTTGAATGGGGCGTAGTTGTAAATATTGTAAAATATTTACATTATCACACCTTTCGGGCCGAAATAGTAAGGGCCGGGGTGGTTCAGCATTTTGGAGGAAAATATTATATTTTTTTAATTGGCTAGTTTCCCCATAATGAATGTATATACATGCCATTAGATGAATCCTGAGCCCCATATCCCTTTGACAGGGGCGTAGTAGCAAATATTGAAAAATTTGAGTTATCACAACTTTCGGGCCGAAATGGTAAGGGCCGGGGTGGTTCAGCATTTTGGAGGAAAATATTGTGTTTTTTGAATAGGCTAGTTTCCCCACAATGAATGTATATACATGCCATTAGATGAATCCTGAGCCCCATATCCCTTTGACAGGGGGGTAGGGGTAAATATTGAAAAATTTGAGTTATCACAACTTTCGGGCCGAAATGGTAAGGGCCGGGGTGGTCCAGCATTTTGGAGGAAAATATATTTTTTTTTGAATTGGCTAGTTTCCCCACAATGAATGTATATACATGCCATTAGATGGATTCTGACCCCCATATCCCTTTGAAAGGGGAGTAGTAGCAAATATTGAAAAATTTGAGTTATCACAACTTTCGGGCCGAAATGGTAAGGGCCGGGGTGGTCCAGCATTTTGGAGGAAAATATTTTTTTTTTTGAATTGGCTAGTTTCCCCACAATGAATGTATATACATGCCATTAGATGGATTCTGACCCCCATATCCCTTTGAAAGGGGAGTAGTAGCAAATATTGAAAAATTTGAGTTATCACAACTTTCGGGCCGAAATGGTAAGGGCCGGGGTGGTTCAGCATTTTGGAGGAAAATATTGTGTTTTTTGAATAGGCTAGTTTCCCCACATTGAATGTATATTCATGCGATTAGATGGATCCTGACCCCCATATCCCTTTGACAGGGGGTAAGGGGCAAATATTGTAAAAATTTGAATTATCACAACTTTTCGTGCCGAAGTTGTAAGGGCCGGGGTGGTTCAGCATTTTGGAGGAAAATATAATTTTTTTTTAATTGGCTAGTTTCCCCACAATGAATGTATATACATGCCATTAGATGGATCCTGACCCCCACATCCCTTTGAAAGGGGCATAGGGGCAAATATTGTAAAAATTTGAATTATCACAACTTTCGGGCCGAAATTGTAAGGGCCGGGGTGGTTCAGCATTTTGGAGGAAAAAATTATATTTTTTGAAAAGGCTAGTTTCCCCACAATGAATGTACATACATGCCATTAGATGGATCCTGACGCCCATATCCCTTTGAATGGGGCGTAGTTGTAAATATTGTAAAATATTTACATTATCACACCTTTCGGGCCGAAATAGTAAGGGCCGGGGTGGTTCAGCATTTTGGAGGAAAATATTATATTTTTTTAATTGGCTAGTTTCCCCATAATGAATGTATATACATGCCATTAGATGAATCCTGAGCCCCATATCCCTTTGACAGGGGCGTAGTAGCAAATATTGAAAAATTTGAGTTATCACAACTTTCGGGCCGAAATGGTAAGGGCCGGGGTGGTTCAGCATTTTGGAGGAAAATATTGTGTTTTTTGAATAGGCTAGTTTCCCCACATTGAATGTATATACATGCCATTAGATGGATCCTGACCCCCATATCCCTTTGACAGGGGGGTAGGGCAAATATTGTAAAAATTTGAATTATCACAACATTCGGGCCGAAATGGTAAGGGCCGGGGTGGTCCAGCATTTTGGAGGAAAATATTTTTTTTTTTTAATTGGCTAGTTTCCCCACAATGAATGTATATACATGCCATTAGATGGATTCTAACCCCCATATCCCTTTGAAAGGGGAGAAGTAGCAAATATTGAAAAATTTGAGTTATCACAACTTTCGGGCCGAAATGGTAAGGGCCGGGGTGGTCCAGCATTTTGGAGGAAAATATATTTTTTTTTTAATTGGCTAGTTTCCCCACAATGAATGTATATACATGCCATTAGATGGATTCTGACCCCCATATCCCTTTGAAAGGGGAGTAGTAGCAAATATTGAAAAATTTGAGTTATCACAACTTTCGGCCGAAATGGTAAGGGCCGGGGTGGTTCAGCATTTTGGAGGAAAAAATTATATTTTTTGAAAAGGCTAGTTTCCCCACAATGAATGTACATACATGCGATTAGATGGATCCTGACCCCCATATCCCTTTGAATGGGGCGTAGTTGTAAATATTGTAAAATATTTACATTATCACACCTTTCGGGCCGAAATAGTAAGGGCCGGGGTGGTTCAGCATTTTGGAGGAAAATATTATATTTTTTTAATTGGCTAGTTTCCCCATAATGAATGTATATACATGCCATTAGATGAATCCTGAGCCCCATATCCCTTTGACAGGGGCGTAGTAGCAAATATTGAAAAATTTGAGTTATCACAACTTTCGGGCCGAAATGGTAAGGGCCGGGGTGGTCCAGCATTTTGGAGGAAAATATTTTTTTTTTTGAATTGGCTAGTTTCCCCACAATGAATGTATATACATGCCATTAGATGGATTCTGACCCCCATATCCCTTTGAAAGGGGAGTAGTAGCAAATATTGAAAAATTTGAGTTATCACAACTTTCGGGCCGAAATGGTAAGGGCCGGGGTGGTTCAGCATTTTGGAGGAAAATATTATATTTTTTTAATTGGCTAGTTTCCCCATAATGAATGTACATACATCTGATTAGATGGATCCTGAACCCTATATCCCTTTGACAGGGGGCTAGGGGCAAATATTGAAAAATTTGAGTTATCACAACTTTCGGGCCGAAATGGTAAGGGCCGGGGTGGTCCAGCATTTTGGAGGAAAATATTATATTTTTTAAATAGGCTAGTTTCCCCACAATGAATGTATATACATGCCATTAGATGAATCCTGAGCCCCATATCCCTTTGACAGGGGGGTAGGGGCAAATATTGAAAAATTTGAGTTACCACAACTTTCGGGCCGAAATTCTAAGGGCCGGGGTGGTTCAGCATTTTGGAGGAAAAATTTTTTTTTTTTAATTGGCTAGTTTCCCCATAATGAATGTATATACATCTGATTAGATGGATCCTGAACCCTATATCCCTTTGACAGGGGGCTAGGGGCAAATATTGAAAAATTTGAGTTATCACAACTTTCGGGCCGAAATTGTAAGGGCCGGGGTGGTTCAGCATTTTGGAGGAAAAAATTATATTTTTTGAAAAGGCTAGTTTCCCCACAATGAATGTACATACATGCCATTAGATGAATCCTGAGCCCCATATCCCTTTGACAGGGGGGTAGGGGCAAATATTGAAAAATTTGAGTTATCACAACTTTCGGGCCGAAATGGTAAGGGCCGGGGTGGTTCAGCATTTTGGAGGAAAATATAATTTTTTTTTAATTGGCTAGTTTCCCCAAAATGAATGTACATACATGCGATTAGATGGATCCTGACCCCCATATCCCTTTGAATGGGGCGTAGTGGTAAATATTGTAAAAATTTGAATTATCACACTTTCGGGCCGAAATAGTAAGGGCCGGGGTGGTTCAGCATTTTGGAAGAAAATGTAATTTTTTTTTAATTGGCTAGTTTCCCCACAATGAAAGTATAAACATGCCATTAGATGGATCCTGACCCCCACATCCCTTTGAAAGGGGCATAGGGGCAAATATTGTAAAAATTTGAATTATCACAACTTTCGGGCCGAAATTGTAAGGGCCGGGGTGGTTCAGCATTTTGGAGGAAAAAATTATATTTTTTGAAAAGGCTAGTTTCCCCACAATGAATGTACATACATGCCATTAGATGGATCCTGACCCCCATATCCCTTTGAATGGGGCGTAGTTGTAAATATTGTAAAATATTTACATTATCACACCTTTCGGGCCGAAATAGTAAGGGCCGGGGTGGTTCAGCATTTTGGAGGAAAATATTATATTTTTTTAATTGGCTAGTTTCCCCATAATGAATGTATATACATGCCATTAGATGAATCCTGAGCCCCATATCCCTTTGACAGGGGCGTAGTAGCAAATATTGAAAAATTTGAGTTATCACAACTTTCGGGCCGAAATGGTAAGGGCCGGGGTGGTTCAGCATTTTGGAGGAAAATATTGTGTTTTTTTAATAGGCTAGTTTCCCCACATTGAATGTATATACATGCCATTAGATGGATCCTGACCCCCATATCCCTTTGACAGGGGGGTAGGGCAAATATTGTAAAAATTTGAATTATCACAACATTCGGGCCGAAATTGTAAGGGCCGGGGTGGTTCAGCATTTTGGAAGAAAAAATTATATTTTTTAAATAGGCTAGTTTCCCCACGATGAATGTATATACATGCCATTAGATGAATCCTGAGCCCCATATCCCTTTGACAGGGGGGTAGGGGCAAATATTGAAAAATTTGAGTTACCACAACTTTCGGGCCGAAATTCTAAGGGCCGGGGTGGTTCAGCATTTTGGAGGAAAATATTTTTTTTTTTAATTGGCTAGTTTCCCCATAATGAATGTATATACATCTGATTAGATGGATCCTGAACCCTATATCCCTTTGACAGGGGGCTAGGGGCAAATATTGAAAAATTTGAGTTATCACAACTTTCGGGCCGAAATGGTAAGGGCCGGGGTGGTCCAGCATTTTGGAGGAAAATATTTTTTTTTTTTAATTGGCTAGTTTCCCCACAATGAATGTATATACATGCCATTAGATGGATTCTGACCCCCATATCCCTTTGAAAGGGGAGTAGTAGCAAATATTGAAAAATTTGAGTTATCACAACTTTCGGGCCGAAATGGTAAGGGCCGGGGTGGTTCAGCATTTTGGAGGAAAATATTGTGTTTTTTGAATAGGCTAGTTTCCCCACATTGAATGTATATTCATGCCATTAGATGGATCCTCACCCCCATATCCCTTTGACATGGGGTAAGGGGCAAATATTGTAAAAATTTGAATTATCACAACTTTTCGTGCCGAAGTTGTAAGGGCCGGGGTGGTTCAGCATTTTGGAGGAAAATATAATTTTTTTTTAATTGGCTAGTTTCCCCACAATGAATGTATATACATGCCATTAGATGGATCCTGACCCCCACATCCCTTTGAAAGGGGCATAGGGGCAAATATTGTAAAAATTTGAATTATCACAACTTTCGGGCCGAAATTGTAAGGGCCGGGGTGGTTCAGCATTTTGGAGGAAAAAATTATATTTTTTGAAAAGGCTAGTTTCCCACAATGAATGAAAGTTGTATACATGCCATTAGATGGATCCTGACCCCCATATCCCTTTGAATGGGGCGTAGTTGTAAATATTGTAAAATATTTACATTATCACACCTTTCGGGCCGAAATAGTAAGGGCCGGGGTGGTTCAGCATTTTGGAGGAAAATATTATATTTTTTTAATTGGCTAGTTTCCCCATAATGAATGTATATACATGCCATTAGATGAATCCTGAGCCCCATATCCCTTTGACAGGGGCGTAGTAGCAAATATTGAAAAATTTGAGTTATCACAACTTTCGGGCCGAAATGGTAAGGGCCGGGGTGGTTCAGCATTTTGGAGGAAAATATTGTGTTTTTTGAATAGGCTAGTTTCCCCACATTGAATGTATATACATGCCATTAGATGAATCCTGAGCCCCATATCCCTTTGACAGGGGGGTAGGGGCAAATATTGAAAAATTTGAGTTACCACAACTTTCGGGCCGAAATTCTAAGGGCCGGGGTGGTTCAGCATTTTGGAGGAAAATGTTATTTTTTTTAATTGGCTAGTTTCCCCACAATGAATGTACATACATGCCATTAGATGGATCCTGACCCCCATATCCCTTTGAATGGGACGTAGTTGTAAATATTGTAAAATATTAACATTATCACACCTTTCGGGCCGAAATGGTAAGGGCCGGGGTGGTCCAGCATTTTGGAGGAAAATATTAAATTTTTTTTGAATTGGCTAGTTTCCCCACAATGAATGTATATACATGCCATTAGATGGATTCTGACCCCCATATCCCTTTGAAAGGGGGGTAGGGGCAAATATTGAAAAATTTGAGTTACCACAACTTTCGGGCCGAAATTCTAAGGGCCGGGGTGGTTCAGCATTTTGGAGGAAAATGTTATTTTTTTTAATTGGCTAGTTTCCCCACAATGAATGTACATACATGCCATTAGATGGATCCTGACCCCCATATCCCTTTGAATGGGGCGTAGTTGTAAATATTGTAAAATATTTACATTATCACACCTTTCGGGCCAAAATGGTAAGGGCCGGGGTGGTCCAGCATTCTGGAGGAAAATATTAATTTTTTTTTGAATTGGCTAGTTTCCCCACAATGAATGTATATACATGCCATTAGATGGATCCTGACCCCCATATCCCTTTGAATGGGGCGTAGTTGTAAATATTGTAAAATATTTACATTATCACACCTTTCGGGCCAAAATGGTAAGGGCCGGGGTGGTTCAGCATTTTGGAGGAAAATATTATATTTTTTTAATTGGCTAGTTTCCCCATAATGAATGTATATACATGCCATTAGATGGATCCTGACCCCCATATCCCTTTGACAGGGGCGTAGTAGCAAATATTGAAAAATTTGAGTTATCACAACTTTCGGGCCGAAATGGTAAGGGCCGGGGTGGTTCAGCATTTTGGAGGAAAATATTGTGTTTTTTTAATAGGCTAGTTTCCCCACATTGAACTTATACATGCCATTAGATGGATCCTGACCCCCATATCCCTTTGACAGGGGGGTAGGGCAAATATTGTAAAAATTTGAATTATCACAACATTCGGGCCGAAATTGTAAGGGCCGGGGTGGTTCAGCATTTTGGAAGAAAAAATTATATTTTTTAAATAGGCTAGTTTCCCCACGATGAATGTATATACATGCCATTAGATGAATCCTGAGCCCCATATCCCTTTGACAGGGGGGTAGGGGCAAATATTGAAAAATTTGAGTTACCACAACTTTCGGGCCGAAATTCTAAGGGCCGGGGTGGTTCAGCATTTTGGAGGAAAATATTTTTTTTTTTGAATTGGCTAGTTTCCCCACAATGAATGTATATACATGCCATTAGATGGATTCTGACCCCCATATCCCTTTGAAAGGGGAGTAGTAGCAAATATTGAAAAATTTGAGTTATCACAACTTTCGGGCCGAAATGGTAAGGGCCGGGGTGGTTCAGCATTTTGGAGGAAAATATTGTGTTTTTTGAATAGGCTAGTTTCCCCACATTGAATGTATATACATGCCATTAGATGGATCCTGACCCCCATATCCCTTTTACAGGGGGGTAGGGCAAATATTGTAAAAATTTGAATTATCACAACATTCGGGCCGAAATTGTAAGGGCCGGGGTGGTTCAGCATTTTGGAAGAATTATTTTTTTAAATAGGCTAGTTTCCCCACAATGAATGTATATACATGCCATTAGATGAATCCTGAGCCCCATATCCCTTTGACAGGGGGGTAGGGGCAAATATTGAAAAATTTGAGTTACCACAACTTTCGGGCCGAAATTCTAAGGGCCGGGGTGGTTCAGCATTTTGGAGGAAAATGTTATTTTTTTTTAATTGGCTAGTTTCCCCACAATGAATGTACATACATGCCATTAGATGGATCCTGACCCCCATATCCCTTTGAATGGGACGTAGTTGTAAATATTGTAAAATATTAACATTATCACACCTTTCGGGCCGAAATGGTAAGGGCCGGGGTGGTCCAGCATTTTGGAGGAAAATATTAATTTTTTTTTGAATTGGCTAGTTTCCCCACAATGAATGTATATACATGCCATTAGATGGATTCTGACCCCCATATCCCTTTGAAAGGGGGGTAGGGGCAAATATTGAAAAATTTGAGTTACCACAACTTTCGGGCCGAAATTCTAAGGGCCGGGGTGGTTCAGCATTTTGGAGGAAAATGTTTTATTTTTTTTTAATTGGCTAGTTTCCCCACAATGAATGTACATACATGCCATTAGATGGATCCTGACCCCCATATCCCTTTGAATGGGGCGTAGTTGTAAATATTGTAAAATATTTACATTATCACACCTTTCGGGCCAAAATGGTAAGGGCCGGGGTGGTCCAGCATTCTGGAGGAAAATATTAATTTTTTTTGAATTGGCTAGTTTCCCCACAATGAATGTATATACATGCCATTAGATGGATTCTGACCCCCATATCCCTTTGAAAGGGGAGTAGTAGCAAATATTGAAAAATTTGAGTTATCACAACTTTCGGGCCGAAATGGTAAGGGCCGGGGTGGTTCAGCATTTTGGAGGAAAATATTGTGTTTTTTGAATAGGCTAGTTTCCCCACATTGAATGTATATACATGCCATTAGATGGATCCTGACCCCCATATCCCTTTGACAGGGGGGTAGGGCAAATATTGTAAAAATTTGAATTATCACAACATTCGGGCCGAAATTGTAAGGGCCGGGGTGGTTCAGCATTTTGGAAGAAAAAATTATATTTTTTAAATAGGCTAGTTTCCCCACGATGAATGTATATACATGCCATCAGATGAATCCTGAGCCCCATATTCCTTTGACAGGGGGGTAGGGGCAAATATTGAAAAATTTGAGTTACCACAACTTTCGGGCCGAAATTCTAAGGGCCGGGGTGGTCCAGCATTTTGGAGGAAAATATTTTTTTTTTTGAATTGGCTAGTTTCCCCACAATGAATGTATATACATGCCATTAGATGGATTCTGACCCCCATATCCCTTTGAAAGGGGAGTAGTAGCAAATATTGAAAAATTTGAGTTATCACAACTTTCGGGCCGAAATGGTATGGGCCGGGGTGGTTCAGCATTTTGGAGGAAAATATTGTGTTTTTTGAATAGGCTAGTTTCCCCACATTGAATGTATATACATGCCATTAGATGGATCCTGACCCCCATATCCCTTTGACAGGGGGGTAGGGCAAATATTGTAAAAATTTGAATTATCACAACATTCGGGCCGTAACTGAAAGGGCCGGGGTGGTTCAGCATTTTGGAAGAAAAAATTATATTTTTTAAATAGGCTAGTTTCCCCACAATGAATGTATATACATGCCATTAGATGGATTCTGACCCCCATATCCCTTTGAAAGGGGGGTAGGGGCAAATATTGAAAAATTTGAGTTATCACAACTTTCGGGCCGAAATGGTAAGGGCCGGGGTGGTTCAGCATTTTGGAGGAAAATATTGTTTTTTTGAATAGGCTAGTTTCCCCACATTGAATGTATATACATGCCATTAGATGGATCCTGACCCCCATATTCCTTTGACAGGGGGGTAGGGCAAATATTGTAAAAATTTGAATTATCACAACATTCGGGCCGAAATTGTAAGGGCCGGGGTGGTTCAGCATTTTGGAAGAATTATTTTTTTAAATAGGCTAGTTTCCCCACAATGAATGTATATACATGCCATTAGATGAATCCTGAGCCCCATATCCCTTTGACAGGGGGGTAGGGGCAAATATTGAAAAATTTGAGTTACCACAACTTTCGGGCCGAAATTCTAAGGGCCGGGGTGGTTCAGCATTTTGGAGGAAAATGTTATTTTTTTTTAATTGGCTAGTTTCCCCACAATGAATGTACATACATGCCATTAGATGGATCCTGACCCCCATATCCCTTTGAATGGGACGTAGTTGTAAATATTGTAAAATATTAACATTATCACACCTTTCGGGCCGAAATGGTAAGGGCCGGGGTGGTCCAGCATTTTGGAGGAAAATATTAATTTTTTTTTGAATTGGCTAGTTTCCCCACAATGAATGTATATACATGCCATTAGATGGATTCTGACCCCCATATCCCTTTGAAAGGGGGGTAGGGGCAAATATTGAAAAATTTGAGTTACCACAACTTTCGGGCCGAAATTCTAAGGGCCGGGGTGGTTCAGCATTTTGGAGGAAAATGTTATTTTTTTTTAATTGGCTAGTTTCCCCACAATGAATGTACATACATGCCATTAGATGGATCCTGACCCCCATATCCCTTTGAATGGGGCGTAGTTGTAAATATTGTAAAATATTTACATTATCACACCTTTCGGGCCAAAATGGTAAGGGCCGGGGTGGTCCAGCATTCTGGAGGAAAATATTATTTTTTTTTGAATTGGCTAGTTTCCCCACAATGAATGTATATACATGCCATTAGATGGATTCTGACCCCCATATCCCTTTGAAAGGGGAGTAGTAGCAAATATTGAAAAATTTGAGTTATCACAACTTTCGGGCCGAAATGGTAAGGGCCGGGGTGGTTCAGCATTTTGGAGGAAAATATTGTGTTTTTTGAATAGGCTAGTTTCCCCACATTGAATGTATATACATGCCATTAGATGGATCCTGACCCCCATATCCCTTTGACAGGGGGGTAGGGCAAATATTGTAAAAATTTGAATTATCACAACATTCGGGCCGAAATTGTAAGGGCCGGGCTGGTTCAGCATTTTGGAAGAAAAAATTATATTTTTTAAATAGGCTAGTTTCCCCACTATGAATGTATATACATGCCATTAGATGAATCCTGAGCCCCATATCCCTTTGACAGGGGGGTAGGGGCAAATATTGAAAAATTTGAGTTACCACAACTTTCGGGCCGAAATTCTAAGGGCCGGGGTGGTCCAGCATTTTGGAGGAAAATATTTTTTTTTTTGAATTGGCTAGTTTCCCCACAATGAATGTATATACATGCCATTAGATGGATTCTGACCCCCATATCCCTTTGAAAGGGGAGTAGTAGCAAATATTGAAAAATTTGAGTTATCACAACTTTCGGGCCGAAATGGTAAGGGCCGGGGTGGTTCAGCATTTTGGAGGAAAATATTGTGTTTTTTGAATAGGCAAGTTTCCCCACATTGAATGTATATACATGCCATTAGATGGATCCTGACCCCCATATCCCTTTGACAGGGGGGTAGGGCAAATATTGTAAAAATTTGAATTATCACAACATTCGGGCCGTAACGGAAAGGGCCGGGGTGGTTCAGCATTTTGGAAGAAAAAATTATATTTTTTAAATAGGCTAGTTTCCCCACAATGAATGTATATACATGCCATTAGATGGATTCTGACCCCCATATCCCTTTGAAAGGGGGGTAGGGGCAAATATTGAAAAATTTGAGTTACCACAACTTTCGGGCCGAAATTCTAAGGGCCGGGGTGGTTCAGCATTTTGGAGGAAAATGTTATTTTTTTTTAATTGGCTAGTTTCCCCACAATGAATGTACATACATGCCATTAGATGGATCCTGACCCCCATATCCCTTTGAATGGGGCGTAGTTGTAAATATTGTAAAATATTTACATTATCACACCTTTCGGGCCAAAATGGTAAGGGCCGGGGTGGTCCAGCATTCTGGAGGAAAATATTAATTTTTTTTTGAATTGGCTAGTTTCCCCACAATGAATGTATATACATGCCATTAGATGGATTCTGACCCCCATATCCCTTTGAAAGGGGAGTAGTAGCAAATATTGAAAAATTTGAGTTATCACAACTTTCGGGCCGAAATGGTAAGGGCCGGGGTGGTTCAGCATTTTGGAGGAAAATATTGTGTTTTTTGAATAGGCTAGTTTCCCCACATTGAATGTATATACATGCCATTAGATGGATCCTGACCCCCATATCCCTTTGACAGGGGGGTAGGGCAAATATTGTAAAAATTTGAATTATCACAACTTTCGGGCCGAAATTCTAAGGGCCGGGGTGGTTCAGCATTTTGGAGGAAAATGTTATTTTTTTTTAATTGGCTAGTTTCCCCACAATGAATGTACATACATGCCATTAGATGGATCCTGACCCCCATATCCCTTTGAATGGGACGTAGTTGTAAATATTGTAAAATATTAACATTATCACACCTTTCGGGCCGAAATGGTAAGGGCCGGGGTGGTCCAGCATTTTGGAGGAAAATATTATTTTTTTTTGAATTGGCTAGTTTCCCCACAATGAATGTATATACATGCCATTAGATGGATTCTGACCCCCATATCCCTTTGAAAGGGGGGTAGGGGCAAATATTGAAAAATTTGAGTTACCACAACTTTCGGGCCGAAATTCTAAGGGCCGGGGTGGTTCAGCATTTTGGAGGAAAATGTTATTTTTTTTTGATTGGCTAGTTTCCCCACAATGAATGTACATACATGCCATTAGATGGATCCTGACCCCCATATCCCTTTGAATGGGGCGTAGTTGTAAATATTGTAAAATATTTACATTATCACACCTTTCGGGCCAAAATGGTAAGGGCCGGGGTGGTCCAGCATTCTGGAGGAAAATATTAATTTTTTTTTTAATTGGCTAGTTTCCCCACAATGAATGTATATACATGCCATTAGATGGATTCTGACCCCCATATCCCTTTGAAAGGGGAGTAGTAGCAAATATTGAAAAATTTGAGTTATCACAACTTTCGGGCCGAAATGGTAAGGGCCGGGGTGGTTCAGCATTTTGGAGGAAAATATTGTGTTTTTTGAATAGGCTAGTTTCCTCACATTGAATGTATATACATGCCATTAGATGGATCCTGACCCCCATATCCCTTTGACAGGGGGGTAGGGCAAATATTGTAAAAATTTGAATTATCACAACATTCGGGCCGAAATTGTAAGGGCCGGGGTGGTTCAGCATTTTGGAAGAAAAAATTATATTTTTTAAATAGGCTAGTTTCCCCACTATGAATGTATATACATGCCATTAGATGAATCCTGAGCCCCATATCCCTTTGACAGGGGGGTAGGGGCAAATATTGAAAAATTTGAGTTACCACAACTTTCGGGCCGAAATTCTAAGGGCCGGGGTGGTCCAGCATTTTGGAGGAAAATATTTTTTTTTTTGAATTGGCTAGTTTTTCCACAATGAATGTATATACATGCCATTAGATGGATTCTGACCCCCATATCCCTTTGAAAGGGGAGTAGTAGCAAATATTGAAAAATTTGAGTTATCACAACTTTCGGGCCGAAATGGTAAGGGCCGGGGTGGTTCAGCATTTTGGAGGAAAATATTGTGTTTTTTTAATAGGCTAGTTTCCCCACATTGAATGTATATACATGCCATTAGATGGATCCTGACCCCCATATCCCTTTGACAGGGGGGTAGGGCAAATATTGTAAAAATTTGAATTATCACAACATTCGGGCCGTAACTGAAAGGGCCGGGGTGGTTTAGCATTTTGGAAGAAAAAATTATATTTTTTAAATAGGCTAGTTTCCCCACAATGAATGTATATACATGCCATTAGATGGATTCTGACCCCCATATCCCTTTGAAAGGGGGGTAGGGGCAAATATTGAAAAATTTGAGTTACCACAACTTTCGGGCCGAAATTCTAAGGGCCGGGGTGGTTCAGCATTTTGGAGGAAAATGTTATTTTTTTTTAATTGGCTAGTTTCCCCACAATGAATGTACATACATGCCATTAGATGGATCCTGACCCCCATATCCCTTTGAATGGGGCGTAGTTGTAAATATTGTAAAATATTTACATTATCACACCTTTCGGGCCAAAATGGTAAGGGCCGGGGTGGTCCAGCATTCTGGAGGAAAATATTATTTTTTTTTGAATTGGCTAGTTTCCCCACAATGAATGTATATACATGCCATTAGATGGATTCTGACCCCCATATCCCTTTGAAAGGGGAGTAGTAGCAAATATTGAAAAATTTGAGTTATCACAACTTTCGGGCCGAAATGGTAAGGGCCGGGGTGGTTCAGCATTTTGGAGGAAAATATTGTGTTTTTTGAATAGGCTAGTTTCCCCACATTGAATGTATATACATGCCATTAGATGGATCCTGACCCCCATATCCCTTTGACAGGGGGGTAGGGCAAATATTGTAAAAATTTGAATTATCACAACATTCGGGCCGAAATTGTAAGGGCCGGGGTGGTTCAGCATTTTGGAGAAAAAAAATTATATTTTTTAAATAGGCTAGTTTCCCCACGATGAATGTATATACATGCCATTAGATGAATCCTGAGCCCCATATCCCTTTGACAGGGGGGTAGGGGCAAATATTGAAAAATTTGAGTTACCACAACTTTCGGGCCGAAATTCTAAAGGCCGGGGTGGTTCAGCATTTTGGAGGAAAATATTTTTTTTTTTAAATTGCTAGTTTCCCCATAATGAATGTATATACATCTGATTAGATGGATCCTGAACCCTATATCCCTTTGACAGGGGGCTAGGGGCAAATGTTGAAAAATTTGAGTTGTCACAACTTTCGGGCCGAAATGGTAAGGGCCGGGGTGGTTCAGCATTTTGGAAGAATTATTTTTTTAAATAGGCTAGTTTCCCCACAATGAATGTATACATGCCATTAGATGAATCCTGAGCCCCATATCCCTTTGACAGGGGGGTAGGGGCAAATATTGAAAAATTTGAGTTACCACAACTTTCGGGCCGAAATTCTAAGGGCCGGGGTGGTTCAGCATTTTGGAGGAAAATATTATTTTTTTTTAATTGGCTAGTTTCCCCATAATGAATGTATATACATCCGATTAGATGGATCCTGAATCCTATATCCCTTTGACAGGGGGCTAGGGGCAAATATTGAAAAATTTGAGTTATCACAACTTTCGGGCCGAAATGGTAAGGGCCGGGGTGGTCCAGCATTTTGGAGGAAAATATTTTTTTTTTTGAATTGGCTAGTTTCCCCACAATGAATGTATATACATGCCATTAGATGGATTCTGACCCCCATATCCCTTTGAAAGGGGAGTAGTAGCAAATATTGAAAAATTTGAGTTATCACAACTTTCGGGCCGAAATAGTAAGGGCCGGGGTGGTTCAGCATTTTGGAGGAAAATATTTTTTTTTTGAATTGGCTAGTTTCCCCACAATGAATGTATATACATGCCATTAGATGGATTCTGACCCCCATATCCCTTTGAAAGGGGAGTAGTAGCAAATATTGAAAAATTTGAGTTATCACAACTTTCGGGCCGAAATTGTAAGGGCCGGGGTGGTTCAGCATTTTGGAGGAAAAAATTATATTTTTTGAAAAGGCTAGTTTCCCCACAATGAATGTACATACATGCCATTAGATGGATCCTGACCCCCATATCCCTTTGAATGGGGCGTAGTTGTAAATATTGTAAAATATTTACATTATCACACCTTTCGGGCCGAAATAGTAAGGGCCGGGGTGGTTCAGCATTTTGGAGGAAAATATTATATTTTTTAATTGGCTAGTTTCCCCATAATGAATGTATATACATGCCATTAGATGGATCCTGACCCCCATATCCCTTTGACAGGGGCGTAGTAGCAAATATTGAAAAATTTGAGTTATCACAACTTTCGGGCCGAAATGGTAAGGGCCGGGGTGGTTCAGCATTTTGGAGGAAAATATTGTGTTTTTTTAATAGGCTAGTTTCCCCAATTTGAATGTATATACATGCCATTAGATGGATCCTGACCCCCATATCCCTTTGACAGGGGGGTAGGGCAAATATTGTAAAAATTTGAATTATCACAACATTCGGGCCGAAATTGTAAGGGCCGGGGTGGTTCAGCATTTTGGAAGAAAAAATTATATTTTTTAAATAGGCTAGTTTCCCCACGATGAATGTATATACATGCCATTAGATGAATCCTGAGCCCCATATCCCTTTGACAGGGGGGTAGGGGCAAATATTGAAAAATTTGAGTTACCACAACTTTCGGGCCGAAATTCTAAAGGCCGGGGTGGTTCAGCATTTTGGAGGAAAATATTTTTTTTTTTTAAATTGCTAGTTTCCCCATAATGAATGTATATACATCTGATTAGATGGATCCTGAACCCTATATCCCTTTGACAGGGGGCTAGGGGCAAATGTTGAAAAATTTGAGTTGTCACAACTTTCGGGCCGAAATGGTAAGGGCCGGGGTGGTTCAGCATTTTGGAAGAATTATTTTTTTAAATAGGCTAGTTTCCCCACAATGAATGTATATACATGCCATTAGATGAATCCTGAGCCCCATATCCCTTTGACAGGGGGGTAGGGGCAAATATTGAAAAATTTGAGTTACCACAACTTTCGGGCCGAAATTCTAAGGGCCGGGGTGGTTCAGCATTTTGGAGGAAAATATTATTTTTTTTTAATTGGCTAGTTTCCCCATAATGAATGTATATACATCCGATTAGATGGATCCTGAATCCTATATCCCTTTGACAGGGGGCTAGGGGCAAATATTGAAAAATTTGAGTTATCACAACTTTCGGGCCGAAATGGTAAGGGCCGGGGTGGTCCAGCATTTTGGAGGAAAATATTTTTTTTTTTGAATTGGCTAGTTTCCCCACAATGAATGTATATACATGCCATTAGATGGATTCTGACCCCCATATCCCTTTGAAAGGGGAGTAGTAGCAAATATTGAAAAATTTGAGTTATCACAACTTTCGGGCCGAAATGGTAAGGGCCGGGGTGGTTCAGCATTTTGGAGGAAAATATTTTTTTTTTTGAATTGGCTAGTTTCCCCACAATGAATGTATATACATGCCATTAGATGGATTCTGACCCCCATATCCCTTTGAAAGGGGAGTAGTAGCAAATATTGAAAAATTTGAGTTATCACAACTTTCGGGCCGAAATTGTAAGGGCCGGGGTGGTTCAGCATTTTGGAGGAAAAAATTATATTTTTTGAAAAGGCTAGTTTCCCCACAATGAATGTACATACATGCCATTAGATGGATCCTGACCCCCATATCCCTTTGAATGGGGCGTAGTTGTAAATATTGTAAAATATTTACATTATCACACCTTTCGGGCCGAAATAGTAAGGGCCGGGGTGGTTCAGCATTTTGGAGGAAAATATTATATTTTTTAATTGGCTAGTTTCCCCATAATGAATGTATATACATGCCATTAGATGGATCCTGACCCCCATATCCCTTTGACAGGGGCGTAGTAGCAAATATTGAAAAATTTGAGTTATCACAACTTTCGGGCCGAAATGGTAAGGGCCGGGGTGGTTCAGCATTTTGGAGGAAAATATTGTGTTTTTTTAATAGGCTAGTTTCCCCAATTTGAATGTATATACATGCCATTAGATGGATCCTGACCCCCATATCCCTTTGACAGGGGGGTAGGGCAAATATTGTAAAAATTTGAATTATCACAACATTCGGGCCGAAATTGTAAGGGCCGGGGTGGTTCAGCATTTTGGAAGAAAAAATTATATTTTTTAAATAGGCTAGTTTCCCCACGATGAATGTATATACATGCCATTAGATGAATCCTGAGCCCCATATCCCTTTGACAGGGGGGTAGGGGCAAATATTGAAAAATTTGAGTTACCACAACTTTCGGGCCGAAATTCTAAGGGCCGGGGTGGTTCAGCATTTTGGAGGAAAATATTTTTTTTTTTGAATTGGCTAGTTTCCCCACAATGAATGTATATACATGCCATTAGATGGATTCTGACCCCCATATCCCTTTGAAAGGGGAGTAGTAGCAAATATTGAAAAATTTGAGTTATCACAACTTTCGGGCCGAAATGGTAAGGGCTGGGGTGGTTCAGCATTTTGGAGGAAAATATTGTGTTTTTTGAATAGGCTAGTTTCCCCACATTGAATGTATATACATGCCATTAGATGGATTCTGACCCCCATATCCCTTTGAAAGGGGGGTAGGGGCAAATATTGAAAAATTTGAGTTACCACAACTTTCGGGCCGAAATTGTAAGGGCCGGGGTGGTTCAGCATTTTGGAGGAAAATGTTATTTTTTTTTGATTGGCTAGTTTCCCCACAATGAATGTACATACATGCCATTAGATGGATCCTGACCCCCATATCCCTTTGAATGGGGCGTAGTTGTAAATATTGTAAAATATTTACATTATCACACCTTTCGGGCCAAAATGGTAAGGGCCGGGGTGGTCCAGCATTCTGGAGGAAAATATTAATTTTTTTTTAATTGGCTAGTTTCCCCACAATGAATGTATATACATGCCATTAGATGGATTCTGACCCCCATATCCCTTTGAAAGGGGAGTAGTAGCAAATATTGAAAAATTTGAGTTATCACAACTTTCGGGCCGAAATGGTAAGGGCCGGGGTGGTTCAGCATTTTGGAGGAAAATATTGTGTTTTTTGAATAGGCTAGTTTCCCCACATTGAATGTATATACATGCCATTAGCAGAGCTGCCAACTAGTACGGATTTTCCGTAATTGGTACGGAAATCAACGGCAATTACGGAAGCACGGAACCCCTTCAAAAATTACGGATTCCCCGATTTCTGGACATGCCTATGTATTAACACATGCATTATGCATATGCGAGTGTTTTAGCGGTAATGATCGCGATACTTCCCGGGCCTCGGCCCGGTGGTTAACTTTTGAGCGCACGGAAATATCATCCGCGCCTCAGCCACGACCACTGCACACACATGTAGCTACCATCGAAAGATATGCACACCGCCCTGCCTATATGGGCTGCGTGTGCTAGCTTTCAGCATGCAATATATATCGGGGAGACGGCAAACTCGTCCCAAGTCCATTTAGCCACCTTGCAAACCAACCCGTACGGTACCATGTCCATGTGTAGTTTATAGCAGGTCTACAATTTTTTCCCCTTAGTGATGGGTTCTCATTGTTATGATAATAAAAGTACGACTCGACTAATGATGAAGATGATGATGATGATGATGATGATGATGATGATGATGATAATTGTCAAAAGGAAAATGAATGTTCTTCCTTGATTAAACTTGAATTTATATTCAACAATTATTGTCATTGTGTTTTATTTCACATTATTTGTTGGATCATGTTTATTCATTTCATTTTATTCATATACCCCTTTTCATTGTTGATAACAAAATATGATACACGAATAAATTTTGAATGAGCTGACACACAAAGTTTTGACCGATACGAAAGCGCATGCATGGTGGATGTGCTGAAACAAGTGGCACGATATTTATCTGGGCGAAATATGCATTGGCCGAGTGTTACACTACCGCATGTGCAGCAGGTCGCGTCAAACTTCGAGTAACCGACGGAGAAAAATGACTTCAACTTCATCGAAGAAGCGTTCTAAAAAACTGCAAACCTTCTCAGGTGAAATGGTCATGCATTGTTCCGTCGAAAAGGAATACAAACAGTGCCTGTTGTACACATTGCTCATCCGATTTTGGAATTGGTCATGGCGGTTCGAACGATATCCAGGTACATCTGAAGTCGGTGAAGCACCGGACTGCAGCGGCGGAGGCAAGTTCCAATTCCCGCAGTCATGACATCGCCCAGTTTTTCGTCGCAAAGGACAATTCTGTCACGAACGCCGAAGTGAAGTTTACTCAATTTTTGATAGAGCACAACATCGCGTTTTCAGCAGCAGACCACCTTTCACAACTTGTCAAAAATGCCTTCCCTGACAGTAAAATTGCAATTGTAAAAACCTGAAGTGAATATACACACGTAAGTGAAACAGGGTAATGATACATCAATCCTCTAATAACCATTGTTTTTTTTATAGCACTTAAAATGATGTTATAAACAGAATGTTCTTGTTTTTACTTCAAGTCCTGTCATTCAGAGTGATGCTATTACCATGGTACTAGTAGTTTGTGTTGTGGTGTTGTGTGCAGCTCTACAATGTACGTGCAAATGCAGTCTTCTTGATGTTGAAAGCGCCGCGCTTGAAATTACTGATTTCCATCCAAAATTACTGATTTTTAGCTTTCAGATTACTGATTTTGGTTTCAGAGGTTGGCAGCTCTGCATTAGATGGATCCTGACCCCCATATCCCTTTGACAGGGGGGTAGGGCAAATATTGTAAAAATTTGAATTATCACAACATTCGGGCCGAAATTGTAAGGGCCGGGGTGGTTCAGCATTTTGGAAGAAAAAATTATATTTTTTAAATAGGCTAGTTTCCCCACTATGAATGTATATACATGCCATTAGATGAATCCTGAGCCCCATATCCCTTTGACAGGGGGGTAGGGGCAAATATTGAAAAATTTGAGTTACCACAACTTTCGGGCCGAAATTCTAAGGGCCGGGGTGGTCCAGCATTTTGGAGGAAAATATTTTTTTTTTGAATTGGCTAGTTTCCCCACAATGAATGTATATACATGCCATTAGATGGATTCTGACCCCCATATCCCTTTGAAAGGGGAGTAGTAGCAAATATTGAAAAATTTGAGTTATCACAACTTTCGGGCCGAAATGGTAAGGGCCGGGGTGGTTCAGCATTTTGGAGGAAAATATTGTGTTTTTTTAATAGGCTAGTTTCCCCACATTGAATGTATATACATGCCATTAGATGGATCCTGACCCCCATATCCCTTTGACAGGGGGGTAGGGCAAATATTGTAAAAATTTGAATTATCACAACATTCGGGCCGTAACTGAAAGGGCCGGGGTGGTTTAGCATTTTGGAAGAAAAATTATATTTTTTAAATAGGCTAGTTTCCCCACAATGAATGTATATACATGCCATTAGATGGATTCTGACCCCCATATCCCTTTGAAAGGGGGGTAGGGGCAAATATTGAAAAATTTGAGTTACCACAACTTTCGGGCCGAAATTCTAAGGGCCGGGGTGGTTCAGCATTTTGGAGGAAAATGTTATTTTTTTTTAATTGGCTAGTTTCCCCACAATGAATGTACATACATGCCATTAGATGGATCCTGACCCCCATATCCCTTTGAATGGGGCGTAGTTGTAAATATTGTAAAATATTTACATTATCACACCTTTCGGGCCAAAATGGTAAGGGCCGGGGTGGTCCAGCATTCTGGAGGAAAATATTAATTTTTTTTTGAATTGGCTAGTTTCCCCACAATGAATGTATATACATGCCATTAGATGGATTCTGACCCCCATATCCCTTTGAAAGGGGAGTAGTAGCAAATATTGAAAAATTTGAGTTATCACAACTTTCGGGCCGAAATGGTAAGGGCCGGGGTGGTTCAGCATTTTGGAGGAAAATATTGTGTTTTTTGAATAGGCTAGTTTCCCCACATTGAATGTATATACATGCCATTAGATGGATCCTGACCCCCATATCCCTTTGACAGGGGGGTAGGGCAAATATTGTAAAAATTTGAATTATCACAACATTCGGGCCGAAATTGTAAGGGCCGGGGTGGTTCAGCATTTTGGAAGAAAAAATTATATTTTTTAAATAGGCTAGTTTCCCCACGATGAATGTATATACATGCCATTAGATGAATCCTGAGCCCCATATCCCTTTGACAGGGGGGTAGGGGCAAATATTGAAAAATTTGAGTTACCACAACTTTCGGGCCGAAATTCTAAAGGCCGGGGTGGTTCAGCATTTTGGAGGAAAATATTTTTTTTTTTTAAATTGCTAGTTTCCCCATAATGAATGTATATACATCTGATTAGATGGATCCTGAACCCTATATCCCTTTGACAGGGGGCTAGGGGCAAATGTTGAAAAATTTGAGTTGTCACAACTTTCGGGCCGAAATGGTAAGGGCCGGGGTGGTTCAGCATTTTGGAAGAATTATTTTTTTAAATAGGCTAGTTTCCCCACAATGAATGTATATACATGCCATTAGATGAATCCTGAGCCCCATATCCCTTTGACAGGGGGGTAGGGGCAAATATTGAAAAATTTGAGTTACCACAACTTTCGGGCCGAAATTCTAAGGGCCGGGGTGGTTCAGCATTTTGGAGGAAAATATTTTTTTTTTTAATTGGCTAGTTTCCCCATAATGAATGTATATACATCCGATTAGATGGATCCTGAATCCTATATCCCTTTGACAGGGGGCTAGGGGCAAATATTGAAAAATTTGAGTTATCACAACTTTCGGGCCGAAATGGTAAGGGCCGGGGTGGTCCAGCATTTTGGAGGAAAATATTTTTTTTTTTGAATTGGCTAGTTTCCCCACAATGAATGTATATACATGCCATTAGATGGATTCTGACCCCCATATCCCTTTGAAAGGGGAGTAGTAGCAAATATTGAAAAATTTGAGTTATCACAACTTTCGGGCCGAAATGGTAAGGGCCGGGGTGGTTCAGCATTTTGGAGGAAAATATTTTTTTTTTTGAATTGGCTAGTTTCCCCACAATGAATGTATATACATGCCATTAGATGGATTCTGACCCCCATATCCCTTTGAAAGGGGAGTAGTAGCAAATATTGAAAAATTTGAGTTATCACAACTTTCGGGCCGAAATTGTAAGGGCCGGGGTGGTTCAGCATTTTGGAGGAAAAAATTATATTTTTTGAAAAGGCTAGTTTTCCCCACAATGAATGTACATACATGCCATTAGATGGATCCTGACCCCCATATCCCTTTGAATGGGGCGTAGTTGTAAATATTGTAAAATATTTACATTATCACACCTTTCGGGCCGAAATAGTAAGGGCCGGGGTGGTTCAGCATTTTGGAGGAAAATATTATATTTTTTTAATTGGCTAGTTTCCCCATAATGAATGTATATACATGCCATTAGATGGATCCTGACCCCCATATCCCTTTGACAGGGGCGTAGTAGCAAATATTGAAAAATTTGAGTTATCACAACTTTCGGGCCGAAATGGTAAGGGCCGGGGTGGTTCAGCATTTTGGAGGAAAATATTGTGTTTTTTAATAGGCTAGTTTCCCCAATTTGAATGTATATACATGCCATTAGATGGATCCTGACCCCCATATCCCTTTGACAGGGGGGTAGGGCAAATATTGTAAAAATTTGAATTATCACAACATTCGGGCCGAAATTGTAAGGGCCGGGGTGGTTCAGCATTTTGGAAGAAAAAATTATATTTTTTAAATAGGCTAGTTTCCCCACGATGAATGTATATACATGCCATTAGATGAATCCTGAGCCCCATATCCCTTTGACAGGGGGGTAGGGGCAAATATTGAAAAATTTGAGTTACCACAACTTTCGGGCCGAAATTCTAAGGGCCGGGGTGGTTCAGCATTTTGGAGGAAAATATTTTTTTTTTTTGAATTGGCTAGTTTCCCCACAATGAATGTATATACATGCCATTAGATGGATTCTGACCCCCATATCCCTTTGAAAGGGGAGTAGTAGCAAATATTGAAAAATTTGAGTTATCACAACTTTCGGGCCGAAATGGTAAGGGCCGGGGTGGTTCAGCATTTTGGAGGAAAATATTGTGTTTTTTGAATAGGCTAGTTTCCCCACATTGAATGTATATACATGCCATTAGATGGATCCTGACCCCCATATCCCTTTGACAGGGGGGTAGGGCAAATATTGTAAAAATTTGAATTATCACAACATTCGGGCCGAAATTGTAAGGGCCGGGTGGTTCAGCATTTTGGAAGAATTATTTTTTTAAATAGGCTAGTTTCCCCACAATGAATGTATATACATGCCATTAGATGAATCCTGAGCCCCATATCCCTTTGACAGGGGGGTAGGGGCAAATATTGAAAAATTTGAGTTATCACAACTTTCGGGCCGAAATTCTAAGGGCCGGGGTGGTTCAGCATTTTGGAGGAAAATGTAATTTTTTTTTAATTGGCTAGTTTCCCCACAATGAATGTACATACATGCCATTAGATGGATCCTGACCCCCATATCCCTTTGAATGGGGCGTAGTTGTAAATATTGTAAAATATTAACATTATCACACCTTTCGGGCCGAAATGGTAAGGGCCGGGGTGGTCCAGCATTTTGGAGGAAAATATTAATTTTTTTTGAATTGGCTAGTTTCCCCACAATGAATGTATATACATGCCATTAGATGGATTCTGACCCCCATATCCCTTTGAAAGGGGGGTAGGGGCAAATATTGAAAAATTTGAGTTACCACAACTTTCGGGCCGAAATTCTAAGGGCCGGGGTGGTTCAGCATTTTGGAGGAAAATGTTATTTTTTTTTAATTGGCTAGTTTCCCCACAATGAATGTACATACATGCCATTAGATGGATCCTGACCCCCATATCCCTTTGAATGGGGCGTAGTTGTAAATATTGTAAAATATTTACATTATCACACCTTTCGGGCCAAAATGGTAAGGGCCGGGGTGGTCCAGCATTTTGGAGGAAAATATTAATTTTTTTTTGAATTGGCTAGTTTCCCCACAATGAATGTATATACATGCCATTAGATGGATTCTGACCCCCATATCCCTTTGAAAGGGGAGTAGTAGCAAATATTGAAAAATTTGAGTTATCACAACTTTCGGGCCGAAATGGTAAGGGCCGGGGTGGTTCAGCATTTTGGAGGAAAATATTGTGTTTTTTTAATAGGCTAGTTTCCCCACATTGAATGTATATACATGCGATTAGATGGATCCTGACCCCCATATCCCTTTGACAGGGGGGTAGGGCAAATATTGTAAAAATTTGAATTATCACAACATTCGGGCCGAAATTGTAAGGGCCGGGGTGGTTCAGCATTTTGGAAGAAAAAATTATATTTTTTAAATAGGCTAGTTTCCCCACGATGAATGTATATACATGCCATTAGATGAATCCTGAGCCCCATATCCCTTTGACAGGGGGTAGGGGCAAATATTGAAAAATTTGAGTTACCACAACTTTCGGGCCGAAATTCTAAGGGCCGGGGTGGTCCAGCATTTTGGAGGAAAATATTTTTTTTTTTTAATTGGCTAGTTTCCCCACAATGAATGTATATACATGCCATTAGATGGATTCTGACCCCCATATCCCTTTGAAAGGGGAGTAGTAGCAAATATTGAAAAATTTGAGTTATCACAACTTTCGGGCCGAAATGGTAAGGGCCGGGGTGGTTCAGCATTTTGGAGGAAAATATTGTGTTTTTTGAATAGGCTAGTTTCCCCACATTGAATGTATATACATGCCATTAGATGGATCCTGACCCCCATATCCCTTTGACAGGGGGGTAGGGCAAATATTGTAAAAATTTGAATTATCACAACATTCGGGCCGAAACTGAAAGGGCCGGGGTGGTTCAGCATTTTGGAAGAAAAAATTATATTTTTTAAATAGGCTAGTTTCCCCACAATGAATGTATATACATGCCATTAGATGGATTCTGACCCCCATATCCCTTTGAAAGGGGGGTAGGGGCAAATATTGAAAAATTTGAGTTATCACAACTTTCGGGCCGAAATTCTAAGGGCCGGGGTGGTTCAGCATTTTGGAGGAAAATGTTATTTTTTTTAATTGGCTAGTTTCCCCACAATGAATGTACATACATGCCATTAGATGGATCCTGACCCCCATATCCCTTTGAATGGGGCGTAGTTGTAAATATTGTAAAATATTTACATTATCACACCTTTCGGGCCAAAATGGTAAGGGCCGGGGTGGTCCAGCATTTTGGAGGAAAATATTAATTTTTTTTGAATTGGCTAGTTTCCCCACAATGAATGTATATACATGCCATTAGATGGATTCTGACCCCCATATCCCTTTGAAAGGGGAGTAGTAGCAAATATTGAAAAATTTGAGTTATCACAACTTTCGGGCCGAAATGGTAAGGGCCGGGGTGGTTCAGCATTTTGGAGGAAAATATTGTGTTTTTTGAATAGGCTAGTTTCCCCACATTGAATGTATATACATGCCATTAGATGGATCCTGACCCCCATATCCCTTTGACAGGGGGGTAGGGCAAATATTGTAAAAATTTGAATTATCACAACATTCGGGCCGAAATTGTAAGGGCCGGGGTGGTTCAGCATTTTGGAAGAAAAAATTATATTTTTTAAATAGGCTAGTTTCCCCACGATGAATGTATATACATGCCATTAGATGAATCCTGAGCCCCATATCCCTTTGACAGGGGGGTAGGGGCAAATATTGAAAAATTTGAGTTACCACAACTTTCGGGCCGAAATTCTAAGGGCCGGGGTGGTTCAGCATTTTGGAGAAAAATATTTTTTTTTTTTAAATTGCTAGTTTCCCCATAATGAATGTATATACATCTGATTAGATGGATCCTGAACCCTATATCCCTTTGACAGGGGGCTAGGGGCAAATATTGAAAAATTTGAGTTGTCACAACTTTCGGGCCGAAATGGTAAGGGCCGGGGTGGTTCAGCATTTTGGAAGAATTATTTTTTTAAATAGGCTAGTTTCCCCACAATGAATGTATATACATGCCATTAGATAAATCCTGAGCCCCATATCCCTTTGACAGGGGGAAAGGGGCAAATATTGAAAAATTTGAGTTACCACAACTTTCGGGCCGAAATTCTAAGGGCTGGGGTGGTTCAGCATTTTGGAGGAAAATATTATTTTTTTTAATTGGCTAGTTTCCCCATCATGAATGTATATACATCCGATTAGATGGATCCTGAATCCTATATCCCTTTGACAGGGGGCTAGGGGCAAATATTGAAAAATTTGAGTTATCACAACTTTCGGGCCGAAATGGTAAGGGCCGGGGTGGTCCAGCATTTTGGAGGAAAATATTTTTTTTTTTGAATTGGCTAGTTTCCCCACAATGAATGTATATACATGCCATTAGATGGATTCTGACCCCCATATCCCTTTGAAAGGGGAGTAGTAGCAAATATTGAAAAATTTGAGTTATCACAACTTTCGGGCCGAAATGGTAAGGGCCGGGGTGGTTCAGCATTTTGGAGGAAAATATAATTTTTTTTTAATTGGCTAGTTTCCCCAAAATGAATGTACATACATGCGATTAGATGGATCCTGACCCCCATATCCCTTTGAATGGGGCATAGTGGTAAATATTGTAAAAATTTGAATTATCACAACTTTCGGGCCGAAATTGTAAGGGCCGGGGTGGTTCAGCATTTTGGAGGAAAATATTATATTTTTTGAATAGGCTAGTTTCCCCACATTGAATGTATATTCATGCCATTAGATGGATCCTGACCCCCATATCCCTTTGACAGGGGGTAGGGGCAAATATTGTAAAAATTTGAATTATCACAACTTTCGGGCCGAAATTGTAAGGGCCGGGGTGGTTCAGCATTTTGGAGGAAAATATTAATTCTTTTTAATTGGCTAGTTTCCCCATAATGAATATACATACATGCGATTAGATGGATCCTGAACCCTATATCCCTTTGAAAGGGGCATAGGGGCAAATATTGTAAAAATTTGAATTATCACAACTTTCGGGCCGAAATTGTAAGGGCCGGGGTGGTTCAGCATTTTGGAGGAAAAAATTATATTTTTTGAAAAGGCTAGTTTCCCCACAATGAATGTACATACATGCCATTAGATGAATCCTGAGCCCCATATCCCTTTGACAGGGGGGTAGGGGCAAATATTGAAAAATTTGAGTTATCACAACTTTCGGGCCGAAATGGTAAGGGCCGGGGTGGTTCAGCATTTTGGAGGAAAATATAAATTTTTTTTAATTGGCTAGTTTCCCCACAATGAATGTACATACATGCCATTAGATGGATCCTGACCCCCATATCCCTTTGAAAGGGGCATAGGGGCAAATATTGTAAAAATTTGAATTATCACAACTTTCGGGCCGAAATTGTAAGGGCCGGGGTGGTTCAGCATTTTGGAGGAAAAAATTATATTTTTTGAAAAGGCTAGTTTCCCCACAATGAATGTACATACATGCCATTAGATGGATCCTGACCCCCATATCCCTTTGAATGGGGCGTAGTTGTAAATATTGTAAAATATTTACATTATCACACCTTTCGGGCCGAAATAGTAAGGGCCGGGGTGGTTCAGCATTTTGGAGGAAAATATTATATTTTTTTAATTTGCTAGTTTCCCCATAATGAATGTATATACATGCCATTAGATGAATCCTGAGCCCCATATCCCTTTGACAGGGGCGTAGTAGCAAATATTGAAAAATTTGAGTTATCACAACTTTCGGGCCGAAATGGTAAGGGCCGGGTGGTTCAGCATTTTGGAGGAAAATATAATTATTTTTTAATTGGCTAGTTTCCCCACAATGAATGTATATACATGCCATTAGATGGATCCTGACCCCCATATCCCTTTGAAAGGGGCATAGGGGCAAATATTGTAAAAATTTGAATTATCACAACTTTCGGGCCGAAATTGTAAGGGCCGGGGTGGTTCAGCATTTTGGAGGAAAAAATTATATTTTTTGAAAAGGCTAGTTTCCCCACAATGAATGTACATACATGCCATTAGATGGATCCTGACCCCCATATCCCTTTGAAAGGGGCGTAGTTGTAAATATTGTAAAATATTTACATTATCACACCTTTCGGGCCGAAATGGTAAGGGCCGGGGTGGTCCAGCATTCTGGAGGAAAATATTAATTTTTTTTTGAATTGGCTAGTTTCCCCACAATGAATGTATATACATGCCATTAGATGGATTCTGACCCCCATATCCCTTTGAAAGGGGAGTAGTAGCAAATATTGAAAAATTTGAGTTATCACAACTTTCGGGCCGAAATGGTAAGGGCCGGGGTGGTTCAGCATTTTGGAGGAAAATATTGTGTTTTTTGAATAGGCTAGTTTCCCCACATTGAATGTATATACATGCCATTAGATGGATCCTGACCCCCATATCCCTTTGACAGGGGGGTAGGGCAAATATTGTAAAAATTTGAATTATCACAACATTCGGGCCGAAATTGTAAGGGCCGGGGTGGTTCAGCATTTTGGAAGAAAAAATTATATTTTTTAAATAGGCTAGTTTCCCCACGATGAATGTATATACATGCCATTAGATGAATCCTGAGCCCCATATCCCTTTGACAGGGGGGTAGGGGCAAATATTGAAAAATTTGAGTTACCACAACTTTCGGGCCGAAATTCTAAGGGCCGGGGTGGTTCAGCATTTTGGAGAAAAATATTTTTTTTTTTTAAATTGCTAGTTTCCCCATAATGAATGTATATACATCTGATTAGATGGATCCTGAACCCTATATCCCTTTGACAGGGGGCTAGGGGCAAATATTGAAAAATTTGAGTTATCACAACTTTCGGGCCGAAATGGTAAGGGCCGGGGTGGTTCAGCATTTTGGAAGAATTATTTTTTTTAAATAGGCTAGTTTCCCCACAATGAATGTATATACATGCCATTAGATAAATCCTGAGCCCCATATCCCTTTGACAGGGGGAAAGGGGCAAATATTGAAAAATTTGAGTTACCACAACTTTCGGGCCGAAATTCTAAGGGCCGGGGTGGTTCAGCATTTTGGAGGAAAATATTATTTTTTTTTAATTGGCTAGTTTCCCCATCATGAATGTATATACATCCGATTAGATGGATCCTGAATCCTATATCCCTTTGACAGGGGGCTAGGGGCAAATATTGAAAAATTTGAGTTATCACAACTTTCGGGCCGAAATGGTAAGGGCCGGGGTGGTCCAGCATTTTGGAGGAAAATATTTTTTTTTTTGAATTGGCTAGTTTCCCCACAATGAATGTATATACATGCCATTAGATGGATTCTGACCCCCATATCCCTTTGAAAGGGGAGTAGTAGCAAATATTGAAAAATTTGAGTTATCACAACTTTCGGGCCGAAATGGTAAGGGCCGGGGTGGTTCAGCATTTTGGAGGAAAATATAATTTTTTTTTAATTGGCTAGTTTCCCCAAAATGAATGTACATACATGCGATTAGATGGATCCTGACCCCCATATCCCTTTGAATGGGGCATAGTGGTAAATATTGTAAAAATTTGAATTATCACAACTTTCGTGCCGAAATTGTAAGGGCCGGGGTGGTTCAGCATTTTGGAGGAAAATATTATATTTTTTGAATAGGCTAGTTTCCCCACATTGAATGTATATACATGCCATTAGATGGATCCTGACCCCCATATCCCTTTGACAGGGGGTAGGGGCAAATATTGTAAAAATTTGAATTATCACAACTTTCGGGCCGAAATTGTAAGGGCCGGGGTGGTTCAGCATTTTGGAGGAAAATATTAATTTTTTTAATTGGCTAGTTTCCCCACAATGAATGTACATACATTGTACATGCCATTAGATGAATCCTGAGCCCCATATCCCTTTGACAGGGGGGTAGGGGCAAATATTGAAAAATTTGAGTTATCACAACTTTCGGGCCGAAATGGTAAGGGCCGGGTAGGTTCAGCATTTTGGAGGAAAATATAATTATTTTTTAATTGGCTAGTTTCCCCACAATGAATGTATATACATGCCATTAGATGGATCCTGACCCCCACATCCCTTTGAAAGGGGCATAGGGGCAAATATTGTAAAAATTTGAATTATCACAACTTTCGGGCCGAAATTGTAAGGGCCGGGGTGGTTCAGCATTTTGGAGGAAAAAATTATATTTTTTGAAAAGGCTAGTTTCCCCACAATGAATGTACATACATGCCATTAGATGGATCCTGACCCCCATATCCCTTTGAAAGGGGCGTAGTTGTAAATATTGTAAAATATTTACATTATCACACCTTTCGGGCCAAAATGGTAAGGGCCGGGGTGGTCCAGCATTCTGGAGGAAAATATTAATTTTTTTTTGAATTGGCTAGTTTCCCCACAATGAATGTATATACATGCCATTAGATGGATTCTGACCCCCATATCCCTTTGAAAGGGGAGTAGTAGCAAATATTGAAAAATTTGAGTTATCACAACTTTCGGGCCGAAATGGTAAGGGCCGGGGTGGTTCAGCATTTTGGAGGAAAATATTGTGTTTTTTGAATAGGCTAGTTTCCCCACATTGAATGTATATACATGCCATTAGATGGATCCTGACCCCCATATCCCTTTGACAGGGGGGTAGGGCAAATATTGTAAAAATTTGAATTATCACAACATTCGGGCCGAAATTGTAAGGGCCGGGGTGGTTCAGCATTTTGGAAGAAAAAATTATATTTTTTAAATAGGCTAGTTTCCCCACGATGAATGTATATACATGCCATTAGATGAATCCTGAGCCCCATATCCCTTTGACAGGGGGGTAGGGGCAAATATTGAAAAATTTGAGTTACCACAACTTTCGGGCCGAAATTCTAAGGGCCGGGGTGGTTCAGCATTTTGGAGAAAAATATTTTTTTTTTTTAAATTGCTAGTTTCCCCATAATGAATGTATATACATCTGATTAGATGGATCCTGAACCCTATATCCCTTTGACAGGGGGCTAGGGGCAAATATTGAAAAATTTGAGTTATCACAACTTTCGGGCCGAAATGGTAAGGGCCGGGGTGGTTCAGCATTTTGGAAGAATTATTTTTTTAAATAGGCTAGTTTCCCCACAATGAATGTATATACATGCCATTAGATAAATCCTGAGCCCCATATCCCTTTGACAGGGGGAAAGGGGCAAATATTGAAAAATTTGAGTTACCACAACTTTCGGGCCGAAATTCTAAGGGCTGGGGTGGTTCAGCATTTTGGAGGAAAATATTATTTTTTTTTAATTGGCTAGTTTCCCCATCATGAATGTATATACATCCGATTAGATGGATCCTGAATCCTATATCCCTTTGACAGGGGGCTAGGGGCAAATATTGAAAAATTTGAGTTATCACAACTTTCGGGCCGAAATGGTAAGGGCCGGGGTGGTCCAGCATTTTGGAGGAAATATTTTTTTTTTTTGAATTGGCTAGTTTCCCCACAATGAATGTATATACATGCCATTAGATGGATTCTGACCCCCATATCCCTTTGAAAGGGGAGTAGTAGCAAATATTGAAAAATTTGAGTTATCACAACTTTCGGGCCGAAATGGTAAGGGCCGGGGTGGTTCAGCATTTTGGAGGAAAATATAATTTTTTTTAATTGGCTAGTTTCCCCAAAATGAATGTACATACATGCGATTAGATGGATCCTGACCCCCATATCCCTTTGAATGGGGCATAGTGGCAAATATTGTAAAAATTTGAATTATCACAACTTTCGGGCCGAAGTTGTAAGGGCCGGGGTGGTTCAGCATTTTGGAGGAAAATATTATATTTTTTGAATAGGCTAGTTTCCCCACATTGAATGTATATACATGCCATTAGATGGATCCTGACCCCCATATCCCTTTGACAGGGGGTAGGGGCAAATATTGTAAAAATTTGAATTATCACAACTTTTCGGGCCGAAATTGTAAGGGCCGGGGTGGTTCAGCATTTTGGAGGAAAATATTAATTCTTTTTAATTGGCTAGTTTCCCCATAATGAATATACATACATGCGATTAGATGGATCCTGAGCCCCATATCCCTTTGACAGGGGGGTAGGGGCAAATATTGAAAAATTTGAGTTATCACAACTTTCGGGCCGAAATGGTAAGGGCCGGGGTGGTTCAGCATTTTGGAGGAAAATATAATTTTTTTTAATTGGCTAGTTTCCCCACAATGAATGTACATACATGCCATTAGATGGATCCTGACCCCCATATCCCTTTGAAAGGGGCATAGGGGCAAATATTGTAAAAATTTGAATTATCACAACTTTCGGGCCGAAATTGTAAGGGCCGGGGTGGTTCAGCATTTTGGAGGAAAAAATTATATTTTTTGAAAAGGCTAGTTTCCCCACAATGAATGTACATACATGCCATTAGATGGATCCTGACCCCCATATCCCTTTGAAAGGGGCGTAGTTGTAAATATTGTAAAATATTTACATTATCACACCTTTCGGGCCGAAATAGTAAGGGCCGGGGTGGTTCAGCATTTTGGAGGAAAATATTATATTTTTTTAATTTGCTAGTTTCCCCATAATGAATGTATATACATGCCATTAGATGAATCCTGAGCCCCATATCCCTTTGACAGGGGCGTAGTAGCAAATATTGAAAAATTTGAGTTATCACAACTTTCGGGCCGAAATGGTAAGGGCCGGGGTGGTTCAGCATTTTGGAGGAAAATATTGTGTTTTTTTAATAGGCTAGTTTCCCCACATTGAATGTATATACATGCCATTAGATGGATCCTGACCCCCATATCCCTTTGACAGGGGGGTAGGGCAAATATTGTAAAAATTTGAATTATCACAACATTCGGGCCGAAACTGAAAGGGCCGGGGTGGTTCAGCATTTTGGAAGAAAAAATTATATTTTTTAAATAGGCTAGTTTCCCCACAATGAATGTATATACATGCCATTAGATGAATCCTGAGCCCCATATCCCTTTGACAGGGGGGTAGGGGCAAATATTGAAAAATTTGAGTTACCACAACTTTCGGGCCGAAATTCTAAGGGCCGGGGTGGTTCAGCATTTTGGAGGAAAATATTATTTTTTTTTAATTGGCTAGTTTCCCCATAATGAATGTATATACATCCGATTAGATGGATCCTGAACCCTATATCCCTTTGACAGGGGGCTAGGGGCAAATATTGAAAAATTTGAGTTATCACAACTTTCGGGCCGAAATGGTAAGGGCCGGGGTGGTCCAGCATTTTGGAGGAAAATATTTTTTTTTTTGAATTGGCTAGTTTCCCCACAATGAATGTATATACATGCCATTAGATGGATTCTGACCCCCATATCCCTTTGAAAGGGGAGTAGTAGCAAATATTGAAATATTTGAGTTATCACAACTTTCGGGCCGAAATGGTAAGGGCCGGGGTGGTTCAGCATTTTGGAGGAAAATATTAATTTTTTTAATTGGCTAGTTTCCCCATAATGAATATACATACATGCGATTAGATGGATCCTGAACCCTATATCCCTTTGAAAGGGGCATAGGGGCAAATATTGTAAAAATTTGAATTATCACAACTTTCGGGCCGAAATTGTAAGGGCCGGGGTGGTTCAGCATTTTGGAGGAAAAAATTATATTTTTTGAAAAGGCTAGTTTCCCCACAATGAATGTACATACATGTACATGCCATTAGATGAATCCTGAGCCCCATATCCCTTTGACAGGGGGGTAGGGGCAAATATTGAAAAATTTGAGTTATCACAACTTTCGGGCCGAAATGGTAAGGGCCGGGTGGTTCAGCATTTTGGAGGAAAATATAATTTTTTTTAATTGGCTAGTTTCCCCACAATGAATGTATATACATGCCATTAGATGGATCCTGACCCCCACATCCCTTTGAAAGGGGCATAGGGGCAAATATTGTAAAAATTTGAATTATCACAACTTTCGGGCCGAAATTGTAAGGGCCGGGGTGGTTCAGCATTTTGGAGGAAAAAAATATATTTTTTGAAAAGGCTAGTTTCCCCACAATGAATGTACATACATGCCATTAGATGGATCCTGACCCCCATATCCCTTTGAAAGGGGCGTAGTTGTAAATATTGTAAAATATTTACATTATCACACCTTTCGGGCCGAAATAGTAAGGGCCGGGGTGGTTCAGCATTTTGGAGGAAAATATTGTGTTTTTTGAATAGGCTAGTTTACCCACATTGAATGTATATACATGCCATTAGATGGATCCTGACCCCCGTATCCCTTTGACAGGGGGGTAGGGCAAATATTGTAAAAATTTGAATTATCACAACATTCGGGCCGAAACTGAAAGGGCCGGGGTGGTTCAGCATTTTGGAAGAAAAAATTATATTTTTTAAATAGGCTAGTTTCCCCACAATGAATGTATATACATGCCATTAGATGAATCCTGAGCCCCATATCCCTTTGACAGGGGGGTAGGGGCAAATATTGAAAAATTTGAGTTACCACAACTTTCGGGCCGAAATTCTAAGGTGGTTCAGCATTTTGGAGGAAAAATTTTTTTTTTTTAATTGGCTAGTTTCCCCATAATGAATGTATATACATCCGATTAGATGGATCCTGAACCCTATATCCCTTTGACAGGGGGCTAGGGGCAAATATTGAAAAATTTGAGTTATCACAACTTTCGGGCCGAAATGGTAAGGGCCGGGGTGGTCCAGCATTTTGGAGGAAAATATTTTTTTTTTTGAATTGGCTAGTTTCCCCACAATGAATGTACATGCCATTAGATGGATTCTGACCCCCATATCCCTTTGAAAGGGGAGTAGTAGCAAATATTGAAATATTTGAGTTATCACAACTTTCGGGCCGAAATGGTAAGGGCCGGGGTGGTTCAGCATTTTGGAGGAAAATATTAATTCTTTTTAATTGGCTAGTTTCCCCATAATGAATATACATACATGCGATTAGATGGATCCTGAACCCTATATCCCTTTGAAAGGGGCATAGGGGCAAATATTGTAAAAATTTGAATTATCACAACTTTCGGGCCGAAATTGTAAGGGCCGGGGTGGTTCAGCATTTTGGAGGAAAAAATTATATTTTTTGAAAAGGCTAGTTTCCCCACAATGAATCTACATACATTGTACATGCCATTAGATGAATCCTGAGCCCCATATCCCTTTGACAGGGGGGTAGGGGCAAATATTGAAAAATTTGAGTTATCACAACTTTCGGGCCGAAATGGTAAGGGCCGGGTAGGTTCAGCATTTTGGAGGAAAATATAATTATTTTTTAATTGGCTAGTTTCCCCACAATGAATGTATATACATGCCATTAGATGGATCCTGACCCCCACATCCCTTTGAAAGGGGCATAGGGGCAAATATTGTAAAAATTTGAATTATCACAACTTTCGGGCCGAAATTGTAAGGGCCGGGGTGGTTCAGCATTTTGGAGGAAAAAATTATATTTTTTGAAAAGGCTAGTTTCCCCACAATGAATGTACATACATGCCATTAGATGGATCCTGACCCCCATATCCCTTTGAAAGGGGCGTAGTTGTAAATATTGTAAAATATTTACATTATCACACTTTCGGGCCGAAATAGTAAGGGCCGGGGTTGTTCAGCATTTTGGAGGAAAATATTGTGTTTTTTGAATAGGCTAGTTTCCCCACATTGAATGTATATACATGCCATTAGATGGATCCTGACCCCCGTATCCTTTTGACAGGGGGGTAGGGCAAATATTGAAAAAATTTGAATTATCACAACATTCGGGCCGAAACTGAAAGGGCCGGGGTGGTTCAGCATTTTGGAAGAAAAATTATATTTTTTAAATAGGCTAGTTTCCCCACAATGAATGTATATACATGCCATTAGATGAATCCTGAGCCCCATATCCCTTTGACAGGGGGGTAGGGGCAAATATTGAAAAATTTGAGTTACCACAACTTTCGGGCCGAAATTCTAAGGTGGTTCAGCATTTTGGAGGAAAATATTATTTTTTTTTAATTGGCTAGTTTCCCCATAATGAATGTATATACATCCGATTAGATGGATCCTGAACCCTATATCCCTTTGACAGGGGGCTAGGGGCAAATATTGAAAAATTTAAGTTATCACAACTTTCGGGCCGAAATGGTAAGGGCCGGGGTGGTCCAGCATTTTGGAGGAAAATATTTTTTTTTTTGAATTGGCTAGTTTCCCCACAATGAATGTATATACATGCCATTAGATGGATTCTGACCCCCATATCCCTTTGAAAGGGGAGTAGTAGCAAATATTGAAATATTTGAGTTATCACAACTTTCGGGCCGAAATGGTAAGGGCCGGGGTGGTTCAGCATTTTGGAGGAAAATATTAATTCTTTTTAATTGGCTAGTTTCCCCATAATGAATATACATACATGCGATTAGATGGATCCTGAACCCTATATCCCTTTGAAAGGGGCATAGGGGCAAATATTGTAAAAATTTGAATTATCACAACTTTCGGGCCGAAATTGTAAGGGCCGGGGTGGTTCAGCATTTTGGAGGAAAAAATTATATTTTTTGAAAAGGCTAGTTTCCCCACAATGAATCTACATACATTGTACATGCCATTAGATGAATCCTGAGCCCCATATCCCTTTGACAGGGGGGTAGGGGCAAATATTGAAAAATTTGAGTTATCACAACTTTCGGGCCGAAATGGTAAGGGCCGGGTAGGTTCAGCATTTTGGAGGAAAATATAATTATTTTTTAATTGGCTAGTTTCCCCACAATGAATGTATATACATGCCATTAGATGGATCCTGACCCCCACATCCCTTTGAAAGGGGCATAGGGGCAAATATTGTAAAAATTTGAATTATCACAACTTTCGGGCCGAAATTGTAAGGGCCGGGGTGGTTCAGCATTTTGGAGGAAAAAATTATATTTTTTGAAAAGGCTAGTTTCCCCACAATGAATGTACATACATGCCATTAGATGGATCCTGACCCCCATATCCCTTTGAAAGGGGCGTAGTTGTAAATATTGTAAAATATTTACATTATCACACCTTTCGGGCCGAAATAGTAAGGGCCGGGGTGGTTCAGCATTTTGGAGGAAAATATTGTGTTTTTTGAATAGGCTAGTTTCCCCACATTGAATGTATATACATGCCATTAGATGGATCCTGACCCCCGTATCCCTTTGACAGGGGGGTAGGGCAAATATTGTAAAAATTTGAATTATCACAACATTCGGGCCGAAACTGAAAGGGCCGGGGTGGTTCAGCATTTTGGAAGAAAAAATTATATTTTTTAAATAGGCTAGTTTCCCCACAATGAATGTATATACATGCCATTAGATGAATCCTGAGCCCCATATCCCTTTGACAGGGGGGTAGGGGCAAATATTGAAAAATTTGAGTTACCACAACTTTCGGGCCGAAATTCTAAGGGCCGGGGTGGTTCAGCATTTTGGAGGAAAATATTATTTTTTTTTAATTGGCTAGTTTCCCCATAATGAATGTATATACATCCGATTAGATGGATCCTGAACCCTATATCCCTTTGACAGGGGGCTAGGGGCAAATATTGAAAAATTTGAGTTATCACAACTTTCGGGCCGAAATGGTAAGGGCCGGGGTGGTCCAGCATTTTGGAGGAAAATATTTTTTTTTTTGAATTGGCTAGTTTCCCCACAATGAATGTATATACATGCCATTAGATGGATTCTGACCCCCATATCCCTTTGAAAGGGAAGTAGTAGCAAATATTGAAATATTTGAGTTATCACAACTTTCGGGCCGAAATGGTAAGGGCCGGGGTGGTTCAGCATTTTGGAGGAAAATATTAATTCTTTTTAATTGGCTAGTTTCCCCATAATGAATATACATACATGCGATTAGATGGATCCTGAACCCTATATCCCTTTGAAAGGGGCATAGGGGCAAATATTGTAAAAATTTGAATTATCACAACTTTCGGGCCGAAATTGTAAGGGCCGGGGTGGTTCAGCATTTTGGAGGAAAAAATTATATTTTTTGAAAAGGCTAGTTTCCCCACAATGAATCTACATACATTGTACATGCCATTAGATGAATCCTGAGCCCCATATCCCTTTGACAGGGGGGTAGGGGCAAATATTGAAAAATTTGAGTTATCACAACTTTCGGGCCGAAATGGTAAGGGCCGGGTAGGTTCAGCATTTTGGAGGAAAAATAATTATTTTTTTAATTGGCTAGTTTCCCCACAATGAATGTATATACATGCCATTAGATGGATCCTGACCCCCACATCCCTTTGAAAGGGGCATAGGGGCAAATATTGTAAAAATTTGAATTATCACAACTTTCGGGCCGAAATTGTAAGGGCCGGGGTGGTTCAGCATTTTGGAGGAAAAAATTATATTTTTTGAAAAGGCTAGTTTCCCCACAATGAATGTACATACATGCCATTAGATGGATCCTGACCCCCATATCCCTTTGAAAGGGGCGTAGTTGTAAATATTGTAAAATATTTACATTATCACACCTTTCGGGCCGAAATAGTAAGGGCCGGGGTGGTTCAGCATTTTGGAGGAAAATATTGTGTTTTTTGAATAGGCTAGTTTCCCCACATTGAATGTATATACATGCCATTAGATGGATCCTGACCCCCGTATCCCTTTGACAGGGGGGTAGGGCAAATATTGTAAAAATTTGAATTATCACAACATTCGGGCCGAAACTGAAAGGGCCGGGGTGGTTCAGCATTTTGGAAGAAAAAATTATATTTTTTAAATAGGCTAGTTTCCCCACAAAGAATGTATATACATGCCATTAGATGAATCCTGAGCCCCATATCCCTTTGACAGGGGGGTAGGGGCAAATATTGAAAAATTTGAGTTACCACAACTTTCGGGCCGAAATTCTAAGGGCCGGGGTGGTTCAGCATTTTGGAGGAAAATATTATATTTTTTTAATTGGCTAGTTTCCCCATAATGAATGTATATACATCTGATTAGATGGATCCTGAACCCTATATCCCTTTGACAGGGGGCTAGGGGCAAATATTGAAAAATTTGAGTTATCACAACTTTCGGGCCGAAATGGTAAGGGCCGGGGTGGTCCAGCATTTTGGAGGAAAATATTTTTTTTTTTGAATTGGCTAGTTTCCCCACAATGAATGTATATACATGCCATTAGATGGATTCTGACCCCCATATCCCTTTGAAAGGGGAGTAGTAGCAAATATTGAAAAATTTGAGTTATCACAACTTTCGGGCCGAAATGGTAAGGGCCGGGGTGGTTCAGCATTTTGGAGGAAAATATTAATTCTTTTTAATTGGCTAGTTTCCCCATAATGAATATACATACATGCGATTAGATGGATCCTGAACCCTATATCCCTTTGAAAGGGGCATAGGGGCAAATATTGTAAAAATTTGAATTATCACAACTTTCGGGCCGAAATTGTAAGGGCCGGGGTGGTTCAGCATTTTGGAGGAAAAAATTATATTTTTTGAAAAGGCTAGTTTCCCCACAATGAATGTACATACATTGTACATGCCATTAGATGAATCCTGAGCCCCATATCCCTTTGACAGGGGGGTAGGGGCAAATATTGAAAAATTTGAGTTATCACAACTTTCGGGCCGAAATGGTAAGGGCCGGGTAGGTTCAGCATTTTGGAGGAAAATATAATTATTTTTTAATTGGCTAGTTTCCCCACAATGAATGTATATACATGCCATTAGATGGATCCTGACCCCCACATCCCTTTGAAAGGGGCATAGGGGCAAATATTGTAAAAATTTGAATTATCACAACTTTCGGGCCGAAATTGTAAGGGCCGGGGTGGTTCAGCATTTTGGAGGAAAAAATTATATTTTTTGAAACGGCTAGTTTCCCCACAATGAATGTACATACATGCCATTAGATGGATCCTGACCCCCATATCCCTTTGAAAGGGGCGTAGTTGTAAATATTGTAAAATATTTACATTATCACACCTTTCGGGCCGAAATAGTAAGGGCCGGGGTGGTTCAGCATTTTGGAGGAAAATATTATATTTTTTTAATTAGCTAGTTTCCCCATAATGAATGTATATACATGCCATTAGATGGATCCTGAGCCCCATATCCCTTTGACAGGGGCGTAGTAGCAAATATTGAAAAATTTGAGTTATCACAACTTTCGGGCCGAAATGGTAAGGGCCGGGGTGGTTCAGCATTTTGGAGGAAAATATTGTGTTTTTTGAATAGGCTAGTTTCCCCACATTGAATGTATATACATGCCATTAGATGGATCCTGACCCCCATATCCCTTTGACAGGGGGGTAGGGCAAATATTGTAAAAATTTGAATTATCACAACATTCGGGCCGAAATTGTAAGGGCCGGGGTGGTTCAGCATTTTGGAAGAAAAAATTATATTTTTTAAATAGGCTAGTTTCCCCACAATGAATGTATATACATGCCATTAGATGGATTCTGACCCCCATATCCCTTTGAAAGGGGAGTTATAGCAAATATTGAAAAATTTGAGTTATCACAACTTTCGGGCCGAAATGGTAAGGGCCGGGGTGGTTCAGCATTTTGGAAGAAAAAATTATATTTTTTAAATAGGCTAGTTTCCCCACAATGAATGTATATACATGCCATTAGATTGATTCTGACCCCCATATCCCTTTGAAAGGGGAGTTATAGCAAATATTGAAAAATTTGAGTTATCACAACTTTCGGGCCGAAATGGTAAGGGCCGGGGTGGTCCAGCATTTTGGAGGAAAATATTTTTTTTTTTTAATTGGCTAGTTTCCCCACAATGAATGTATATACATGCCATTAGATGGATTCTGACCCCCATATCCCTTTGAAAGGGGAGTAGTAGCAAATATTGAAAAATTTGAGTTATCACAACTTTCGGGCCGAAATGGTAAGGGCCGGGGTGGTTCAGCATTTTGGAGGAAAACATTAATTCTTTTTAATTGGCTAGTTTCCCCATAATGAATATACATACATGCGATTAGATGGATCCTGAACCCTATATCCCTTTGAAAGGGGCATAGGGGCAAATATTGTAAAAATTTGAATTATCACAACTTTCGGGCCGAAATTGTAAGGGCCGGGGTGGTTCAGCATTTTGGAGGAAAAAATTATATTTTTTGAAAAGGCTAGTTTCCCCACAATGAATGTACATACATTGTACATGCCATTAGATGAATCCTGAGCCCCATATCCCTTTGACAGGGGGGTAGGGGCAAATATTGAAAAATTTGAGTTATCACAACTTTCGGGCCGAAATGGTAAGGGCCGGGTAGGTTCAGCATTTTGGAGGAAAATATAATTTTTTTTAATTGGCTAGTTTCCCCACAATGAATGTATATACATGCCATTAGATGGATCCTGACCCCCACATCCCTTTGAAAGGGGCATAGGGGCAAATATTGTAAAAATTTGAATTATCACAACTTTCGTGCCGAAGTTGTAAGGGCCGGGGTGGTTCAGCATTTTGGAGGAAAATATAATTTTTTTTTAATTGGCTAGTTTCCCCACAATGAATGTATATACATGCCATTAGATGGATCCTGACCCCCACATCCCTTTGAAAGGGGCATAGGGGCAAATATTGTAAAAATTTGAATTATCACAACTTTCGGGCCGAAATTGTAAGGGCCGGGGTGGTTCAGCATTTTGGAGGAAAAAATTATATTTTTTGAAAAGGCTAGTTTCCCCACAATGAATGTACATACATGCCATTAGATGGATCCTGACCCCCATATCCCTTTGAATGGGGCGTAGTTGTAAATATTGTAAAATATTTACATTATCACACCTTTCGGGCCGAAATAGTAAGGGCCGGGGTGGTTCAGCATTTTGGAGGAAAATATTAATTTTTTTAATTGGCTAGTTTCCCCACAGTGAATGTACATACATGCCATTAGATGGATCCTGACCCCCATATCCCTTTGAAAGGGGCGTAGTGGCAAATATTGTAAAAATTTGAATTATCACAACATTCGGGCCGAAATTGTAAGGGCCGGGGTGGTTCAGCATTTTGGAAGAAAAAATTATATTTTTTAAATAGGCTAGTTTCCCCACAATGAATGTACATACATGCCATTAGATGGATCCTGACCCCCATATCCCTTTGAATGGGGCGTAGTGGTAAATATTGTAAAAATTTGAATTATCACACCTTTCGGGTCGAAATAGTAAGGGCCGGGGTGGTTCAGCATTTTGGAGGAAAATATTATATTTTTTTAATAGGCTAGTTTCCCAAAATGAATGTATATACATGCCATTTGATGGATCCTGACCCCCATATCCCTTTGACAGGGGCATAGTAGCAAATATTGAAAAATTTGAGTTATCACAACTTTCGGGCCGAAAGGGTAAGGGCCGGGATGGTTCAGCATTTTGGAGGAAAATATTATTTTTTTTAAATTGGCTAGTTTCCCCACAGTGAATGTACATACATGCCATTAGATGGATCCTGACCCCCATATCCCTTTGAAAGGGGCGTAGTGGCAAATATTGTAAAAATTTGAATTATCACAACATTCGGGCCGAAATTGTAAGGGCCGGGGTGGTTCAGCATTTTGGAAGAAAAAATTATATTTTTTAAATAGGCTAGTTTCCCCACAATGAATGTATATACATGCCATTAGATGAATCCTGAACCCTATATCCCTTTGAAAGGGGCATAGGGGCAAATATTGTAAAAATTTGAATTATCACAACTTTCGGGCCGAAATTGTAAGGGCCGGGGTGGTCCAGCATTTTGGAGGAAAATATTTTTTTTTTGAATTGGCTAGTTTCCCCACAATGAATGTATATACATGCCATTAGATGGATTCTGACCCCCATATCCCTTTGTAAGGGGAGTAGTAGCAAATATTTTAAAAATTTGAGTTATCACAACTTTCGGGCCGAAATGGTAAGGGCCGGGGTGGTTCAGCATTTTGGAGGAAAATATTGTGTTTTTTGAAGGGGCTAGTTTCCCCACAATGAATGTATATTCATGCCATTAGATGGATCCTGACCCCCATATCCCTTTGACAGGGGGGTAGGGGCAAATATTGTAAAAATTTGAATTATCACAACTTTCGGGCCGAAGTTGTAAGGATCTGGGTGGTTCAGCATTTTGGAGGAAAATATTAATTTTTTTTAATTGGCTAGTTTCCCCATAATGAATATACATACATGCGATTAGATGGATCCTGAACCCTATATTCCTTTGAAAGGGGCGTAGTAGCAAATATTGAAAAATTTGAGTTATCACAACTTTCGGGCCGAAATTGTAAGGGCCGGGGTGGTTCAGCATTTTGGAAGAAAAAATTATATTTTTTAAATAGGCTAGTTTCCCCACAATGAATGTATATACATGCCATTAGATGGATTCTGACCCCCATATCCCTTTGAAAGGGGAGTTATAGCAAATATTGAAAAATTTGAGTTATCACAACTTTCGGGCCGAAATGGTAAGGGCCGGGGTGGTTCAGCATTTTGGAGGAAAATATTGTGTTTTTTGAATAGGCTAGTTTCCCCACATTGAATGTATATACATGCCATTAGATGGATCCTGACCCCCATATCCCTTTGACAGGGGGTAAGGGGCAAATATTGTAAAAATTTGAATTATCACAACATTCGGGCCGAAATTGTAAGGGCCGGGGTGGTTCAGCATTTTGGAGGAAAATATTATTTTTTTTAAATTGGCTAGTTTCCCCACAGTGAATGTACATACATGCCATTAGATGGATCCTGACCCCCATATCCCTTTGAAAGGGGCGTAGTGGCAAATATTGTAAAAATTTGAATTATCACAACATTCGGGCCGAAATTGTAAGGGCCGGGGTGGTTCAGCATTTTGGAAGAAAAAATTATTTTTTAAATAGGCTAGTTTCCCCATAATGAATGTATATACATGCCATTAGATGAATCCTGAGCCCCATATCCCTTTGACAGGGGGGTAGGGGCAAATATTGTAAAAATTTAAGTTACCACAACTTTCGGGCCGAAATGGTAAGGGCCGGGGTGGTCCAGCATTTTGGAGGAAAATATTTTTTTTGTTGAATTGGCTAGTTTCCCCACAATGAATGTATATACATGCCATTAGATGGATCCTGACCCCCACATCCCTTTGAAAGGGGCGTAGTAGCAAATATTGAAAAGTTTGAGTTATCACAACTTTCAGGCCGAAATGGTAAGGGCCAGGGTGGTTCAGCATTTTGGAGGAAAATATTATTTTTTTTAAATTGGCTAGTTTCCCCACATTGAATGTATATTCATGCCATTAGATGGATCCTGACCCCCATATCCCTTTGAATGGGGCGTAGTGGTAAATATTGTAAAAATTTGAATTATCACACCTTTCGGGCCGAAATAGTAAGGGCCGGGGTGGTTCAGCATTTTGGAGGAAAATATTATATTTTTTTAATAGGCTAGTTTCCCCAAAATGAATGTATATACATGCCATTTGATGGATCCTGACCCCCATATCCCTTTGACAGAGGCATAGTAGCAAATATTGAAAAATTTGAGTTATCACAACTTTCGGGCCGAAAGGGTAAGGGCCGGGGTGGTTCAGCATTTTGGAGGAAAATATTATTTTTTTTAAATTGGCTAGTTTCCCCACATGAATGTACATACATGCCATTAGATGGATCCTGACCCCCATATCCCTTTGAAAGGGGCGTAGTGGCAAATATTGTAAAAATTTATATTATTACATTATTCGGGCCGAAATTGTAAGGGCCGGGGTGGTTCAGCATTTTGGAAGAAAAAATTACATTTTTTAAATAGGCTAGTTTCCCCACAATGAATGTATATACATGCCATTAGATGAATCCAGAAACCTATATCCCTTTGAAAGGGGCATAGGGGCAAATATTGTAAAAATTTGAATTATCACAACTTTCGGGCCGAAATTGTAAGGGCCGGGGTGGTCCAGCATTTTGGAGGAAAATATTGTGTTTTTTGAATAGGCTAGTTTCCCCACAATGAATGTATATTCATGCCATTAGATGGATCCTGACCCCCATATCCCTTTGAAAGGGGCGTAGTGGCAAATATTGTAAAAATTTGAATTATCACAACATTCGGGCCGAAATTGTAAGGGCCGGGGTGGTTCAGCATTTTGGAGGAAAATATTATTTTTTTTAAATTGGCTAGTTTCCCCACAGTGAATGTACATACATGCCATTAGATGGATCCTGACCCCCATATCCCTTTGAAAGGGGCGTAGTGGCAAATATTGTAAAAATTTGAATTATCACAACATTCGGGCCGAAATTGTAAGGGCCGGGGTGGTTCAGCATTTTGGAGGAAAATATTATTTTTTTTAAATTGGCTAGTTTCCCCACATTGAATGTATATTCATGCCATTAGATGGATCCTGACCCCCATATCCCTTTGACAGGGGGGTAGGGGCAAATATTGTAAAAATTTGAATTATCACAACTTTCGGGCCGAAATGGTAAGGGCCTGGGTGGTTCAGCATTTTGGAGGAAAATATTTTTTTTTTTAATTGGCTAGTTTCCCCACAATGAATGTACATACATGCGATTAGATGGATCCTGAACCCTATATTTCCTTTTGAAAGGGGCGTAGTGGCAAATATTGAAAAATTTGAGTTATCACAACTTTCGGGCCGAAATGGTAAGGGCCTGGGTGGTTCAGCATTTTGGAGGAAAATATTTTTTTTTTTTAATTGGCTAGTTTCCCCACAATGAATGTACATACATGCGATTAGATGGATCCAGAAACCTATATCCCTTTGAAAGGGGCATAGGGGCAAATATTGTAAAAATTTGAATTATCACAACTTTTCGGGCCGAAGTTGTAAGGGCCGGGGTGGTTCAGCATTTTGGAGGAAAATATTATTTTTTTTAAATTGGCTAGTTTCCCCATAATGAAAGTACGTACATGCGATAAGATGGATCCTGACCCCCACATCCCTTTGAAAGGGGCATAGTGGCAAATATTGAAAAATTTGAGTTATCACAACTTTCGGGCCGAAATTGTAAGGGCCTGGGTGGTTCAGCATTTTGGAGGAAAATATTAATTTTTTTTTATTGGCTAGTTTCCCCATAATGAATATACATACATGCGATTAGATGGATCCAGAACCCTATATTTCCTTTTGAAAGGGGCGTAGTGGCAAATATTGAAAAATTTGAGTTATCACAACTTTCGGGCCGAAATGGTAAGGGCCGGGGTGGTTCAGCATTTTGGAGGAAAATATTATTTTTTTTTAATTGGCTAGTTTCCCCACAATTAATGTACATACATGCCATTAGATGGATCCTGACCCCCATATCCCTTTGAAAGGGGCATAGGGGCAAATATTGTAAAAATTTGAATTATCACAACTTTCGGGCCGAAGTTGTAAGGGCCGGGGTGGTTCAGCATTTTGGAGGAAAATATTAATTTTTTTTAATTGGCTAGTTTCCCCATAATGAATATACATACATGCGATTAGATGGATCCTGAACCCGATATCCCTTTAAAAGGGGCGTAGTGGCAAATATTGTAAAAATTTGAATTATCACAACTTTCGGGCCGAAATTCTAAGGGCCGGGATGGTTCAGCATTTTGGAGGAAAATATTATTTTTTTTAAATTGGCTAGTTTCCCCACAATGAATGTATATACATCCGATTAGATGGATCCTGAACCCTATATCCCTTTGATAGGGGGCTAGGGGCAAATATTGAAAAATTTGAGTTATCACAACTTTCGGGCCGAAATGGTAAGGGCCGGGGTGGTCCACCACTTTGGAGGAAAATATTTTTTTTTTTGAATTGGCTAGTTTCCCCACAATGAATGTATATACATGCCATTAGATGGATTCTGACCCCCATATCCCTTTGAAAGGGGAGTAGTAGCAAATATTGAAAAATTTGAGTTATCACAACTTTCGGGCCGAAATGGTAAGGGCCGGGGTGGTTCAGCATTTTGGAGGAAAATGTTGTGTTTTTTTAATAGGCTAGTTTCCCCACATTGAATGTATATACATGCCATTAGATGGATCCTGACCCCCGTATCCCTTTGACAGGGGGGTAGGGCAAATATTGTAAAAATTTGAATTATCACAACATTCGGGCCGAAATTGTAAGGGCCGGGGTGGTTCAGCATTTTGGAAGAAAAAATTATTTTTTTAAATAGGCTAGTTTCCCCACAATGAATGTATATACATGCCATTAGATGGATTCTGACCCCCATATCCCTTTGAAAGGGGAGTTATAGCAAATATTGAAAAATTTGAGTTATCACAACTTTCGGGCCGAAATGGTAAGGGCCGGGGTGGTTCAGCATTTTGGAGGAAAATATTGTGTTTTTTGAATAGGCTAGTTTCCCCACATTGAATGTATATTCATGCCATTAGATGGATCCTGACCCCCATATCCCTTTGACAGGGGGTAAGGGGCAAATATTGTAAAAATTTGAATTATCACAACTTTTCGTGCCGAAGTTGTAAGGGCCAGGGTGGTTCAGCATTTTGGAGGAAAATATAATTTTTTTTTAATTGGCTAGTTTCCCCACAATGAATGTATATACATGCCATTAGATGGATTCTGACCCCCATATCCCTTTGTAAGGGGAGTAGTAGCAAATATTGTAAAAATTTGAGTTATCACAACTTTCGGGCCGAAATGGTAAGGGCCGGGGTGGTTCAGTATTTTGGAGGAAAATATGTGTTTTTTGAATAGGCTAGTTTCCCCACAATGAATGTATATTCATGCCATTAGATGGATCCTGACCCCCATATCCCTTTGACAGGGGGGTAGGGGCAAATATTGTAAAAATGTGAATTATCACATTTTTTCGGGCCGAAGTTGTAAGGGCCGGGGTGGTTCAGCATTTTGGAGGAAAATATTTTTTTTTTTAAATTGGCTAGTTTCCCCATAATGAAAGTATGTACATGCGATAAGATGGATCCTGACCCCCACATCCCTTTGAAAGGGGCATAGTGGCAAATATTGTAAAAATTTGAGTTATCACAACTTTCGGGCCGAAATTGTAAGGGCCTGGGTGGTTCAGCATTTTGGAGGAAAATATTTTTTTTTTTTAATTGGCTAGTTTCCCCATAATGAATATACATACATGCGATTAGATGGATCCAGAACCCTATATTTCCTTTTGAAAGGGGCGTAGTGGCAAATATTGTAAAAATGTGAATTATCACAACTTTCGGGCCGAAGTTGTAAGGGCCGGGGTGGTTCAGCATTTTGGAGGAAAATATTTTTTTTTAATTGGCTAGTTTCCCCACAATGAATGTACATACTTGCGATTAGATGGATCCAGAACCCTATATCCCTTTGAAAGGGGCATAGTGGCAAATATTGTAAAAATTTGAATTATCACAACTTTTCGGGCCGAAGTTGTAAGGGCCTGGGTGGTTCAGCATTTTGGAGGAAAATATTTTTTTTTTTTAATTGGCTAGTTTCCCCATAATGAATATACATACATGCGATTAGATGGATCCAGAACCCTATATTTCCTTTTGAAAGGGGCGTAGTGGCAAATATTGAAAAATTTGAGTTATCACAACTTTCGGGCCGAAATGGTAAGGGCCGGGGTGGTTCAGCATTTTGGAGGAAAATATTATTTTTTTTTAATTGGCTAGTTTCCCCACAATGAATGTACATACTTGCGATTAGATGGATCCAGAACCCTATATCCCTTTGAAAGGGGCATAGGGGCAAATATTGTAAAAATTTGAATTATCACAACTTTTCGGGCCGAAGTTGTAAGGGCCGGGGGGGTTCAGCATTTTGGAGGAAAATATTATTTTTTTAAAATTGGCTAGTTTCCCCATAATGAAAGTACGTACATGCGATAAGATGGATCCTGACCCCCACATCCCTTTGAAAGGGGCATAGTGGCAAATATTGAAAAATTTGAGTTATCACAACTTTCGGGCCGAAATTGTAAGGGCCTGGGTGGTTCAGCATTTTGGAGGAAAATATTAATTTTTTTTTATTGGCTAGTTTCCCCATAATGAATATACATACATGCGATTAGATGGATCCAGAACCCTATATCCTTTTGAAAGGGGCGTAGTGGCAAATATTGTAAAAATTTGAATTATTACATTATTCGGGCCGAAATTGTAAGGGCCGGGGTGGTTCAGCATTTTGGAAGAAAAAATTACATTTTTTAAATAGGCTAGTTTCCCCACAATGAATGTATATACATGCCATTAGATGAATCCAGAACCCTATATCCCTTTGAAAGGGGCATAGGGGCAAATATTGTAAAAATTTGAATTATCACAACTTTCGGGCCGAAATTGTAAGGGCCGGGGTGGTCCAGCATTTTGGAGGAAAATATTGTGTTTTTTGAATAGGCTAGTTTCCCCACAATGAATGTATATTCATGCCATTAGATGGAGCCTGACCCCCATATCCCTTTGAAAGGGGCGTAGTGGCAAATATTGTAAAAATTTGAGTTATCACAACATTCGGGCTGAAATTGTAAGGGCCGGGGTGGTTCAGCATTTTGGAGGAAAATATTATTTTTTTTAAATTGGCTAGTTTCCCCACAGTGAATGTACATACATGCCATTAGATGGAGCCTGACCCCCATATCCCTTTGAAAGGGGCGTAGTGGCAAATATTGTAAAAATTTGAATTATCACAACATTCGGGCTGAAATTGTAAGGGCCGGGGTGGTTCAGCATTTTGGAGGAAAATATATTTTTTTTAAATTGGCTAGTTTCCCCACATTGAATGTATATTCATGCCATAAGATGGATCCTGACCCCCATATCCCTTTGACAGGGGGGTAGGGGCAAATATTGTAAAAATTTGAATTATCACAACTTTTCGGGCCGAAGTTGTAAGGGCCGGGGTGGTTCAGCATTTTGGAGGAAAATATTTTTTTTTTTAAATTGGCTAGTTTCCCCATAATGAAAGTACGTACATGCGATAGATGGATCCTGACCCCCACATCCCTTTGAAAGGGGCATAGTGGCAAATATTGAAAAATTTGAGTTATCACAACTTTCGGGCCGAAATTGTAAGGGCCTGGGTGGTTCAGCATTTTGGAGGAAAATATTAATTTTTTTTAATTGGCTAGTTTCCCCATAATGAATATACATACATGCGATTAGATGGATCCAGAACCCTATATTTCCTTTTGAAAGGGGCGTAGTGGCAAATATTGAAAAATTTGAGTTATCACAACTTTCGGGCCGAAATGGTAAGGGCCGGGGTGGTTCAGCATTTTGGAGGAAAATATTATTTTTTTTTAATTGGCTAGTTTCCCCACAATGAATGTACATACTTGCGATTAGATGGATCCAGAACCCTATATCCCTTTGAAAGGGGCATAGGGGCAAATATTGTAAAAATTTGAATTATCACAACTTTTCGGGCCGAAGTTGTAAGGGCCGGGGGGGTTCAGCATTTTGGAGGAAAATATTATTTTTTTAAAATTGGCTAGTTTCCCCATAATGAAAGTACGTACATGCGATAAGATGGATCCTGACCCCCACATCCCTTTGAAAGGGGCATAGTGGCAAATATTGAAAAATTTGAGTTATCACAACTTTCGGGCCGAAATTGTAAGGGCCTGGGTGGTTCAGCATTTTGGAGGAAAATATTAATTTTTTTTTATTGGCTAGTTTCCCCATAATGAATATACATACATGCGATTAGATGGATCCAGAACCCTATATCCTTTTGAAAGGGGCGTAGTGGCAAATATTGTAAAAATTTGAATTATTACATTATTCGGGCCGAAATTGTAAGGGCCGGGGTGGTTCAGCATTTTGGAAGAAAAAATTACATTTTTTAAATAGGCTAGTTTCCCCACAATGAATGTATATACATGCCATTAGATGAATCCAGAACCCTATATCCCTTTGAAAGGGGCATAGGGGCAAATATTGTAAAAATTTGAATTATCACAACTTTCGGGCCGAAATTGTAAGGGCCGGGGTGGTCCAGCATTTTGGAGGAAAATATTGTGTTTTTTGAATAGGCTAGTTTCCCCACAATGAATGTATATTCATGCCATTAGATGGAGCCTGACCCCCATATCCCTTTGAAAGGGGCGTAGTGGCAAATATTGTAAAAATTTGAATTATCACAACATTCGGGCTGAAATTGTAAGGGCCGGGGTGGTTCAGCATTTTGGAGGAAAATATTATTTTTTTTAAATTGGCTAGTTTCCCCACAGTGAATGTACATACATGCCATTAGATGGAGCCTGACCCCCATATCCCTTTGAAAGGGGCGTAGTGGCAAATATTGTAAAAATTTGAATTATCACAACATTCGGGCTGAAATTGTAAGGGCCGGGGTGGTTCAGCATTTTGGAGGAAAATATATTTTTTTTTAAATTGGCTAGTTTCCCCACATTGAATGTATATTCATGCCATAAGATGGATCCTGACCCCCATATCCCTTTGACAGGGGGGTAGGGGCAAATATTGTAAAAATTTGAATTATCACAACTTTTCGGGCCGAAGTTGTAAGGGCCGGGGTGGTTCAGCATTTTGGAGGAAAATATTTTTTTTTTTAAATTGGCTAGTTTCCCCATAATGAAAGTACGTACATGCGATAAGATGGATCCTGACCCCCACATCCCTTTGAAAGGGGCATAGTGGCAAATATTGAAAAATTTGAGTTATCACAACTTTCGGGCCGAAATTGTAAGGGCCTGGGTGGTTCAGCATTTTGGAGGAAAATATTAATTTTTTTAATTGGCTAGTTTCCCCATAATGAATATACATACATGCGATTAGATGGATCCAGAACCCTATATTTCCTTTTGAAAGGGGCGTAGTGGCAAATATTGAAAAATTTGAGTTATCACAACTTTCGGGCCGAAATGGTAAGGGCCGGGGTGGTTCAGCATTTTGGAGGAAAATATTTTTTTTTTTTAATTGGCTAGTTTCCCCACAATGAATGTACATACATGCCATTAGATGGATCCTGACCCCCATATCCCTTTGAAAGGGGCATAGGGGCAAATATTGTAAAAATTTGAATTATCACAACTTTTCGGGCCGAAGTTGTAAGGGCCGGGGTGGTTCAGCATTTTGGAGGAAAATATTATTTTTTTTAAATTGGCTAGTTTCCCCATAATGAAAGTACGTACATGCGATAAGATGGATCCTGACCCCCACATCCCTTTGAAAGGGGCATAGTGGCAAATATTGAAAAATTTGAGTTATCACAACTTTCGGGCCGAAATGGTAAGGGCCGGGGTGGTTCAGCATTTTGGAGGAAAATATTATTTTTTTTAAATTGGCTAGTTTCCCCACATTGAATGTATATTCATGCCATTAGATGGATCCTGACCCCCATATCCCTTTGACAGGGGGGTAGGGGCAAATATTGTAAAAATTTGAATTATCACAACTTTCGGGCCGAAGTTGTAAGGGCCGGGGTGGTTCAGCATTTTGGAGGAAAATATTAATTTTTTTTAATTGGCTAGTTTCCCCATAATGAATATACATACATGCGATTAGATGGATCCTGAACCCTATATCCTTCTGAAAGGGGCATAGGGGCAAATATTGTAAAAATTTGAATTATCACAACTTTCGGGCCGAAATGGTAAGGGACGGGGTTGTTCAGCATTTTTGAGGAAAAAATTATATTTTTTGAAAAGGCTAGTTTCCCCACAATGAATGTACATACATGCCATTAGATGGATCCTGACCCCCATATCCCTTTGAATGGGGCGTACTGGTAAATATTGTAAAAATTTGAATTATCACACCTTTCGGGCCGAAATAGTAAGGGCCGGGGTGGTTCAGCATTTTGGAGGAAAATATTATATTTTTTTAATAGGCTAGTTTCCCCAAAATGAATGTATATACATGCCATTAGATGAATCCTGAGCCCCATATCCCTTTGACAGGGGGGTAGGGGCAAATATTGTAAAAATTTGAGTTACCACAACTTTCGGGCCGAAATGGTAAGGGCCGGGGTGGTCCAGCATTTTGGAGGAAAATATTTTTTTTTGTTGAATTGGCTAGTTTACCCACAATGAATGTATATACATGCCATTAGATGGATCCTGACCCCCACATCCCTTTAAAAGGGGCGTAGTAGCAAATATTGAAAAATTTGAGTTATCACAACTTTCAGGCCGAAATGGTAAGGGCCGGGGTGGTTCAGCATTTTGGAGGAAAATATTATTTTTTTTAATTGGCTAGTTTCCCCACATTGAAATTATATTCATGCCATTAGATGGATCCTGACCCCCATATCCCTTTGACAGGGGGGTAGGGGCAAATATTGTAAAAATTTGAATTATCACAACTTTCGGGCCGAAGTTGTAAGGGCCGGGGTGGTTCAGCATTTTGGAGGAAAATATTAATTTTTTTTAATTGGCTAGTTTCCCCATAATGAATATACATACATGCGATTAGATGGATCCTGAACCCGATATCCCTTTAAAAGGGGCGTAGTGGCAAATATTGTAAAAATTTGAATTATCACAACTTTCGGGCCGAAATTCTAAGGGCCGGGATGGTTCAGCATTTTGGAGGAAAATATTATTTTTTTTAAATTGGCTAGTTTCCCCACAATGAATGTATATACATCCGATTAGATGGATCCTGAACCCTATATCCCTTTGATAGGGGGCTAGGGGCAAATATTGAAAAATTTGAGTTATCACAACTTTCGGGCCGAAATGGTAAGGGCCGGGGTGGTCCAGCACTTTGGAGGAAAATATTTTTTTTTTTGAATTGGCTAGTTTCCCCACAATGAATGTATATACATGCCATTAGATGGATTCTGACCCCCATATCCCTTTGAAAGGGGAGTAGTAGCAAATATTGAAAAATTTGAGTTATCACAACTTTCGGGCCGAAATGGTAAGGGCCGGGGTGGTTCAGCATTTTGGAGGAAAATGTTGTGTTTTTTTAATAGGCTAGTTTCCCCACATTGAATGTATATACATGCCATTAGATGGATCCTGACCCCCGTATCCCTTTGACAGGGGGGTAGGGCAAATATTGTAAAAATTTGAATTATCACAACATTCGGGCCGAAATTGTAAGGGCCGGGGTGGTTCAGCATTTTGGAAGAAAAAATTATATTTTTTAAATAGGCTAGTTTCCCCACAATGAATGTATATACATGCCATTAGATGGATTCTGACCCCCATATCCCTTTGAAAGGGGAGTTATAGCAAATATTGAAGAATTTGAGTTATCACAACTTTCGGGCCGAAATGGTAAGGGCCGGGGTGGTTCAGCATTTTGGAGGAAAATATTGTGTTTTTTGAATAGGCTAGTTTCCTCACATTGAATGTATATTCATGCCATTAGATGGATCCTGACCCCCATATCCCTTTGACAGGGGGTAAGGGGCAAATATTGTAAAAATTTGAATTATCACAACTTTTCGTGCCGAAGTTGTAAGGGCCAGGGTGGTTCAGCATTTTGGAGGAAAATATAATTTTTTTTTAATTGGCTAGTTTCCCCACAATGAATGTATATACATGCCATTAGATGGATTCTGACCCCCATATCCCTTTGTAAGGGGAGTAGTAGCAAATATTGTAAAAATTTGAGTTATCACAACTTTCGGGCCGAAATGGTAAGGGCCGGGGTGGTTCAGTATTTTGGAGGAAAATATGTGTTTTTTGAATAGGCTAGTTTCCCCACAATGAATGTATATTCATGCCATTAGATGGATCCTGACCCCCATATCCCTTTGACAGGGGGGTAGGGGCAAATATTGTAAAAATGTGAATTATCACATTTTTTCGGGCCGAAGTTGTAAGGGCCGGGGTGGTTCAGCATTTTGGAGGAAAATATTTTTTTTTTTAAATTGGCTAGTTTCCCCATAATGAAAGTATGTACATGCGATAAGATGGATCCTGACCCCCACATCCCTTTGAAAGGGGCATAGTGGCAAATATTGTAAAAATTTGAGTTATCACAACTTTCGGGCCGAAATTGTAAGGGCCTGGGTGGTTCAGCATTTTGGAGGAAAATATTTTTTTTTTTTAATTGGCTAGTTTCCCCATAATGAATATACATACATGCGATTAGATGGATCCAGAACCCTATATTTCCTTTTGAAAGGGGCGTAGTGGCAAATATTGTAAAAATGTGAATTATCACAACTTTCGGGCCGAAGTTGTAAGGGCCGGGGTGGTTCAGCATTTTGGAGGAAAATATTTTTTTTTAATTGGCTAGTTTCCCCACAATGAATGTACATACTTGCGATTAGATGGATCCAGAACCCTATATCCCTTTGAAAGGGGCATAGTGGCAAATATTGTAAAAATTTGAATTATCACAACTTTTCGGGCCGAAGTTGTAAGGGCCTGGGTGGTTCAGCATTTTGGAGGAAAATATTTTTTTTTTTTAATTGGCTAGTTTCCCCATAATGAATATATATACATGCGATTAGATGGATCCAGAACCCTATATTTCCTTTTGAAAGGGGCGTAGTGGCAAATATTGAAAAATTTGAGTTATCACAACTTTCGGGCCGAAATGGTAAGGGCCGGGGTGGTTCAGCATTTTGGAGGAAAATATTATTTTTTTTTAATTGGCTAGTTTCCCCACAATGAATGTACATACTTGCGATTAGATGGATCCAGAACCCTATATCCCTTTGAAAGGGGCATAGGGGCAAATATTGTAAAAATTTGAATTATCACAACTTTTCGGGCCGAAGTTGTAAGGGCCGGGGGGGTTCAGCATTTTGGAGGAAAATATTATTTTTTTAAAATTGGCTAGTTTCCCCATAATGAAAGTACGTACATGCGATAAGATGGATCCTGACCCCCACATCCCTTTGAAAGGGGCATAGTGGCAAATATTGAAAAATTTGAGTTATCACAACTTTCGGGCTGAAATTGTAAGGGCCTGGGTGGTTCAGCATTTTGGAGGAAAATATTAATTTTTTTTTATTGGCTAGTTTCCCCATAATGAATATACATACATGCGATTAGATGGATCCAGAACCCTATATCCTTTTGAAAGGGGCGTAGTGGCAAATATTGTAAAAATTTGAATTATTACATTATTCGGGCCGAAATTGTAAGGGCCGGGGTGGTTCAGCATTTTGGAAGAAAAAATTACATTTTTTAAATAGGCTAGTTTCCCCACAATGAATGTATATACATGCCATTAGATGAATCCAGAACCCTATATCCCTTTGAAAGGGGCATAGGGGCAAATATTGTAAAACTTTGAATTATCACAACTTTCGGGCCGAAATTGTAAGGGCCGGGGTGGTCCAGCATTTTGGAGGAAAATATTGTGTTTTTTGAATAGGCTAGTTTCCCCACAATGAATGTATATTCATGCCATTAGATGGAGCCTGACCCCCATATCCCTTTGAAAGGGGCGTAGTGGCAAATATTGTAAAAATTTGAATTATCACAACATTCGGGCTGAAATTGTAAGGGCCGGGGTGGTTCAGCATTTTGGAGGAAAATATTATTTTTTTTAAATTGGCTAGTTTCCCCACAGTGAATGTACATACATGCCATTAGATGGAGCCTGACCCCCATATCCCTTTGAAAGGGGCGTAGTGGCAAATATTGTAAAAATTTGAATTATCACAACATTCGGGCTGAAATTGTAAGGGCCGGGGTGGTTCAGCATTTTGGAGGAAAATATTTTTTTTTTTAAATTGGCTAGTTTCCCCACATTGAATGTATATTCATGCCATAAGATGGATCCTGACCCCCATATCCCTTTGACAGGGGGGTAGGGGCAAATATTGTAAAAATTTGAATTATCACAACTTTTCGGGCCGAAGTTGTAAGGGCCGGGGTGGTTCAGCATTTTGGAGGAAAATATTTTTTTTTTTAAATTGGCTAGTTTCCCCATAATGAAAGTACGTACATGCGATAAGATGGATCCTGACCCCCACATCCCTTTGAAAGGGGCATAGTGGCAAATATTGAAAAATTTGAGTTATCACAACTTTCGGGCCGAAATTGTAAGGGCCTGGGTGGTTCAGCATTTTGGAGGAAAATATTAATTTTTTTTAATTGGCTAGTTTCCCCATAATGAATATACATACATGCGATTAGATGGATCCAGAACCCTATATTTCCTTTTGAAAGGGGCGTAGTGGCAAATATTGAAAAATTTGAGTTATCACAACTTTCGGGCCGAAATGGTAAGGGCCGGGGTGGTTCAGCATTTTGGAGGAAAATATTATTTTTTTTTAATTGGCTAGTTTCCCCACAATTAATGTACATACATGCCATTAGATGGATCCTGACCCCCATATCCCTTTGAAAGGGGCATAGGGGCAAATATTGTAAAAATTTGAATTATCACAACTTTTCGGGCCGAAGTTGTAAGGGCCGGGGTGGTTCAGCATTTTGGAGGAAAATATTATTTTTTTTAAATTGGCTAGTTTCCCCATAATGAAAGTACGTACATGCGATAAGATGGATCCTGACCCCCACATCCCTTTGAAAGGGGCATAGTGGCAAATATTGAAAAATTTGAGTTATCACAACTTTCGGGCCGAAATGGTAAGGGCCGGGGTGGTTCAGCATTTTGGAGGAAAATATTATTTTTTTTAAATTGGCTAGTTTCCCCACATTGAATGTATATTCATGCCATTAGATGGATCCTGACCCCCATATCCCTTTGACAGGGGGGTAGGGGCAAAAATTGTAAAAATTTGAATTATCACAACTTTCGGGCCGAAGTTGTAAGGGCCGGGGTGGTTCAGCATTTTGGAGGAAAATATTAATTTTTTTTAATTGGCTAGTTTCCCCATAATGAATATACATACATGCGATTAGATGGATCCTGAACCCGATATCCCTTTAAAAGGGGCGTAGTGGCAAATATTGTAAAAATTTGAATTATCACAACTTTCGGGCCGAAATTCTAAGGGCCGGGATGGTTCAGCATTTTGGAGGAAAATATTATTTTTTTTAAATTGGCTAGTTTCCCCACAATGAATGTATATACATCCGATTAGATGGATCCTGAACCCTATATCCCTTTGATAGGGGGCTAGGGGCAAATATTGAAAAATTTGAGTTATCACAACTTTCGGGCCGAAATGGTAAGGGCCGGGGTGGTCCAGCACTTTGGAGGAAAATATTTTTTTTTTTGAATTGGCTAGTTTCCCCACAATGAATGTATATACATGCCATTAGATGGATTCTGACCCCCATATCCCTTTGAAAGGGGAGTAGTAGCAAATATTGAAAAATTTGAGTTATCACAACTTTCGGGCCGAAATGGTAAGGGCCGGGGTGGTTCAGCATTTTGGAGGAAAATATTGTGTTTTTTGAATAGGCTAGTTTCCCCACATTGAATGTATATTCATGCCATTAGATGGATCCTGACCCCCATATCCCTTTGACAGGGGGGTAGGGGCAAATATTGTAAAAATTTGAATTATCACAACTTTTCGGGCCGAAGTTGTAAGGGCCGGGGTGGTTCAGCATTTTGGAGGAAAATATTAATTTGTTTTAATTGGCTAGTTTCCCCATAATGAATATACATACATGCGATTAGATGGATCCTGAACCCTATATCCCTTTGAAAGGGGCATAGGGGCAAATATTGTAAAAATTTGAATTATCACAACTTTCGGGCCGAAATTCTAAGGACCGGGCTGGTTCAGCATTTTGGAGGAAAATATTATATTTTTTGAATAGGCTAGTTTCCCCATAATGAAAGTACATACATGCGATAAGATGGATCCTGACCCCCACATCCCTTTGAAAGGGGCGTAGTGGCAAATATTGAAAAATTTGAGTTATCACAACTTTCGGGCCGAAATGGTAAGGGCCGGGGTGGTTCAGCATTTTGGAGGAAAATATTATTTTTATGCCTCCGCCACCGAAGGTGGTGCCGGAGGCATCATGTTTTCGGGTTGTCCGTCCGTACGTCCGTCCCATTTGACCGTTATCACAATATCTCAAGAACCATTTAAGATTTAAACTTAAGACTCGGGAAAAGTGTTTAACACCATAGGAAGACGATCTGATTAGATTTTGGAGTACGTAGGTCAAAGGTCACAGGTCACAGAGGTCAACTTATGAAATTCCTTGTATTGAGTTTGTTAGCGTAATATCTCAAGAACCATTTGAGATTTAAACTTCAAACTTAAGGATAGTATGTATCACCATAGGAAGACGATCTGATTAGATTTTGGAGCACGTATGTCAAAGGTCAAGGGTCACAGAGGTCAACTTATGAAATTCCATACATTGAGATTGTTATCATGATATCTCAAGAACCACTGGAGATTTAAACTTCAAACTTAGTGATAGTGTGTATCACTATAGGAAAACAATCTGATTACATTTTGGAGCACGTAGGTCAAAGGTCAAGGGTCATAGAGGTCAACTTTTAAATTCCATACATTGAGATTGTTATCATGATATCTCAAGAACCACTGGAGATGTAAAAACTTCAAACTTAAGGATAGTATGTATCACCATAGGAAGACGATCTGATTAGATTTTGGAGCACGTAGGTCAAAGGTCAAGGGTCACGGAGGTCAACTTATGAAATCCCATACATTGAGATTGTTATCAAAATATCTCAAGAACCACTCAAGATTTAAACTTCAAACTTAATGATAGTGTGTATCACCATAGGAAGACAATCTGATTAGATTTTGGAGCACGTAGGTCAAAGGTCAAGGGTCACAGAGGTCAACTCATGAAATTCCATACATTGAGATCGTTATCGCGATATCTCAAGAACCACTCTAGAATTTTCACTTCAAACTTAATGATAGTATGTATCACCATATCATAATATCTCAAGAACCACTGGAGATTTAAACTTCAAACTTAATGATAGTGTGTATCACCATAGGAAGACATTTTGATTAGATTTTGGAGCATGTAGGTCAAAGGTCAAGGGTCACAGAGGTCAACTTATGAAATTCCATACATTGAGATTGTTATCATGATATCTCAAGAACCACTGGAGATTTAAACTCCAAACTTGTTTAAATTGCTCTATGGCGGAGGCATCATTTTCAACTGCGCGCAGTCAAAATTCCATCTAGTTTTTTTATGAAGTTATGATTTAGTTATCTTTAAGTTTTCTGATTTGTTTAGAACTTATCCCTTTCCTTAACTTTAAATTTTGAGTCTTTAATAAATTTTAACCTTCTTTTTTTTTTCCTCTTCTGAAATCTACAAAAAAAATTGAAAGCACGACGAGATGTACATGTACATTGAATGAATGCTTTGAGTATTGAGTGATTGGCAGGCATAACAACATGCCCGTGTGCCCATGTCCTTATTAGAACTTTTTACTAGATAGCCAAGGTATTAATTTTTTATAAAGTAATTTAGGTCTCTATTTCATTTTAGACTGTTTTTAAATGTATGTTCTTTCGATTTTATGATGTCATTCTTTATTTAGTTTATTAGAGATAGTTTTTGTATTTCCATGGCATCAGATATCTTCTAAATGATGCAATGAAATAGACAGAATTGTGAAAACTAACGTGTGCACAATTTCAATATACAAAGAACATGTACGTGCAAGTTTAAATGCACAGAAGAGCTTTCTATAATTGAAGAGTTTAATTCCAAAAGAAGCTAAATCCATTTTTTTTAACTTCAGAGGAAAACAAAGTTGTTTACCAGATTTTGTACAGGCGTCTATGGAAAAGTGATATTAGAAGGTGCAATTTTTTCATAATTGCTCCCAAAATTTAGGTCAATAATTTTGTTGAAAGACGGGTACTTATTAAAGTGAACAACGTTCTGATATCAATAACTCAATTTTCATCAAAAGTTGATTTAGCTCCTTTTGGAATTAAGCTCTTTAATTTATAATTTATCACAAGCAAGGTCATGCATGCCTTAGCTATGTCTGCACATGTCTCATTGAACATGTCTATGCCCCAATAAGCGTCATTCACTTTTGACATGGTAAACTGCCTGGAAAAGAAGACAGTAACAAAGTATCAATATATTTTAAGTGTTAATGAATGGCATATGGAGATGAGAAATGTGCTATGCACAATGAACGCCTTTGTGTGTACTTACCGCTGCTTAACCCTATGTGTTAAAAGTAGACTATGCTTCCATATTATTTCATTTTGCGGCTGCTTTTTTTTCTTCAGGTGATATTGTGTAGTGCACAATAATTCTGAAATTGTTGTAATTGCAGTTTGAATTTTGAATCATGATATCATGAACTGCAAACAAACATGTTCTCTATACTCGTTATTATGATAGCGAATGCAAGAGTCTTGTTAATCCATTGAATATACTCTCGATGAATTTGCAATTATTTCTATTCCTATGACAATTTGCAGAAAAAAAGAAATCAATTCTGAATTACTAAATGAAAACATGCTCACAAATGTCAGTCATAGTTTAAGAATGTGAAATTACAATGTATTCATCTTTTGAAGGTAATGATTCTTAATGTCTGTTACTAGCATTGAGTTGTAGAGGTGTTGTGGTCTAGTGGATCATAGATCACAAGGTCTGGGATTCAAATCCCAGCCCTGCACTAATGTCCTTTGGCAAGACGTTAATCTTCATTTGCCACTCTCCACCCAGGTGTTAATGGGTACCCGGTAGTATGCAAAAGTTAATGAAGTTTGCTCAGCATAGTGAGCTTCTGTAAAATGATGCCTGGCTAGAATGCTACCCAGGGAGTGGAGAGTGTGCATACATTGTGTGCGGGAAGCATGAATCCAATGACCGGGGTAATATATCTGTGAAGTGCTTAGAGACATCATCGATGTATTAAGCGCTTTATAAAAGCAGAATATTATTGAATGAAATGTTGGAATTTTGTATCATTGTTTTTTATTATGTACATTATCTAGTAATTAGTGAAATTCAGTCTTTGGACTGCTAGCATGGAATACATCAATGAAATCCTTCAATCAAAAAATGGAAGACGAAAATGTATTTGGAAAGTGCAGGCTTCAACATTTACAATAACAATACTATGCCCATTCTTTTCATGTACGGACTGACTCACTCTACAGTAACACAGCGCAAGGGTAATATGCCAATGAGATGTGACCTTTGGCTGAAGAAGAAGAACCCAAACATCAAATGGACAACGTTAGGGCTCCCTCTAGATGACCACAAGAAGACAGCTCCTGCCACCGATTATGGTGAGTGTTAGATTATACTCATTGACAAAAAAGACACACTTTGAATAAACAAGCATTTGTACTTGCATGTGCATTACAAGGGCCATTAAAAGGTGCTTAAATGCTTCATTGTAATGTTTACTTTTTGTCTCGCCTGCATAGCAAAAGCAAGACATAGGCGCCGCTTTTCTGTTGCCGGCGGCGTCAACATAAAAAACTAAGGTTAAGTTTTTGAATTTTTAATATAATTTTGAAAGTATAAGTTCTTATTCAATGAAACTTGGCCCAAAGGGTTATCAAGTATCCCGTATTGTGTGAGTAGAATTTCAGGTCCCTAAGTCAAGGTCAAAGGTCATTTCAGGTCAACAAACTTAGACTATGTTGTGGCATTGACATCAAAAAATTTCCAAAGGTTACGATTTTGAATTGTTATGAAAAAGTATACATTCCTATTCCATGAAACTTGAACAAGGGTTATCAAGTATCACCAATCATGTGATTAGTCTTTTAGGTGACGAAGTCAAGGTCAAATGTCATTTCAGGTCTGTAAACTTAGACTTTGTTGTGGCATCAACATCAGGATTTTGAATTTTTTGCATGTCTGTACTTGTAAGAAAGCAACCAGTGGACCAAATAATTGTATACCTATCATATTATTAAAGTTCTTATGATTTACCTTCTTCCAAATTTATAATTTTTTAAATTTTAATTCTCACCTGTGGCTTACAAATCCATCCTCCCACTTTAAGATTGTACAACGCATGCTCTGGTGATGAATGCCCCAAGGTTATTTTCAAATACTTACCAACTATACCAAGCCTGAACCCTAACCTTTACCTTTCTCTAAAATCTAAAATTTAACATTGCCACAGTCATATTTTAAAGATCTCGCCAAATCAAATCACCAATGTCAAAGCTGGTATATCTAATACAATCTTCACTTACTGTATATGTTTTTCATCTATAACAGAGCCTGCCTTCAGATCCTGTACACTGAGTAAACGGACAGCCGTCACGCACGACACGTATCTGATGACCTTTGACCTTCCAGAGGGCACACAGTTCAAAGTTCCAGTCGGAAATCATGTCTATCTCAAAGCAAACATCAAGGGTAAGCAACTTCTAACTTGTTTGACTCTGAGGATCGGGACATTCCAGTAGACCAACAATGTCGGTCTTGTGAACATAGAAAAAGTCAATAGAAGAAATATTGGTCTTTTGAATCTTCAGAAATCGTCCAGAAGGCCCATTAGACTGGCATTGTCGGTCTCCTGGGGTGTTGGTCTCATGGGCTGTAGCCCCAGAGGATTTCACACAAATCTTGGATAAGTTGGCAACATGGCCTCCTCTGGTAATCCTTGACGATAAGGGCAATTATGCATAGAGGTGGTCGAGTAGATTCGTCACCGGACTGTGTATCACAAGGTTCGTGGTTCAAGTCCCGCCGCCGCACTAATGTCCTTTGGAAAGGCATTGATCTACATTTGCCACTCTCCACCCAGGTGTTAAATGGGTACCTGGTAGGATTTGAAAGTTAATGTGGTTAGATGAGCAAGTGCGCGCTTGTAAAAATGACGCCTGGTTGGAATGCTCCCTAAGGAGAGGGCCTGCGGTCCTGAAAAGCGCCATATAAGAATGAATTAAAATTATTAACATTGAAAACGACATGTATTCTTTGTATATTTATTCTTTGTGACATGTGACCATAGACTCAGTTATCAATGTGAATACAACACACGTGAGATTTGTTCTGTTACAGGGGAAGAAGTGAGCAGACCATATACACCAGTCTTCCCAAGTCTACTCAAGGACGACGGGGACGAGGAGACGGATGGACCCAATTCCAGGAACAGCGTTCACCTCATGCTCAAAGTATATCCACAGGGGCAGTTCACCCAACACTTAGCAACTCTCAAAGAAGGTAAGCAGAGAATGTATTCAGAGAGAGAGAGAGAGAAAGAGAAAGAGAGTGAGAGAGAGAGAGAGTGAGAGAGAGAGAGAGAGAGAGCAAGAGAGAGAGAGAGGGAGCGAGAGAGCAAGAGAGAGAGAGGGAGCGAGAGAGAGAGAGAGTGAGATAGAGAGAGAGAGAGAGCAAGAGAGAGAGAGAGAGGGAGCGAGAGAGAGGGAGTGGGAGATGGAGATGGAAATGGAGAGAGAGAGAGAGAGAGAGATGGGGAGCGGGAACAAGAGATGGAGAGATAGAGAGAGAGAGAAAGAGAAGTTGATGATGAAGAAGTTAATGGTAGTGGGGGATATGATTATGATGATGATGATTATTGTGATCAGGATGGTTAAGATGATTAAAGAGAAGTATGAGAAGCACTGACATAGAGAGATAAAGACAGAGAGAGACAGAGATAGACAGACAAACAGAGAGTGAAACTGAGAGAAATAGACACAGGGAGACACAGGGTCATAAGGATGAAATGAGAAGGAAAGAAAAATACAATCATGTTTTGCCAAAGTAAAGTTATAGTGAGCACAAGACAATGAAATTTTCAAAGAGAGTTTGACAGACAGAGAGAGAGAGAGAGAGAAGGAGGGGGTGAGGGGAATATGCTTGTTAATGTGCGGTACATGTATGCTTAGATATCTAATGTCAAATTCTATTGATACCGTTGTGGTTTACATCATCATGCTTCTTTCAAGTTTACACGCATGTTCAAATATTGCAATTTTAAATCCCCACTGCACTACTTGTACATAGCTACTTGCTCCCTCTATATAGAAAACAATGCCTAAGCGGTGCCCGTTGGTCCTCCATGATCCTATTTTTCTTATGTTAATTGAGAGCTGAGATGATAGGATAACCACCTGTCAGTGACCACGCTGGGTGGTGTAATCCCTCCTGGCCAAACTAGAACAGACAGGCTTTAAATTGTGAATCTTTTCTTTTGATTTTTCTCTTTAAAGGTGACAATATAGAGATGAGCAACCACAGTGGTACCTTCGATCACGAGTGTACATACAAGCAGCTGACAGTGGTCTATTTTATCGCGGCAGGCACGGGCTTCACGCCCATGGTTAAACTCATCCAGATGGGCCTGGCTGAAGATTCCAAATGGTATAATGACAAAGTCCACACTTTCATTATGATGGGTAGGGGGTGTTGGGTTGGGTGGGGTGGGAGAAACCCCCTCACATCATGGGCCTTGGATCCCAACCAAGAATTGAAAGCCCCACTGCACTACTTATAGCTACTTGCGCCCTCTATATAGCAAACACTGTCTAAACGGTGCATGTTGGTCCCCCATGATCCCCTTTTTCTTTAATATGTTCATGAAGAGCTGATTTGATGAGATAACCACCTGTCAGTGACCATGCAGGGAGGTCTAATCCCTCCTGGCCAAACTAGTGCAGACGGGCTTTAAGTGCTCAACCACGGTCAAACAGGCAAACCACCCGTCGGGAAAGAATACAAAGACCACCTGGCCGTCCTGTATATAATGACCGTATTTTTGTTACCCTTGAAGCGGTATTTCATATTGAAATGTGCTTGAAACGGAACCTATTCACAAAAAAGATGCATCAATTAAAAATGCACAATTGTTTAAAATCATAGTCGTGTCACACAGAGGGAGATTCACATGGTTAGGATATAGAGTTTGTATTGAAATGCATACCAATCTTGATGAGGCTTAATGTTAGCTAAACTTTCATTTTATAGATAGGTAAATAAAGAACGTTAGACTCAAGTCTAATATTATGGTGAAGTTATAGTGTGTCTATACCAGAAAGTATATATAAATAAATTTGTCAGATACATTCTCACCTCTTTTTTTTCTCTTATTTTTAAAAGATAAAAAATTGGTACACTGACATATTATGAAGACTGTCCCCATTCCCTTCCACCTCTTCCTTTCATTATCTCCTTCTCTCTCTCTCTCTCTCTACCTCCTCCTCCCCCCCCCCCCCCCCCCCCCCTCCTCCCCCTCCCCTCCCCTTGTCCCTCTCTATCTCCCTCCCCTCTCCCTCTCTGTCTCTGTCTCTCTCTCAGTCTTTTTTTCTCTATTTCTCTCTCCATCCTCTCCCCTGTCTCATTTGTTCCTCTCTCCCTATCCTCCCCTCTCTCTTTCTCCTCTCTGTACCCTCCCTCTTCCTCTCACTCCCTCTCTCCCTCTCTCTCCCATCTCTTCCCCATTTTACCCCCAACCCTCTCTTCTCCATCCTCTCTCTCTCTCTCTCTCTCTCTCTCTCTCTCTCTCATCTCTTCTATTCTATTGTTATGCTTCTTTTACGTTGTAACCGTGCAATAGAGGAGCATGTAGTGTACCGCTGCAAGAAGCTAAAATTTCTACTGTTACTACATGATTTTGCATTCTTTTCCCCTTTTTCTGGAATGAAAATGCAGCAAATTAAAACTCCTCTTCTTCAACAAGACTCAGAAGGATATTGTATGGAGGGAACATTTGGACGAGTGTGCAGAGCAAAGCAAAGGAAGGTGAGAGCTGTCAGAAATGATTCTATCTGAATAACTGAATTGGGAGTGAATTTGAAGTGGTTTTACAAACATGTACATCATTGAAGACATATAGAGTGAAAGGTGGACTGGTTATTTAAATTAGGGTCTTTGTTGAATACTTTTAGATGCAAGCTTAAATATGTCACATGCTCATTGTGAAAGAATATCATAAGAAACGTGTGCCCTGAAAATGATGGCTCTTCTAATGCCTTCATGTTCAGTATGTGACGAGAAGCATCTACTAAAGTGCTTGGACCAAACTCTCACGCCACATATTTGTGTAATCCCATATACACATTCCTGTGTAGAGTGAGTAGTAAGTAGAGTGACTTTTACAAGATCAATTTCTGTTCATCGTACTAATGATTCCAAAACTCACATTTGAGCTAAGACTCCTATGCTGCATAAATCTGCCTTTTTCAATCTTTTCCAGAATTTGCTTTCTTAATGTAATCGCATGATCAGATCTTAACTACATGTTAAATATTTTCACAATATCTGATACTATCCCTCAGGTTTGAAGTCACTCACATCCTGTCTGCTGAAGGTGCGCCGTCTTGGACGGGTCTCACGGGTCGCATCAGTAAAGACCTGCTGGGCAAGATGATACCCAAGCATGGACCCAAAGAAACTCCCGTCTTTGCCATTTGTGGACCTACACCATTCATGAACACGGCTTACCAGTAGGTCCAATTTTTTTCTCATTTATTTATTTGTTTATTTATCTGTTACTTTATTTATTCAATGTTTTTTTATTAATTAATACATAAAGTTAGTTAATTAGTTAGTTATCTGTTTCGATTCAATTCAAATGAACATTTATTTTCTTCCATTCAATTTGACAACATATTTGACATCTTTTCAAACAATACAATTTATACGTAGGAACATAAATTTAATTAAAGAACTTGTATTACAAGGAAGAAGGAGCGAATCCCTTTGTTTATTTAGTAATATGATTATTTTTTCATTTATTTGTTTGTTGTTGGTTTTTTTGCTCATTTATTAATACTTCATTCATTCATTTAATTATTTTATTTATATATTCAATTAATCAATTCTGATTATTACACAGGACAACTCATTTCACCTTTAAAGCTGGTTTTTCCATGAGGCCCTGTTAAAAATATTAATACAAATTAAATCCATAAACAAATATGATACTAAGATTAATTACAAAGTTAAGTACATTATGTATAGTAGAATCATAATGGAAGCTTATTATACAACAAGTACCTGTATTATCCAAAATCATTTTTACAAAATCAATAAACTTTCATTTGATTAGAGATTGATGAAGATAAACAAATTTGCAGGTGTTTATCTTGTTCTGGGCTATTTTTATCTGCTGTTCTTTTGTAACATTAATCCTAATCCTGTTCCCTAAATGGATTACAGTACATTCATTATATATTTTACAATGAACAAGGTCCCCATATTTTGTTGTTTTGAAGAAATCCAAAATTGAATTGCACTGAAACCCACTACATCTACTTTTTTTCAAACAAATATGTGACGAGAGTTAATTTGATATTTTGATCTGGTCTTTACATTTTTTTTTCATTGTATCCGTATTTCTTCTTTACAGACTACTTCTTGATGCTGGTAGTAATGAGAAATGCATCTGCATGTTCGCTGGGTGATCACAAGAAGAGACATTGGACAAAGAAAATAGACTTTTGATGAAAACATTTTACTATAGATTGGATTAGTTTTTAAAGTACATCTCAGTGCTGCCTATCCAACCATAAATACTTCAGACCTGTTATGACTTGTTACGACCGCCCTAGCCTTACGACACATCAACCTACATGTAGCGATAGTATCGTCCTTGTTTTCACGAAGTGACGGTAGTGAGGAAAACCGTAACGCAAAGTGAATGCAATTTTTTTTCACTACCGTCACTTCGTGAAAACAAGGACGGTATGTAGGTATGGAGATGTTTTGGGACTGGATCAGTCTTTACATCTGGGTGTTGCCCATCCGCCAGGCCATACCATCGTCCTATGAATATTTCAGACCTGTTCTGAGAACTTTTGATTCGTTGACTGCCCTGCCATCGACCTTAATGCAGTATTGATACGTGTGTATGGAGATATTTACGGCCAAACAGAGCTCTCGGGAAGAGCAAAGATGCATACATGAGCATCACTGTTTATAGGAAATCTTGCTTTTGCAGATGCACATCTAAAATGAGCCCCGATGAATGAAGGAAAAAACACACCAAAAAATGTTTTTGTTTTTTTTCTTCTTCTTCTGATATGAAGGTGTGGTTGGCATAGCCTGGTGCTTCACTGTGAATTCAGACCAATGTTGCTCAGTCTAAAGATACAAATGGTACATGTACAGTCAAACATGCTTTATTAACCACCTGTCTACAAAGACCATGTTTTTTGTTTCCCTTGAAAATGGTTTCTTATTGAAACATGTACTAAAGGAACCTGTCTACAAAGACAACTTTTTGTGTTTCTCATGGGCGGTCGCTATAGACAGGTTTGACTGTATACGTGTGAGCCCTTGCAAGACTACTGGTTGTTGTTTTCAACATGTTGTATATCATTGGATCTCAATCAGTACTGTTACCCCATTGGACATGCTTGGTCTGTATAGTGACACCTGAAATGATGTAGAATTTAACCAGTTGAAATGTTTCATTCCCGTAGGCTTACACTGTAAAACAGGAGCAACCCAGTTCCAGTAGTCAAAGGATTTAATGTAAAAATTAAAGATAAAATTCAGGGGCGTTTCACAAAGACTAAGATCGACTTTAAGTTGGACTTAACTATGGCAGGCCACTCATGCCACTGTTTGCTCTCACCATTTACTGGCATTGGTCTCTCAAGGGACGTAAACAAAGTCACAGTCACATATCTACAGAATTTCCTTTTTTTGATGATTCATTATTAAAGGAAAAAATATTATCTAAAGATCATAATGGTGAGACCAAACAGTGGCATGAAAGGCCTGCCATAGTAAAGTCCAACTTAAAGTCGATTTTAGTCTTTGTGAAACACTCCCCAGCATAATAGATCTGTAGAAATAGATTAGACCTATGCAGTAGTTTGGATATTGAAGATTCATGTATGGACATATAATGTATATAGTGTACATACCAATTTTAAACGAATTCAAATTCAAATTGTATTTAGATTTATGGATATTAGATGTTTCATATATTCTTATTTCATAGTACTGTTGGATACACATGAATCATGAATTAAGTTGTTTTATACAAGGGTTATTCATAATCTTATTTTTTAGGTGTATTTTTATAGGAATTTATAGTGTATAATGGTTTGGAGATACATACGGTAATGCATTACTTCACCCTCTTCTCCCCAAAAAAATGAATGATACATTGCTCTTGTATAAGTATGTATATACTTTTTTGTTCATGAGTACATACTTTTTAAACCCTTTGGTATTCTGCACCTCGCTGTCATTTCATTCCGTACTGAATTTTGTGGAAAAAATGTATATATTGTAACTAGGGCATTTGTCGCATCATATTGTTTCCCGGTACATTGTGCTTTTCCTAGTTTTCCAGAACATAAGGACATTTCTGAGGGGTTCATTGAATCTCTAAGATTGTGTAATGTTTCAGCCTTTTCTGAAATAATTCCAATCTTTATTATGCTGTAAATGATTAAACTCATTTTACATATCATATTAAAACTTATAATATACATGTCTGTGTATTGTCAATAAAAAATTATGTGGATGTCAAGATTTAATTAAATGTTAAATGTATGTAGGTCTCATATTGGCATAGTGGTCCTTTCACTGTACCATTTTGGACCACTCTTCCATGTGTAGAAACACAAAATATAGAATCTCAATTCTCACCCAAGCACATGGAACTGTACACAGAATGTATTATTGAATGGAAGTTGTGGTAGATCCTCTACAGAAAGAATTGATTCTGCTAGGTTATTTCTTATGTTAGAACAAGTGGAGAAATTGTCCAATACTACAAAACAGCGACCATATTAATTCACCAGTCTGAAGTGATATTTATAGCGATCTCATCTGCAAAAAATTCAGAACTCTTCTATATTGTTTATCCAGTTTTGTTTAAACTTTGCACAATCAGTCACTCTGCTTTTGTCTGCTATCCTTCAAAACTACCTTTGTTATCAATTCTTGGTTGCCCTTAAAGGTAAAGACCAGTAATGGTCATGCGATTGCATTGTGAAAGAAACGTTGTGGAATCGATCAGAAAAGGTTGATCATCTAGCATCTAGCATCTGCAAGGTTTTGGAATCATCAAAATGATAAGAAATTTGGCCCATTCTTTGTAAAGTTACAAGCACTATACACAGAAAGATGTATATGGGACTACCCTATATCTCTCACAGTCCATGAGAGAAACAAATTTACCAAATATATGAATTAGTAGGCGTTTTCCCGGCAAATTTTGTATCATCATGTATTAGTCAAACATATTCTTTCACATGATTGGTAAAGAGAGCTTCCATTTCATTTTTTGAAATTGGGGCGTTTCCAATACTGGTCTTTACCTTTAAATGATCTACTATATGTTTGCACAAATGATGTTTAATATCATCAGCATTATGAACTTTTTTTAAATAAAAGGGTACTATTATTAACATTTTTATATGAAGCCAATGCTGGCATTGGTTCCCATTTTTCATATGATTCCTTGAATCGGGATATAATTAAAAACAGGTATGTTGTGATCTTGATTGCTTTTTGTTTTTCTACTTATTCTTGGATATCGCTCCATTTCATAATTCAAAGGCAGGCATTTTATCAACATCACTTTCACTGCTGTTGTGTATTTCCAATTACACCATCTTTCGAGACCGGGCATAGTGGCTCAGTGGTTAGAGCACCTGCCTCATGAACGGGAGGTCGTGGGTTCGAACCCCGGCCGAGTCATACCAAAGACTTATAACAATGGGACCTCCTGCCTTCTATCTAGGCGCTCAGCATATTAGATTGGAGAAGGGTAGTAATAGCATATTATGTTATGCAGGGCCCGCTGGAAGAGCAGTTTCATAAACTGAAGTGGCTACCCTGGGTAAATAAAACATTATTATTATTATTATTATTGAGTAATTTCTGGTTCGTGTACCTAATCATCATCACGCTTGTGTCATGCAGTTGGTAATGCATTGTGGGACATGCCTTGGGGGACATTGTGGGATATCAGGACATTGTGAGCAGTATACGTAAATCTGAGGTAGTGAAGTAGAATACCCTGCCTTTCAGAGGGAGGTTGGGGAATAGAATGGTGTTACTTTTAGTGGCAGGGATATTGATACATGTTTTTTTCCAGGTGTTTTGGGGATGTTTCTTGTGTAATGTATGCAGTATAGCAGACAGAGGTACATAATTGTTTTTAAGTCCCGACCGATTCCAGGCTCGACCTTTGTCTACCCCTAACATGAAAGGGGTGTTAATCCCTCTCTCATAATAATCACCAAAGTTCAAGGTTTGTCGGTAAATGGATATCTCATCGTAATTTTTATTATATACTTGGCATTTTTTATCTATCTTTCCCTAGCCATTGTACATTTATCTATCAGGACTGTTTGTATAATAATTTGTATTCAACATGTATGATTTATATGACAACGATTCCTTGCATGGAAAAAGCAAACATTGACACTACACTGTATTTGCATAGTGCTTGTATGTTGTATTGTTTACATAAAGATAAAGCTAACGTCTTATATTTCTTATGAAACAAAGGAGAATGTCTGAGTTTGTGCATGTAGTGGAGATGAAATAGTATATTTAGATATAGATACATGTATATTTATATAATGATATGTTTTGTACAAAATATACTAGAATTGCTGCTTTTAATAGAATATTATCACTATTAACTTGGGGATAAGAGGTATGTTCTTTACAAAAATAGCAACAGGTATTCTCCACTAGTTGGCAAGAAGTAGTGAAAATTGATTTGTACATCAATAAAATGCTGCAGAAATCCTGGTGGTGTCTATTCATATTGACATTGTATACGCATGATAGTTAAATTTTGTGAAAATACAGATAATATTATAGTATTAATGACTGCTTTGAGAGAAATAGTTGTTTTATTACGCTCAAGGGAAGGTTAGAATTGTGCTATTCCCCGAGGCTTGCCGAGGGGAATAGCCCAATTGTAACCTTCCCGAGAGCGTATGAAAACAACTATTTCTCGAATATTAAAGCAGTCATTAATACTTTTATATGCCGAAAAAAAATAGACTAAAAAATAAAAAATAAAAATACTTTTTTTTTTTTGTCGAAGGTGAGAGTCGAACTCTTGCGTACAATTAGCGATGAATCTTGTAACCAACGCCTTACACCACTCGGCCATCGCGCGCTGTTCATATGCTTGGCAGTTTTGTACGATATATACATTAAAATGGATTGAAACCGGCTTCGGCGTGATGAATGCTTCGCAAAAGCACCCTTCTTTTACTTTTGCAATGCATATTGGCACGAACTTAGATCAAGATCTATCGGCAGATGTTGTTTTTTTGTTTTTGGAAGTTTATTTTCGTCTTCATGTCAACAATGCAAGATAAAATTGTCGGTAAGATCGATCGAGATTCAATTGTATTGAAATTACCGACCAATCCTTCGCACACATACGGTATCCTCGATCGCTCAAACCATTTTTTAACATGTAAACCTATGGGGTAACCATGGAGGCTGACCTATTTTTTTAATAACCATGGTTATTAAAAATATTAAATGTTTTATGCATGGTTACCGGGAATTTTACAGGAACAGTTGAAGTTTATGAATGCAATTCGACCAATCAGATGGCTGGATTTCTTAAGTGAGGTATATAATCACGATTATCGCATGCATTTCAGTGTTTGCAGATGTGAAGGAAATGAATTTTAAAACGGGCAATTTTTTATCTATGAAGAACAAGAAGTTTCATAAAAAAGGGTCATATATTTCAAGATGGAACCTGTGACTCCAATTTCCTTCAAAATGGGATCCTTTTTGTGAGTTTGTACTCAATAAGCCAAACATGGGACTATATTTAGCGCACATTCTAAACCTTGCATTGGGCAAAAATGGGTCACATTTCATGGAAAATATTCGTGAAAGTCTGCAAATAGGGGGTCATTTTCGACTCCACTAATGATGATATGTCCCCACTACGAATTTGAGATGACACCCCAGTGGAACAAATCATATGATTACTAAAGGTTAAAGATTAGCTAATAATAACATGAAGTCTATTTTTATTTTTAATGTTTCCTATACCACTGCTTTCTTAGTTATCAAGAAACCCACCTTGCATTTTTTTTTGAAACAATGTATAACTGGCAATGTATTAAGCATGGTAGTTTTTATAGAAATTGTGCTCCTTGTGCAGGGAAATGAAGTGTTGTTTGTATCTGTACACTTGAGTTGGACACATATTATATATAAAATGGACAAAGTAAAGAAAAAGAAAGCCCATCTGTCTCCTTGTATATTTTGATCAGTAGATGTTAATTGATGATGATTATGTTACCAGATTACCATTCATTTTATTCCTATTTTTGTTGTGATATCACAAATAAAAAATTAAGATTATAAAAAATGACAAATGGAATCTTGGATTGAACTGTGTGTGTACAAAAGATATCAATAAAGTTAACGATAGTGTTGTTTGTGAAAAAGAAGAGATAAATCGAGAGAGGAGGATGGGGAAAGAGAGGGATGAAGTGACATAGAGAGGGAGAGAGGGAGAGGGGGAGGGAGGGAGAGAGAGGGAGGGAGAGGGGGGCAGGCACATACGCAGGGGGGGGGGGGAGGGTTGGGGGTTAAACCCCCCCCCCCTTGATTTTTTTTATGTGTATGTTTTGTGTATGATTTTTGTGAAACCCCCCCCCCCCCTCTTTTAATTATTATTATTTTTTTTTTTTTTTTTTACAATTAAAATTTATACCAATTTAAAATTATACCAATGGCTGACCTAAAAAAGATGACCTACCCCCCCCCCAACGGATCAAATAGTCAAATTTACAAATTTCGAGACCAGAAAAAAAAAGTGTCCTCTTGGCTGAGTCGTTGCGATTTTTTTTGGACCCCCCCCCCCCCAAAAAACAAAAAGTGTCCGCTTACCCCCCCCCCCCCCCCCCCCCCCCCCCCCCCCCCCCCCCACTGAGTGACTTTTTGGCCGGCGCGATTTTCATATTTTCCTGAGTCGTTGCGAAATTTTGGGCCCGATTGTAACCCCCCCCCCCCTTGAAAAAATTCTGCGTACGCCACTGGAGGGGGGGGGGGTAATATAACAAGTACATTATATGATAACCATGATAACCCCGTAGTTCATTTAATATCCTTCTTGAATCAGACAAACAAAAAGTCGATTACCGTCAATCGATCTTTGACTTTAGTGGTCCAAAGTTTTGTGTCAAAGGTCAGTCTTATCTCGGACGATCTTTATCAGTTTATTAGTTTTGTTTTACGGGTTTTTTTCTAGAATTCATTTTTTTTTCCCCGTTCGAGTCCATGCGGCTAGTGTTTTTAATTTTTAAGCGTCAGCTGTTTCTGGAGAACGTTAAATCTCTCTTCAAAGAGTTCTTTTACTTTTGATAATTCGGTTTTACCGCAACTAAATATATCAGCCATCATGTCTGATCCAGTTGTTATCGTTTCAGCCGTTCGCACTGCGATTGGTAAGTGAATAAAAAGCGAAATGTTATTTATATTTTATGTTACCCTTTATGTGACATTTTCATTTTATCTTTAAATACTGGTATTGCCCCAGATAAACTAAAAATTGCAACGGTTATTCCCACTTATAAAAATGGATCATGTCTGTTCTTCCTATTTTGTCAAAGATTTTAGAGAAATGTGTACATAGTCGTGTATATTTGATTTGCTTTGATTTGATTTATTTTTTACCAACAGCAATACATTCCATACATTTTATACAATAATTACATATACAGAAAGAGAAACTATTGGTTGGTAAAAGGGGCCAGATAATAGCACATGTGCTAGTCGAGCCTAACCCCTTAACAAAAAACAAAAAATAATGAATTTACTGTTACAATCGATACTTAGCCCTAATACTGATCCTTGTGGAACACCACATCTTATCTTTTGCCTTTCTGATAACGTTTGACCACACTGGACAAACTGAAATCGGTTACTGAGATAATCCTTAACCCATTCTAGAGGTAATCCTCGAATGCCATAACTAGATAGTTTACCTAGTAATATATTATGATTAATTGTGTCAAATGCTTTTTTAAAGTCGATGAACATACCCAGAGTTACTTTTCCCTGATCTATAGATTTCAAAGTTGAATTTATCAAGTTGATCAAAGACAATTTAGTGCTATATTTCTTTCGGAATCCATATTGATGGTAATAGAATATATCATTTTTTTCTAGAAATTGTATTAATCTGATATTTATCAATTTTTCTAAAACTTTACCGATGACAGGTAAAACCGATATTGGTCTATAATTACCTGGATCTTCTCTTGGCCCTTTTTTGTGTAGGGGAGTAACCTTTGCAATCTTTATTTCATCTGGAACCTTGCCAGTTTCTAATGACAAGTTAAATATATATGCCAGTGGATGTTGAAATATATGGAGCACTATCTCTAATTAATTGCACTGGAATGTTATCGTGACCACAAGCCTTTTTGGTATCAAGTAGCAGAACTTGACTCTTAACTTCAACTGCAGTTATTGGTTTCCAAAATAAAGATTGCTCTATAATTCTGCCCTAAAAATCACCATATGCTACATCTGTATTCGGCAATTCATCTGCTAAATTCGGTCCAATATTTACAAAAAAGTCATTAAATTCATTCACAATATCAGATTGAGATGTAAGTTGCATATTTTCTCCATGAACCTTCTTAATTAGTCTGTCCACTTCAGCGCTTCTCGGTGATCTGTTTTTTCCAGCTAACAATTCATTGATAATGGCCCATGTTTTATTTGTATCCTTCACATTATTTTATAACAAATCGCAATAGTACTTTCTTTTTGCATTTCTTAGCAGAGTGGTCAGTACATTTCTGTATTTTTTGTACTTATCAACAAGATCCTGTCGATGATTTGATTTTATAACTTTTGAATACATTGTATATTTTACACGAATAGATTTCATGAGATATAAGATATAAGATATAATTTCCTGGAAAAGTGCAATATCATTACTCCTAAATAAATTGGTTTTCGAGCGGGACACTGTACATCTTCTGCCATCACCGAGTTTATACATAAGGTCACAAATGCCTGTTGGCCTTTGTTTTGGCCAATTGGCCTGTTTCTAGATCTTAGCAAGGCTTTTGATTTTCCTGATCACACAATTTTATCAAACAAATTGGAATATTATGGTTTTAGAGAAATTATATTGGAATGGTTTAACAGTTATTTAAGTAATCGAAAACAATATGTTGTACTAGTAAAATGTGAATCACAGACGATGGTAGTAAGATGTGGAGTGCCCCAGGGTTCAATTCTAGGACAATTTCTGTTTTATTCATGGTCGGCTCCAAGTGCAGTGGGGCCCCCAGCCTACGTTCTACCACGACTAGTGTATTGGGGGAAGTGGATGTCAACATGTTGAAATGGAGTATGGTATTTGTCCGACTTCGGACAGAAATTGCCATGATGTGGGGGTTCCTGCAAACTTTTCCTGCAAACTTTGTTACTTTGTCACGTGCGTTCTTTATTTAATTAATTATAACAACATTTAGGGTTGTAAAGGTGATATTTGATCGTTGACCATTCCTCAGTCATAACATTTGTATCGACCACTAAATAGGATCTCACAATACATTGAGATTAGATTTATTGCGTGTATAAAATAAATGGGGTAAATTAAGAGAATCATTTTAGTTCTTTCTCAGGAATTTCACTCCACTAAATCATTTTACCTAATATTAGAAAGAGCGTCTGATATTTCCAGTTATCATCCAAGGTCGAAATCATGTCCAAAGACAAAGAAATCTGCACTTGACAGATATTGACGTTTTTTTAAGGCACATAAAAAAGCGATGTTTAAATGGTCATAACATTCTTGCTGTGTAGAGGTGTTGTGGTCTAGTGGATAGGTCACCAGACTGCAGATTACTGGACACTGTTCAAATCCCAGCCCCACTATCCACCCAGGTGTTAAATGGGTATCCGATAGGATACGCAAGTCACTTTAGTTTGCTCAGCATAAGTTGTGAGAGTCTGTAAAATAGTACATGGTTGAAATGCTCCTCAAGAAGTGGAAAATGTGCGAGTACATTGTGAGCGGGCGATTCTGAATCCGATGACTAAGCACTATATAAACGCAGTGTATTAGTATTATCATTGCTTGATGAATGTGTAAATGCATGGTGTTTTATCATTGCTTCTATACTGTGAATAGGCAGTCTGAATGGAGTACTGTCAACTATACCAGCTCATGATCTGGGCACCATAGTCATCAAGGAAGCCCTGCAGAGGTCAAAGGTCAGAAGCAGTGATGTGTCAGAGGTCATCATGGGTCAGGTGTACACAGCAGGTCAAGGTCAGAACCCTGCCAGACAGGCCAGTATGAATGCAGGGATACCAGTCGAGGTGATAATAATGATTAGAAACATTGGGTATAGAGGTCATTGGAAAGGTCAGGGGTCATTGATGTGTCAAAGAGGTAATCATGGGTCACGTGTTTACAGCCAGTACGGTCAAAAGAGGTTTTAACGAATCAAACAATTAACTAGGTAAACCATCACAGCTTCAAAGCTGAATTGCAATCGTTCTGAACATCTGGAGGGGGAGACAATTTAAATATTAGTAAGAAACCTGTCTTGAAATGGACCACATACTGCATGCATGTGTGCTGGAAATAAATTAAATGACAAAGGAACTATTCCTATCCTTCCTACTTAGAAAGAAAGTGTGGATACTGGAGCCAGTCCATTTAAACTGATTCTTTGATGAACCCCTTTGACGTAATAGTACTTTATAGCAATAAAATAAAATATTTGGCTAGTTGATAGTCTGAGGATGTAAGTGTATTACATGGCCTTGTTGATTATTTGGAATTTGATGACATCCTTTCTTGACATCTCCCTGTCGTTTGAAGGTACCAGCATATAACATGAACTTGCTGTGTGGTTCCGGCCTGAAGACAATTATACTAGGAGCACAGGCGATCATGTGTGGGGAATCTTCCATTGTGGTTGCAGGGGGTCAGGAAAGCATGAGCCAGGTCGGTTTGTATCAATATCACTTTTAAATAAATTATTAACAATCATGATTATTAACAAAAAATATTATATCTTATATCTTTTATACCTCTCTTTAATATGTTGGATAAATCTAGTTATCTGATTGGGCGAAATTGGAGTCGTGATTTTAGCCATGCCCGCCGCGTACCTCGGCGCGCCTTGGGGTCATATATCAGGATGTAACGTTCCCTTGAGCCTATAGAAACAGCGACGCCTCTCATAGTAGTTCAGGAAGAAAAGAGGCAAGAGAGCATCAACTAAGTGTGTAGAAACATGATAGTTCATTGAATATTTTGGTTGCAAGATATTTTGAAAGCAAGAGTCAGTTTGGTATTAAAATATGTGCACATAATTTATCTATCACCACTTCGGTGGCTCATTGTTTGAGTTTTAAGGGGATCATAACAAATAAAAAAAAACGAGATTTTATTAGATTTTGATTGTGAAGATTCAGAATGCAAGAAGGTTTGAAGTCTTATGAGACTACCATTATAGTAGTATATTATGGATGACTTGTATGCAGAAGAGATTCTTCTATTGTGGTCGGAGGGTTCAGGAAAGCATAAGCCAGGTTGAATAAATTCAGTTTCATGAAGACCCACGTACTAACATTATCTTTGGACGATCATTTAGGATTTGGCAAAAGAGCATAAACTAAGTGTACATGTAGAAACATGAAAGTCCATTGAATAGTGGGGTTATAAGATATATTAAAAGAGGCAGATTTCTATCAGACTACATGTAGTTGAGGGGAAAAAAACAGTTACCACATGATGAGGATATAAATGCCTCATTTGTTTAGCCATGTAAGAATGCCAATTGCATACAAACGTTGTTGGTAGGTAGGTAGGACATACATTATCGCTTGCCCCACCCACCCCCTCCCACTCCGGGGTCGGTGGGACAGCATGCGTGTTCCCAAAAATCCGGCCCGTAACGACTTTACACACCGGACTTAGGGGGTGTTTTCAAAAGGAGGGAACATGCATACGCGTACCCTAAATAACACTGAGTGGGGGGGGGGCGGGGCCCCCACCTATATAACAACACGTAGTTGATGCAATTAGTATTCTGACTATTGAAATAAAGCTTCATATATTTGTGACGTGTAAATGACATTATTTGTATCGAGGCACTTCACAAAAACGTGCATCGAATTTTGTACAAAAATGGCCTATTCTGGCAGATGAATATGTCATAGATCCATTTTTAATGATGTATTTCTTTGTTTGGTCTCCCGCAGGTGCCCCATGCAGTCCATCTTCGTAGTGGTCTATCCGGCGTCAGTGACAAACCTTTGGTTGATCTTATAGTACACGATGGCCTGATGGATGCATTCAATAACTACCACATGGGAATTACAGGTATACATTGGTACAATAAGTACATTATCTAGGGAGAGTGTAATGGATGGAGATACCGTCTAAGAGGCCCCTTGGAAGTCATCCGTGGCACCGCGCGTCTTTTGTTTCCCCCTGCCCTATCCGATGAAAATGCAACTTTATATCATTCAATGGAAAACTGAATGAAAGTAAAATACAAATGTAAAGGAATTAACAAATATTTTCCCTTTCATTATTGCACAAAAACATATTAAAACCTCCTTTTCCGCAATCCTCCAAATTTTAGGTCAATAGGGGAATTTGCTGCAGTTGCGATGGCGACAAAACATGTTTACCCGATCGGCTCGCCTGAGCCGTGCTGAATGAATGAAAAAGTCATTGCGAATAGGCTTACTAATGCTTTACTAATAAAAAAGACACATGGAGTAATACATTTCTTAAAGATACGGTTCCTGTATATCTTTACGACCACTTTAAAAAGGTGTCTGGACTCTGGAGCATCGTAATATCTGGTAATAATTTCTTTAATCTAGCCATTACTTACTTTTAGCGCTCTCATCCCTTTTTTTTTAATTACAGCATATAGATTAATTGGTTTGTTTGTTTGTATAAAGTATGTTTGAATGTTTGCCAAAGGGATGTTTACCTTATTTGGAATGATAATTAAAACAGAGCTTTTTTATGTATTTTGTTATCAATAAAATACCTCTTGGGTTGCTCGTCATGTCATGTTATTTATTTTGTGAATTGAAACGTTGCATAAAATGAATTTTCATGTACTCACAGTAAATTTGTTCAAGATCTAATGTATCCTGTTCACATGACAAGGTGTTGAAGAAAAACTCTTTCAAATTTCTTACAGAGCCACATGTATACCTTGCATAAATGAAATCAAAAAATGGAATACAAATAAAAGAACAAATACGATTTTACAAAAAAAGGAACCATCAACTATTTCTCTTTGGGAGAAGTGATTCGTTTTTAAGATCGCCTTCAATCCAGTGTTATGAACCCTATACTCTTCTCCTTGTCTGTATAAAAGTATGCAATTCAATTCAATTTTCAGTTTATTTATGTTTCCAACATTGAAAACATTACAAATCAATTATAAACATTTACAACAATTTAGGAATAGATATTGAAAACAGAAGGGTCCACTAAAAAGCAGTGCTTGTACATTTAGTGTGGACGCCTAAAATCATCCTTAGGAATAATGGGTAATATAATTAAATTAACAAGTAAGAACAGAAGAAAATACAAAATAGGGGGGAAAGGGGGATGCCAACACTGAGAATCAAGAACGGGACAAGACAGTAATTTACATGCAAAATGTAATATATTCCTCATTATGTCCTCGGAGGTCAAGGTTGGCAAGTATGGAATATTATATCTGTGAAAATAATATTGATTTTGACAGCTGAAAACCTGGCCAAGAAATGGAAAATCACACGTGAACAGCAGGACCAGTTCGCTCTGGGGTCGCAGCTCAAGGCCGAGAAGGCCCAGAAAGACGGCGTCTTCGCTACAGAGATTGTCACCGTGCCGACCAAGAGCCGCAAGCGCAAGGCCACGGTAGAGTACGACGTTGATGAGTACCCAAGGAAGGGGTCAACCATCGAGGGAATGGCTAAACTCAGATCCTGCTTTATCGAGGATGCGACAGGAACAGTTACTGCGGGAAATTCATGCGGTAAGTTCACGTTGCTCTTGACCCTCTTGCTATCACTATCTTCACCCCTTCGTTTTAGCTGGTGGAAAATCTGACCCATGAGTGCAAGCGTTTAACCCATTAACTCCAGGCGACTATGGACAAATTAGAAGGTGCATTTTTCATAATTGTTCCCAAAATTTAAGTAAATAATTTTGTTGAAAGAGGGTTACTTAAGTGAACAATGTTTTTGTTATCAATAACTAAACAAAAGTAGATTTAGCTCATTTTGGAATATTATGCTCTTCGTATAGATCTACACGCGCACAAGTTTCAGAACTGTTAGCAACACTGTTTAGCAACACAAAATAAGCACCTGCTATTGAAGATTTACTACTTCTTCTACTTTACCTCTCGCCCAGGTATGAATGACGGAGCAGCAGCAGTGGTTCTCATGAAGCAGTCCGAGGCTCAGAAAAGGGGCGTGGCACCTCTAGCAAGGATAGCCTCGTGGGGCCAGGCCGGGGTGGATCCAGCTATCATGGGGTCTGGTCCTATTCCTGCCATCAAGAAAGCTGTAAGTATAGATGAGGCAGGTGGGCCATTTGAGGACATCCCAGTCTTCCACTGCTGAAGACATTATTATCTGAGATCATGTTTGTGGTTCTTATTTGTCATAAGAATTGTAATAACACTGGAAGTGCCACCTCAACAAACTTAAAGAACATGCTGGTCCATGAATATTCAGACCATCACACCTAACTTTGTATGGTTTTACAGAGAAGTTTTCAGAAAAGGGGGATTCTAGTTAATGGTTGTAAGAAAGTGTGAAAGTTTGGTGTGTTCTAGGCTTTCTAGTCGGACAGGGACAAAAGGCCACATCGGATATCAGTTGATGGGCATTTATGTTTATGACAAGTAAAAATCTCCGTGATTTGCACAAAATCAGATTACAATGTTATGATTGTATCGTTCATAGGACGAGTCAGGACCTCAAGCTGAAAGAAGCTGCTATATAGATCTTCGTAATTATCTAACATGATTGCATATCAACTAGTAAGCAAGAGCCTGTTTTACGCATATCGCGGCTAGGAAAAGTGTTGCAAAAGTACAAGAAGATGGCACTATATGTTCACAAATAAAGTGCCTGTTTAAGGTGTTTAGTTATTAGGAAAAAAACAGAATGCATCACTCATTATCTTAACTGTTCTGTTTTTGTTCTTTTCCTTTCATGTTAGCTTGAGAAAGCAGGCTGGAACATTGGTGATGTTGATCTATTTGAGTTGAATGAGGTATTTGCAGCACAGGCTCTCACAGTCACGAAGGAGCTTGGTATTGACATGTCAAAGGTAATTTTGAATAATTTTATGTTTAAACAAATAACAATTCAGGGGCAAACATGCTGTTAGCTGTATGCAAGGCTTTTGCAGTATATTTTACAGAATATAAACTCATCTAAGTAGACCGAAATACACATGAGAGCAGAGCTTATAACGTACATAGCATGGAGAACCTTATTAGTCGGTGAAATACTCTTCTAACGATTAGAGTTTTATCATAAACTTGAAATGAATTATGAGTTTTGTTTTACACGACTTATTGATCGTATCTTTTTTCTTCTTCTTTCTCTCTCTTTCTCTCTCTCTCTCTTTCTCTCTATCATTCCATTTCGTACGTCATTTCTCTGTCCCTGTTTACTTTATGGACTTTATGTTTCTCCTTTTTTATATCTCTTCTCTCATTTTCTCCATCTCCTCTCTCTCTCTCTCTCTCTCTCTCTCTCTCTCCTCTCTCTGCCCCTCCCCTCCCCTCCCCTCCCTCCATCTCTCCCTCTGCACGCTCTCTCTCACTTCCTCTCTCTCTCTCTATCTCTGTCTCTCTCTGTGCAGGTCAATATCTACGGGGGAGCCATAGCCCTGGGCCACCCCTTAGCCATGTCAGGAACTCGCATCGTGGTCACCCTAATAAACGCCATGAAAAGGACCAATGTCAAGAAGGGCTTGGCTGCTATCTGCGTAGGGGGAGGGATGGGCATTGCCATTTGTGTGGAAGCATTATAGTCAGGCAAATACAGAGGCGGCGCTCCCGGGGGCCAGGGAGGCACAGTGCCCTCCCACTTTTTCAAGTACCCTAGAAAGCACCCCCTTCACCTCTGATAATTGCCCTATTCAAATCTAAGAGGTGCCCTTTTTACTTTGACAAGTGCTCCTTTTCCTTTGTAAGAATTACCCCTTCCCATTTTAATAACTACATCTTTTTAACTCGGATAAGCGCACCTTATATTTTCACATGTGCCCCATGTCCCTTCTCATAAATGCCCCTTTTCACCGAAGAAAATAGTCCCTTTTATTTCTCATGCTAGTGCCCCTTTTCATCTCTGGTAAATGACCCTATTCAATTCTGAGAGATACTCGTTTTATTTTGACACGTGCCGCTTTCCCTTCCTAATAAATGCTCTTTTTCCTTCTTATAAGTGCCCTTACCCTTTTTCATAAAAACCCCCTTTCACCTCAAATAAATGTCCCTATTAAAATCTACTTGGTGCCTCTTTTCTTTCAACAAATGCATATATCCCTTTATTATTAGTGTCCCTTTTTTATTCTCATAAGTGCCTCTTTTCATTTAAGGTCAGTGCCTCTTTTCACCTCCGATAATTACCCCTTTAACAATGATACATGCCCCTTTTCCTTTCTTTTAAGGAATCTATCCCTTTTTCATAAATGCCCCTATCAAAATCTGATGGTTGCCTCTTTTCCGTCGACAAATGCACAAATGGGGGGGGGGGCGGAAATTCGAAATTCGCGCAGACCGTTATTTAAACTTACCAATACTAACAAGGTCATATTAGAATACTGTACTTTAATAGTGTACTGGTACCTACAAACGGGCACAATTATTTTGGAAAGGGGACATGCTCACGTCACATCTCTTGTCCGATATCAACATTCCCCGTTTTCAAGTTATGCTAGCGCGCAATTTTTTTGACATTTCCATCAGTGGGGGCTGAAGCCTCTTGCCCCAATATCTATTTCCTGGTTTAATAATTTGGCGAGTGAGCGGAAATTTGAGCTTATGTATGTTGTGAAAAGTGTTAATTGTCACCAAAATATACGAGATAAGATATAACAAATGCATATTGGTAATTTTTAAATTTTCGGGGAAAGAGAGGCTGCAACACCATCCCGCATTAACTGCAGGTGTTTTGAAATCGAATCAGACTCCCCAAAAAAGTATTAACCAAAACGCACGAATCCAGTTTCAAAAATCCAAATCCAAAAAATGTCAGCTTCAGAGGGGGGCACATCACCCCTCAGACTCCCTCTAAAAGTATTAACCGAATCGCACGAATCTAGGTAAAAAAAAAATCAGCTTCAGAGCTAGAAAGGAACCCCCCCCCACACACACACACACACACACACACACACAGACACCCCCTGTGCGCGCAAGCGTGAAATTAACGCTGGCGCTAATGCGTAAGCAGGGGCGGCGGAGCTATTTCCAAAGTGGAAAGCACCAACAAAAAAGGGCACCTACAAAGCGAAATCTCAAAGCGAAAATATACATTTTTTTAGACATTGGTATATACCCTTTCATTGTGATTCCATTATCAGGGACGATTTCAATATTTGTTTTTCTTTATATATCATACAAGTTATTGCTTAAGCATCACACTTTCGGCTGAGTGTGATTGTCTGAATATTCATTTGCGAGCGAGCAAAGCGAGCGACAAAAAAATGTAAGATCTGTGAGGTCGCAGAGTGAAAAAACCAAATCATGATGGGGTTATAAGCATCACGGAAGACTGAAAAAGCATTTGTTTTAAAGTGACATATATTTGTATCATCTATAAATGCGAGCGAGCGAGCGAGCTTTAGGGGAAATTTCTCTTAGTCGCTTTAAATTAGGTGCAAGACTAATGATGAGCAGGTTAGGGGGCACGTGAACCCACAATACGAACAACAATACGAAAACAGAAGTTATATGAAATTGTCTTTAAGAGAGAAAGAGAGATTAAATTCTAAAATTAAATGAAAGGGGTTATGTGACTCTCAGGGAGGAAATTACAATTTCTATCGCTCATGACGACTATTTGGAATTTCCTAAAAAAAAATAAAGTTCAAGAACTTCCTGGGGCTCCGCCCCATGCAAGACTCCCGGCAACAGCAAATTATTTACACAATTTCTTGCTGTCTGCTGCCTCGAGATCACTGGAGCGAAGAAAGGTAACATATAGCAAGAATCCCTATTCAGTGAAGGATTTATCCCTTTTATTATTAAAGACTCCCGACGAAGGCTCTCCCCCTGCAAAATTGGAGAGAGTTTTTATGTAATTTAAGCTTCTGACAACCACGCCCGTGGACCTTTTATCATTTACACAAAGGTAAAAGTGTATAGCAAGAATCCCTATTCAGTGAAGGATTCATCCTTTTTATGCAGATGCTTCTTTTACCATTCTTGACCAGAAGTGCGTTTCAAACTCAATGATATGGGCATCATCCCATTGAATGTTGTGTCCAGTGTTACGGGTTTGTTTTGCTACTTGCTGCCTAATCTGAGGGCTCTGTTGTGCTCTTTAAAAAGAGGACACAATAGGGGCGGCGCAATTTAAATATCAAGGAATGTATTAGAGTTTATTTCTAAAATGAAATGAAAGGGCTATTTGACTTTCAAGAGCGATAAAAACTCTAATCCATCCCTTGAAATTTAAATTGCACTGCCCCCCCCCCCCCCCATTCAGTGTGCCATTTTCAAAGAGCACAAAAAGGCTTCAGATTGAAGATGCCATCTCATAAAATTGTCTATAAGAGAGAAAGGGGTTTATTTCGAGAGAAAAAATGAAATGAAAGGGCTATTTGACAAGAGCCCTTTCATTTCATTTTAGAAATAACCTCTCTTCCTCTCTTTTAGACAATTTTCTCTCTTGAAAGTCAATATCCCTTTCATTTCATTTTAGAAATAACCTCTTTTTTTCTCCTAAAGACAATTTCTCTCTTGAAAAGGCTCTGCCAGGCCCCTCAAGCTCTGCCATGTTGTATGGATCTATTAGAAAGCAAAATAAGCCCACTCAATAATTGATATATATTAAAACGTCATAGCGATTCATCCAAATAAGAAATCCACGTAAGAGGTATTTTGAAAGTTTTAAGAAAATTCTTTCAAATTCCAGGATATTGGGTGTTCTTTTTCAGGAAACTCTATTTAAACTAGTGGAAGCACTGGTGGTTCTGTTTTTTTTTAAACTGTAACAATTCTCCTTGGATCAGATATAGACCAAAAACAAGCCTCATTATCTTCAGTATACAAGTGTCATTTCGGACCTTACAGCTTTCATAGAAATCGCTTCTGGACCGTCAAAGAAAAAGTTTGAGAACCCCTGGTCTACGCATTATACACATCAGGACCAACTTGACAACTTGACAAAAATTTGAGGGGGGTTCGACCCCCCCCCCCTGCTTACGCGCCTTTTTTTTCTACCTCTTTTTTCCTTCTCAATTTTTTTGCGTCGCCAATAGGGGGGGGGGCACGGCCGTTTCGGCCCACCCCTGGATCCACCACTCTTTTTAGGTGTAAGAAGTACCCCATTTTCACCTCTGATAATTACCCATTGTACTTTGACACGGGCTCCTTTTTCTTTTCTAATAAGTGTCTTATCCCTTTCGATAAGTTTCCCCTTTTCCTCTCATCATTACACGTGCCCCTAATTTCATATCCCCCAAAGGTCGCTCGCTTCGCTCGCTTGCATTTATAGTTATAATTATGTCACTTATCAAAGGTCTTTTCCGTCTGCTGTTATGAGAATGTGCTTATAACCCCATCAGGAATGGGTTTTTTCCTCTTTATAAGATGTAATAAGATGGAAGGTACTCAAATTTGGTTTGAACGGGGGTGTGCGGCTGAAGCGTCTAAACCCATACCCATTTGTAAGGGTCATTTTGGCAGAAGATGGTACCCATTATTAGGGGACTTTGGATGAAAAGGTGAAATGATTTCAATTGTTTATGCGGGATTTCGCATTAGATTTAGATTTACCACGTGATTAGGATAAACATGTATATAAATTATGCCTCTTTTTTTCATGTTCACATATATGCATACAAAACTAAACATATTTTATATTAATTTCATTTGTAAAGAGAAAAAGTGTAATTATTCATGATATAGGTTTTCCCGGCCAATTTCGTCAAAGCAGCGATCAATTTCACTAACGTGCATTCATGTTCGAGCAAATTTTCTCCACTCGTTGCTTCCCTGTTTCATTTTTAAACTTTTTGCATTCAATTTCGTTTCGAGTCACCGAATTTTCGAAACAAGCACATTCAAATTAACGTTTGGTTCAATCAATTTGGAAATGCGTTAGCGTCATTCAATTTCGCCAAAGTTGAGTGGGAGGACAATTCTTTGTCGAATTGCGGTTTCATTTTCGTCTATGGGCAACCTCTTTTGCAATCGGGTCATTCAAATTAAAACTAGACCTCATAATTATTGTACGAGGCTCGATGTTTATTCGGATATTCACTTTTTCATGTTCATTTGTTTATTATTTTTCTCTACGATCTTTTCTGACATGATTTCACATTATACAATCTTCTTATTTGTCTGATATATTTATATTGCATTCAATATTTTCTCTTTCTGTCGATCTTTATTTTTGATGAACATTTCTTTATACAGTCATGTCTTCATATCTTTCATTATAAATGAGGTTATTTTTTAAATGTTTTTTTTTTTATCAATCTGGATTGAGTGGGTAATCTTTCTTTCCTTTCATTTCACATATTTTTCTTTATTCATCATTGTATTTTGTTTCCATCATGGCCATGTCTAAAGCTCAACTCTACCGCTGTCCAGGATCTGTGTATAATTATATAGCTTGTTCTTAGAAGAAGAAGAGAAGTCACAAATTGTGCGCCTTCTCTGGGGACAGTTACCTGTGTAATGACATATATCTGCTAACGAATACGCATAATCATTCCTACTAGTAAACTTAGCATTAAATTATTCAAACAGAAGTATATTAAGTGACAAATTAACATCAAATGAAAAGCAATGCACAAATGTCACATATGGATGACTAATCACGAAATTGAATGCTCGAATACATACCACCGTCTGTCTGGCGCGAATTTGAATGCTCTTTGCACGCTTTTCTAAATTGAATGCTCGTTTTGCACTTCTCCGTGACAAGAGTATGAAATCGCATGCTACTAAATCAAATTGAACGACGCAATTAGCTTTTTGAATGTTGATCTACATAGTCATTCAATTTCGCACGAACTTGAATGAACGTAACGTTAATTCGGATGCTAAGTTTACGAAGTTGGGCGGGAAAACCTATAATATAGTTCCTGAGTAGCCATACCCCTAGAATTATATTTTTAATTAATTAATTTTTATTTTGATTTCCGTTTCGGTTTAATAAAATTTGGAGTGGACTAATAAGGCTATTATTATTATTATTATTATTATTATTATTATTATTATTATTATTATTATTATTATTATTATTATTATTATATACCTTGGAAGTAGGCATTTAAAGTTAAAAACTTATTTGCCTCTCGTTGACATTATTATTATTATTATTATTATTATTATTATTATATTTCAATTTGTTGTTGTTGTCGATATTGCATCAGTAGATGTGGATTAAAGATAATGTTACCACTCATATTTTCATACTTTTGTTGTGATTTCATAACCACTTTACAGTTATATGCAGTGTATATAGAAAAATAACAATAATAACAAAATATACACAAAATGAAGAAAAAGATGAAAATGTAATAGGCCTACTTTCATGGAACTGTATGGTTGCATGTGATGTGAGAAAAGGAGAGATAGGTCGAGAGAGACTGGTATTATATGGGGGATAAAGCGAAAGAGAGGGAGATATTTAATTAGCAGGGACTATATTTTCACGATGACATGTATTTTGCATCATCATAATCCCAGAGTTCTATTTTTTTTTTTTAAATCCCCCTAGAAAATTGAAACAGACAGATAAGAAGTATAATATTCCCCGGGGTCTATTCCTGTCCATCGATCTTTGACTTGAGCTGAGTGGTCCAAAGTTTTGTGTCAAAGGTCAGTCTCGGACGATCTTTACTAGATTGATTCAACAGGCTTTTCTTGAATTCATTCATTTCCCTATACGAGTCAATACGGATCACTTTTATTAAAACAACTGGATTCTTTTGTGGCGTCAGCTGTGTCTGCAGAACGTTAAATCTCTACTCAAAGAGTGCTTTTACTTTAGATAATTTGGTTTCACCGCAACGAAATACATCAGCCATCATGTCTGATCCAGTTGTCATCGTTTCTGCCGTTCGCACTGCCATTGGTAAGTGAATAAAGAGCGAATTCCGCCCATCAATTTGTCACGATTCGCCGCCCGCCCGTGTACGGTCCCACTCGCGAAGAATTGTGTGTTGTCATGGTTGTAAGTGTGTAAAATCCACGCCCACTTGACTACAGCCTACAGGGTGTATCTCGGTCCCGGATCTCGGTTGACTGGCCAGCGCTGGTCTAACTCTAAGGGTTCATGTTCGGCTTCGATTGCGGGTCCCCAGCCAGCGCCCAACTACGACTGTATTTAGGGGAAGTGGATGTCAGCCTTTAGAAACGTAGCATGGTATTAATTTTGACTAACTTCAGACAGGACTTGCCATGTCATGAGCAAGCAAATTGTGGGGTGTCCAACAAATTTTGTAAATTTGTTGCACACATTTTTTTTTTTAATTCAAGAAAATAGAATTGTGAATGTGATATTTGATTGATGACCTTCCTCAGTCATGATCACATATGAAAATATTAAATATGATATTAATATCACCAAGTCTTAATTAGCACCCATAATAGGGAGGCCAATGCCCGGGCGTAAGGTTTCTACACCTACGATTTGTGCGCTCGTCGCCCACTTCAAAAAATTAGCAAAGGGAAAAAAATGATGTAAAAATAAAAATTGAAGAAAATAAGAAAAGAAAATACAATTATACATTTCACAACATACCTATAATCACGGATCTGTAACAGTCTTTCACCATTTGTTGACAATCTTGCAGATTTTGACGTTTTTTAATCCAATTATTGTGGTTGCAGACGACCTTGACGCGCTCGCACCACCGACTAAGAAAATCCTAGAGGGCGTAGAGGTTTGCTCACTAAAAACCTTCTCATTGGCAGAAGGTAGACCCTAAAAATATGGGATCCGTTTTGAGTAAAGAACTTTTGATAGAGATCAACATTTCAGATGTTCACAATTGCCACTTCTAACAACTAGAAAATATAAAGAAAAAAGATTATATCTTTTTAAATACAGATTTTTACAAACTGAACATTCGAAAGTAGATAGAGCTAGAGTACGATGTTTCTGTCAATCTTGCGTTGGTTTGAGCCCTATAGCTACATCCATCTCAAAATGAGAAGGAAAACTGTGAACAGTGACGTCATTGTTCGCGCCAAAAATAATTAAAGGGTATTGCGACATATGTTTGAGCTCCGGTCAGATCGTGCGCAAAGCGTAGTCTTATTTATAGACCCTAGTACCTTATTCTCACAGCACTAGATACGAGTGTCGTGCAGTAATGTATGAGAAGTGTTAAAAAAGATATTTCAGTAAAAAAAAAAGTCTACGTGAGCAGTCTATACTCCAATTGAGAATTGAAATGAAAGCCATGATTTGAAGGTGTGTGTTGTATGATACATGGTTAGTGAGTGTGTATGTTACGTATAGCGAAAGGGAGAGAGAGAGAGAGAGAGAGTGAGAGAAATATTAGTACACGTACGTTGCATGGATGTGCGCTATGATTGTGTTCGCTGCAAGATGGATGTTAATTGGACCTCGTAACTTCTCGATCGTTGATAATAAGGAATACTCATGAGGAAATCAAATTATTGGAATACACATCTAAGGTAAATATCAATGAATTATATATATTTCTTTCCTGCCAATTTTGATACCTCTTCTTCATTTTTGAACCATCGTCTTCGGCTCGTAGTAGTAGAAGATGTAATCGTTCGCACATTGATGGCTGGATTTCAGCCTGCATCGGGGCTTGCCTGTGTCAGTGTGTACGTGTGCGACCGATTCAAGGCTAGCCGCTGTTGAGTGATTGCACTTTCGCGCGAAGTTTTAAACTTCATCATGAACTTTGTCCCTCGGGCCTGTCTAATTATGAACGTAACTTTGCGACATGAAATATAATTGTTTCAAGGCTCTTACGTACGGATAGGCGTAGAAGGAAGCTGGATAAAAAGAGCTGGATATTGATGGAACTTCTGGAGTCGGCAGATGGGTGGATTTTCTTAGTGAAAGTAAATGCTTTCTTTTAATCTTAGTTTTATTATAAACAAATTAGTAATTAAAAAGTTAGATTTGGGCATTGGCCTCCCTACCCATAACCCTGTGTGAAGAGGCAAACAAACCCTAAATTAAAATGTGTCCGAACTCGTCTAGTGGACTCTTTCTTCTCATACAAAGTACTTTGAAATTGGTCAAATATTTGAAATAAATTATGAGATTTTGATATCGGAGTGATACTGATTTGCTTACCTTCCACGTGTTCCTGATGATATTGATAAGTTGTACAATTTATATTACAAAAACGATAACCTCTTAGTCTTACGAGAGTTCGCGATTTTGATTCCGGTTGAAATGCAAAGACATGCAGTATAGGTCTACACGTACAAAACGATTATTGCTTTGCTAATGTGATACTTGCTTTACGATAATAGCGATTTGTGTTTAAAGTTGCGCACACAGGAAGTTCGCTAATTTAAGAGAAATCTGTGCGTGCGTCTTTGTATTCTGAATCGTTATTATCGTAAATAACTTTCACATGTTGTTTCTCCCAGCGATAGTCTCAGTAATCACCTCTGTCCAAAAAAGATAAATCACAAAAAATCCTACCCTGGAACTAATTCCCTTGTACAAGACATTAATATATGTGTGCCTGTCTCAACAGAGGTGTTAGTTACATAGGTACCTGTTAGGATGCAAAAGTTATTGTAGTTTGCTCTGCATTGTAAGAGTCTGTAAAAGGGGGCGTGGTTGGAATGCTCTCCTGGGAATTTAAAATGTGCATACATTGTGTGCGGGCATGCCTGAATCCAATAACCGGGGTAATTATACATGTATTTCTGTAAAGTGCTCAGATACATTGTCGGGGAATAAATGCTACACGATAGATGTTTCATCATTGCTTCTATTGTTTATAGGTAGTCTGAATGGAGTATTGTCAACTGTAGCAGCCCATGATCTGGGAACCATAGTCATCAAGGAAGCCCTGCAAAGGTCAGGGGTCAGTAGCAGTGATGTGTCAGAGGTCATCATGGGTCAGGTGTATACGGCAGGTCAAGGCCAGAACCCTGCCAGACAGGCCAGTGTGAATGCAGGGATACCAGTTGAGGTGACTAATGATTAGGAATATTGGTTAGAGGTCATTTGAAAGGTCAGGGGTCATTGGTGTGTCAAGAGGTCATCATGGGTTACACCTTGGTCCCCATTGCATATATATTATTGAGATTGCATCTTTGCCATCAGTATTAAATACCATGACAACATCACTTGACAACCAATGAAAATACGGTATTCAGAAATGGAACAGTTACCATCAATGCAAAAAGGCCCAGGTCAGGTCAAAAGTTTTTGAAGAATCAAACAATCAAATTCATATATATGCAAGCCATCATGGCTTCAAGTTCAAAGTTGATTGCAGTTGTCCTGAGCATCTGTAGTGGTGGACAATTTAAATTTGGATAAGAAATTTGGCTTGAAATTGACCACATACTATGTGTGCAGGAAAATATAAATCAACATGGGTATCTGTCCTCCTCATATTTGAAAATTGAAAAGCTGATCCATTTAAACTGATTTTTAAACTGATTTTTAAACATGTATTTCTAAATGCTGACTAACACCTTTGATGTACAGTACCTTTTATAAATGGGGATATAAATGTATTGCATGGCATTGTCGCCTATCGGAATTTAATTACAACGTTCTCGGTATCTTCCTATCATTTGCAGGTACCAGCAACTAACGTCAACATGCTGTGTGGTTCCGGCCTGAGGACAATAGTACTAGGAGCACAGGCGATCATGTGTGGGGACTCTTCCATTGTGGTTGCAGGGGGTCAGGAAAGCATGAGCCAGGTTGGTAATGGTCCATGAATAAATTCAGTGTCAGGAAGCCAAGCTATCATTATCTTTGAAATGTTTCAGGGAAGAGGGGGCAAGGAAGCGGCATAAAAAAGTGTGTAGAAGCATCATATAATAATTCATTAAATATTCGGTTACAAGATATCATGAAAACAAGAGTCTCGATTGATATGAAATGCAAGCATACTTTTTTATCACAACTATGGAGGCTCACTTATTGTGTTCAGGAGGAGCATTTAAATAAAAACATAAGAGTTTATTAGGTTTTGATCATGAAGAGTCAGAAAGTATGAAGGTTCGAAGCCTTATGAGATTACATAGGAGTATTTTGCATACAGAAGAGACTCGTCTATTGTGGTTGGGTATGAGTCAGATGGGTGATAATTGATGTCTATATAACTAAAATCAGTTTCATACAGACCCACGTATCGCTATCTTTGAAAGCTCATACATCAAGTCAAGGTTGGGGTCATAAACCATGTTCACATTGAGTTCATTAGATTGTTGTTGCAACTAGCCAGGACATTAGAAGGTTAAGGTGCTTTTTAAAGCCCCACTGAACTACTTGTAGCTACTTGCTTCCTCTATATAGAAAATAATGCCTAAGCAGTGCCCTTTGGTCCCCCATGATCCTCTTTTTCTTATGTTAATTGAGAGCTGAGTTGATGAGATAACCACCTGTCAGTGACCACACTGGGTGGTCTAATCCCTCCTGGCCAAACTAGTGCAGACAGGCTTTAAGGGGTCTCTTTTTATTTTACTGAGTGTGTATAAGAGACTCTTTGACCTAGGATTTATTTTGTTCAAGATATAGGTGAGGATTTGGTTTATTGTTGGGTCCAGGTTGACTGATGTTAGGAATTCAGTTAGCCTAACTCTATGAAGTCCACCACGACGCGTTTGACGATGAAGAATATGTCATAGATCCATGATACGTATGTATTTCATTGTTTGTTCTCCCTCAGGCGCCCCATGCAGCCCATCTTCGTAGCGGTCTGTCCTTCGGTGACAAGCCTTTGGTGGATCTGTTAGTAAATGATGGCCTTATGGATGCATTCAATAATTACCACATGGGAATTACAGGTATATAATTGGTACTTAAAGACCCTATCCAATGAAAATGCAACTTGATCTCAATAGAAAGCACAATGAATGTAGAATAGAATTTAAAGGAATACAAAATATGTTCTCTTTCAGTATTGCATAAAAGAAACGTACAGTTGACAAGTGACAACATAACATGTGAACCTGATCAGCTCGCCTATGTAGCTAGCTTTCCGTTGATGTATAATGCATCTATTTCATTTTTTCGCTTTCGACATGGTCTTTAATTGTCCCATCAAGTGAATGTTCATGTACTCATGGTGCATTCACTCAAGATCTACTGTATCTTCTTCAATTGATAAGGTGTTGAAGGAAAAAACATTCAAATTTATTACAGAGCTTCATGAACCTTGCATAAATGAAACCTATCATGGAATACAAAAAGAATTTAAAAAGCTGCAAACCATTCCTATTTGGGAGAAATGATTCATATTTTTCTACCTTAAAAGAGAACTCTGTATTCTTCATCTTGTCTGAAACATCTGTATTTAAAAGCTTGCCAAATGCAATATATTCCTTATTCTGTCCTTGGAAAATCCTCATTATGCCTCAGAAAGTTGTATGGAATAACATTATTTTGTGAAAATTACCAATTTTGACAGCTGAAAACCTGGCCAAGAAATGGGAAATCACACGTGAACAGCAGGACCAGTTTGCTCTGGGGTCGCAGCTCAAGGCCGAGAAGGCCCAGACAGAAGGCATCTTTGCTACAGAGATCGTCACTGTGCCGATTAAGAGCCGCAAGGCCACGGTAGAGGTCAACGTTGACGAGTACCCAAGGAAGGGGTCAACCATCGAGGGGATGACTAAACTCAGATCGTGCTTTATCAAGGATGCAACGGGAACGGTTACTGCTGGCAACGCATCTGGTAAGCCCACGTTGGTCTTGACCCTCCTGTTACTTCTTCTTCTTTTTCTTCTTCTTCCTCGTTAAATGCTACTTCATGCAACGATTACGCACTGCAGTGTGGTGTGCCATGTCCAATGTGTGTGTAGGCATCAATCCAGGTGCAAAATATATACATATAAAGTGATGTGCTGTTAAAAACGTGGACAGCGATGTGCTGCCATCAGTTGGTCGCTTCCTTCCATGTCCCTTCCATACCATTTTTTCTTCCTGACTGAGGTTTGTTCCCAGGGGAAAAAGCTTCATACAAATTTCATTTAACAAAGAACAAGAAGCCGTGATTAACTTGTGAAAGATCATGTATGACAATCATTCAAAACTTCAGTTGCCGTTTTCGACAAACTGACTTTGTCAGACCCTGGTTTGAAACTGAGTCAAAGACCGGTCCCCAGATGTAAATAATTAAATATGATTGATACACGTCTCATTGCTTGATTTTGGCTGATCTCAAGCTTTTTCATGTATTTATTTCAGGTCCTTTTCAGGCAACATGTTGTAGAAAATGTGCAGGGCTCAACATGTTTTAGCCCTTTTTCAAGTTTAATGAGTTAAACCAACTGGTGTCTATGATGTCTGTAAAAACCCGATTTACAATCACTCACACAGACACTAAACTTTAAGAAATGCAGAAAAACCTATTTCAACAATGCAGAATTAAGATCTGCCAGAGTACATTTCCTACTTCCTTGGAAGAGGTTCATCTGATTGGTAGTACTTCCATAAATTGCCTACTCGTTGCTGCAGGCATCGTCAATACTGATGTTTTATCGCCACTAGCTGGGGTAGTAGAACAGTCCAAGATAGAGCCATCTATACACAGAGTTTGGCAAACCTGGTTGGAGTTGGAGACAACATGGCGACTACTGCTTTGTTGAGCAAGCACAAAACAAAAGAATATATGCCATGTTGTCACCCAGGGAAACCAAGTTGGCCAAACTCTGTATATAGATGGCTCTGGTCCGAGAGAATGGGAATGAACAGTCATGATAGGTTAAAGTGGCCCATGTCGTGGTTCATGACTTGGTCGCGTTCTTTCTAGATATGCACTACCTCCCTGATCCATCTTTTATACTACTTCTACTATTCCTCTTGTCCAGGTATCAACGACGGAGCAGCAGCAGTGGTTCTCATGAAGCTCTCCGAGGCTCAGAAGAGGGGCGTGGCACCTCTAGCAAGGATAGTCTCATGGGGCCAGGCTGGGGTGGATCCAGCTATCATGGGGTCTGGTCCTATTCCTGCTATCAAGAAAGCTGTAAGTAGATCCATCCCAGATTTGTATCTGGTGGGGGAGGGGAGGGGGAAGGGGAGAAGATTTCTTACTGCTCAAAGCATTATTATCTAGGATCATTTTTGTTGTCCCGAATGGTCAAATGAATTGTAATATTGAAGGTGCGGGGAGTTAGATACCTTATGGTTGGAGAAGGAGCTCTGTCAAATATCAGTCGTTGGGCAGTATGAGGCCTAAATAAAAAGATGTTGAGGTGCCAAAAATGGGTCGGTCGGTCAGAAATCTCTTTTCTTTTTTTTAAATTTCTTTTTCAACTCCCTCTTTTCGCTGATATTTTTCGGTTTTGAATGCCTTAAAAAAAATTCTTTTCTACAAAACTGTTAAAAAAAAAAAAATTTAAAAAGCCGACCGTAGATTTCAAGATTTTAGGGTCGGTGACAAAGGGCAATACAACTTTTTTTTTTTAGAACTGATTGCAGGGGGCCTTGGGGAGAACAGAATGATGAGGCTACCCTTGATGAACAAGGCATATTATTACTAAAAAGTTGTGCAACAGGTATGAAATCTCTGCATTTACACCTAATCAGACCTTTTGTTGTTGTTGATAATAGTGGTCATGTGGTCATTCAGGACCTCATTTGGATAGAAGCTGGTCAGTGCCTATCTGGACGTCAATTAGAAGGGCTTGCAGCTAAAGTGTAGTAATTAGAACAGAATGCATCACTCATATTTACTATTCTATTTTTTGTTCTTTTCATTCCATAGCTTGAGAAAGCAGGCTGGAGCCTTGGTGATGTTGACCTGTTTGAACTGAATGAGGCGTTTGCAGCGCAGTCTCTCACAGTCACCAAGGAGCTTGGTATTGACACCTCAAAGGTAAATTTATTTTCAGGGATGAACATGCTGACTTTTGCAGTATATTTTACAGAATATAAGCTTACCGGTATCTAAATAGACTGAAATGCACTTATGAGAGCAAGGCATACACGTTAGCATGGATACATTTACTAGTAGGTGAAGAATACCCTTCTTAAGACCAAAGTTTTATCATGAACTTATAAAAAATGAATTCTCATTTTTGTTTACTGACTCATCATTCATATATCTTTTCTTTCTCTCTCTCTCTCTCTCTCTCTCATTCCATTTTGTACACCATTTCTCTGTCCCTGTTTCTCTTATGGACTTTTATATTTCTACCTTTTATCATCTCTTGTGTATCCCCTTTTTGTTTATCTTTCTCCTTTGTTCCTCTATCTCTTCTCTCTTCTCTCATTGTCTTCATCTCCCTCTCACTCTCTCTCTCTCTCTCTCTCTCTCACTCTCTCTGCTTCTCCCTCCCTCTTGCACACATCCCTCCCCCCCCCCCCCTCTCTGTATCTCTGTCTCTCTCTGTGCAGGTCAATATCTACGGAGGAGCCATAGCCCTGGGCCACCCCTTAGCCGTGTCGGGCACCCGCATCGTCGTCACCCTACTCAACGCCATGAAGAGGACCAATGCCAAGAAGGGCTTGGCTGCACTCTGTATCGGGGGAGGGATGGGCATTGCCATGTGTGTAGAGACTGTATAGTCGGGCAAATAACAGTCTCATTCAATAAATCAGTTTTTTAAAATGTCCTTCTTTTGTGGGAATAAATTCCCAAGTTGCAAAGTGTTTGAAGGTAGTATCAGCCATTTGCAACCTATGAATTGACGGTCAGAGAAATTTAGTTAAGATGATTAAATAGAATGTTTAATTGATTAGCCTGAAAGTAAGCTCCAAGCAAAAAATTCTTGAAGAAATGAATTTGTAGGAATTGGTGAGCATTTTCAGAATAAGCTTTCTCAAATATACCTAAAGCAGCTGAAACCTGAATATTAAAACCACCCAAGCAGGTTTCCATAGCGTATGTTTCAATGCGAAACACTCGAAAGGAAGAAAAATTAGCGAGTCTTTATAGACAGGTGGTCTTTCTATACAGGTGGTCACTAAAGCAGGTTTTACTCTTTTTTTTCATTAACCATTGAAATCTTATGCTAATCCATGAAACACCGAATTGGCCGATGCTACCATTGCACTATATGTTGATATGCTGCATTGCCATTGAATTTAGAGAGGTAACCATTTAAGCTCAAATTTTAAAAAAGAAATTAAAGAGGGAATGTCTATTTCAACCTTCCTCCTTCCAACAGACGGTGAACAATATTCTTTGATTTCGAACCAAACATAACTTAGATAAAAGAACATGAGTATATATATATATTAAAGTAATGTATGTACATATTCTTTTATCATTGAAAGGAACCCGCATACGGGTCTCCCTTTGATTATTTTTTGTAACTCTATTTCACTTTTTTCCTGTTGATATATAATGTACTTTATCATGATTTTAATGACAACTCACTGAAAATGTTCTGTTGAAGTATCTGTGTTTTTTTGTAAATTATGAAATTTCCAAAAATAATAGATTGTAAATGCTAGGAGAATGGTCAGTATCATATATTTTTTCTATTTTTGTTGGACAATTTGTTTTATCTTTTGTTGTTGTGGTTGGGTTTAGTTTGTTGGCTCTATTCATCAATTTTGATGATTTCTTTCAGACTTTGTGTGAAAGGGCGTCTTGCTCTCTCTCCTGCAGCTCTACTTAATTTTGATTTCATGCCTACACTTTATGCTTTCAGGAATGGGGACCAATGTACACAATTTTGACATATTACGACATTTGTGAAAATGTACATCTGTTTATCTGTGTATGTCTGAATGAAAATTAATGTGTATTGAAAACTTAAACGGACGAAGAGCCAGTTGAAAACATGGCTGGCAGAAAACAAAATATAATCATGGTTTATAATAATTTCTTCCTTATTCAAGAGGAATAAATGGAATAATTTAGCTGGCTTCCTGTCGTATCGAGGTTTGGAAGTTATCTTTGACCCAAAGTGCTATTATGGTAATGACTGCAGTGTATATCAATTATCAAATAGTTGTACATATTACTGCATGAACCAATTATATGAGCAGGGTAAAGGAGAACTACTGTAATGTTGTTTAATATAAAGGACACCATCTTAACAGAACAACCTCGTTATTGTGGAAAACTTTCAGTGACAATGTAGTTTTGCTAGTCCGCTCTCCTTGTATTCTATTGCTTCCTAGCCTTGATTCAACAAGGTTTCCCTATTGCAAGGTAGTTACCCTTGTGACTAGGATTTTACTCATTTAAACAGGGTCATTTTGCAAGGCTACACTTGTTTGTATTCCTTTATTTTGTATCTCGGATATAACAAGGTTTTGGTAAAACAAGTTCATTCCTGATCCCAAGGAGTTGATTAAATGAGGTTCTACTGTAATCTCTTGGTAGCTGTGATATTAGCTATCTGTATTAAATTACTTGAAGATCCAACACAAAGGAGATACATTAATCATGAGAGTGTAGATGCATTTTTGCTAAAATTGTGTAAAGACAATTTACAAGTGTATTGCCCTAAAGAATTTTAAACAATGTGCAATTATTTAAAAAAGGAAACTATAATTACACAGTAAAATGGATTTCATACTATGAACAGTTCTCTGTGTATTGTTTGTAAGAGATGTGTCACCCCAACTCAGGGTAGGAGAAAGATTTTTTCATTTTTTTCAATTCAGTTATGAAAGTATATATAAAAGTTGAATTTAGAGCTTATGAGGCATTATCTGTGGTGACGTATTCGCTTATTACTAAATATTTAACTTTGTATGAAATTTCAACTTGTAATTATGTATTTGTCAATTTACAGAGGATTGTATGTCATTTGGTGAAGGGTAATTACGGTACTTGAATAAAATTCATGCTTTCTCATACTTCAGTTGATCAATTGTGTATTGTATAGAGTGGTGAAGTGTGACGTCATCAAAAATATATTTTTAGAATTTCTCAATTTTTTCTTCATATTCCGAAAGAACATCCAAAATAATGGCCAAATGTCGAAAACCAATTGAATATGTTAAGTATTGGCTGAGATATGACCATCTGAATGAATATATGTCCTATGGGAACTCAGTGTTATATGCTCTGGCTCCTAACCATTAGGAGCCAGAGCATATAACACTGAGTTCCTATGGGGAGTATATTTATTCAGATGGTCATATCTCAGCCAATACTTTAACATATTCAATTGGTTTTCTACATTTGGACATTATTTTTGGTGTTCTTTCGGAATATGAAGAAAAAATTGAGAAATTCTAAAAATATATTTTTGATGACGTCACAGCTTTGGTACTCTATAGTGTTCTCATAAACCAAAATGGATAGATGTGGGGAATATAAATAATACTGTTCAATGGTTGACAGTTTCTTGAATACAAAGACATGTAATGAATGCAAAGGAAATTAGCTAGCACTACACATGGATGGAACAAAACCTAAAAAATAAAGAAAGACAAAATGCAATTTTTAGTAATTTATAATACAAAGATTTATTTACAAGTAGATGCTCACAGCTATCATCCTCAACATTTGCAGACACAGAGAACTTTAAGTATTAAAAAGTGACTATACAAACAAGAACTAAAAGAAAAAAGGATTTACATTTTAATAGTGAAAATGCCAAGGCATGTTAAAACAATTTTAAAACAATGTTAAACCTTCTGCTTGTCGTTAATTTTTTGTAATACAAAAAAAATTACAAATAAAGACCATCAGATAGTTAAAATGCCAAGTCCACTCTATTTGTCATGTACTTCAGTTCTATCAAGCTGGACTATGAATCTAGTTGGCTTGCATCAGAGAATAAGATATTCTAGGGATGAGTTACATGTTCACGGTAAATTTCTGAGACCAGAATAAAACAATACTTTAAAAGCCACATGGCCATATATGTCCTAGTTTATTCCAAATGCAGAATGATGCACTGAAATTTACATCAAAATATCCTATGTTATACACAGGCATACAGCTAACATCCTTGCCCAATATGAATTGTTAAAAACTCTTAATCTTGGAACTAGAACAACTTTTGTACACCTCACTGTCTAATATACTAAAAATAATCACTAAAGTGAAGGTTTTGGAGTCATGAAATTTACTGATTGAATAGCTGGTACATAACACAAATACAGATGAGGAATGGAAAGTAAAAATCTTTTTAAAATATGAACCATTTGGTAAACAAACAAAAATGAATCACACCTGCTTCAAAATTTTTCCAAGATATTTATGTTTGAAGACAATTTGTTACACTAGAATACGATTTTTCATTCTGAAATAATATACCCTAGAGTAGATTGAACCAATGTTGGCGATTGCCTAGAGCAGCCAAGACTCAAATCTTCATTCAATCATTATGTAAAATTCAGAATTCTGTAAGCAGCAATAAAAGTATCAACACCTATAATCAATTCATGTCTTTGCAAAGAGATTTTATCTTCTCTGAATAATACATCTCTTCTATTTTCTTGACTTTCAATGTATCATACCATGTCCAAATGTACATGACATTGCTAAATGTCAAGGTCATAATTATAAGACATTCTATCCTGCTTGTTCCATTCACATAACATCTTTTTTCCTTCCCTTTTTTATAGCATTTAAACAGATCTTGCTTACATGTACTTCTGTACCCCAAAAATACTAAAACAATCTTTTAAAAAAATTCTTATTACCCTTGGGCCTTGACTGAGAAAGGATATCATTTCTTGAGAGCCACAGGCGTTAACTCTGAAGAAAAGTATGATTTCCAATGCCATACATGTAGGCCTTCCGTCTCTTGACAGACGATTTGTGTGATTTTTGCCATTACCATGAGTCAATGTCAATGCTAATACCTTCCTAAACTTCCTTCACACTGTCTCCTCGTCTCCCTAACCTCAACCTCCCACCCGACCCTTCTTGTCCCCATCCCATGACTCTCTCTCTTCCTGTTGAGTGTTGACCCACTACCTACTACTCGTACCACTGCATCCATCACCGCCCCCAGCCCCCTCTCCTCCCCATCCCCATCCCACCGCCTCCCATCCCTCCTCCGCCTCCCATCCTTCCGCCTCCTCCCATCCCTCCCCCTTCACCTCCTCCGAGCCCACCCCTCGGGGGCAAGGTGATGGCGATATCGATATAATCACCAATGGTGAAACTCTGAGATCCCAGGGTGACGGAATCGTCCGGTCCCTTGCGCCCGGAGCACGTCATCCCGATCTCTCTCATCTGGTAGGCCTGATTGCGTCTGGGATGAGGGTGGACGATGGCAAAGTCAAAGTACGTGCCTCGCCGCCGAGCGTCCGGGTTGACCTCCTTCACGAGGCTGGATAACTCTTTTAATGTAGCATCCATCCTAGGAAGAAAACGGAACAAATACAAACAATAGAATGAAAGGCAATATTCTGTTCCTGTATAGTGCATAATACATAATGAAATAACGTCTCTCTGCACTTCCAAAGAGCTTTGGAAATTATTACCCTAGCTTTAGCTCCGGCTTCCGTTATCAGCGCACAGCGCATTTCAAGGAATAATCCTACCAAGTACTAGGGTTGAGTGTGGCAAATGTAGATTAATGCCTTGCCAAAGGACATTAGTGCCGATACGGGACTCGAACCATGAACCATGAACCAAAGCACAGAAGACAAAAGCTTTCTGTATCTAAAACTCCTGATTTCCAACACATACAGTAGTACCTGGCTTCTCATCACAGCATCAAAGTCTGCTTAAAATTAAATCAGTTGAGTCTGATTTCAGGTTCTATTTCCCCTAATGTGAGGGTACTGAATTTTGGTAATACTTGTCGTCATTTCTCTCAAGTACATCCTTGGCCATTGCCATGGTAACAGGTTGCTTATTTACACAAATGCACATGCTTTATTTAAGTTTCTTACCAGTCCGGTATAATCAAACTATTAAACTCATTATTTGTTATTGGTAGAGTCTGATTTCATGAGCTATTTCCCCTTATGTGAGCTATAATTGTTGCCAATTTTCTCAAGTACATATTTAACCACTACCATGATACCATCATACCATGGTAAATCATTATTTCTAAAGAAAGTAATATACTAGTATAATTAATTGTTACTGTTTTGCTGCAACAGGTTTATGTGATAAATTCACCAGCTCATTTTGGAACAGGGTTTAAGTGCTAAAAGTAAAACCATTCACAGGGTTTTTCCTTTATAGCATGAAAAGTGGCCCCATAATTATTGGTTTCCCATATATTCTGAACAATAAAAACTCAAAATATGCCTGAAACAGAGTGGCTACAGTCAGACAAAAGCTTTGAAACTGGCACCTCTGCATTAAGCAAAACTGTTACAATACTCAACTTACGGGGTCTGCCCGATAGTCGTAAGGACGGCTATTTATAAAAAAACGCTATTCATTTAGTCACACATTATGGATAGCGGTCCTCATGAATAGTGGTCCTTATGAATGGCGGTCCTTATGAATAGTGAGGTAAATTGTCTATGGTTTGCTCGCTATTTGTAAGGGATACTATTCATTTTGTCACACGTTATGGATAGCGGTCCTTATGAATAGCAGTCCTTACGGATAGCGAGCTTGACCCCAACTTACCATGTGTAGATCTGCAGTTCATTGGCTGGGACTGTGCCTCTAGAAAACTCATGTTCCTGGTGATGGCGATTGTTACTACAGAACACCCTCAATAAGAGTGGACATGTCTGTGGAAGAGACAAACGGCACAAAATACAGACATTCAATACAATGTGACTTGAACTGAGTTTACCTAGATTGAGACTTATATTAGTACTTGTATTATTTTGCTGGGTGTGTATGTGTGTGTAATTGGGTTTTAACAGATGTGTGTCAATCAGAAATTATTATTTTAATACGTCTGAGGACCGTCTTTTAATGTCACCATCTGAAAGACGTGACTCAGTTTCAAACTTGCATCCTCGGCTGAATCAGTTTGTAACTTCCATTGATAGCTGGATTACGGGTGCACGCCACAACACCCTGTGGAACACTGGTTCTTATTTAAACTATTGCATCTAATTCATTTCATTTCCAAAAAATTGTTATTAAATTCTCGATCATGACATCATTCGTATTTCACTCAAGTCACGGCGTGTAGACACTAGAGAAATAGAAATTATAAATATGATCAAAATTATTCAAATTTAATTTAGAAGTCATCGAGTGGCCCTGGACTGCTGGAGGAATTCAACAAAAGAAAAAGATGTAGACTATTTAGGTCGTAGGGCTTTCAAATTTTAGCATTTATGGCATGCAAATTTCAGTAAACCAATTCGAAAGAAAAATCTACAAGGCACAAATCAAAGTTTAGAGAGTCCTCAATTTTTTATTTTTTTTGTGTCATAACAAAAATGGCAATAATTCGATTTGAGTAAGACTTGCATATTAGGCTCTACGGTACATTTCTACTAAAGAAATACACACACATACACACATATTCTCATGTACACTCGTACCATCTTAAATATTAATTGCGAGTGGAGAAAGAGGCGGAGTATCGACCCTTTTTTATGGCCCGTGATTGGTACAGGGTTATAGTACATGAAAGACAACATATGGGACTACAATATAAAATGTTTTTAAAAGCTAAACACATTACCAATATTTGGGGGCTTTTTGCGTCCAAAATTTGCAATGTATTTCCGCCAAACGCTCATACTAATTTTCAGAATAATCATACGATGCATTTTTAGCTTACCTTTTCACGATCTATCGGGTTTTCTGGCGCTGGAGGCTTGTTATCGACCTCTGTGATCCGTGATACCACGTGAGACGCCATCTTTGTCAAGATTGTAATTATCGTTCCAGAATCTCTCTAGCCTCTAGGCTAGCTCTAGCTCTCAAAACAGTTTTCAAAAAATTAGATGCTTTATCCTTTCTTTCATTTTTCCTTCCGGTTTGACTTTAGAATACCTCACCGATAGGGTTTATGTTCATGAACGTCCACCACCTAGGGTTATAGTTAGCAGGACATTTAAAGGCCCACTGCACTACTGGTAGCTACTTGCACCCTCTATATAACAAACAATGCCTAATCGGTGACCATTGATCCCCCATGATCCTCTTTTTCTTATGTTAACTGAGAGCTGAGTTGATGAGATAACCACCTGTCCAGTGACCTTGTAGAGTGGTTTAATCCCTCCTGTCAACTACGGCAGATAAGCTTTAAAGTCTCACCTCCCTGCTTATAGGGCTAGAGTACCGAGTCAGGGGCGGAGCCAGCCGGCGGCAGGGGAGGGCAGCAAAAGAGGGGGCCCAATTTGTGAGAAAAATGTTTAGCGAAACATCCAGTCGTAAGCGGGGGGTCGGGTAAATTTTTTTTGCCCTCGAAAATTTGAAAATCGCACCCCCCCCCCCCCCGCCCTTGAGCACCAGGGGAGCTAGGGGGGCCCGTCGTCTATTTTTGAACAAATTAAGGTAAAATGAACGTGTTTTTACCTGTTTTTTTCCTCAGGGGGGCCGCACACCCCCCCCCCCCCTGGATCCACCACTGGCTAGATAATCGGGTAATTTTTTTTTGCCCCCGAAAATTTGAAAATCAAAAAAATCCTCTAGATGGCCATGCATTATGGCTCAAGGCATGGGCACACAAAAGATTTTTGTTCATGTTGGAAACCGGGGTAAAAGCAATAAATTATTGAAAATTTATTGCATTTTCTTTTTTTTTTTAAATTATGGAAACTGCCTCTTACCATAGCCCCCGCTGTGTACAGTCATGGTTCAGTGACAAAGCAATGGCCTCGTAACTGAGGCCCTAGGATCAAAATCGTGTCGATGTGCTATATTAGTGCCCTTTTGTGGGGCATTAATCCTCATTACTGTCATTTATGACTTAAGGGCATAGGTCCCCTAGTTGATAAGCATGTTAGCATACACATGCTTTAGCAGTCCCGCAAAACACACATTGGCAAATTATTATTCAATAAAATCTGAGAATGTATAATATACTATTATCTAGATCTATTATTTTTAAATTATTTTTAAAATAATTCTATAAATTAGGGTAAAACTTAAATATTCCAACTTTATGAGTGACAGTGTAGGAAGCATCTATTGAATCGCTGATCTAACGATAATATTACCCGTAGTAAAAATAAAAATGGATAAACTGATTAGGATTAGTTTTATGAGTTTCATCTAAATTTCGACATTTTCACACAATAAATTTTTTTTTTTGTTAAATAACATTTATATATTTCTTGGTATTCACAAGTTTTCCATGAATTGTTTTCAATAATATGTAAAAAGGTATTAATAGTCTTATATTTTCAGCACTTAAATAAAAAAAAAACGTTATTGACATATCAAGCAGTTTCATATTTCTACGACCGTTAGGCCTATCTCTTTACATTTCTTATTTGTATTTGAAACCAAACCTTTTGTTGAAATAAGGGAAAAAATTATTATATTTGGCCTACCATGTCTATACATAGAAAAAGTGTGACTTACATATAATTATGTGACAAATTGTCCCAATAAACCCAATTGGGGAGAAACTTAAATACTTCACACACACTGAATATATATACCGGTATATATATTAGTTTATCATATAAAAAGAAAATATTGCCGCATTAAATGGATCAAATCAGAGCTCTATACTCTATAATTTAGAACAGCCAAGGAGTTGGAACAGAGTATTATTATAGTACACCAGGAAATACTATAGGCCAACTTGTAAAACCGTTGACAGCAAGGCGAAATACAGGTGAAGGGCCGGGAGGGGGGGGGGGGAGGGTAGTCGTCAAAAATGAAGAAGTGACATTTAAACCATGACTACATAATTAAACCTACATTATGTGTGGTATTGGCGTAGATAAATTTTTTTCTTTTGTAGGATTTAAACAATTTTTTTAATTTATTCATTTTTCCTTTCCGGCTTCTTATTCTCTTTATTATAGCTTTTTTTTTCTATTCATTTATTTACTGAATTCGCCCTGTCTGGGCTGGCATGACAGATTGAAGGAATTGATTGTGAAATTACAATTAAGAGAGTTTACAAGATCATACTAAAAAAGATGACGATTGTTGGTGGTGCGGTGATGACAATGATCTCGATGAATCCGATGATAATACGGCGGAGCAGCTATAATAATTATAAGTGCGCAATTTTCTTGTCATCCGCCCGTCATCCGATGGATCGAAAGAAGGAGGAGGATCGAAGAGGAGGAAGATACGAGGAGGAGGAAGGCGAGGAGGAGGACGATGGGGAGGAGAGGTGAATGAGAAGGAGAAGGAGGAGGAGATTCTTAGTCTTTGTGATTACCATTAGGCCTTTGAAAAAAAGATGTTGTATTGCCCTTTAGGTGCCAAAACATGGGTCGGTCGGTCGGAAAACTTTTTTTTAAACTTTTTTTTTACTTCTCACTCTTTGGGCTGATGTTTTTAAGTTTTGAATGCTTTAATATTTTTTCTTCTCTTAAATACGGTTTAAAAAAAACTTTTTTAAAAGCCGACCGTAGATTTCAAGATTTTTCCCCCGGTCGCAATACAACATTGTTTGTTTTTTTCAGGCCTAAAGATTTAGAGCCATGGACGTGGTGTATGCACTGAAGAGGCAGGGTCGTACATTGTACGGCCTCGGCGGCTAAGTGATTTTGTATTAATTGAAATGTTTTATTAACGTTCACTTATTCAAGCTTCTAAGTTATTTCAATATAATGATTATCGTTACTGAAGCAATAAAATGCAAAGTGACCATGTTTGAAACCGTCATCTGTTTGAGTGAGCAGATTTGTTCGCAACACACTTGGTGTTATTATATTAAAGCTGTATAGTATATCCTGTACTGAGTCTATTATCTCAATTAATATCCATCCCGTATAAACGGGGCGATTCCCCTTGTTATTTTCAAACGGCCATTACAAATTCATTTCCAGTGGCGGATCCAGAGGGTCTTGCGCCCCCTACCCCGTGCCCCTTCCATTCTGTAGCTACGCCACTGACTAACACCCCTTGGATATCAATCAAGATCAGTCCTCGCTCTAGAAGATATCAGTTCCCGCGAATCATCTGTACATCCTCAATGCGTCTACTCCTCATACAGAACGCGAACATCGCTCGGAACTCCTTGAGCCGCCACCAGTAGATGATAGAGTTTGCGATCCAGTTAACGCAAATCATTATATCCGCAGCATTAAAAAGACACCCGATGTCAACGTCAAAACTAAGAAAGGCCCAGTTCATCCACGGACAGATCCAGCAAAGGACAGTAGTCCCGAAGACAAGACCGAACGTACGGAGCACTCTCTGATTCTCCTCCTTCCGTTCCCGGGTGATGTTGCCGTCGCAAGGTACCATGGCAACCGATCGGTAAATGAAGACGTAACAGAGACCGGTGATGATGGTGGTGGCCAGGGATATACACAGGAGAAAGATGGAGATGTGGTCGGCGACGGTGATGACGATGGTCGAAGAAATGGAGAGCGATAACGCCCACGTCCCTACGCAGGTCGCAATCAAGCGCGGTGTCGTTATGATATTGAGGGCGCCGAAAGGGTCTACCCGGATAGTGATGAATTGGTAACCGGTCACCAAAACGATGCTCAGAAGAGATACCACGGAAGATCCTACTGATAATATCACAAGGAGATTTTCCATCTGAAGGAACAAATATTCAATGAAAATTTGTAACCAAAATTTGAGAAAAAAATATCGAAAAGAAAAAAAAAGAATAAAAATGGAAAAGAAATGACTCACAAAGTTCTGGGAGTTTCATTCTTGATTGTCCGATCTCTTGTCCGAGTAGCCAGTTATTAAAAGAGTGTTTAGCAGAGAATCCGTATGATTAGCTTGTTTCTAACTGAAATAATAATGATTGAAATTCTTTGAGAATACAGAGCTATAGGCCTACATACAATTTACAACAATGACATGAGTACAAAGACGCATCAAATTATATGAAGCAGAAAAAACCTCTGGGTCACCCTCATCAAAAAAATAGACAAATCAGAAATAACAAGACCGGTATAGAGACAACTGATAGATAGAGCAATATACTTGCACTGTCACTGGCATATTATAATGCATGGTATAATAATGCATGACCCCTCGCAACCTCTGAATGAGCATTTCAATTATCGCCTGTGCGCATCGCGAACTCAACGTGCACGTTTCCGAAGACCCTTTATCCCCGTCTCCATTCATCTATTCAATTCCAAAGCAAAACGTGTTTGATTACTATGAACCTACCATGTCAATTCATCAATGTAAATGTCAATTATAATTTCAAACATATGCCATGAATACATGTATCCAACTATCAATTACCGATTGAGCCAGTAACTATGTGACATCAATAAAGTTAACAATAATAACGATGTCGGTAATAATTATACTACTGAATATAGTAATCGATAATAATAATGAGAAGAATATTAATTTATGTATTCATTATCATTTTAAGATGAACTATAGAATAATCATATCAAATAACTTAGCTTCATATTTTGTCAAAATGGAAACTGATATTATCTCTATAACCACCATATATACCGTGACTTACTCATTACCTCATTCATTATGTATGTTTATCATAATATGTTTTTCACTGTCCTGTAATATTTCATGTATAATTTTGTATTATATTACTTTGTAACCAGTGGGAACCAAATTTGCTGAAAAGGACAGTAAATTATCATACCTTATAGCTTATACCTGATAGTGTCGATGGTTTGCACAGTGAGCATCATGTATATTTCCATCATTTTACATCGGTGTTTTATTCATTTTAAATTTCAAAAAATTGAATATAATATATTTATATATATATATATTGTTTTTGTTTACTAAACTGCAATTAAAAGCAGTGATTATTCTTTTTAAACAACTGTTAATAAAGCCTACCTCTTCAGAAGGTTCGTTGATCCCTTCGAAAATTGCAATAACGATCGCACCACATAAGTCAGAGAGCGCGAGGTTGTAGGGGAAGATGTGATGCCGCTTACGAAGTCGCCGATGACCAGGGATAACGATGAGCGTCGTGGTTATGATAAAAATAGCAACCCCCAATGTTACGTGTTTGATAACAGACAATACAGAGAAGCACAATGGGCTCCTTTTGTCGCCGACATCGACCGACATCAATGACGTCGTGGTGTTGATATCAATATCCGTGTTCATGCTTCACGATGATGGGGACACGCGATCAAAGAAAAAATAAAAGTAGTCAACTCAGCACCACGATCGGATGATGATTTGAGGATTTATTGAAGTGATGAAAACCTGCATGAAGTTGATAGAGCAAACACCACTCGTTATCATGCGCGTGCTTTCTCAATCGTTCAGCTGGGATTTTCACTAGAATTCTCATTAAAAGAGATGTCGACACAAAAGATATCTTAATACACAATCATGGGTGTCGATCCCGGGGGATGGGGGGATATATCCCCCCCCCCCAATATATCAGGTGGGGGGGGGGGATGGCCTGTACAATCATTCCCCCCCCCCCCCAATAATTCACCATACACAATTTTTAAAAAATGAAGAGAAAAATTAATGATGAGAGCCCGATGAGAGTAGTTAAAAGTTATTACTCGCAAGATGACCATCAATATACACATTTTGCTTTATCATTTTCATGATACATACGTAAATGAGACAACTGTATATGAGACAAGGTTAAATTGAATTCTCGCTCATACGGCTTCATCAGGAATTAATGAATGTATTCAATTTATTCAATCAACAGCAACATTGAAATGCAGTGCGCCAAATGCAAAGCCGCAGCGTTAAAAAGCAACGAGCTAAATGTTAAGCGCGAAGCGCAAAAATGCAAAAAAAAAAAGAAGTAGAGAGTGGGAGAGAGAGATAATGAGAGACAGAGAGGATACAGGCGTGTAGCCAGGGGGCGGTGGGGGCGGTCGCCCCCTCCCCCCCCCCCTCCGAAAAAAAACCGCCGGCCAAAAAAAGAGAGAAAAAGAGAGAGAAAGAAAAAAGGAAGAGGACGTAGGAAGAAAAAGGATTAAGAGTCGAGAACGGTACAACGAATCGTCTTCTTTCTCTAATAATGTAATGAAACGTCAAAGCTTCCGCGCTTTGCGCGGGAAGGGAGGGGGGAACTGAATTCAGACAAGGATTAAGAGTCGAAAATGGTACAACGAATCGTCTTCTTTCTTTAATAATTAAAAGAAACGTCAAAAGAAACTGAATTTAGACAAGGATTAAGAGTCGAGAACGGTATACGAATCGTCTTCTTTCTTTAATAATTTAATGAAACGTCAAAGCTTCCGCGCTTCGCGCGGGAAGGGGAGGGGGGGGGGGACTGAATGCAGACAAGAATTAAGATTAAAAAATGGTTCAACGAAAAAGTTAATAACTTGGAAGGGAGGGGTGCAACCTACCATACGCTTCAACCTCTTGGTTGCTTTGATCCATTGCCGAAAATATTTTGGCACTTATCATCCCCCCAACCACGGATACAAATCGACACCGTTGTACACAATCTCAATAACTGGTATATTCACACAAATCAGGTTTATTTGTAAATTATGTTGTCCCCTATTACTATGGAAACCAAGACCTCACGATAATGCCACATTGTGTTGTTCTAGTTCTACCACCATCTCCATTCATCTAGCTATCTTAAACATCAGTAACCACACGCAATATTAAAATAGAGCAATATTTTCGCCTAATAAAAAAATAAGAAGTGGCAGAACGCATAGGAAAGTGACTGGTGAGGGGTTACTCTTGTATGTTTGTGGTGCACGTGATGGTAGCATTTCATATCAGCAGTATATGTTTGAAGTCTGAAGTTTATGAACAACAACAAAATGTATGTGTACATAGGCGCGTACGCAGGGGGGGGGGGGGTTAACCCCCCTTATTTGTGTGTGTTTGCTAATGGGTGACCTAAAAAAGGCGACCTTACCCCCCCCCTAATGGAACGAAATGTTGATCGGACACTCTTTTTTTTTTCGGGCACGAAATTTTTAAATTTGACATTTTACTCTGTTGGGGGGGTGGGGGGTAAGGTCACTTTTTAGGTCAGCCATTGGCATATTTTTTTGTTTTTTTTTTGTTTTATGTTTTTTTTTAAATAAAATTAAAACAAATATATAATTTTATTTTTGGCCGGGGGGGGGGGGGGGGGGGGGGGACGTGCCCCCTGTGCCCCCCCCCCCCCCTGGATCCGCCACTGCAAACATAACATATGCTCTTGCTAATTGCCCTTTTTTTTAACACCAGGCACAAGGCTTTCATTAAATACTGAAATGGTATCAATTTATTATAAAATGAAAAGAAATATGACTTGCAAATTCTAGAGCGCCATATTTAAATGGAAGTACAGACTAGATCTAGGCCTATACAATATTATGATCGATTTCAGAATGGCGACCATCTCAAGCAGACTATCTATTATGAGCGAATGGAACCGGAATTTGAGGTGATTTTCTCGTCTTTTTCAATTTTGAAAGAATGCAATTTTTGTTAAAATTGATTCGATATAGATGATGAATGAATTCGTTTTGTTTTTCTGTCTTTACAGTGAAAATGATGGAGTGGCGTGGGTGAACTGCAGGACAGCAGGTGAGCGGTGTGGTACCTTATTTTACCCCGTACCGAGTGCGGGCACGATTCGACCAGAAGCACTTCAAATCCTACGGGCTTTGGTTAAACATTGGTTTCTGTGTCAGATATGCATAATTTATTTATTTTGGTTGCAGAATCAATCTTATATGTCACTATTGCGCCATTCATGTCTCTTTATTTTGTGTGAAGTGCTATTACTATCATTAAAAACGCTTGTATATCACAGGGTATGATCTTCAGTCCCGAATGCTGGTTTTTGTGTAGGGCCTAGGGGCTAACAATGTAACATGTGTAAATAATCATGACTCTTGACTTGAGTCTTGTGTTATCGTTAGAAATTGAATGCACACCTAACTTGAATATACATCCTTGTAAATGAATTAAAGTGCATCCAATAAAATGCATTCTTTATGTATACATTATGGATTAAAGAAATTCACACTCTAGTCTAGACCACACATAGGAGCATCACTATCTTGGCTGTGTAGTTAAGTAGCTAAAAGCTGTGCTTTTGATTCTCAACATTTCAAACACCACTGTACAAAACTCAACTGATTTTCACTAAAAATCAGTACTTAAGTGACAATTGATGACACCTAAATAGCAATAAAATACATATTTTTAACTTACTGATGTTAAAAAGAATAATTTGAAATTTCAAATTGTAAGTCTAGTGTCAACCTTTGCTTACAGCTGCATCGACATGATTGTGTACAGTCTATGCAATATTGTGTGGTGTGTATATTTGTGTATGGGTCTAATAATACCTGCCTCACAGCAAGTATGCATTAGCATTGACTCTCTATGCTTGCTGGAGTGACTAGATCTAGATCCATTAAAAATTATAGACTACTATTATTAAAACTAAAAATGAAATCATTGAAAATATCTCAGGCTCTTAACTTCTAAGGTTTAAGGGGGGAAAAAAAATACATTTTAAAAATTATTGTTGGTTTGTTTGTGTATTTGTTTGTTATATTTGTTTCTTTGTTTCCATGTGCAGGGCAGAAGGCAATAGAAGGTGAATTGAGGTCACATGGGGTTAATCACCTTGGGACTCCAGAGGTCACTGTATCAGAGGGTTTCACTGTGTCCGATGTAACTAAGGTAAGGTAACACTTTGATTTGTATTAAGACTATTATCCCAGGAAATAAATTATCACCCCCCCCCCCCCCCCCACCCATACGCACATAAATACATTGTCCCATGCTAGGACATCTACCTTCACACACACATAGCTGCATTACTATCCTGGCTGTATTACTATCCTGGCTGTGTATTAAAAGCTGTGCTATTGATTCTTAACATTTAAAACATCAACTTTACAAACTCAACTGATTTCACTCAAAATCGGTACTGTAGTGACAATTGATGACACCTAAATAGCAGTAAAATACAAATTTGTTTAACTTACTGATGTTTTAGCATACATGTACTGCAAGGTTCTTGAATCATCAAAATCATAAGAAATTTAGCCAAGTCTTCATAAAGTTAGTAGCACTGTACACAGAAAGATGTATATGGGACTACACACACGTGCGCGACACGTGCATTTCATATCTCTCAACAGGTAAGAGATGCACTAATTTACCAAATATATCAATTAGTAGGCGGTTTCCCATCAAAATTGTTATCATCATGTAATATTCAAAACATATTCTTTCACATGATTGGTAATAAGAGCTTCCATTTCATTTTTTGAAATTGGGGCATTTCCAATACTGGTCTTTACCTTTAAAAAGAATAATTTAAAAATTCTAATTGTGAGTCTACTGTCAAACTTGATTACAGCCACATCGTCTTGATTGTGTGCATTTGTGCGTTATAAGTGTATTGACTATCGATGTGTGCAAATGCTGCCTATTAGCACGTAGTGCAGCGCTAGAGGTCAATACACATTAGCATTGACTCTCTATGCTTTGCTGGAGTGAGGCAAGGTAACGCTTTGATTCTGTAACTTTCTGTTCATACATTCAAGTGTTTATTTGTAATTTATTAATTTTTGTTTTTGTTTTTTGTAATCTAATAATTTTCTTCTTTGCTAGCTTTCATAGGAAATAGGAATCATATTTTGTTGGTAATATGTTGAGCTACAAACACTTGATTAATTTCTTTCTTGTTTTTTAAAAATTCCTTAATAGAGGAAAATCACAGTGGCCTGTCCGGAGAAGAATGTATCAGCACAGTTTGTAGCACCGAGCACTGCTCTAGAAACTGTCCACAGTAAGGCTGTGAGTATAAATTACAGAGCAATAATTGATATTATTCTAAAAATTAGGGGCACTACCGGTATATTCATGGCACCATAGAGATATGGTTTTGTTGGAAGCAATTGATTTCCTTCATTTTCTGATACCTGTATTTGAATATACCAGTAACAACAATGGTAGAACATGACCTTAGAAAAAAAAAGTTTGCTTGACACTCCTGCATTTTTGTGAATAACTTATTTATTTTATTTTATTGGAATAAGTATTCATTTTATATCAGTTTCATGTGTTGTGTGATAATTGGTAAATATATATAGTAAACCCAAACTGAATATTTTTGTTGTAATTCATCACAATGTAATGATGTTTGAGTATTGATAGACAGTTTAAGGTTACAATAGTGACAAGAGTTGAGATTGCTCAGTGAGAAGGTGAGATGGTTCAGTGGTAGAGCAGTGGTCTTGTAACTGGAACTCCCAGGTTCAAAACCAAGTGGATTTGCCAGTGCCCTTTGGTTTAAGGTGATAATCCCTCATTACCAAGTCCCTCAGAGAGGAATTGAAGCTGTTGATGCCCTAGTTGCTTACTTACAAACAGTAGGCCTGTCCTCAACAGCTCAAGTTTGCCAAATGAAATAACCTGCTATTTTCAGACTCGAGATATTATCCTGAAGCTCGAAATTGCGTCTTCACCACACCGATACGCTCATCGCAAACTAGCTCGTACAGGAGCAAATTAGCCCGCTATTTCCCAAATGGCGGGATATTTTGGAAACAAGACCAAGATTTCTTGGAATATTTTCTTGACAAAATATCCTGCTAATTGCAACTGCGGGCTGATGAAGACGCAAATTAGCTGGATAATTTACAATCAGTCTAGGGATAGTCAAATTAGCAGGTTATTTAGCAAACTTGAGCTGATGGAGACAGGTCTAAACAAACGCCTTCTTATCAGTCAGGTATTAAAATACACCGAATCACCACTGTGTTACAAATAACCAGAGTTAGGAGTTAAGCCAAAGCACTTGGCAGGTAAGCAAATCTCCAACATTTCCATTGTGTTTGTTTTTTATCAATAGATTAACAGTTTGGATATATCTGCCGGAGGGGCTCTAGGTGTATCTGCCAGCTCTGATGGTTGTCTCAGGATATGGGAGACAGCAACAGGAATTGTTAGGGTGAGTCGAAACAGAAGTCCATTCTGAATTTTCCAATGTCACGTTTACGTTGATCAACTGAAATTGGCAACTCCTAAAAGCCTAATGACCTGCATTTCCAGAGATATAAATGGTGATTTATGTCATTGTGGATGTAGGAATAAAGCTACGTCGTAGAGGGGGTGTCTTAAGCGGATGCTCTCGATTACGTTAGGGTTAAGGATTAAGGATGATAATTTTAGATCAAGATATCAAAGGGCATGGGATAGCATGAATAAAAAAAAGAAGTTTAAAGTTTTTTGTAATTATGGTACATTATATTGTTTGCCTGTAAGATAATACTATGACATCAGAGTTGTGAAAATAAGAATGAAGTAGATTTACTTTTCAAGTATACTGTAAAATGAGATACATTTGCATACAAGAATCTTCATTTGTAATGTCTGAGTGGACTCGATTCAGGAAAGTCTGATGTTGTAAAATGATTGAATTCCAACACTGAACTTCACAACCGTAGAAATGGCCATTGATAACGATTTGTGAAATTTTTCAGGTCTTGAATTATCTATTGATACCGCAGTTATGAAAACTTTTAAACATTTTTGTATTTGACCACAGAGGGAGCTAGAGGGTCATGCGGGTGAAGCAGAGACATGTCAGTTCTTCCCGTCTGGGATGGTCGTCTTGAGTGGAGGACTGGACACTCAGCTGAAGGTATGGTCCGTAGAAGACGGGAGCTGTCCAGTAACGATGACTGGTCACAAACGAGGTGGGTAGCTCCTTCATTATCAAATTGGCAACACAACATTATTTTTCTCTTTCAGTGATGACATTCTGGTAATAAAATTATGATGTAACATTTATGAACAAATGTTACCAATGACTAAGAATAATAATATATCTTTAATAATGTGGAAAGGATTTTGTAAAGACCTTGAAAAATTAATGTTTGCTCCGCAAATTGGCAACAATAATTTTTTTTCTTCAGTGATGGCATTCTCGTAATAAGATGATGAACTAACCTAAATGATTACTTGTAAAAAAAACATGTGAATGTCTCTTTGATATTCTGAGCTTCTTTTTTTTTTTTTACATGTAATGCTACGGTCACAAAGTTTCGTACAATCGATAATTTTGTAAGAATCTCCCTGTTTTTCCATTGTCTTCCCGAATTTCCATTGTCTGAAAGTCGTTCATACGGCGTTCATATGATGATGTTATGATTTACAAAATCATTTTATTTCCCCCGTAATTTTGACACCATGTTTTATTTCAAGTCCGTTTTTTTTCCTTTCCAAAAAGCTTCCAAAACTGGGTATACCTTCTTGCTTTTCTTATTTTAGACAAACTATAGAATATGCAATGTCATTTTTTATTTCTTCAAAGACTAATTTTGTGCATTAATCCGACTCAAAAATTTTCTTTAACTGCATCCCCTCCAGGTATCCAAGACACTGCCGTCATAGACAAAGGAAGGAACGTCATCTCTTGTTCATTGGATGGGTCAGCAAGGTTATGGGACTGCGGTCAAGGAAAGTGCCTCGAGGTCATAGGTCAAGGGTCAGATGCAATCAATGGCTGCGCCGTGGCCCCGGTTTGCGACGGTGTAGATCTCGGCGCCTCGGGTAGCCCTTCGTGTGAGTAGTGATCTATACAGATCTTTTACAGTATGTTGTAACAGGGTCATTAGGGACTTTTAGATTTGCGTGGACTTATACGTGTGACGCCCATTCAAGGCAGTGCATTAAAAGGATGTCGACCGTAGCAATCCACGTTATCGTTGTGCAAATCTAAAAGTCCCTATTGCCAGTGTTTGGACATACATGGCGTTACTACCAAGCAGAGGGCACTACAGAAATTTAAAGACCCTGTCGGAAGGGAAAAATGAAATAGATGAAATATATATCAACATGAAGCTTATAAGCCAAAGATTACAATAATATCAAATATGTGCTACTTTAAGTGTCTGTCAGATGGGTAAACAGCTCTCTGAAAACTCGAAATCTAAAGCTTTGAAAATCAGAAGTTGAAAAAAACTATACATCGACTTGATGACAATATCTTATGCGGAGTACGCATATTCAGAATGACTTTGCATTGATTAAGCACGGCTCATAGCCTCAGCTAAATACTATAGGCGAGCCAATTGGATCCTCAACTTATGTTGTCACCTCAACGCAGCAAATTTGACCCCTGTTGACCCGTAATTTGGTGGGGGTGTGGTAAATGAGGTTCTAAATTGCTCTTGTGCAATATTGAAAGGAAATATATTTTTCACTCCTTTATATTTGTATTATACGTTCATTCAGCTTTCCATTGAGGGTTTTGTTCCGACTTTTGTACATGTATAACTTTCAGGCCTGATAATTACCTGACTTAAATCAGTTTCCTGATTTTATTTTATTTTTCCTGATTTTTTTTTTTCTGTCCCCCGATTTTACCTCTATTTTCATTATTTTCCCTTATTTTCCCAAATTTTCTTACTCAAAAGGGGGGAATGCCGTTAGATGCCATTTTTTTTTCCTGAATCCTTTTTTTAATTTTACTCAAGGAGGGGTTGAGGAAAAAAGATAAAAAATATCACCTCTGAACTTTTTTTCTTTCATTGTAAAGAAAGGATTACATCATCATTTGTTTAGTCGTTGTACTTTGGTTTTGATCTTTTTAGCTGAACGAGAAGTAGGCACCGATGGCAAGCTGTTACTCTTAGCCAGAGAAGGAGGCAGTCTGGAAGGCTATGGGTTAAAAAGTAGACAAAAGGTCAGTTCAGAGGTCAAGGGTCATCTTGAAAGCTTTTGGAAATCATGTCAAAGTACTCCATCTGTTGATACTGCATTTTAGCAGCATGAAAGTTCCACTTGTATTGGTAATATTTGTGTTTGAAAGTTGAACTTTTGATCTCATTATAACAATATTTTACCTCTCAATGCTGACTAAAGCAGTAGCTGAACAGATACAAAATTTGGACATGATCGTTTTTGTATTGAGATCACAAGTTTTCTCAACTTTCAAATATGTGATGTATGTAGTTCACATCATAAGCATCTGTGTTGGATTACTTGTAACCTGATGTATAGCTGGAGAAAAGAATACCCATATCATTACCGTAAATCTCTGTGTATAAGGCGCACTTTTTTGCCGCCGAAAAAAATTGAAAGTCTGGGGTGCGTTTTATACACAGGTACACAAAAGACTCACCACTCGGAAACTAGAACAGCACTCAAATTTGTCTGTCATCTTGGTTTGAAAGTTATCTTTCTAATAGATCTCAATATGTAGTGTATAGTAATAATTCATCCAATCTTGCTTTGGCGTACCACAAGGTTTTATCCTAGGTACTCTACTGTTTTTAATTTACATTAATGATCTTACACATTCTTCTAAAAACGACATTGTTACTTTTATTTGTGACAAGTTTACAAGCACAAATCGCCGCCTTCAACTGCACCTCGATGTTAAATGAAAGTCCTTCCCCGCGTGTGTTTTCGTTTCGCCTTCAAAATAGGGGTGCGCATTATACACAGGTGCGCCTTATACATGGAGATATACGGTAGGTAGCTTGGCTGAGGGAACCATTTTGATTAATTATTGCTAAATCCAAGTCTGTATTTTTTTCTCCAAAATTCATTCAACATCAAGATGTTCTGTAAGACTATTTTTCTATTTTGATGGATTCTTCATTAACAGAGCTCAGTTTGTCTGTAATAATTATAATAATAATAATGATGATGATGATGATAATAATAATAATAATATTGATAATAATAATAATGATGATAATTATAATAATAATAATGTTTATAGTACTACTAATACAAATTTTAATGATAATACAAATGATAATAATTTTAATACAAATTTTGATAATAATAAAAATAATTATAATAATGAAGATGAGGATGATGATGATAATGATAATAATTAAAATGATAGTTCAATTCATTTATTGCAGCTATTATACAAATGAACTCTAGTTTTGAATGCATTCAAACTTCATCTCACATCTAACAGGTTTTCAGTATGTCTGGCTCTTCTCCGTTCAATTGTTGCACGTTCCTCTCATCACAAATCCTGGCTGGAGGAGCAGAGGATGGAAACATCTATCTTATCGATGTCAGGAACACAAGGTGAGTTTGAAATATCATTTAAACCAGAAACTTGATTGAATTTCGCAAGTAGTCGAACTTTGCGAAAGTTTAATGCCACCAAAACTTTTGAGTATTGACATTCAATGTTGTGTGATTCACATCGTATTCTTTCTGCGTATGTGGCTGTCCTAAGCATACCTGAGTTTGGTTATGCAAATTTTCTGTGTTATACAGTATCCAGGAAAGAGAAAGCATTGTACCAATATTATTTTGGAATTTTTGCGATAGGATAAGCCCATGTTGCTGTGTCTGTTTTTGCTGAAACTTGTTGCCACAACAAGAAGATGCACCAGGACTTCTTACCATGGTTTATAATAAACCGAAATTTAATTTAATTTAATGACGTGTATGCTACACTCATTTAGTTTTTTGTGTTCCCTTTCTTGTTTCAAATCTCTTATTGTGATCTAATCATACAACTATATGTCCCTTTCTCTCTCTTTCTCTAACTTTAATGTTATATTTAAGTATTGTTGTCTTTAAATAAACTTCTATTTCCCCACAATCCTGTGTCATCTGTTTGTGACTAATATAGGTCAGGTTTTAGTGTGGGGGGGGGGGGGGTGAGTAATTGTATATCTGTATTTATACATCAGTGAAAATGAAAAAAATATGACTTTTGTAAATTTATTCATTGCCAATATTACATGCATGTCGCTGCCAACTATTTCTATTTGGGAGGAATGATTCATACTTTTCAGCCTTTAAGATAAATGTTCTCAACCTTGAGTTCCTATACTTTTCTAATAAACATCTCCGTAAATTTTGTCTTGAGAAATTCCTAATTTCCACTTTAATAGGTTGGCAGGTATGATGATATAATCAGAAGGTACATGTATTATGGTCTGATGACTTTCAGGCAATTTCTCTTGAAATTCAATACCACAACCTATTCCTAAGACTTTTTTTTTTTAAAGACAATAATCATTATTCCCTGTCTCTATACAGTGAACCTCAGTCTGTGATCCATCAATCGGCATCCCCTGTGAAATGCATGCTGGGATATCAAGATGGATTCATCGCCAGCACAAGTAAGTTTATTGGTAAAATAAGTGTTGATGGTATGTTGCTTGTTAGTTATGCTTTGTGAATGCACCTGTATTGATACTGCTCATCAACAGATACCTGTAGCAGAATTTTTCTGTTTCTCAGCATTTGATTTGTAAATCACCTACAGGTACTTGCCGGAAAGACCTAGTTAATGATTGAACGGCCTAGGTGAACATGAGGAGTGTCTCCTTTCGCCATTTTGAATATGTATGTGTGCCCTACCCTGTATGGGCGTGTCTCCCATATTACAGACTACAAGTAGTTGCCTAGAAGACCAAATTCATGAATGTTTCCACAAAGGGAAAACAAAAAATATTATACTACCGGTAACTTCACAATACAGTAGACTTGGGTCCAATCAGTTTTGGCAAGGAATTTTTTGCTCAAATTTACTTTCTGTCGTTGTCAGACAATTTCCCGCAGTCGTGGATCTCTTGACTGTGATGTTGCACGGCACAAGATTTAACGGCCAGAGTGAATGCGTGGAGTGTATGCTTTGGCCCTTTTGTCACAGTTATGTGTACATATGCAGCTAACAACGAAATTATTCATACCCTTACCCAGTTTTGTAATTTTTTTAAATATGGGGAAAAAGTGGTTTGCCCTAATTTATGTTTCTTGAGAATGTGACATATTAAAGCTCACATCTAAAAGTATTCAACAAAGGCCCTAATTCAACCAGTCCAACTTTCATTCATTTCAAAACACAAACATGTTCAAAGGGTGATGTGACAATGTTTAGTTTAGTTAAGTTTATTTCTTTATTAGAAAATCATACTCATGATCAGACGGCCGGCCTAAGAAGGTCACATAACATAGTTATAAACAATTTAACATGGTAGCACTTATAAATATAACATAATCACACACACAGGAAAAGAAAAACAATGTGTTAGAATGTAGAACTTTAAAAGCAACGTTTTTTTCTCTGTATATCACTGTAATAATGAGAACTCCAATTATTGAGCAACGGACATGTGTACCTACATGCATGTCCTTTGGCAATACATTTATCTACATTTGCCACACTCGACCCAGGTGAGGTAAGTTGGTACCTGGTAGGAATCAATTCCTTGAAATCCTAGAGTGCCATAATGGCAGCCGTGCTAAGGCTGGGATAATAATTGTGGAGGGCCAGAAGTGTCAAGTTTGACAGACATGAGCGCTAAACAAAGAACCAACTATTTTTATTATTATTATTATTATTATAAAAGATGGCGGATACTAGCGTCCAGCACTACAGAAGACATAATAAGTTATTGTTATATTGGATATCTTATTGTGTACAGTACAGGAAATTCAGACTTGATTCCTTCCTTCTATCTACCTCAAGGCCATCTAATGTTACAAAAATATTTATGATATATCTCAAGACTCATAAGGTTATGCTGTACAAGGCCAGTAGGAAGTTGCCTCTTCTAGTAGCTGTCACGCGGCCAACCAATATCGCTTTTCTATCATTTCAAAACTAAAACACCACTTAAACCCAAATCTGTGTGTCACGTACAGAAATGTTGGAAACAGTTTCAGATGCTACTTTGTTTCTATCTTTTTGTGCCAACGTACTTTTTGAAGCTACAAGATGAGGAGGCGCTGTCATTAAAGCATATAATTGATAAGCCCCCCCCCCCCCATCCTTTCTAATACCTTTGAACGATTTTTAGATTTTATTTAATAATAAGCAAGATACTGACAATTCTAAGCTACTGTGATTCTTTTTTCTTTTGTTTCTTTCTTTTCTCTTTAAGTAGAATATTTAAAAGATGAGAAGAAAAAAAGAATTTCCATCCTTATTCAGGATATTCGTTTCAGCTACATGTAGTCCACCTTTCATTGTGGAGCTACAGAAATAACAAAAATCATCAGTTGTTAACTGAAAGTGGAGCAATATGGGGGACACATTCAACAAGTTTTATTTCAAAATTCTCTTCATTACCAGACCTAGATATTATTGTCGTTAGTATCCTTCTTTTTCCTTCAAGAGAGAGCTTGAGAGAGCTTGGGGTTTTGTTATTAGTGGAGACTATGTTGTCATGCATTAGAGTTTTTGTTTCTTTTAAATTTTACAGGTAACTGTACTTTATGTCTTTTCTTTCATATTTAAAAAAAATAAAATTTAAAAGGTGGATTGCATAATTCTGAGAGAGAAACAAAATCATACATCCGCTTCTCAGGGATTATGCTCTAGTAGAAATTTGCCACCAAGGTCGGATTTGCCTTGTAAGAGTAATTATTTAATCTTTATTTATTTTGTTTGTTTTGTTTAGACTAGAAAGTAGATTGACCTCAAGTTACAGCACATGATCACGTAGTTTGAAGCAATAAATTTTCAAGGTCAATTTAATACATAGCATCCTTGTATCTATCCATTTCAACCAGGATTTGGACTGCTACATGATATTCCAAAAACAAAATTTAAAGTATCTGTGGATACTTTCGAAATTTTCAGAGAGAGAGAGAGACACTTGCTTAAGATTAGATTATAAAGGGAATTTCAATTTTTTAATGTAAAAACTTTGTTTGATTATAAACTTTAAAATTTAGATTAACAGATTAAAGAGGATTTAATTCGAGGGAAACTTCATCTGGCAGTAAGTTGACTTAAAAAATGGGAACAAACCAAAAGAAAAGATCGGTGAAATTTCTAGGCAAATTTCATGTAGGATAAAAAGGTTATGTTCAAAAATGGCAAAATGGCAACTCTACAATAACCTAAGCAAGCAGTGCTTCTTTTGTTTTTGTTAGAAGAGCCAATGGGAAGGGAAATCACAGAGGTTAATACCAATATGTGTTCCATCAGTCAAAACTTCAAGGGTTCACAAACTTTATTGACCTTAATCAATCTGATTTTCATAAACCATCAACAACTTTTTAAATCAGGTTATACTGCTTTAAATGTCAATTTTTTTAAAAATCAGTGCAGACTTTCCCTTTAATTAAGTAACAGGTTTTGAAAGATGGAAATTTTGTTAGGCATGATCATTGTTTTGCGGTCAGTACTCAACAATAGGTTATGATGTACAAGGCCACTGAACTTAGTGTTTTCACACTTGAGTTTTAATTACATAGGGAAAATAAAAATATCCATTCAAGAAAGGCTCTTAAAAGAAAATAAACCAGATAAATTCTTGTTTGCATGTTGGTCACGATTTTGCATGCTAAAAATCGATTGCACACACGTTCATTGACAAACAAGGTTTGGAAGAAAAGGTTAGGTTCTTGTAAAAGTTGAAAAAGGAATTTTGTAAGCGTTCGTAAAATGTTATCCCTGTAGGAACTATGGAGAAGTTTACAGTGGCAATTTCATATGAAAAATGCCCTGGAACTGCCCTCCTAAACAAATAATGGATCTGGTTCAAAGCTCAAAAGTCAGTTTATCAGATTGAGATATTAAAACATCTATAAATAAAAACACTTAAAACCTTCCAGAACTGACTTTTCATTTATCCATTATTAAATGTAGTTAGCTTTCTTCCAGATAGATTACAGTATTCCTGTTCATGTACGGTATATATTCTGCCTTAGTGGTTGTAATGTTTTTCTTCCCTTAAGGTACATTAATTCAGTTTGTAGTATTTGAAGAAGTAGTAATAACAATGAAGAAATAATGTTCACCATAACAAAAAGCATGTAAGATGGTAAAATATTTTTTTTAATGAATTTTCAATCTGTAGACCTGTGTGTCCAGTTAAATGCTGCCCCCTTGTGGTCATGTTAGTACATTTTGATGTATCTGAGTACCAAGCATAGAAAAAAAGTTCAAAATGGCATAGTGTAGTTTGGCTGATTGCTCCCTAGGGAGTGGAGAATGTGTGCATATCGTGTGCAGGCAGGCCTGAATTTGATGACAAGGAGGCACTATGGCTCAGTGGTAGAGCAATGATATTGTATTCGTTAGGCCTGGGGTTCAAATCATGTCAATGGGAGCTATTTTGGATGTGTTGAGCTCTACACATATTATGCAGAGTATTATTTTGATGTTGCAAATATCATTCATATAATTATTATAAGTATAATTGTTGTAGATGTCCTTGTTAACAACTAGCAAATCATTTCATTACTGTCCAGTATCCAGTATACTGGCTTGGAACCATGTTGTATTGCATCCTTCATCTAGCGTCTGATATTTTCAAAGCCAAAATGTCAAACTGTTTAGTACACAAGTCGATTTTCACCACACAAAAGTATATTAAAAAAGAGAAGAAAAGTAGGCTTATGTAAAAATCTTATCAGACCAATTAAACAAGCTTTTTAACAAGAAACCGTAGATTTAATGCTCCATTTCGTTAATGAGCTCTACATTGTTCATGGATTTAGATTACCAAGGCCATGACCTAGATGTTAGTACAAACATTGGCTTCCCTTTTTTTCATTCCAGTTTCGTTTTCACCAACAAAATTAGACATTATCTGTCTACTCTATTTATAACTTAAAGATAAACTTGAGTACTGGTAATGCGATTGCATTGTGAAAGAAAAGGTGTGGAATTGATCAGAAAAGTTGATCATATAGCATGTAAGTAATGGTGTGTAATGCAAGGTTCTAGAGTCATCAAAATCATCATAAATTTGGCAGAGTCTTGGTAAAGTAACAATCACTTACACAGATAGATGTATATGGGACAACACACATGGTGTCAGGGCTAGTACTACCCTGATTTCCTTTTCTTTCTATGCTCATTACTCAGCCAGTATACATTTTCTTCCAAAATTGTTTGGCACATGACATTTATTTGTAATCTTGAACATTCAGTGTAAGTTTCGTTAGATTCTGTGAGAATTCATTTTCTTTTTTTACCAGAACTCAAGTTTATCTTTAACATTTACATGTACAGTATTTCATGAAGAAAGAGAATCAGCTGAAAAGTATGTAAGCACTCTATTCTAGATTGGCAGCTTTTAACAAGAAACCTTTTATTTAATGCTCCATTTCGTTAATGAGCTCTACATTGTTCATGGATTTAGATTAACAAGGCCATGACCTAGATGTTAGTGCAAACATTGGCTTCCTTTTTTTTTTCCATTCTAGTTTCATTTTCACCAACAGAATTAGACATTACCAGTATTTGTCTATTTATTACTTAACATTAACATGTACAGTATCTCATGAAGCAACATAAATTCAGTTCAAGAGCTTGATACATTTTTAAGCACTCTATTCTTGATTGGCAGTACATTGTTCTTCCTTTGCTGAATTAATATTGTTTTATTTCCTATAATTTTATGAAATGATATTCAAGAATATACATCTCTCTGTAATTATGGTTTGATGTTTAAAGTGGAACCTTAATAGAAATAATGCTCAAGGGAGAATACATAGGTTATCTTTCAGCTGAGGTTCCCTTAGTACAGGTTTCAATAGAGAGAAAAAATGTCAAGAAACAACAAAAAACGTGGTCTTTCTATACAGGTGGCCACTATTAAAAGCAGGTTTCACTGTACATGTAACCCTGTGTTCTATATACATGTAGATACCACTCACAGCTGCATTACATTGTAAATATTTCATTATGTCATTATTTTGAAAGCTTTAATGCATGATAGATATTTTCTCTACATGCACAGAAACCTCTTTCCAATGTCCTTCAAACCTTTCTCTGTCCCCTTCATAGAAAAACAACATTTTGTGGTGATTTTAGAAAAGGAACTAGAGCAAGAGAGTCCTTTGTATGTCAGACCTTGGCAAACCCAGTTCAGACGTTTCAAAAAGCATGAGCTTTCTCTGAAAATAAGGCCACTGAAGTCGTGACTGTCGATAAAGGCACTTGATATGACAAAATGTACTTAAAAATCAATTTTTAGAAAGTGTTCAAAACACAAGGTCGTGACATTTAAGTGAAGTACTTGTTATAAGATACTTCAATGGGGATGACTTTTCTTCTCCTTCCTCTTGATTTTGTTTGTTTGTAGTGCTGTAAAATAATGGGATCAAATGTGAAGGATCTTTCAAAGGGGAAGCTGAAGTTTTTTTTAATATGTAATGGCAAATGCTTTTCTTCTTTGTTGACATATTTCAACAAAACTTTTATTTGCAAAGGCCACTATTTCATTTTTGTTGGAGACTTTTTGATAGTATTTCAAGTGCGATACACTTGTATTTCATATCATGCCTAAATGAAATATTATACTGTGAAACCTGTCTATAAAGACCACCCACGGGAGACGAGAAAAGCAGTCTTTATAGGCATGTGGTCTTTATGTACAGGTTCCTTTTATAGTGCATGTTTCAATGAAAATCCATGTCCAAGGGAAACAAAAATGGTCTTTGTAGAAAGGTGGTCACTAAAGCAGGTTTGCCCGTAGTTGAATTTACATGTAGTATGATAACAGGAGATTAAACATATGCATGAAGGAGCAATAGCATTAATACTTCCAATGCGGTGTAGGTTTACGTATGGGGATAGTTGAGGTATGTGTAGTTGTACCAGGACTGGTAGGATTAAATCAATACAGGCCTTATTACTGCTAGTGATAGCAGTAGAGATGGTTGTAGAAGTGGCAGTAGTGGTAGTGGTGGTAGTAGTGTTAGTGGCGGTAGTGGTGGTAAGGGTACATGTGATAGTTGTATCTGAGTAAGAGTAGGGGGGGGGGAGGAGGTAGAGGAAGAGAGAAGGAAAGAAGGAGGGGAAGAACAAGGAGGAGAATGAGGAGATTGGGAGATATAAAGGTGGGGAGCAGGAGAAGGAGATTGTTACAAAAAAGAGGGGGAGGAGAAGAATAGGAAAAGAAAGAAAAAGAGGAGAGGAACAGAGGGGATAGGAGAAGGGGAGGAGGAAGAGAAGGAGAAGAGAGGAGGGGATAGGAGGAGAAGGTTGAACAAGAGGAGGAAAAGCACCAGAAGAAGATAAAGAAGAAGAGAGGGAGGAGGAGAAAGAAAATGATACGATAATTATTTTTTTAAAGCCTCTAAAAACCTAAAATCTGATCTAAAAACTCTTTTCTTTGTATTATGTGATAACACTGGATTATGCGGCTTTGTAATGCATAGTGTATCAAAACGCACCATTGCTAAAGCATCAATGCTGCTATCTTTACGCATAGAACTTGTAATAACATAATCAATAATTAATTGCTTGCTTTAAATGAAGGACTTCCGCGGCTCGAAGGGGTGATTGATTATAATGAGAACACTCACAGGTGTTTGTGTGGCCTTGTAAAGCGCAAGAAGTCCGCAGTTAATGATTGAAAACCGGAGACATGTGAGAGCACTTTGCTGTCACGGTTTGGGAATATATTTGGAGTGATAGATTTTTTTTTCTTGAAGAGATGGGCTGATGCATCAATGAATAATGCATTGTGTGTGGATGGAGTATGAAGGAGAGTGAGACAGACAAAGGACAAGACGGAACAAGGACAGAAAGGAAGAAAAAAGTACCCCCCCCCCCCCCCCCCTTGAAAAATAATCGAAAAACCAATCCCCCAACTCCTCCACTTTGATGGAATTACCCCCTCTGTAGTTGTCTTTGTATGATTAGGATGATTTCAAAAGGATAATTTTCCAATGAGATTGTATTACCCATTGGGGATTTATTTTCTTTCTTGGTGGATGGGGGGGGGGCGGAGGGGCCTTATTGTTATAATGGGGTACAAACCTGTAGATGTCAGGGGTATTAAGGGGTAGCTGTGATCATGACATGAAAATGCATTTTTGTTTTCCCCTAGAAAATTGATCTGTTATCGATACATAACATTTGTATTTGTTCTAATTGGGTGTACAGAATCATGAGCATCTATATTTTACAGTTAGCAACTACTTTTGTCATACCCTCACCAAGTTTTTGTAAGTGTGAAAATTGATTTGTCCCGAATTGTCTTTCTTGAGAATGTGAAATGTTAAAGCTTAAAAGAAATCAACAAAGGCCCTAATTCATCAAGTCCACCTTTTATTCTTGAGTTCCAACAAAAAAAAATATATAAAATTTACAAGGGGAATGAATCATTAGTTGTATTAGCTGTATTTCCTTATATAGTTTTCCCTGGTTAGAACGAGAACAAGAACAGTCAGCATCTATTACTTTTTTCAAAGCACTGATATAATGAATATTAGGACACTTAGGACAAGGGTCAATGCTGTTCATCAACGTTTTAGTGATAAGTAAGGACAAAAGAAAACCTGATATACTGATTGATTTACTCTTCATTAGGGTTATTAAACAAAACAGAAAAGGTATCAAACCCAATTTCCAGGAACTGGGGGATATACAGTATGAATCACCGGCGTCTTTTTTGCACCTGCATGGCAGAGCGTGTTTCGGCGTGATTAAGACAATTAGAACACAGCGTGAAAGCGTGAAAAACGTAACGATGAGCCCACGTCTCCCGGGGGTTTGTGCGAAGTGGCCAGAGAATCGGTCAGGGTCATTTATAAACATTAGTGACCAGCGGTCAAGTGGGTTAATTCCATTAGTGAAATCCTGGTCCATTCTTCGCTCTTGTCCACCGTTTCTTTTCTTTCCGTATTAAAAAGTTTTGTATTTTTGTCAATCTTCAATTATGCATGCGTAGATGGATGGCCTGATTCACTTGGTTTGAAAGCTGGGATGGATTCTTATTGATTTACAATCCTTGCTGGCCTAATTTTTCATCAATATTTTTATTTATAAATGTTGTTGTTATTTCCTTGATGTCGCACTTTGATTCTATGCAGGTAGGCAAAATCAGCGGAAAGACCATTCGGTAATTTTTTATTTTTTTTTGGGGGGGGGAAGGGGGCGCTGACTGCTCTTATTTTGTTTTGGCACCTTTTCTGTCTTCTATACGTCTTCTCTACCCTCCATTATCTGTTTCTATTCTCTCTCTTAGATATATATCCCATCTATCTTTTGTTTGTCTCATGTGTATGGCTATTATGTACAGCATTTTATTTTTTTGGTTGGGGGGGGGGGGACAAATATGTGGCCCAAAATGCGTGATGAGCAATGAAAAAGTGCTCAAGTTTGTATGGGGGAGTCACTTGTGACAGAGAGGGGTATGGTGTAAGAGAGAGCAATACAGAAAGAGGGGAGATGGGGAAAGGGGTAGGAAAGATGGAGAGAGAGAGGGGGTTGAGAAGGATAGAGAGTAAGTGAGAGAGAGAGAGAGAGAGAGAGATAAACAAATGGGAAGCCATGGCTGTAGACATTGACCTACTGATGTAAATGTACAAAGACCAAGAGGGAGAAAGAGATACAGAGTAAGAGATGGGGGGGGGGGGGAGGAGGGGGAGACATACATGTACAGTACAGACACAGACTGACATATAAGTGTTATGTTTGAGACAGGTGCCTGAGTGTGGTCTTATCAGTCATACATACAATACAACCAGATACTTGATAGGTTCACATCAGCAGTAGATCTCCTTCTTCTTCTTTTTTTTCTCTCGCTCTCCATCTCTTTCTTAGTTTCTTACTCTGTCTCTTGTCCCTTTATCTAGCTCCTTCTCTCTTCTCTCGTTTTGTTCTTCTCCGTTGCTCCATGCAGATTAAATTCTCTCTCACCCCCTCTATCTCCTCCAGTTTCATCCCCCATCTCTGTCTCTTTTTCAGTTTCTTCCCTTCCTTATCTCCTACCCCTATCTCTTTCTCTCTCCCTCTCTCTCTCTCTTTATTTCTTCCAGTTCTCTTCCAGTTTCTTCCCCATCTCTCTTCCAGTTTCTTCCCCATCTCTCTCTCTCTCCCTCTTTCTAGTTTCTTCCCTTTCCCATATCCCCTACCCCCTCTCTCTCTCTGTTTTATTCTCACCCTCTCTCTCTATCTCTCTCTTTCTCTCTCTTCCAGTTTCTCTTACCCCTTCTCTCTCTCTCTCTCTCTCTCTCTCTCTCTGTCTCTCTTCTCTCTCTCCCAACATCACTCCTGTCTCTCTCTCCCTCCCAACATCACTCCTGACCCTCAAAGCTCTAGATGCATAATGCATGAAACCTATTTTCAGAGAGAGACAGAGACACAGAGAGATGGATGAATCCTAAACCGACATCAAACTAGTCTTTCTAAGGAAAGCAGATCCTCCCATTCTGAGTGGAAGTAGAACAGGGTCTTCTTCATATCACGTTCCCTTGAGAGGTTTAAATCAGGAGAAGAAAGAAAAAAGGAAGACGAAATAACAAGACCTTGCTTTCCTCTCGCAGTTTTTACAGGGGAATTCAATCAACTGAGACAAAGAAATACTCGGGTGTACAGTACATAGGACGGAGCTTATCCATCAATAAGTTTATTTAGGGATCTTATTGTATAAAGTACATGTAAGTCATCTGTTAGGAGCCAAAAGGGGAATGGGGTACTATATTTTAAAACAGAGGTAACACCCTTTTGGCTTACATGTATTTTTTTAAAGGTAAAGACCAGTTCTGGTCATGCGATTGCATTGTGAAAGAAACGTTGTGGAATGGATCAGAAAAGGTTGATCATCTAGCATCTAGCATCTGCAAGGTTCTGGAATCATCAAAATGATAAGAAAATTTGGCCCATTCTTCATAAAGTTACAAGCACTATACACAGAAAGATGTATATGGGACTACCCTATATCTCTCACAGACCATGAGAGAAACAAATTTCCCAAATATATGAATTAGTAGGCGGTTTCCCGGCAAATTTTTTATCATCATGTATTAGTCAAAACATATTCTTTCTCATGATTGGGAATGAGAGCTTCCATTTCATTTTTTGAAATTGGGGCATTTCCAATACTGGTCTTTACCTTTAAACAATACACATTGTGCTAACCCGTCCTGGCTTGTTTTCGCCGGTGTGAAACTGCCACCAGTTCCCCGAGAGAGTGCTGTTAGTAACTTGCAAGAGCTACCGGTACTTATCCACCTTTGCAACAGCCTTCATGATTATGTTATGAAAAAAAGAAGCTGTCATTGTCGCTTTGTGACAGACAGCTACTACTACTGCATGTATTTTAAAGTCAGAAAGAGGAATAGGGGTTTTTCCCCTCCTTCAGGTGTAAGCGTACCTGTCGTATCTCTTTAAATTCTTTTGGCTCTTTCAGTCCAGAGGAAGTTTTGTATATTAATCGCAGTATAGAGAAAGGGGTGTATGTGGTAAAATACAGGGAGGTCGACGCTGTAGATGCGTTGTGTAGGTTAGCCTTAGGAGGAAGGATAGCATGCTTTCACCTCAAAGGTCAACATTGATCATTGACAGAAGTATTCTGCTTCAGGGAAGTTTGAATAGCACATATCCTGTCAAGTTTGAATGCATAGTACATGGCCAAGGTTCTTAACTTTTCTATCACCAAGACCATATCTGGCAATGTTTGCCAGAGCTTGTTGCCCCTGCCCCCACCCCATGCGATTCTTGATCCACGCCGTTACCTCCTATAACTGTTTATACATTAGTTACACCCCCTCCCCCCAAACAAAACAAAAACAAAGAGAGAGGGAAAGAAAGAGAATTGTTGTTTTCTATATTATTTGATGACTTTATAATGTATAAAATTGCCCAAAATATGTTTTTCTGACAATGTATACATCAATATTGTTTAAGATCAAAAGATTCAGAAATTCTAAAAGAGTATTGTTAACTCTCCAGAAGAGTATTTTACCCTCCCATTTGGTTGAATGTATGATTGACATTTTTCTTAGGGGAAAAGTGTTTTTACTACAGGGAAAATCGGAGGGGAGCTCGCACAATACGTCACAGAGTTGCCATTTGTGCTTGATTAATCGCACCTTTAAAAATTCATAATTTTCTTATATATATTCAATCATTTTTTTCTCAAACTTTTACTGAATTGTCTCTCTATTTTGTCTGCTTCTATTAATACCAACTTAATATCCGGCTGCACTTCCTCTTTAATAAACTTGTAACCCTTTTTGCTGATCAAGGAAGCATTTATTAATTAATGCATAACATGAAGGGAACATCTATCAAGTTGTCTTGTTTTAAGCCATGCCAGAGGGTTTGGGAACTAGGGTGAGAATTTGCTACTTTGAAAGGTCGCTATCAATCAGACACATGTCTCTGGCTTAGTTAAAGTCATGCAAAGCTTATCCTCAAAAATTGATTGAATTTTTGCTTAGTGTAGTTATTTAAATGCATTGTAAGTTTAGATCACAATAGACAGTATATATATTTTTGCTTCAGAAAGGCTGTAATTAGGACATCAGCTTAGTGCTAACCTTAGTGGGTTCATAAAAATACGATTTAATAATAATAATAATAATATTTAATTTTTATATAGCGCTTAATACAAATGTCTCTAAGCGCTTTACAAATATATTATTACCCCGGTCATTGGATTCAGTGCTTACCCGCACACAATGTGTGCACAATCTCCACTCCCTGATGCTAAGCCTTGACATACATGTAAATATCATACTTATACATTTATTATTGTATTTTCTTTAATTCCATCAGTACATAGCCAAAGATGTCCTTATTTTGTCTAAGTCCATATGTCTGCCGAAATCACTGTCTTTCACCTAGTACCTTCTTCTCTTCTCTCTTTCTCATCTCCATCTGCTTGTCGAATCCCAAGAAGCATCCAGTCATGTACAAATATTCAATTTCTTGCTCTATATTTGATGGTCTCTCTCTGATGATTGGAAAGCTCCTCCTGAACCGTATGTACCTGTTGCCCCACATTGTAGACGTTTTGCCCTGATTAAACAGCCACTCTATCAATTCATGTCCAGGGGGTGTTTCACAAAGACTAAGATGGACTTAAGTTGGACTTGAACTATGGCAGGCCATTCTGCCACTGGTTGCTCTCACCATTATGATCTTTAGATAATATATTTTTCCTTCAATAATGAATTATCAAATGTAAATTCTGTAGATTTGTGACCACAATTTGTACGACCCTTGAGAGACCAATCCCTCTGTAAATGGTGAGAGCAAACAATGGCTTGAACGGCCTGCCATAGTATAAGTCCAACTTAAGTCGACCTTAGTAATACTTAGTCTTTGTAAAACACTCCCCTGTGCATAACATTGTATGCACAGCAAAATTTCATTTTATGACTTTAATACAAAGAGCTCTTTATGATCACGCCAGAAACATGGAATGCAAATTATGTCAACTGTACCCACCTGACTGCATCTATTTCCAAGCAGGGAAGGTCTAATCACACAAACATCACATTTGAAATGCTGGTTATGGAGTATGTGAACATGCACTGCCGATTGCATCAATGCCCTAGATCTATGTTTAATCCAGGATGCAAGCGGAGAGGGTCTATTTGCACAAACATCACATTTGAAACAATGATTATGGAGCACGTGAACATACCTCGCTGATTGCATCAATGCTCTAGATCTATGTTTAATCCAAGATGCAAGCGGGGAGGGTCTAATCACACAAATATCACATTTGAAACAATGATTATGGAGCACGTGAACATACCTCGCTGATTGCATCAATGCTCTAGATCTATGTTTAATCCAAGATGCAAGCGGGGAGGGTCTAATCACACAAATATCACATTTGAAACAATGATTATGGAGCACGTGAACATACCTCGCTGATTGCATCAATGCCCTAGATCTACGTTTAATTCAAGATGCAAGCGGGGAGGGTCTAATTAAACAAGAAGAACTGACTGAGGTACTTGACTCTGGAAAGTTTTAGCCATGGGAAATTGGTCATGAAAGTAGGGTAGGCAAATGTTTGCCCCGAAGCGGGCGGCATTAACCCTCTGATTACCGAGAGTAAGAGGATGCTCAAGTTTCAATCTCTTGGTTCTGAAATGCATAGCAGGTTCAAGGTTTTTGGACATTCTGTGTCCTATATTTTACCATATGTTACTAAAGTTGCTGGAGTTCAAGCCGGGTGATGACTTCCAAAAGTCCTTAGGAAGCACTGTATAGACGTTATGTCATACTGTGATATGCATTTAATTATAATCAATATTGAATATCATGGAATACTCGATATGGTTTATATTGATGGTATCATTTACCTTGTTGTTTTGTCTGATCCCAGCAACATTAGAAGTGTTGTGGTGTCGTGGATAAGTCTCCTGACTGTGAACCACAAGGTAGCAGGTTCAAATCCCTGCCACAGCACTAATGTCCTTTGGTAAAAGGTTAATCTACAGCTCTGTAATAGCTGCTGTGCTAAAGCCAGAGTATTAACAATGGAGCACTCTAGAAGAGTGGCGATCTGCTGGAAATGAGCGCTATCCAAGACTCCACTATTATCATTATTATTATTATTAATAGTTAGTCTATCATTATATTTTAGGCATCAGGTATACTTGAATCTTCATTATAGTCAGCAAAATATATGTGACAAACTACCTTGAACCTGCCCATTTAAGTGCTGAAGCATCAATTATTGGGTACAGAAAAACAGAAAAGCAGAAGTAAAAATGAAAAACAGATAACATTGAAGGAGTTGCACTTTCTACTTCAAGAAGTAGTGTGCATTTTCCCAACTTCCCTTTTGCGATACATTTAGTTGATTAGAATCGATTCCAATTTCCGAGCAGTGCTATTCATAATCTTAACCCGTTGGTGATGCTTTCAGCCCAAGACATCAAGCAGATTGCTGCCAAGGGGTTAATGGCTAAGCAAAGATCTGCAAGATGAATGGCTCTACGCAAAAGCAAAATGATCTTGGAGGAAGAAATGTCATTTTTCCTATGCAGCCTTAAAGTGACTCGGTATTAATTCCTCAGATTCTGAAACAATTCAAAACCTGGATTTAGCTCATGCTGCCATCATAATTATAAACCTTTTGGTCATTCAGGAATCCCATTACTTTTACAAGCAGATCGCCTGTCTGATTATCAAGATATTTATGATTGGAAATCAAAATTTAATTTTTCGTTTTCTTAACGTTTTTATAACACTACAGTCTATTGGGGAAAATGAGTATGGTAAAACCGGTAACTCAAAGATTTTTACTTTTTGAGGCACTACATGATTTTGAAGCGCAATTTTGTAGGGCTTCAAATTACACCATATCACAGACACTGAAATCACGTAGGGCCATGCATCACTGATTTAACATTGTTAAACGATGCCTTTAATACTTAAAGCATTTCTATAAAATGGAATTTCTTCTTTTTCGCTAGTCTCGCTAATAAAGTGCTCTCTCCCGTCTTGATTTGTTTAACTTGACGATGGAATGAAGGAAATGAACTGTTTAGGATTGAGAACGAGGTTGAGTCCATCTTGGGGGGGGGAGGAGGAGAAGACGGTAAGAGGAGGCTGTGTAAATTAGACAGATCGAGGGTATGCAAACATGCGCAGGGCCTCAGCGAGGACGGGCTGGTCCAATTTCAAAAACCAAACAGGAGATGCTCGGGAGTAACTGTGTACAGAGGAGGGTGTGTTTGCACTCCAAATTTCAATGTTCATGCTCTTAAAACTGTCTTTGCTAGTAGTATAGCCAGGCGTCTTGGGGAGAATCTTCCCCTCCCACAAACTTGGGGTGACCCCAGGTGCCCCTTTTAAAGATATTTGGAGAAAATGCAAAAAATGTGATAAATTAAAGCTTGTACATACATATTTCTTTGTAATTCTTTAAAGAGCTTCACTTGCTTGGCCATTACATTCTATCTCAGAGAGATATATATGAGTGTAAAATGAAAGATCCACATCACACAAATTTCTTGTGCCCCCTCTCCACTTTCCTGCAGAAAATTAGTGACACCCCCCCCCCCCTCCCCCTCCCCCTCCCTAAGCTTCACCCTATGCTGAATACATCGATAAGTTTTGCTTTACAGGTAATAGAAAGTTTTGGTATGGGGTCATGAATTTGGTTCAAATGAACATATTGGAAGCAGATGCGATGCTACAATATTCAGTGATCATTGTCGCGTTAGAAATCGAGTCTAAAGTTATGAAGTTGTAAATAATAAACTCTTTAAGTTGTATAGCTTCCTCTCAAGGTCAAGACATTAATTCAGCCATAAAACAATCTTTCTTGACTAAAATTGACCGATTGGTTATTCCTGTTTTAAAATTATATATTACAACTACATATTTTGAGATTGTCATGGTCGCAGCTATTATTGTATGGCCATAAGCGCTATTTGATATTCAATTTTTCTCGAAAGCGGAAGTGTTTTAGGGGCTAAATTTTCTAGTGCTTATAATACATCCACAGGGGCATCTAAATATATTAAAATTGTAAAGAATCATTGTCCAGCTAATTTTCAAATTTTCCAAAACTTTGTATTACCTTTAATATCTCTACATATCAGTCAGACACACATACTTTCTCCCATTGTTGCTAGATAACACATTTCATGACTCAGCTAATACATGTACACAGATGCAACACACATAATTTTTTTCAGATGTTTTTCCACTCCAATTATTTGTCAAATATGTGTTGTTTTCCGACATAAGTATCTTTAGATGGGAAGAATTCAATGTCATATCTTTAATGAAACATTCTTTTGTGTGTGCCTCTTTTTTTTCATTGTGTTTTTGTCAGTGGGCCCGCTTCATGCTCTCTCTTGTTTCTGCTCTGATAGGCATGAAGCGTAGGTGAAGGCAGACTATTTTGGAAATGTTGTCACATGAATTTTAAGTAAACCACAACCTTGGTTGTGTCATTGGTATTTTTAGTGGGAAATTAGTCCATCCCACCTTCCATTTTTTGACAAAACTGTCAACATCATTTTAAATATTACCAAGGTGCTTCCTTATTGTGTTTCCTTTTATAAATGATTTGGTAGCTTCTTCTTCCTCCTGTCTTCTCTTCCTATTCTTCCTTTTCTTCCTCTAATTTTTTCTTCTTCCTTTTCTTCTTCCTATTCTTTTTCCTACTCATCTTCTTTTTCTTTTTCTTCCTCTTCCTCTTTTTCATCTTCTTCTTCTTTCTTTCTTCTTCTTCTTCTTCTTCTTCTTCTTCTTCTTCTTCTTCTTCTTCTTCTTCTTCTTCTTCTTCTACTTTTGCTTCTTCTTCTTCTTCTACTTCTTCTTCTTCTTCTTCTTCTTCTTCTACTTCTTCTTCTTCTTCTCCTCCTTCTCCTTCTTCTTCATATTCTTCTTCTATTTCTTCTTGTTCTTCCTCTTCTTCTTTTTTTACAAAACCAGTCACTTTGGTGTGGATGAAGTATTTCCAATTTCTGGGAGTGTTTCAGGTTTACAAGGCTTCTCGCCACAAAATATTGAATCACAAACAACCCTAATTTTTTTTGCAATTCGTATAAGTTCCTTGCTGTGCAATATAGTTCAGGTTTACAGATTGCAGAAGTTTCTTCTTCTTCTTCTTCCATTCTTCAACAAGAATTAAAGCCTGTCTGTACTATTTTGGCCAGAAGGGATTAGACCACCCAGCAAGGTCACTGATAGGTGGCTATCTCATCAACTCAGCTCTCAATTTTCATAAGGAAAAGAGGATCATGGGGAACCATTGGGCACCGCTTTGGCATTGTTTTCTATACAGAGGAAATAAGTAGCTACAAGTAGTACAGTGGGGCTTTAAGAGGGTGCTTTGCAGTCATTTTCCCTTTATAAACTGATTACGAAGCTGTTCAAAGTCATTAACAATACAGTGTTAGATTCCATATTCGTCCTAGGTTCAAGGACCTGGCCTAGTTACATTACATTAGAAGTTATTCTTAGGCACGGCTGGTCTCCTCAGAGTCAGAAAAGGGTTTACTTAATCTAGTTAAATTCAGAGTTCATGCCATTCTTACCATGTTCCTTTCAATCCATGATGTATTTGACATACCTGGGCTAAGGTGAGGCACATGATGTGCACATGAGGCAATGCAACCTTGCAGCTTTCTACTGTAAGATGGGGAGGGGGAAAGGGGGAGCGAGGTAGATGTCTTATCCTTTCCCTCTTTCCTTTCCTCCTTCCCCTTCTCCTTTCTCCCGTTTCTTCCTTCCTCCCTTCTCCCTTTCCTTCCTCTGCTCCTCCCCCACTTTCTTGCTCCTTTGGCTCCTCCAAGATGATAAGACCATTTCCAAGTCTGTGCAAGGATTTGAACCCTTAACCTCTGGACTAAAGTCTTAAGAATAATTTTACCTGTGGTATATTATTAGGCAATCTTGATCAGAGATTTGCCCTTGGCTTGATTTTGTGATTTTGTAGTGGTCGAGTGGATCACAAGGTCCATGGTTTAAGTCCCGCTGCGGCACTAATGTCCTTTGGCAAGACATTGATCTACATTTGCCACTCTCCACCCAGGTGTTAAATGGGTGCCCGGTAGGATGCACAAGCTAATGTGCGCTTCTAAAAAATGACGCCTGGCTGGAATGCTCCCCAGGGAGTGGAGAATGTGCATACATTATATGCGGGTAAAACTGAATCCGATGACCGGGGTAATAATATATATCTGTAAAGCGTTTAAAGAAGGCCTGCGGTCCTGAAAAGCGCTATATAAGAACAAGCTTATTAAAGATAATAGGGTTAGAGTTGTGATTGGGTTTTAGGTAAAGGGTTAGGGTTAGGCATATAATGTTAGGCCAAGGGTTGAATTGAAAGAAGTGCACACAGGAGTTTAGCTAGAGTAAAACATTGAACAAGGAGCTATTTTCCTTGGCACGTGTTGTACATTCATTTGTTGCTATATTAGACAAGCTCCTATCCTGTCTGGGTATTGTCTAACAATGCAGTGAAGACACCTTCACTCTATGCCTTCTGTAGCAAGTCATATCTTCAGGGCTTAAACCTTGAGGATCGAGCAACCACCTGCTGTACTGTACATGTGCTGGCTCAACACCTGATGCCGCTCCGCTCATTTTAGAATGAAAGACGGGGGGGGGGGGGGGGGGGGGGGGGCTTGGGAGGGCTCCCTCCCGTTCGACGACATAGCCAATCAACCCAACAAATTATAGACATTCTTTGCCTGCCAATAAGCGACCACTTTGACAGGAAGTCTGGGCTCCCGTCCAACAACGCACGGTAACGGTGGAGCTCACAGTAGGGCTGTCTTCATCAGCTCAAGATTGCCAATATCCCGCTATTTGAACTATCCCGATTGCAAATTATCCAGTTAATTTGGTTCTTCATCAGCCCGAAGTTGCAATTAGCGGGATATTTGGTCAGGATGATCCTCCCAAGATATCTTGGTCTTGGGCTACTTTGCAAAATATCCCCCTATTTGTCCCGTGCGTCTTCACCAGCCCGAAGAATCGAACTATGCGCGAAAGCTGAGCAAAATATCGCGAGCTATTTTCTCGAGCTTGAGTTTCAAGTTTCGAGGTCAAGTCTCGAGCTGATGAAGATGCGATTTGTAACTTCAGGATTATTTCCCAAATCAGAAATAGCGGGCTATTCGGCTATCTCGAGCTGATGAGGACACGCCTAAACACGTCTCGCCCCTCTGCTAGCCCTCACCATTATAAATAGATAATAAACAAAAGCCGAGGAGAACATGGCTGCTTGTTCATCACATCACGGCAGCCTGGCTTTTTGTAATTCCATGACTTTCTAGAACTAGGTCAGCAAGGACGACCGGCAAGTGATAAGATCCAATGCGTTAATGACTTGAAACCTTTCCCAATTGCCTACCTGTGCCAGTTTAGCCTTGTGCCAAGGCCTCTCCGGGTATTTTTAGGGCAGTTCCATCACAGAAGCGACAGGGGCTTTGTGTTTCTGTGTATTAAAAGAAAGAGGGCATGTTCGTGTGGGAGGAATGCATGATTTATAACCGACTAATGCTGTCCACTCGGATGTGACAGCAAAAGATGTAATATTGCACACCATCTATTGACGGCCCGAAAGTTCGTTAACGAATATATTTATATGGTGTTAACGTCCTTCTGCCTCTTAACAGACGATATCATAACAATGTAATATTGCACACCATCTATTGACGGCCCGAAAGGTCATTGATTAATATATTTATATGTTGTTAACGTCCTTCTGGCTCTTAACAGATAATATCATCATGTTTTTTTTAAATCCATATTTTTCCCTCTACAGGGATTTTATTGATTTTTATTTGCAACAAATAAACAAATATATATTCAAGGTAATTTACATTTATAATATAAATGAAATTTACTACTCAAGATACAAGTGTTTGTTGAGTCAACAGAAAACAAACAATATCGTAATACTATCAGCACATATTGCTTAGATTACAGAGTAATCGGTAATCGCTTCAATAGTCAGACTCAGTTCTTCCCTCCAAGTTTACCTAGAATAAAAGATTACATTGGATTTTTTTTTACTCAAATACAGAGCACATTCAAATGGCTAATTTAAACTCAAATACAGAGCAACGAATCCCAGTGATTTTGTTCTCGGTAATACTGAAGTTATACGAGAAGAAAAAAATTAAAGTCAGTTGTGCCAAAGTCCATTGTTAGATTACGAAAGTCATTCAAGTTGACTTTAATATGTAAAGGGAAGGTGAAGGCAGAATACTGTCAATCAAATTTTGTCAGTTTTGTGAGAATGGTTTAATTATGATGTATTGTTTAGAGTAAATTTAACATTCAAGAGTAAATTTAACATTCGAGAGTAAATTTAACATTCGTTTTTTATTCTATTTACAGAAGGAAAATAGAATGTCACTTTTGTTTTTCCTTAAAAAGTTGTGGTTTGATTTAAAAAAAGATAGAACACATGTATGCAAAACAAGTGACTGATCTAGATCAAGGTCGTAAACATCGTCAACAACTGTTGAGAGTTGCATACACTTTTGTTAGGCATTTAACCAAATTCCTCATTTTCTAGGTACTGAGTATCTAGGGACTAATATCAGCCAATTTTCATTTTCATTTTATAATTTCATCCCTCAGCATTTCTTTTAAGGCACTAATCATAATACCTAAAATTCAAAATATAGTATGGATAGCATATGTATTGTGGGTCCTCTAAAGAGAATAGACCATCTAGAACCATACAGTTGTGAAAAATTAAAAATTTAGTTCTAGTTTGTGTGTTGGAATAACTGGGAAAGTTGTCCACCACTATATCAGAGACATTCTTGATTCAGCCAATTTAAAGAGCTTGTTTTAATACTGACAGTGATTGCAACTCTCAAAGATTCATAGCTTTCTCACTTTTTGTCCGATTTCATTCAAACTTTCATGGTTTCACCAGTCTGCTTCTCTCATTTTTCTGCTTTCCACAAGAATAGTTTGCTATCGGGATTTCCCTTTAAAGATAATACCAAGTTTTGGTATTGAGTCATGATTTGGTTGAAATGAACATGTTGGAAGCATATGCAATCCTACAATATTCAATGATCGTTGTCGAGGTTGAAATTGAGTCTAAAGTGATGAAATTGTGAATAAAAGACTCTTTATGTTGTATAGCTCCCTCTCAAGATTGATACTACTTTAGCTTCAAGTTCAAAACAATATTTCTTTACTAAAATTGACCAATTTCCTATTTCTGTTTGGAAATTATATATCACAACTACATATTCTCAGATTTCCATGGTCGCAGCTACCATGATATGGCCGTAGGCACTATTTGAAATTTATCAGGAGCACCGATAAATTTGATAATTTAATTTCTTGAAATCCTGAGCGTTTTAGAGCCCAATTTTTTCAAAATCACTTATTCTAACACTAGGTGTTACAATGGTAATGCAAATTTTAAATTTTATTATCCAAACCTGTTGGAATATTACAGAAACTTTGTATTACCTTTAAACATTCTTTTATTTCATGTACAATGATCATAATCCTCTTCTATACTGATTCAATTAACCCTGTATCCTGCTTGGATTCATCTAAATGCCAAGCAAATTAAAAATGAGCGGAATTTGACCAAAAAGACTCTTAATTGATCCATGGAATCCGTGGAATCACGTGATATGAATCCATGTGTCGCTGTTAATTCTCTGTGATTTGGAACAGATTGTACGAGGTGCATTTTCAATTCCTTTACTTTGTCAGTTTTGTTATTTAATTTATTTGGGAGGGGGGGGGGGCAAAGAGAAAACTTATGGTGCCAGAGAATTCTAGCCAGAAATAGTTGCGTCAGATTTTTGTTTTTCGTGGTTACTGGTATATACACTATAATTCATTTGAAGAAGAAAAAATTTGTCCCTTCGATTTCTTGTGCTTACTCTTTAATTTTTGTTTTGGTTTTGGTTAGTTACCATGTGAGAGCAAATGCAATATGAGAAATTTATTATTATTCTTGGCAGATTCGGTTTATTTATTATCAGTGCAAATTATTCCAGAATAAATTCAGTACAAGTATAACCATTGCCTATACAAGTAGGCCTTCATATTCAGATGTATTGATCAGTAAAATATACTGTGTTGTATGTATTGCACAAATTCTATACTGCTATATATATGTTTCATTTAACTCAAGCTTGTGGAAACTTTTTATCTAGAAGTATCCAATGTACATGTAGCCTGTAGGTGTGAAGTGTTTTTTAGAACGCACTGTATCAAACTTATCCAAACTAGAGCAAATTCAGTCTATTGTAACACAATATATAGAAAAGGCATTTATGATGCAATCGTATATATGGGGAACCGTCAAACTTGCATAAGTCTAATCTTTGAAATTCTACCACAAGAGACAAGGAATAGATCAGTTTCAATTTCCTCTTGGCTTTATATTATCGGAGCTTTCTCTTATTTCAGGTCACATGTTGACCGCACGAGCCGTTTCATAACCGCCAAAGCATATTCTTTCACGACACAAGATCACGTCACAAAGCCTACCTAAGGCAGGCGCCCTCTTAAGGGGAGCGCAACCTTGGCCGTTGATCTGGGTTAATTAATTCCGCCACTCCAGGCCATTGGCCTCTCTCTCTCTCTAGCCGGCGATGCGGCACGCCATCAAACGAAGGATACGAGCACACGAGGCAGAAAAGGCAAAAAGCGGGAATGCGTAATGGCCTGCTACAAAAGATTGTTTTTTATAGTCTTTCCAACTGAGAGATAACACCTTGAATCCATGCATATCATTAAACAAAGAAAGTGTTATGCTAGCTGTGATCTGTCCTCTGGAGGATATAAAGGGGGGGGGGGGTGTCACCTTGATATACATTTATGAGCCATCTGGTGTTTTTTGCTCACTTTTGTCAACAAATATTAGAGAACTTGTCTGCTGAGAAACAGAAGGGCGTTAACTCCCGTAGTTTTACCTAGATTTCATGCCTTTTTGGCTGTCAACAACAAAGACAATCAAAACATAAGATACACAATTTTGTGTTCATTTGAGAACACTCCTCCTTTAATTTCATGTACTTCAAGTGTTTTTGTTTTTGTTTTTCTTAATTTTTGCTTCCCTGCATAGTGCTGAAATTATCCATATGGGTTCTGAATTTGTTTATTGCATAACATTGCCCCTCCCCTCCCCCACCCCCCCCCCCAAAAAAAAAAAATAATAATGAAGAATTGTAACATACATTGACAGAGAATTTGCCATTCTGATTTTCATTCATATACAGTATCTACGAATTTGTTACCTTTTAACGAGGGACAAACACCAATTCAACGGACACAGGCTCCAAACAACACTCCATTGCAATTCATATGTGTTCGCTATTTACCTTGAAATGCATTGCACACAGATTGGTATATGGGACTACACACAAGTGGCTGGAAAATTTGGTATAAAGTTTTATGCTGTTAATAGTTCTATTTGGAAGATGAAGGCATTTCAAGGGTAAACATTTTCTAATTAAAACTGTTACTACATATGCTTCTTTCACATACTTTCGGGAATAAGAGAAGAAGAAAGCTTACAAAATATTGTTCACTTTTATCCAAACTTGACCTTCCCTGTTAGTCACTTTCACAGCTAGAGCAAGTACAAAATATTCAATATACTGATTAGGGAATAATGATAAAATGAGCGGAGAGTGCATTTCATGGGAATCACCTTGAACTTATTCATACCATGAATAAAACATCAAAGCTTCCATTCTCCTGCCGATTTTGTTTTCACCTGATGATGGAGTTTATATATGCCGCTTTTATGAGTTAGCTTGCAAATAGAAAAACACTGTGTTATTAATAGGAGATAGAGAGGGGAGAGGGAGAGAGGAGGGATGGAAGGAGAAAGAAGAGGAGAGGGGTAAAGGAGAGAGGGGGTGGGAGATGGAGCTATAGAAAGGAGAGAGAGGGGGAGAGAGAGAGGGAGGGAGGAGGGAGGAAGAAGAGGGGAATAGAAGAGAGTGAGGAAGAACATTTTAAGTAAGAAAAAAGTGAGAGAGAGAGAGAGAGAAAGGGAAAGGGGGAGATAGGGGGAATAATGAAGAGGAGGACGGATTGAAGTATACTAGAGATTTAGAGAGAAAATAAGAAAGATGGGCAGAGATTGGACATAGTATAGGCTTACACAATATGCAATATTCTGAGAAGGGAATATTAGCAAAATGAACAGAGAGTGAATTTCATAGGATTTACCTTGAACTTATTCATATCATGAATAAATCATCAAAGCACTCCATCCTCCTGCCGATGTTTATGCCACTTTTATGAGTTAGCTTGCAAACAGAAAACAGGGTGTTATTAATACGGGAGAGGGAGGGAGTGTGAGAAAGAGGGAGAGAGAGAGAGAAAGGGGGAAGAAATAGAGGAAAAGAGCAAGAGAGCAAGCAAAAACGTGTAAAAGAGAGATAGAGAGAGAATTGAGACAGGACGAGGGAAAGAGAGAGTGGGAGACACAGAGCTAGAATGTGTGAGAGATACAGCTATGAGAGAGAGAGAGAGAGAGAGAGAGAGAGAGAGCATGAGAGAGAGAAATTTAGAAATATAGAGAGGGGGATAGAGAGAGAGAGAGAGAGAGAGAGAGAGAGAGAGAGAGAGAGAAGACAGATAAAGATGGGCAGGAGAAACAGAAGATAATAAAATAGAAATAGATCTTACATAAGCAGACAAAGATTGAGCGTGCAAAGAAGATTGTCAAAATAACACAGTCATAGGGAGAGGAAGAGAGAGAGAGAGAGAGAAAAAGAGAAGTAGATAGAAAACGACTTTCATATCCATTAGAGAACTTGTCACGTACGCATTGCTCCTAGGTATATTCCCTTTTGATGCTTTCTTTTTAATTCCTTATCATTTTCCTTTTCCCCACATCACCACTTCTCATCATTCCTCAATTATCCTTCGCATTTCGGTTAAAAGTGGCAGATAGGGAATTAGCAAATGACAAAGCCGCCGGTATTGTGGCGAAGCTGGCGAGCAGTAGACACCGTTCTGCAATCGGTGGCGTTCGGCTGCGTGTACGCTACCCTTGAACTGTGTGGATTTCATTAGCTGAGCACGTTCCAAAACTTGTAGTTTGTAGTCTGCAAGACTTTCACTTTCACTTGAGCTTTCGATTGTATTACTATGACAATAATATTCCGCTTTTATATAGCGCTTAATACATTGACGATGTCCCTAAGCGCTTTACAGATATGAGTTATTATTATCCCATGAGATATTATTATCCGATTCAGAAAGGAATAAAGTTGTGTTAGTTATTTTTAAAAGAATGTGAGAAAAATATTTAACTGACTACCGGTAAGTAATTAATATATTTTGATATGTATGTGAGAAAAATACTTGATTGACTAATTAATCAACATATTTTGATAAGAACATGACAAAAGTACTTTACTAATTATTCAATATATCATTGATTAATAAAAAGTCAAAGAGTATCAAGAAAAAAAGAGAAATGAGAGGTTTTTTAGCCTATGAAAGTCAAGATCATTCCATATAGGGTATACTATACACATGTAACCTTGTGTTTTACAATACACAAGAACACGATGCATTCAAACTGAGGACCATCATGCAAAGGCCCTGTTGAGAGCAAGAAGGGGGTCACTCCTTCTTTTTAATGATGTGAGTTAGTTCTATCGTTGCTCTCAGGGGAGGAGATCATCTTTTCAGTGCCAGAGGGGCATTAAGTTTGTGTTATTAAAGCATATATATATATGAGATAATACGTTTCTTGCTCCAAACAGACAAAATGATTATTTTGAGTCAATCTTTCCAATATGTTTTTTTCTCTCTTACAAACGTTTTAAAAATTATGTAAACACTATGCATAAAAAAGACCTCTGTTGTTGATCAATTATTGGATTGCATCTTCACGTTTCATTTCAGTTGCAAAATTCTTTCTTGCGCTGTCACTTTTGATGTGAACATCTCTACTCTTCTGACAGTCGTACACTTTCCTTGTAATATGCCATTTTTGTAAATTACTTCTCCTTTTTGTGTGCACAATAAGAATCCAAGTGCCCTTGAAGATGAGCAGTTTGCATGATTGTCTGAAATGTGATCAAATATGAAGAAATGATGGGAGGAGATGTGATTAGAGTCAAGATTCCCCCAGGGGCCGGCTGCAACGTTGCCCCTTTCATACTTGCATCTAATCAGGACTAAACCCATCCTACACTGGTCTACAGATAAGCAGTATGTTTGATTGTTTGAAAGTGTGAAGAGATTTGAAAAGCCAAAATTTTCTCCAGGGGCTAGCGTCAGAAGTGTCCCTTACTCCCTTTCTCACTTCTATCTACATGTAGTTATCATTTAAGTCAGTTTAGTAATCTAAAAATCAGCATTTGGTTTGATTATTTGAAATCTGATCACATTTTATATGCTGTGAAGGGATTTGATAAGTGATATTTCCTCCAGGGGGCTGGCAGCAACATTGCCCCTTTCATACTTGGGTCTAATCAGGACTAAACCCGTCCTACTGCTCTACAGATTAACAGTATGTTTGATTGTTTGAAAGTTAACCATGTATTTTAATGGCTGTGAAGAGATTTGAGAAGCCCAAATTTTCTCCAGGGGCTAGCTTCAGATGTGTCCCTTTCTCATTTCCATGTAATCATCATTTAAGTTATTTTAGTGCTTTGAAATCTAATCAGATTTGATGTTCATGTATGCTGTGAAGAGGTTTGATAAGTCAAATTTCTTCCAAGGGCTAATGTGCCCCTTTCATTCTTCATTTAATCAGGACTAAAACCATCTGACTGCCCTAAAGACGAGCAGTTTCTGAAATCTAATCGAATATCCAAAATGATGGGAAAGTATGTGATTATAGATGAGTTTTCTCCAGGGGCTAGCTGCAGTTGTGCCCTATTCATACGTGCATCTAAACAGCGTTTATAAAGCTATCTTACTGCTCTAAAGTTGAGCAGTTTGTTTGATTGTCTGAAATCTAATCAAGTATGATAAATTCTGTGAAGAGATTTGATAAGTCAAATTTCCTCAAGGCTAGCTGCAATTGTGCCCTTTTCCTACTTGCATCAAATCACGACTAAAGCTATCTGACTGCCCTTAAGATGAGCAGTTTGTTTGATTGTCTAAAATCTAATCAAATATGATAAATACAGGGAAGCATTTAAGTATTTGACTGTTTTAAAGATGAGCAGTTCTCTTTGGGGCTAACTGCAACATTGCTCCTTTCATACTTGCGTTTAACCAACACTAAAGACATCTAACTGTTCTGAAGAATGTGTGAGAAATACTTAAGCCGTTCCGTAAAACAGGCAAAATGGCTCCAATTATAATGAAGATTAGCTTTTCCCTTTGCTTTCTGAAACAAGTCAAAACACTTCATTGACATGAAGGCTATAATGGTTTCAGATCCTGACACAACTCAAAATATCCCTGTGGCAGCTTTTGATATTTATAATCAGCCTTCATTGACTGGAGGTTACATTGAGATTAGCTGTCAGATGTGAAAGGGGGTATGAATGACAAAAACGAGAAGGCAGAAAAGGGGCAAGTTTCCAATCTAAAGGGATTTGTTGGATCTGTATTGTTTGTAGAATGTTTGATTGAATTGCCTGCTAAAGGTTGAGTGATGGGAGGACCTTGAAATAGAATATGCTCAGAAAAATATGGTTATCCAATTGACGACTGAAAAATGATTAGTTAAATAAACTTTGCTAGTGTCCATGAAATGTTTAATGCTTATTGCTACATGACTAAAAACCTTGAAACCTCAATAGCTGTTGTTATGATGACAAATGTATACTGCATATTAATTTAATAAAAGGCCCTACTTATACTGTGGGGGGATTTTAAAATTATAAACATGAAAAATAAACCTTGAAATAGAATCTTTTCCTCAGGTGTTCTTATCCAATGTTAAAATTGAAATGCATCAGTTAAAAACAGAGAGTGGTATTATTTGTAGAATGTTAAATTTGATTGTGAGCAACCATTGAGGGATTAGGAACTTGAAAGGGGAGATGCTCATGAAATGTACTTTTCTCCAAAAATAAAAATTACAAAAAATGATTGGTGGGAAAAAGGATTGTTATTTTTCATTTGTAAAACGCCAAATTTGATTGGGAGCGAATTGCTGAATCACAAAAAAAAACTTTAAAATAGAAAATTTTCCTAAAACACTCTTATCCAATTTGAATCTGAAAAGGATTGGATATAAGATAAACTGGCATTATTCATTTAATGTTTAATTTGCTCACATGCTGAATGACTGAAAATCTTGAAATAGAACAATTTCCTCAAATGTATTTTCCAATTTTAAAATTGAAATGCATTACACTGACTGTTGTTAAAAAGGAGAGTTGTATTATTTGTAGACTGCCTAATTTGATTGTGAGTGGATTGCAGAATGACAAAGAACCTCAAAATAGAGGATTTTCCTAAAACATTCTTATTCACTTTGAAACTGAAAAGGGTTGGATTCAAAGAAAACTGGCATTATTTATATAATGTTTAATTTGCTTGTGAGCAAATTACTGAACGACTAAAATCCTTGAAATAGGAAATTATCCTCAAATGTTCTTACGAGGGTATCCAATTTTAAAATTGATATGCATTTGTTATTACAATAAGAGTGGTATCATTTGTAGAATGTTTGATTTTATTGTGAGCAAATCATGGAGGGATTAGGAACTTGTAATAGGAGATACTAATGAAGTGCTCGCTCTTATCCAATTAAAAGGAATTGGTTGAAAAGAAGACTGTTGTTATGTTCAGAATATATGATTGGCACTTGAGCAAGATCATGATTAAAAGGTAACCTTGAAATATAAGATAAGTCTTCTCCCATTTCAAACCAAAACAATCGCTTAAAATATTGGTATTTATTTACAGCATATTTAATTGATTGTGAGCCAATTGTTAAAGGATGGGGAACTTGGAACGTTCTTGTAACATTCCAGTACACTAATTCTAAAAACTTTCCCACTAAACGGATGTCTGTTCAAAATAAGAGGTCCCTATGAAAGAACAACGACAACAAGAGTAGGTTATGCTTTGAGTATCGCAGTTAAGCTGGTTCAGATTCAATGTTTGGATGGGGAGAGTGAATTTTTAGAAACCAACAAGAGAGGGAGCGAGCGGTTATTGAGTGGCCTGGCTGATATTGAAAATGTAGGCAATAGCAATATTTCTTTTCATAATAGATTTATTTTAAAGTAAATCTAGAAATTGATGTTATCCTTTCTTGTATATTAACTGTGAATAGTCTGATTTTATTCTATAGATTGTGCTTACACTGTATAATTTAAGTCCCCATAGAGCTTCATCCATTAGCTAATGCTAAATGTGTGTAGGATTGATTGGAACAAAGTTTTGGCATTTGTCTGTCGAAGCAAATATCTTCATGGTATAAAATTGCCACGGAAAATAATGATTTTGTCACTTAATTTGCAAAAAAAAATTGTGAACATATTGCAGGTCATATGTGTCTTTCTCTACTCCATATGTCAGGTGCGATGTACAAAGGCAATGCGGCCAGTCTCTCTAAAGATGATACGTCCTATAAATATGATTGTCCTTGTGCTCATAAAGAGATTCCCTACAAGTTCAAATTTATTTTAAAAATATCCTAATTAGTTAATACTGTTTCATTCAAAGCAAATTGTAGTTAGGACTATTTTGGTGAAAGCATTGAGAATACTAGTGGTCATTTAAAGTTCAAAGCAGAAAATAATTATTATTACCTCTTTTGTTAAAAACAGAATATTTTATTATTATTATTTTTGTTGAAAGCAGACATCAGTTAGTACTGTTTTGGTGAAAGGAAAGAATACTAGTGGTCATTCTAGGTTCAAAGCAGAAAATAATTATTACTTCTTTTGTGTAAAAATAATAAATAGTTATTACTATTTTAGTACTTTAATAAAAGCAGAGAGTTTTTATCATTCTGAGTTCAAAGCAGGGAATATTTATTACAACCATATATTCATTTTCCATTCACATTCCAAAGACAAAAGAAGGAAGATGTCCTAGAGGATAAATTTTGGATACAGTAGCCATAAGGTGATTAGAGTGGGCTCTCAACCATGAAGGGCGGATTAAAGGAGGGCTTTGTGCCTCCTATAGGAAGGATTAGGGAAAGGGCATTTCAGCTAATTGCAAGTCCAAATCATGGGCCTCAGTCACACTCGAATGTGAAAGGGCCAACCCAGAAGCCAAGACTTTATGAGAATATTTTTTTATTATACGTTTGAACAGGGTCCATTCACTTTCTTTACAGTTAGCTATGTTCTGTTTCTCCCATCTGTTATGTAGGTATCATGATCATCTTCATCTTCGCACTGTTTCATATGTGTGAAAGGGGTCCGTAGGCCTATCCACTTTGTTTGATGGGTGCAAGCTATACATGTATGTCTAGGTTCTCCCATCTATTATGTATCATCTTCATTTTTGCATTGTTTCAGTAGTGTGAAAGAGGTCAACATGTGGACCCATCCACTTTTTCGATCTGCCCCTTCAGATTATTTCATTGGTGTGAAAGAGGTCCATGGCCCCATCCAATTTGTTTGATAGGTGCAAGCTATATGTCCTGATTCTCTCATCTATATCAGGGACTTTTAGATTTGCACGTCGACGTAGTGGACTGCTACTTGTAAGGCACTGCCAACGCCTTAAAAGGACATCACACGTACGTGGCAGTCCACTATGTAGACTTACAAATCTAAAAGTCCCTAATATATCATCTTCCCATTATCTTGTTGGTGTGAAAGGGGTCCGTAGGCCCATCCACTTTGTTTGATGGGTGCAAGCTATATGTCGTGGTTCTCCCATCTATTATGTATCATCTTCATGTCTCGCCACCTCATCCCACCAGCCCTCATCTGTCTTCCTGGCCCAGTTTTCACAAATACTTGAGGGTTTTCTTGCAGAAAAGTGACTTGTAGCCGCTGTGCCTGCCTAATTTCTCATTATTATTACAGTGCAGTAGATTATATTCATATAGTAGCTGTGCTTTATAAATTCATTTAATTAGTATTGTTTATTATTATTTCATGTTGCCTACTTGAAATCAGATTTAGAGGATTTTTTCAGGTGGTTGCTGTTGTTGTTGTTGTTGTTAATAGGCCTACTGTTGGTTTAGTCGTAGTAGTAGTAGTATTGATTTCTTCAATACTATTATCCCTAGCAGAAGAGTGGTTGTATTTGTTTTTGTTTCTCCAATCATCATCGTTGTTAACATTTTATCAATCCTATTTCTGGCTTAGAATGTGCAGTTTATTTCAATGTTTTATTCTTAAATGGCCAAAACTACAAAGGGGTATTAATGACTACCGGGGTTCAATGCCTAAATGCACCTGATGGCATATTTAACCAGGAGTCATTATTTGGGCCTTATACGATGAATATATCATGTATGTAGAACTTGGCAACTACTTTTTTTTCTATATTTTTAATCTTAAATCATATTGTATTAATCTATCCCAACAGGGCCATTGTAGAAAGCAGTTGTGTTATTGACAATGCTGCCTTGTAAAAAATGAATAAAATAAAACAATTTTTTTCTCACTATTTGTCTCTTGTAACAAGTCAAGCTCTCAAACCCACCCCAAGCTTCTTGCAAATGGTTCCATCTGCTTGTGAAACCAGGTCCTCTGTCCACCTCGCCCAACCTATCTCTCTCAGCCATCTAATTCATCTCTGCAACCCATTAAAACAAACTCCAATTTGGCCGAATTTAGCCCGGGGGCATGTTCCCCGCGCTCTCCACTCCATTGATCGAAAGTCATCGTCTATTATCCAGGGCCAATATGAAATTATTATGAATATCAAAATTACAAGGAAACATTAAAAAAATAGTCGAGCAAATGAAAAAGGACAGACAAGCATGCGTTATATTAGCAGATGAAAAGGCATCCGTGGGGCCGGGATTATTGGCGCGCCATATTCATCTGGCTACAAACTTCGCTTCAAGCCCTTTTGGGTATAGATTTGAATGTCTGACAGTGACAGTATAACTGGGCCTGGGGCGTATTTTTAATCTTCTGAATGGGTAACAAAGCGAGAAGATATTAAAAGGGCGGAGGGGGTATATTAAAAAGGTTGTCTCCCAATTTTCTCAGCTCTGTGTCTTTTCTGCTGAATGCCAGGAGGAATTAACCCTATGGTGTGTTAATGGCCTTCTGGCTTTTAGTATACAATTTGTTTAACCCTTTCAAGACATGATTTATTATTAGAGCTGATTTGAGCACATGTTGTTCTTCAAATTAGCAAAAATATAGTATATTTCTTTTATTGATCCAATGATAAAATAGTATGCAACATCTCTGAAAACAATTTACACGGGCGAGAATGTTGTCAAAAAGTATTTCAAAGTATTTCAAATGGCCAGTTTTTATTAAAAATCAATGACTTATTTATCAGGGCGTTGCCAATTTAACGATTTATTATTAGGGCTAAATTGAGCACATGTTGTTCTTCAAATTGGCAACAGTTTTATTTTTATTTTATCCCTATGATGATAGAGTGAAATGCAATTTCTCTGAAAAACAATATACATAAGCAAGAATATCAACAAGTTTTCCAAATGGCTTATTTTGATTGAAAAACAATGATTTTAAATTTCTCAGGGTGTTGCCAATTTAAGAAATTCAAATCTTTTTTCCTTTACGAAATTCCAAGCATCTATTTAAATGCAATATAGTCGTGAAACAAAAATGAATGCAGTGTGTGCAGACAATTTTGCCCTTTCTACTCATGTATCTGGTAATTTTTAGGGCTCTGGATCAAAAGTTATTGAGCCAAACAACATAATGTGGAAGGAAGGAAAAAAGATCAGAGGAAAAAAAGTATATAATAAAGCAGATTCTAGAATTAAAAGTTAGTTTTTATTTTCAAAAAGATGTACCGGTACATGTAGGTTTATGTTATACATTTGTGATTGGGGTCTACGTCAAGTGTAGGGTTAGGGCATCGTTGGGGTGAGGTGTAGGCATAGGATAAGGTATAGTGTAGGGTTCCGGTGAAAGTTAGATAGCATTTGAAATTGACGGAGAAGAAATTGTGATTGGAGCATGTGTCATGCAAGCAATAGGAAAGTTTGACTGTACTATTTCCTACGTTATGGTCTTAATTCAGCTTTCAAACACCACATTGATGCGTCACAGGCCTCCCCATATCTCTCTCTCTCCCTCTCCCTCTCTCTACCCCCCCCCCCCTTGTCTCTCTCTCTCTCTCTCTCTCTCTCTCTTTCTTTCTCTGTGTCTTTTTTTCACTATTTCACTCTCTATCCCATTCCCCTCTCACATTTTTTCTTCTCTCTCTCCTCTCTCCCCCTCTCTCTCTCTCTCTCTCTCTCTCTCCCTCCCTCTCTTTTTTCTTCTCTCTCAACCCTTCCTCTTGCTCTCACCCCTCTTATCCATCTCTTCCCCATTTTACTCCCACCCTCTTTTCTCCATCCCATCTCTCCTTTTCTCTCCTCGCCTTTTCTCTCCTCTCCCCTTCTTCTTTCTCCTCTCCCCTCCTTCTCTCTCCTCTCCCTTCTCTTCCATCTCTCCCTTCATTCCCTATCTTCTCTCTTCTCTTTCATGTTCCCCTTTTCCCTCTCTCCTCTGTCATCTCTCCTTCCTCCCCCCCCCCCTTCCCCCCCCCCCCTTCCCCCCCCCCCCCTCTCTCTCTCTCTCTCTCTCTCTCTCTCTCTATCTATCTCTCTCTCTATCTATCTCTCTCCCACCCATGATGCCCCTCTTTCTTTTTCCCCAGTAATTTGCGATGAGAAAAAAAACTCATGTTCCACATCCTCCCTGTCACATTGCACTATCAATACAGAACACGATATCAATGCACTTTCCGTCCCGCCTTCGCGCATCGGCCTCTGCCCAAATCAAGCGACAAATTGGCCAGGGCCTCTGATTGCGTAAGTAATCATAAGGCCTGTCTTCACTATCTCGAGATTGCCAAATATCCAGCTATTTCAACTATCCCGATCGCAAACTATCCAGCTAATTTGCGTCTTCATCAGACCGAAGTAGCAAATTAGCTGGATAGTTGGTCGGGATAATATCCCAAGATATCTCAGTCTAGTTTCCAAAATATCCCACTATTTCCCAATTAGCGGGATAGTTTGAGACCGTCTTCATTAGACAGAACTACGGAGTCAAATATCCCGATCCCATCATGCACAACGATTTCCGGTTTTCCGTGTTTACTAGTTGTACTAGCGCGCTGAGCGGTATACATGTAGATCGCATGTGCGCCGGAAATCGTGGTGCATGATGGGATCGGGATATTTGACTCCGTACTTCGGTCTAATGAAGACGGTCGCAAACTATCCCGCTAGTTGGAAAATAGTGGGATATTTTGCAAACTAGACCGAGATATCTTGGGATATTATCCCGACCAACTATCCAGCTAATTTGCTACTTCGGCCTAATGAAGACGCAAATTAGCTGGATAGTTTCGATCTGGATAGTTGAAATAGCTGGATATTTGGCAATCTCGAGATGATGAAGACGCGCCCAGTGATTGCTGTTAGACTAGCTTGGATCGCGCGACCTTGATCGGCGCTTGGAAGAACTTGGAATGGGGCAGGCGCCCTTGAACCAGGGTGCTACCGAATCGGTTTTTCGTTTCCACCTGATCGGAGAGAAATTTATCTGCCACATCGAATCACTCCCAGTCCCGGTGATTTATTGCAAATACAAATGCAACTGCCTTATTCACTGCTGTAATCTTCATACTGTGGAAGGAGAGAAACGGAGAACCAGAGAGACAGATAGACAGAGAGCGAGAAAGAGATTGAGAAGGAGATTGCGATTACATGATGATTACATAATGAAAAAAGAAGAGAGAAAAGGGGAAAGAAGAAAAGAGCAAATGATGCTCATTCATGGCATGTTGTTTTCTCTTCTAAGTTCCATCTTCCTTCTCCCTGCATGTTATGTAATATAGATATTTGAATGTCTATTTTCTTTTTTCTTTTGTTTGTCAAGGGGTGAGAAATATTAACATTCTCTCCCTCTTTCCTTCTTTCTCTCTCTCTTTCTCTCTCTTTCTCTCTCTTTCTCTCTCTTTCTCTCTTTCTCTATCTTTCTCTCTCTTTCTCTCTTTCTCTCTCTTTCTCTCTCTTTCTCTCTCTTTCTCTCTCTTTCTCTCTCTTTCTCTCTCTCTCTCTCTCTCTCTCTCTCCCTCTCTCCCTCCCTCTCTCCCTCACCCTTTTGTATAATTTACTTTCGTCCTCTGATATTTCATGTCCCACCCCCCCCCCAATTAATTTCACTCTTTCCAATCTTTCCATTTTGTACAGTTAATTAACCTCAAGAAGAAGAAGAAAAAAAATACTCTTTTTGTGCCACAACAATTTGCTAAGCTACCCATTATAAATGGAAACCATGCATGTTGAATATGTTGTATGTTTTGCTGGCTGAACTAATCCACCTATTGTGAAAGAATATCAGTCAGCCGGTTTATGTCTTCTTGCACTATTTCCTCTCAAAAGCAGAAATTAAAAAAAAAAATGAAATGATCACACGGTCCACTGTTCATATGGGAACAAGGTTTCATATTCTAGATTGATTGAAGTCAAATATTGTCATTTTGGAGCAATAACTCATATACTTTTGATACAGAGTTATAGTGTCTTCCTTGCTCTGAGCATGATATAATCCCTACACCATTCACACATTCAATATGAATGATTGATATGGATGTTACTTTTAAGAAAAAGCCTGGAATGCATGGTACTGTTTTTTTCTTTTTAAGGCTATGCCTGAACAATACATCAAACAGCAAAAGTTCAACCACAATGTGTATGATAATGATAATATGTTAAAGGGATCATGTAACTATGTTAAATCTGAGACACATGGCCCTACTTGTTATCAGTGTCTGTGATATGGTGTAATATTGAAGCCCTAAAAAAATTGTGCTTCAAAATGATCAAGAAGTGCCTCAAAAAAGTAAAAAATCTTAGAGTGACCGGTTTTACCATACTCGTTTTCCCCAATAGACTGTAGTGTTATGAAAACCGTCAGGCTAACGGTTTTCAAAATTTGTAATTCCAATCATTAATATCTTGATAATCAGACAGGCGATCGGCTTGTAAAAGTCATGGGGTTCCTGACTGACCTAAAGGTTTATAATTATCATTGCATCATGAGCTAAATCCAGAATTTTGTTTCATGATCTGAGACAAAGTTACCGGATCCCTTTAATGTTAGTCTGATTAGTACATGTATATTTGTTTACAGATATACTCAAGTACTCATTACATTAACAAGATCCTGTTAAGATATTAATACCATTCTATGAAAAAAAATCTTCAATTAAAGAGAAGAATTTATCATACAGGCTCTTTGAATTTGTAATTGAGATGCATTATATAAAACATCATGCATGAAACGTGATTATGGAAATGTTTCCTGAATTAGATAAGATGCTTGAATATTTTAGGAAGGTGTTGATTAAAGTATGCATACCTAATTGAAGGAGCGAAACCATTCCAGAATGTGGACATGGCTTTAAATCATCTTAACAATTGATCATTTTCTTATAAAAAGGATAGTTACTAACTTGGTGTTATTGGAAGCGTCAAAGCCGTACTTGAGCAGCTGCAAAAATAACCATAAGTGGCAAGACAACGTGATAATGAAGTGTGTAAGTGTCAGAAAATACTGTAAAGACACTTTATAAGTCTACTGTCAAGTGGCAAAAGGATATTAAACAAATATCGCAAAGTCAATGTCCTTGTCCATGAAACTCTCAGCAAACCATTTATGACATGGCTGCTATATTTAGAATCAACTTTCGCCAGTCTCTTTCGATTCGTCACATAATGACTAGAAAAATTTATTAATGTTTTCTGTTGAGAGACAGAAGGGCGTAACAGTTACTGCTTTGCATGGAGTTCGGGTGTGTTTATTGACCAAATTTTTGCCTAGAATCAGGTTTCTCAAACGTCTTTCAGGCAAATTTTGAAGGTGATAAATGCAAAGCCTTTTTTAAACGTCTTTAGATATGGGCATAATTATATAAAGACGCAAAAAGGTGTGTTTTGAATGTGACATACAGCCAGAATCACGTTTCTGAGAGATGATAAACGCAAAGCTGTTTTGAACCCCACATACAAATCGGACCTCCCAGGTTAATTTCCGGTTCGGAGGCTAGCGCGCGCCATGTGCTGTGTACAAGCATGTGTGTGTAGTTGACCTCCGAGAAACTGTTTGCTTCCCGGGTCAAACGGCGCAAAGCAGCTGCGCAGAGACGAGGCCTTTATTTTGAATCGTGAAGCGACGATAAACGCGACATCCCGCAAGTCACTTTCGTATAGTGGGGTTCGATATGTACATATTATCTAGTGGCAAGACCCGATACTGAAACGCACCCTTTGACGCTTGTCTCACTCTCCACACAGACTATGCATGAGATTACGACAATATTCAAAAGAATGTCTGGCTAATATCTCTTTTGGTTTCAACATCAATGACTAGTAAAAACAAAGCTTATAACAATTTCTTATATTGAGAGACAGAAGGACATTCATTAACTAGTGTTGCTTTACAGATACTGTTTTCACACTGGCAATATTTTGCTTAACCCCGTACTATAGGTGGGGTTAAGGGGGGGTCTTAGCCCCACCTATAGTACGGGGTTAAGCCTATTCCACTTTCTGTTCAGACTGGTTTTTACCAAAGTGGGCTAAAGTTGGCTAACCCCACCTATAGTACGGGGTTAACTAACCCTGCAAAATAGCAGGGCTAACTCCGCAATTGTGGTGCTAACTCCTGCTAACCCCGCAATTGCGGTGCTAAGCAAATGAATGAGAACAGAAACGAAAAATAGTCCGGTACTACGCAATGGAGCGTATCGCAGCGGGCCAGATGCGAAGTATTTCCAATCATAACATTCACGATATCCGGGGTTAACGAAATGCAATGAGAACAGCGGGAATTTTCTTATTCCGGAATAGGCGCTAGTACGGGACTAAAAACAGCATGTGTGAAAAGCCAAAAAAATAGTCCGGGGTTAAGGATAGTACGGGGCTAAGCAAAGTACGGGGTTAAGCAAAACCAGTGTGAAAAGAGTAAGAGTTGTTGGTTATTGCCCTTCAAATGTCTCCACTCTCCAGACCATGTATGATAAAAAATGACTAGGATACTCGATAGAAAACTTATGACAATCTTTCAAATAGATTTCACATTTAATCACTATAAAGGAACTGTATGCGAGTTTGTGTGTGTGACTGTGTGCTGAGGAACCATGTTGCATAAAAATGTGATTTCTCGTTCATAAATTGGCCTAATTGTCAACTTCCCGCGGCACATTTTTCGCCCCCTCGTCACTGCCAAGGCATCCAGCATGTCTCTTAAAGATCGTATGTATTGAAGCTGGCAAATCCCTCCGAATATCTCGAAGTAGGTCTAATTGATAACATGATACTCCGCTAGCTCTCATTTCTGCGGAGGCCAGAGGGTGCTTCTAGATGAATGCCCCGATGTGAAACATATCGCCCTAAAGATTCATTACGTTCAGCCCCTGTTCAGCCTATGAATATTCAACGTTTTTCTATTAAAAAAAACATATATAGGCAAATGTTAATGCATTGATTCTTCTATAGTGTGAACATTTTATAAGGGAATCGTCTTGTAACAAAAAGTTAAAAAAACGTGCATGTTTGATCATCGTTTCAAATTAAAATTTGGTAAAGAATTGGCGTGTTGTTCTCGTTCGCGTCAGAGTGTTATATTATACAAAAACTGTGCTGGGCGTTTTGTTACCACACACTGACGATTAGACAGCTGTCGTGTCAACTGACCTCTTCGAAACTACTCTCTTTATATGACGTTTCTTTATACAATGTTATTATCCAGTGTAAACACCCCTATTGCTATACAATGATTCTTTAAACAACGTTTCTTGGTACAATTTTAATAGAAATTTTCTCTAGTATGAACCGATCCCTTTCGTCCAACGTTTCTTGATACAAATTTTCTATAGATTCCCACCAGTCTGAACAGCCCCTAAGAACCGATCCCTTTCGTCCAGTTACAGTTTTTATTCTGGATTTGGGCATGATAGAGTAATCCCCACTGTCCTTGCGCGTTAATTCTTCACTATTGAGTTTCCTGTTCTTCTTGATTGGAAGTACTCGTAAGTTCATGCGCTCCGTTGATGAGCTCCCAAGAGTGCAACTTTAGGAGGAGTTTTGTTTCAAAGCATTGATTTTCTTTTTTTTTAAGATCACTGTTAATAATGTAATCTAGGGAAGTATCCAGAATTGATATTAAGTGTTAACAGATTGTCTGCTTGAAGCCTAAAGGGCATGAACTCATCTAAGTTTTAAACAGAGTTTTATAATTTCTTTTCTTGACAAAGTTTTAAACAGAGTTTAAAACTTTTCTGCTCTTGACAGATTGAATATTGAATAGTTATTATGCATGTCTTTAAATATAACAGATTGATAACTGACTTTATAACAATCCTTAGTCATTCAACTGCTTCAGCTCTCATTCTTGAGTTACAACAACAACAACAACAAAAATCAAACTTACGAGGGAAAGAATTTAATTTAGTTTTTAATTGTATATCATCATAAGCTCCTTGTCTTTGTACGTGGAAATGTATGCAGGATCGTCATGATGACCCCCTACCTTTAAGCTCACTTTAAAGCTTATCTGCCATAGTTTACAGGAGGGATTAGAGCGCCCAGCAAGATCACTGGACAGGTGGTTATCTCATCAACTCAGCTCTCAGTTAACATAAGAAAAAGAAGATCATGGGGGACCAATGGTCACCGATTAGACATTGTTTGTTATATAGAGGGCGCAAGTAGCTACAAGTAGTGCAGTGGGCCTTTAACAGAAAGGGAGAATGGGTAATAAAGTTAATTATTTGTGCAGGTCTACAGTATGTAGAATATCTTGTTTTATGGCACTTTCAAACTCTTTCAATAAGGAAAAGTTGATGTTAAATGTTATGAGTTAACATATTAAAAACAAATTAAAAAAAACACATACACACACAACAACAACTACAAACAAACAAACAGACAAAAATTTAAAAAAAGAAATGCCTGTAGAAGAGCTGAAAGTTTGTTGACATGGTCCCAAACAAATTCATTGAGAGAGGGTAGAAGAAAAAATACCCTCACCCTCCCTTCCTTGCAATCAGGCTTAAAGAAGAAATAAAGGTGACAGTGGGAATTGGGAGAAGAGGGACACTCGGGGGCGCACCGCCGTAACAGAAAAGTTCCCACACTCCACTCTTACATCAATATTAGGGCCCAGTTATCAACACAAATTTGAAACCCCTGCAACAACCGTGTCTCAGATTGAGTTTCTTTTCGGTTTCTTTCGGTTTGGCAATGACCTTGAAATGAATAGGGAATAGAGAAGTCATGAGCTATGCCAAGTTGACCTTGAAATGGGGAGATGAATAAAGATGAAAAGGCAATCGGATAGTTGAGTTTGACAGCCAAAGATTTAATATAAGAACAGTGAGTTGGAGTACTTGTGCTGCTGTGGTAACTGCTGTGTTTTCCTGTCTGTTTGATTTCACATCAACTTTAGCGAATTAACAACGACTGATGAAAGAATCAAATAAAAGCTATCAAAGGAGAAGCAAATAAGTTTTGCCAACTTCTGCTGTTGTTATACTCCTACAATTACTACATACTTCTTCTTCTACTACTATTACTAGGACTACTACTACTACTGCTGCTACTACTACTACTGCTACTACTACTACTACTACTACTACTACTACTACTACTACTACTACTACTACTACTCTAACTAATACCACTACTACTACTTATACTACTACTACTAATAATAATACTACTACTACTGCTACTACTACAATTATCATTATTACTTCTAATGTTCCTGCTGCGCTACTACTACTACTTCTACTATTTCTTATACCTCTTTTAAATCTATTTCTGCTTCTACTGCAACTATTATTTTACTTATATTAAGCATTTTCTTCATACTTTCTCTTTAATTTAATGAATGCATGACAAAACGTTTCAGTATTCCTTTATTTAAAATAATTATCAGTATTGAAAAAGAAAATAGATCATTTGAAAAAATTGAATATTCTTTTCAGAGGTTTTCACTCAAAAGTTAAAGGGGTACAAATGTAAGACAAATGTAATTTGCTTTGTGTAGAAACTTTTTTTTAGTAAACATGTCAAAATTAATTTTGATCCAAGATATCAAATTATCAATACAAAATTACAAACCTGTACCCCCCCCCCCCCTCCCAATCTAATGTCCTTGAACTAGGGGGTCCTTAACAATGTCAAGTTGTATTTTGCGCAAAAGAAAGAAATGAAATTGAAGAGGTAGATATGACACCGGTATAAACACATATCTCCTCTTTCAGTCACAGGCTAGTCTCGCCTCAAGGCAAGCAAAGTTTTTACCCCTCAGTGTCTCAGTGGAAATGTGCTTGACTGGGTCTGGTTTCTATAACTTCAAATGTATTATTAGGAAGAGAGGGAAATGAAGAGGAATGATAGAGATTAATCTATGTGATTATGAGTCAATTTAAACACATTTCGAGTACTTGAAGACCTGTTAATATTTTTTGTGATAATGGCATTATATTTTAACAGTAGAGACTATCATCAATTCTGAAACCTGTTGTTTATTTCCTTTGATGTAGTGTATTACTCCAATATTCCAATACTGTTTGTACAATCACAAACAACACTTATATCATCATCAGTCATCATCATTCATCATCACTGCCATCATCACAAGCATTATCAGTTTTACTATCACCAGCACAATCACCTTCCAACATTCTCATTACCAGTATCACCACCATCATTACCGCCACCATTGCAAACCATCATCATTACCATCACTGCAATCACTACCACGATCTTCATTACCACCACTACAATCACTCCCACAACTACCATCACCACTACCATCACCACCACCATCATTACCACCATGTCACTATTGCCAAACATCATCATAACCACCACCACCTTCATTACCACCACTACAATCACTCCCACAACTACCATCACCACTACCATCACCACTACCATCATCACCACCACGTCACTATTGCCAAACATCATCATAACCACCACCACCTTCATTACCACCACTACAATCACTCCCACAACTACCATCACCACTACCATCATCACTACCATCATCACTACCACCACGTCACTATTGCCAAACATCATCATAACCACCACCATCTTCATTACCACCACTACAATCACTACCACCACTACTATCACCATAACCATCACAACTACCATCCTCATCATCCCCATCATGATCACCACCATGATCACCTCCATGATCACCGTCACTGCTATCTCAACCACCATCACGACCACCATCACGACTATCATCACTTTCATCATTACAATCATTATTAATGTTTTGCTACCACAGCACACCAGAGCATCTCCTAAGACATCCTCCCGATGACTCTTTGTCTGTAACACGACCCCAATGTTTACGGTAGACCCATCTCCAGTCTCATCTTTACATAAACAAACCTCATCCAGTCTCATCCCCCATATAGATGAGCAATGCCATTTCATCCGGGGACAAGATATTGCTCCGACCTATTTTTTTTATGTGGTCTGTCCTCATCACCCCAAGTTAGCCAAATAACCCGCTATTTCAACTTTCCCGACCAGTTAATTTTCGTCATTATCAGCCCGCTGCAATTAGTGGGTTATTTGGTCAAGATAATATCCTGAGAATTCTTGGCCTTGTTCCCAAAATATCCTGCTATTTGGGAAATAGCGGGCTATTTTACGCCCGTCCAAGCTAGTTTGTGATTAACATATCGGTCCGGTGAGGACGCAATTTAGAGCTTAGTATAATATCCCGAGTCTGAAAAAAGCGGGTTATTTGGCAAACTCGAGCTGATGGAGACAGGCCTTTATCGATGGTTGGTTTGCTTTTGTTTATATCATTCATGTTTCATGTTTAGAGCTGAGCTTGAATTGTTTATGCTCTTGAAGCCGGAAGAGTGTCCATGTCCGAAAACGTTAGCTCTGATTCTGAAGAAGAAAAAAATCTTGATATACATGTATTTGTGACAACTGTATGTCAGAACAGGAACTTGTTAATGTTTTCCTTTTTTCTTTTAATTCATTCTCTGTCTCACCTCACTCATTTCTTCACTCATTCTCTCACCCTGTTGCTTTCTGTCTGTCTCTGTCACTTTATCCCTGTCTCTCTCTCTCTCTCTCTCTCCCTTTCTATCTCCCTCTCTCTTGCTATCTCCCTCTCTCTCTTTCTATCTCCCTCTCTCCCTTCCTCTTCCTCTCTATCTTCTGTATCTCTCTTCATATCTTTTTCTCTCTGTCTACCTCTCTCTCCCTTCCTCTCTCTCCTTTCCTCTTTCTCTCTATCTTCTGTATCTCTCTTCATATCTTTTTCTCTCTGTCTACCTCTCTCTCCCTTCCTCTCTCTCCCTTCCTCTTTCTCTCTATCTTCTGTATCTCTCGTTATATCTTTCTATCTTACTCCCTCTAACATGCTCTACCCACATATATATATATCTCTATATAATTATGTTTCTAATTCTATCATCATCCCAATCCCTCTTTTACCTCCAAGCCCTTTTTGCTCATTCTCCTCAATCCAACACTTCCAACTTCTTTATTTTGACCTTCCTACTCCCTCTCTCCATTTCTGTATTTAATTTTTGTTTTTTCTCTCTCTCTCTCTCTTCCTCTCTCATTATCCTCTCTTTCCTTATTCTGTGCTCTTTATTTCTTAGTTTTTATCTTTATTACTTTTGCTACTACTTCTATTTGTAGTTATTTTTCTTCTTCTTCTTCTTCTTCTTCTTCTTCTTTTTCTTCTTCTTCCTCTTCCTCTTACTTCTTTTCATTCTCTCCTCTCATCCCTCCTCCTCTTTTTCCTCCTTCTCTTTTTCCTCCTTCATAGTTCACAGATTGAATCTTGCCGTAGCACTAATTTCCTTTGTCAAAAACATATGTCTACTTTTGCTCCTCTCCATTCTGGTGTTAAATGGTAGGAAGAAATTCCTTGAATGCTGCTAGGCTTCCGACATAGGTATCCTAGCACAGCTTGGGTAATATTGGAACACCTTGAGCACCTTGCATGGTGGATATGTGTGCTATAAAACTATCCAATATCATCATAATTATGATTATTATTATTTCCTTCTCCTCTTCCTTAATTTCCTACAGATGATGGAGGATGTTTCTACTTCAATCTCAAGACCGGGTTCCTGCAGGAGTTCACCGGCTCTGACTTTGATCCCATCTACTCCATAGCGCTCCATCAGAACCGCCTCTACACGGCATGTCGAGACCACGTCATACGCAAGTACAACCTCTGAGACGAGTCCCTAGGATAGGAAGGACATGCTACTGTAGGTCACCTATGATATGCTGACTTTGCATTGAGCATCGATGTTAGAACATTGTAACAGTTGGCAAGGGCAATGCAGGTTCGACTGAATGATATAATGCAAAAGGCTAGTCATGAACAGGGCATTGAAATAGCTGGGAAATGAAAAGGATCTACAAGATGACATTTTTTTAAAGATGTATGAACGTGCAGTGGCAATGGACATGACTGGGTGTTCAGTGGACATCAGCCCAACCTTCCAACCTCCACAGTGCCCCCCCCCCCCCCCACTCCCAACACTTAGCACTTAACATATCTTAAACACTTTCTTGTTTTGTAGTGCTCTGATAACTCGGCCAATCTAGCAATTGTTTATACTTATATGTTTGATGTATTCCACTTGATAATAATTTAACTATACTCATCACTTGCATTCAAGCAAAAGGCATTATCTTGGCAAGACCATCTTGGTCTTTTATGGTACCCTTCATTCCATGATTTGCATCTGCTCTGTATTCCTGATTTGAATGTATATATGCTTTTATTGGAATCAAATGAAATTGAACTTGAACTTGAAACCCCATCTGAATCACCACATGGAAAATTGTACTAAATGAACCAACAACTTCAATTACATGTATAATTATTTTAGCATAAAATGCCTTGGGTCGTCAGTAAGTTGGGCAGAAGATATCTTTCATTATGAGATGTCGTGGTCTAGTTCATATGTAACCAGACTATTGCCCTTTGGCAAGACATTAATCTACATTTTGCAAGACATTAAATTCTCCACCCAGGTGAAGTAAATGGGTAACGGAGGGAAGAAATTTCTTTTAACCCTTTAGAGCCTTATCATGGCTTTTTATTAAGTGCAGTATTTGAATGGACAATGTATTATTATTATTGGGCCTGCCTCTGTTACAGCTGCCATGTGATTTATTTTTGTGTTTCATATTTTATTGATCCTTTTCATTTCAAATTAAACATCACATTGTATCAGAGTTATTAAAAATTACAACAAGCCCCTTCCCCATACCCATCCTCATTTATTTTATTTTTTCGTTTGAAGATACATATCAACATTTTGAAATTTGCCTGCTCTTCCTACATATTATACTTTTTGAAGCATTGTTAACCTTGAAATATGGTGTCCTTTCTCCAGGGATTTTGAGCTTGTTGTGTTGCAATTTCAAGCTTATTCTGGCTTCCCTTGGTGATATAAGCGACCCATGAATGCCGTCCCTTAAATGAATTTCCTGTTGAGGTCCTGGAGTGGTGGTGTTATATATTTAATCTAAGATTTTGTTTGTTTATCCAGATTTTTTTGTTTATTAGTGACTATAATTCATATATGGAAAGAGAGATTAAATTTGTCTTTTTGATAAAGTGACTTTAATTTGAGTGAAATATAGTTTGATGATTATAATGATGGGAGAGATGAGATATGAAAGAAAGGAGACTGGTGGAGGGGAAGAGATATGAGGAGAGAGAAAGAGAGAGGGGCGATAGAGAGGGATAGAGTGGGGATAAGATTGATAAAGAGGGATAAAGAAGATGAGGAGAGAGAGAGAGAGAGAGAGAGAGAGAGAGGGTGATAAAGAAGAGATAGAGAAGGGGGTTGGAATAGAGAGATGAGAGGTAGAGTAAGCAATAGACAATGAGAGAAGGCGAGAAAGAGGGAGGTGAGGGAGAGAAGTAACAAAGGAGAGAGTGAGAGGAATAAGAAAGGATATGAACAGATAGAAGAGGTGATGGAAGATAAACTGAATACATGAAAAGAGAGAGAGAGAGAGAGAGAGAGAGAAAGGGGATCACTTTGCCTAGTAATACCTCACCTCGCCTCCTTACCCCCCCCCCCCCCCCCCCTCCCCCTCATGACTGAACCTCAACTATCCCATCGATATACAAAATGGTATGAATTGCTTCTTTTTTTAATTACACGATCTTTATTCATGAGAAGAAAAAACTGAAAACATGTTTAATTAGTGGGATTTTGTGGAGATTCTTACTAGAAAGGGAAATACTTGACTAGATATGTAACTAAGGAAGGAAATTAAAATCCAAGCGCTCGACATCAAATTGTTGTGGAGATTCTTAAGCTCCGCGACCATGAACTAGTGCAGTAATTAAAGACTGCTTCGCTAACATCCAGAAACAAATCTATTATTATAATAGTGATAGTTCAAATCAAGTTCGTTGAGACACATGACAAAATCCGTTACAAACTCCCTCGCTTGGATTTTAATTTCCTTCCTTAGTGACATATCTAGTCAAGTATTTGTTACAATATTAGCATACGATTACAGTAAGACTGTTGATTTGTTGGTTGATTGGAGTATATTGATTAATGTAATAATGTTTTATTACAAATTTACAGAATTAAAGTTAATAAAGTATCTAAATTGGCAACTCAGATCATAACTCAATCCCAAAGTTCCTTTCCCTTGTGTTTTGTGACTTGCCATTATACACTTCTGTGCTAAATACGGAAGAGTTATATTAATATAAATGTTGCCAATTTGAAGTAGAGAGGCTCTTTCGTTAGGTAGAAAAACGTGTCCTTTTGCTGCTAAATTTCTTGTCAGACATGTTTTATCATGGACATACATGTAGAGTAATATTCACGGACCGTGTATTGATGCACCTCCCCGTCCCACCCCGTCCCAATACATGTGGTTCAAAACGGAGATTCGTAAAAAACGAAAAACGACAGTTTTCAACAAATCTAACAAGTTTTTTAGAGAATGATAAAGCCTGGTGTAAGAGGCCTCCATCAATTCTTATAAGGTGGATCAATAGATAAATGATTAGATCGGTCGACAAGAGGTGATAGAGACTGGTGTGTGTGGGGCCTCTATCAATTCTCATCAGGTGGATCAATAGATAAATGATTAGCGCTGTCGATGAGAGTTGAGAGAGACTGGTTTGCGAGGCCTCTGTCAGTAAAGTGATCATGAAAATGAAACGGAAAGGTGTATGATTAGAGTGGTTTCCCAAAGTGATTTCCAGGAAGCGTTTGGGGTTTTCAAACAGCTTTTCCATCCTGACTTTATCTGTCATCCTTTCCCGCCCTTTTCCCTAGCTCTCCTCCTCTTATCAACCTTATACAGTCAAAATTTGTCTATCGTTTAACATCGAGAGGGACATGGAAAGAATCTTTACATTGCCTTGACTGAGCATACATACACGGAATCTTATGACTAACCAAGCATTAGGGGTTTGCAAACGGCCTTTTCCATCCTGATTTTGTCAGTCATCCTTTCCCGCCTTTTCCTCTAGCTCTCCTCCTCTTATTAACCTTATACAGTCACCCCCATCAGTTGTTTAACTTGGAGAGGGCCATGAAAAGGATGTTTGCATTGCCATGACTGAGCACGCATACACGGATTCTTATGACTGAACCCATTATTCTTACCTGGCATGGGGGGGGGGGGTACTGGGGGGTACTCTTTTTGTTAAATCACATAAGATAGGGTGATAGAGGTCCGTAACGTGGTCCAGGAGCGAGGCTCAGAACTTGTGTCTCGGATCAAAGTCTTTGCTATCCCAGTAACTTCACATCTAACAATGATCATATTTATACTGCACGCCCTTACAATTTCGCAATCGTTTCCCTAACCCCCCCCCCCCCCCCCCCCTCCTCTGTTTATAATCGATCTGGGCAGCGTTTCACCAGACCTTCACATTAGTGCAAAATAAAATTAACACGCGTTTTTTTAATGGGATGTCGGTAAACTTGTATTTACGACGGTTTCATGAAACGGAGCCCAGGCTTCGGTCTCGTCGATGTGAATGTGAATGAATGCTGAGGGACCGGGCTTAAAGATGACGGTTATAATCAGCAACCTGAATGTAGCAAAATCTATGAACTGAAAAAAAATGAAGGAGCACAGTTTAGATCCGTGTCTCCGTTTGGGAGAAGAGGGGTGCGGCGTATGGAATGCGTTTATAAAAAGACCACCGATTACGGAAAAGGTCCATCCTCCATTCACCATTCTCTCTCTCTCTCTGTCTGTCTCTCTCTCTCTCTCTCTCTCTCTCTCTCCCTCTCCCTCCTTCCTCCCTTTCCTCCTTTCCTCTTCTTCCTCCCAATCGGTCAGGGGCACTTTTCCCCATGCCTCCGTAGCTCTCTCAATGCCTCTGAAATTCCAAATACCACACACCGCAACCCGCATACCCTGCTTCCACCCCTACCCAACCCCATCTGCATTTCTGCAGCACCCCTGTTTGCGCTCGCTCTCAAATACTAATGACACCAACATTAGTTATCAATTAAGGGGTAATTAACCTTGGTTATTGGGCTGTACTGCAATGATCATCAGGGGCTATATGGTGAGTATGTGTGGTATTTGGCACAAGGGCCTGGTCTAACGATGTTGACTCTACCTTTGTACAACAGCGTCTCTATGATGGATTTGTATTTGAATCAAAGTTGGTGGCAATGCTGATCAAAACATTTTCAAATGAAGTTAAATATTCTATCTAAGTATCTTCTCCCGGTTCGGAGGTTGATTGCAACATCAGTCTCTCCATTTCACTCTATCTTCTGCCATTCTGGTGCACTCTTGCAGTTTTAGTCCACTCCAGTTCTTGACATTCTCTTCCCAGTTGATTCTGGGTCTCCCTCTAGTTCTAGTTCCTTCCACCCTCCAATACATCATTTAAGAGGCTTTGGTGCCTTGTTAAAGAGAAATAAGTTTACTGTCTACAAATCAAAATTACTTTGTTTCGGGTCGAACGATGTTGACTCTACCTTTGTATATCTCTGTCATTACGATGGATGTGGGTTCGAATCAGACTTGGTGGCAGTGCTGACCAAAACCGTTTAAAATGAAGTTAGACTATGATAAAGAAAAATATATTTACCGTCTATAAATCAAAATTACTTTACACCAAATTAATGTTTCGTTGAAGATGATGCTGGAATAAAGGGAAGGCGCAGGGGTGGAGCATTCGGTAAAAGGGAGAAGGCACAGAATCAAAAGTATCTCTGATAACACCTCCGCAGTCCATTTTTTGTTGTCTATTCAGAAAATGTCATATTATTATTCGGTTTTAATTCTATCGTTTTTTGTTTCTTTCTTCAATACAAATAATAGCATTATTTCAAATGAGCTTTCATTTCTTATGGTTTTAATGTTGCTCATTTTTCTTCAAATTTCTGCTTATAATTTGTTCTATCCAAAATTGTCACGACCATGGCCAACTGATAAATAATACTTTTTATATTCAGTTATTTAAAGAATGAATGATATTGAGCTCATAGTAGTAAGCCACTTTGGATAAAAAGATTGGAAACGAATATCCAGCAAGTCATAATTCTAGAGTAGCGCGATGAGAATTACGATCATTTTGTGATTGATACATGAACATTTATTTTCCAGGACGAAAAGGTTTTATTCCTCCAAATTTTAATTTTTGTTTTCAACAAACTTTTATCACCATGTCAGACATGATAATTATATAGTCTCTTCGTATTCAACTATATTCCAATCTTGAGTGACAATTGTCTTTAGAGGGGTAAGCCGCTCTGCACAAGAGGATTTGAAAAGTCGTAATTCGAGAGTAAAATAACCGGTAATACAATCCCTTACGCGATCTCGAGATCATTAACGGAGAGATCGAGGTCATCTTTATCCTTGATTCGGGAGTCGATTTCGTAACTGATCTTCTCAACTTGAGCCTTTAAAGGGACATCATTGACCAGGATTTTTCTAGACAACATAAGACGACAAGAATAGAAAGATAAAAACACAAGTGAAAGGTGGACAGCATATACTTAGACAGATAGATGTATAAATAGATAAACAGAATGGTTGATAGATATACAAAATATATAAAAGGTTTATCTGTATTCATCTGAACTATATAGGCCGAATACGCTCTTTCAATAATCAAAGTACCTGATATAACTGCTGCTGCTGCTACTAAAACGAACAAAAGTTCAAGGCGTTTGATAACGGTGGACAGTGATAGAATAAGTATTACGTCTTCTGAGAGAAAGGAGGACCAGAAAGGGGATTTGTTAGAGGGGATAGGGTAGAGACGGGCGACGAAGTGGATGAAAAGGAAGAGAGAGACAGAGAGAGAGAGGTGGATAAAAACAGAGAAAAGGAAATAATAGAAAGAGGGAAGCAAGAAATGGAAAGAGGATGAGAAAAAGAGAAAAGAGAAAAGAGAGAATTGATAGTGCGCTCTCTGATACAACACCTACATTAAAGCGTAAATCCGCTACTGTTGTAATCCCCGAGAAAATTACTCTTTCAAGCAGTGAATTTTATGCTGGTTTGCCATTTTCGCAACGTCTCCTTGGGTCAAGAAAAGAAAGGAAAAAAAGCCCCCACGAAATGTCGTGGACATCGACCCAACAGCTCACCTGCCCCTAAGCCGATCGACCTGGCCTAAAGCTACTTCGGAAATCCGATGGTCAACGACTTACTGCGGCTCTTAACCCCTTCTCCGATAACTTTGCTCAAGGCGAGATTCTTGTATATTATGAAAATCGGTTATACCTTTTAAATTGCTCGTTTGTTTTTGGGGGCAACAGTCTTTGACCGACTTTTGGGTGAGAAATCGCTTAATAAAGCACCGTCATGGATGTTGTATTGTTTACCAAGTTACAACAAAAACATGTATGACCAAGCTAAATGATATACAGTACATACATTTTGAAATAAAATATTGATTTGCTTTCTTCATTAGAAATGGAGTTACAGACGTCATAACATGCATAATTGTGTGTATCTTTGCTATATGAGATCAAATATAAGTATGGTTGCGTGCTCGGTATAACAGACAGTGCATAGAAGGAGTTTTGGGGGAGATAGCGTAGTGATGGCGTATTCATGTATAAGGGGAGGAATCCTTGCCCGATCGGAGGAGGGGGAAGGTGTATCTGGGCAGCCTAACGTGCCGTAGAATAGGTGCAGTTATAATGGACACCCCCAGGCCTTAGACTTGAGGAGGCGGGGGGGGGGGGGGGGTTAGAAAGTTTATAGCATGTTTTTCATAGGCACTGTGTATCATTCAAAGAGCACACCCCTTTGCCTCAAAATATTCCAAGCAATGAGCTTTCCGATTTGAAATGGACCAATGTCTTTAACGGTCAAACTTGAACTTGGTCGACGACGCTTCACCTGGAAGTTGGAAGGGTCAAGACGACAGGTCATCCATAGGTCAGTAGGTCAGTAGATCATATACTGGACATCAACTCGACGAATGGACATCAACTCAACGACTGGACTGACCATTAGATTAATACATGTAGTGGACGGTATAGCGATCATCGAACCGAACAAAGCACTAATGGCCAGCGAACAAATCAAATAATCTAAACAGATCGTTTGTCATTTTTAAACACTTCTCCATACGAGCTCCTCTTGGAAATATTCATTGAAGAATAACAACAACATCAACATCAACACTTAACTACAACAAAGACCTCGATGACGTCATGAAAATCGTATACATGTTGAAGTATTCGTTTAAACAATTAGGATTATTATTTCGCTAGTCATAATATTTGTAAAGGTTTTGATTTTTATCCTTGACAATTATGATGACTCTTTAAACACATGTCTATTCGATTCTTAGTTTTTGTGTTTGTTTGCTTGGCAAAGGCATACGTTTAGACGATAAAGTACCATTCAAGACCACCCCTTTTTGGTAAAGTAGATTATAATAGTTTACATTGATACAACAAAAAATTTCAGCATGTAGTGGTCAGTAAAACGACCAATGAATCTAACAAAGCGCTAATGACCAGTGAACAAATCTAATGATCTGACCAGATCGTTTGTCAACTTTAAACTCTTTTCCAAACGGGCTATACTCTGGCAAAAATTCACTAAAGAAGAAGACAAAAAGGAAATTCACATTTACAGTATTTAAATGTAGTTGTAAAATAAATATTCTTATTTGACACTGACAGTTAAAATAACGACCATCATCAGATAGTTTGTTTTGTTTAAACATATTGCATGCAATACGCTTACAAATTTTCATTGAAGAATAACAATAGCAGTAACAACAACGAAAACAACGACAACAACGACGACAAAAAGAAATTCGTTTGATTTGCATGAGGAAGTATTCGTTAGAGAACAATCTACATCTCGCTCGTCACAAATACAATTATTTTAGATGATTAAGATGTCTTTTTAAAGTCTTTCCATTTTGGTCGTGCCTACATTTTTGTCCAAGGCAGAATTAACCATCTATCTCGAATTAAAATCGGGTAAGAATATAATCGTATATACAGTATGCCCATATAATTATTTGTGAAGATTCAGTACTCCAAAAAAGACAGACGCTTTGATAATAAACAAACCCTTCCCTTCTCATATAGAAAGAGCAATTGCATTAAAATGATAATGCCCCGAACTAAGGCTTTTACGATAATGAAGCTCCAAACCCTGGTTTTGCTTCATAAGGTTACACCATCCTCCGGGAATTAAAGAGTTAACTGTCAATTTGCCGCCAACAAAGACTTTTCAAATTGTGTCTATCAGCCCTTTAGTTACTGAATTCTGCTACGCTTTTACAATTTCATTAATGTAATGATCTCGTTCTTTTCATCGCAAATCAGTCGGGAATCGGTAGAACATTGAGAAAAATGGGCAACTCCAGAAGGACGGTTATGCGGAATTACAAGGCTTTGTTGCCGTACTTAATTATATGCAGTGATACAAGGGCGGGCACAAAAACACGAATAATATCAAACATAAAATTATACAAAATGATCGACTCTCGCATGCTTCAGGTGCACTTTAAAGGTTTTTTTTAAAAATCTGTGAAAAGCAAAACAATAAAAAAGAAAAAAGAAAACAGAAAAAAGATAATTATTGCATCATATTTTCAGGTGTTATTTTGGTTTAAGCGGGCAGGGAGTTATAATGTGCATTACACGGACTGTCCATAGCAAACAACATTCCGCTACCATTTAAACATTTACACATTGAAATTTCTTGCAAAAGGAAAGCTCAATTGTCAAAAGAACGTCATTAACAGAATTACCTAGAGGATTTGGCATACTTGTGTTACATCTTCCCAAAAGACATTCTTCTGAATCTCTAATCCTTTTTGCAAATTGTTCTAATCTTTGTGTTGAAAAAAACAAACATTTTAAGTGCACCAGCAAAACTGAAAATAATATTGCAAAAAAATGATTGAAAGTAAAATCTACACTCTAATCATTAATTTAAATCTGCGAATAAAATCCTCAAAAGGTCACCGTCAGACTCTTAAATGCATATTGTAAGAAAGAAGAAATCTGATGTCCATGTGCGCTTTTTTTTTTTTAGAGAGAGAAACACAATCGCAACAATTTTCTTGATTTCTCTCTACGGAATAAGTGCTATCACAGTAATAAATGTCATATTCAGAAATGGACAGGAATCATTCGAAGTGCTTTTGTATAAATCTGAAGAAGATTTTAAAAATCTTCAGGGATAACATTTTGGTAACCCAACCTTACTATTTGCAAATTTCTTTCGACCTTGCCCTTCGGCAACCTGTCAAACTTGATATGAAGCTGTTCTTCAGTACAGGGTATGTAAACAAAAATACCAGAAATACAGCGATTCATGGTGTCTGTCGAACACGGGCGTAGTCATTTATTTTCACGGAGCTTACATGAGTTATCTGATTTTGTTTTAAAAGAGAGTTTCCTTAGAATATAGTATTCAGTTTCAGTTTCAGTTAATTGTTCCAATTTTCACATGATATAAATATTACAATATAAAACAGTTCTATGTAAATTATAATTACACAAAAGGAAATTAGATACATGTTACAAATTTAGTTATTGATCGAGTTGTTTACAGCTTTTACGAGAAGACGAATATATTTATTTGATAGTAAAAAAAAATATGACGAAACCTAATAAAAAGCAAAGTCGTTAAACGTCTCGTCATCCCACTTTGTTTGTTTGTTTTGTATTTGGCTTTGTTTTCGTTTATTTTTCCCCCTTTTTTGCTGGGGGATGGGTATTTTGTTATATTAACCGTTAATTCTAAGACCAATTCATCAACAATAAAACGCTCAATGTAGATAAAGAAGCTCTGCTCTGGCAGACTACACCCTTCGAGTTCGCAAATTGAATAAGGACCACCTACCGCCCGGGAGTTTTGCGCCGCCCTGGGTGACGGCGAGTTTTAACAGCGCCAGTAATGAAGAGGTCAAGACTACAGCAAGGTTAATAGACGAGAGTTGCATGTCTTTCTTTGATGCGAGTATTATCGATTTGTCTGGTAACGAGAGTGTTAGCTTGCGGGTAATAAACAAGCAGCGGTCACGTTCGTGCAAATTATCGAGCTCTCTCTCTCTTTCCTCTTTACACACCCTTAGTTTTGTCGCCTTGATGTTAGCACTTCATCCCTTGTCAAATCAGTTTATCTTCTTTTGAGGGCTTGAATCATTTATTTTGGGTGACACTACTTTGTCACCATCTCCGCGTCAAGTTTCATTCGTCGTTTTAATTCTGGGCGTGAGGTTGCGAACCAATAAATCGATTTGGAACGTGTATCTTCTTTGCTTTTTCGCGCCTTGGCCTAAAGCGGTGACGCATGAGTATTTTTTATTTAGTTTTCAGCCATTACTTACGACTTTTACGGGACACGTGTAGTAATTAGAAGTGTCGCAATGACAAAGAAGGCGAACGAGGTCATCTTTCTTGCTTGTGACAACTTCCTGTAAGCCAAACAACATCCACGGCATAAAAATTTCTTGGGTCTATTACAGTCATGTAAGAACAGAAAAAAGCACATTCGGGTTTATCACGTGAGACTGTTTGTTTGTTTTATTGATTTTTATAATAACGTGATACAGAATAACTAAGTATTATAGAAAATATACAAATATTGTGTCATATGATAACAAATTGCTTTTTCAAAACACTTATTGAAAGTTAACATTTTACAATCAACAGAATTTGTAAATGCAGGCGACCTCCATCAGTTATACATTGATGTAGTTCAGTGCGTTGAATAATGGATAACCGGATTTCGGGGGGAATTTCTTTATTTCATTTTTTTCCGAAATATATTATTGTAATTTCGTTGACATAAATTATGACATGGCTCTCCGACACACACAGTTTCAATACAAAGACATGATCCACGTTATATTGAAAAAGTGTATGCCATTATACTTATGATCGTCAAATAGGTTTTAAAACTCCGTTTCAAGTCTCTCAACAGGTTTCTAAAGTAATATAAGGACACTATCCCCCCCCCCCCGGACTACCACCTGGACAACTATACCACCGGATACCTAACCCTACAGGGGGACGATAACCTTCCGTACACCCATAGGAGAGTTACCCCCATTATCAAAGGGGGCGGTCATGTGCGGTAATTATAAAATCGTCTATAGTTAAAATCAAAGAAATAAGGAAGTTCTACAACGAATACAATGATGATGATGAGGAGGAGGAGGATGAAGGAGGGGATAACGACGACGACGACGATGATGATGATGATGATGATGATGATGCTTGATGATTACAAACCAGTGATCCTGATAATGATAATCTTTTATTGTATAGCCTCGATAACCGACTGTTCATACCCCCTTTTCCTTCACCTCACAAAATTCAATCATCTTCTTCAGGCATTTTAATTAGAATTTCAAAGCAAATTTCCCATTAATACTCTCTATGTTTCTGAGACGTGACTCGGGTTACATTATATAAAACATTGTGAACATCATGTTCAAGGATGTAACTTTCGTGTTATCAATGAGACCATATGCAGCGCATCTCAATTACCTCGAACACGATGCACAAATCGGAAGCCCCTCAGGCAAGGCACAGCATTCGGTTACCATTCATCATATTTATAAGGGAAGATATCTAGAAGTAGCAAAAGCGAGAGTACCTTATACATACAGGTACATGAGTATGAAGTCAACGTTACTTGAACACATAATGCAGAATATCAAGGGTGATATTCAACAATGATAACCTCAGAACGATAGTTTTGAACAATTTTTGTAATTGGAACAAAATGTGATTATATTGTGAATAGATTGAAGAAGAGAAATCACAGTGACCTTTTTTTTTTATGTTTTCGGGAAAGAAATTCATCATTTAATTTTTGAAAAGAAAAGATTTCCTCCCTTGTATTTTTTATATAATTATCTTGTTTCTAAGATTCAGCCTAAGCCAATTTCGATTGCGTTGTCATCTAGCGAACATTACAATGACGCAGTACGTATTCCGAACATATATATTATGGGATATACAAAAGGGTATTGGCATTACCTTTGAGTTGATTTCTCGAAAGTCTTTACGATCGTGTGATATATATATATATATATACATATATATATATATATATATATATATATATATATTTGTTTCCAACAAATCATTTGAACTATGGTTGAATAATGTAGATACAGATGCAAGGGGTTCACTGAGATGCTGTAAACCACTGATTGGCCCACCAGAGCTCTCGGTGAGAGTCTCCTGTTTCAGCACATATCGTAAAAATGTTTGGTCTTGCTGTTGTTCACTTTTATCAACTTCTATTATGTATGATTTTCGTTGTCCTTATCGATAAACATGACTGAAATGCGTCAAAGAAATGACATAATGAATTAAATGAAACCCGAAATCTCTTCATACCATTTGGCATTACGCCATATGCCGGCACAGTATACATGATAGCACTTTTTTAACATCTACTTTAGATCGATCTCATTCGGTTGTGCGATACACACCCCGGGGGGGGGGGGAGGGTGTACTAACGTATATTGGGTATACGGGGATGTGCCGCTCGGAAGGGTGACTTTCTCAGGAAAGATCCTTAGACATAGGTCCCCTTATCCTTAGACATGGGTCCCATTTATTTAAAAAACCTTAGACATGGGTCCCTTTTTTCATTTATTCCTTTCCCCTCTTTTCTCCCTCATTTTCTCCCGGATTTTGGGATTTGCTCCTAAATAGTCGAGCCTACATTGTAAATGCCTAAATCTCTCCCATCTCTAAATAAATCTGGGGCCTAAACATGGGTCCATTTTTCACAAAAAATCCTTAGACATGGGTATCTATTTACAGCAAAAGGACCCTTGGATGTGGGTATGGGTTCGGAGGTCTCAGCCGCACACCTCCGTCCCCCCGGGGATACACACTCTGGCGACAATTGCTTCTCGATCGAAATCTTTCACTAACCGAATTCTTAAGGAATACCCTAAACCAAACACTATGCAGAACCTTAACTCTGACCCTAACTTCATTACCCTTAACCCAAGCCTATAACCCTATACACCTAACATAAAACTAAAAACCCATTGCAACCCTAACCATAATAAATGAAATGAAAAAGAAAAAAAAACTTAAAGTTTTGACGAATTAACGCCTGGAGCAAACCTTCCTCCGAAATCGCTTGATCCTAATACTTTTGATGATTTTGTCTTTACTGTTACATTAAACATTCATTTATAATTTATCGTAAATCTACACTTTGCAGTCATTCTTTCATTTCATATTCTCTCTCTTCCTCTCTTTATGATTTACTTTATCCTTTCTCAGACATGTTTTATTGATGCATTTCAAATTATACAGGTTTAAAAAAAGGGGGCGTATTAAAAAACGAAGATAAAATTGTTATTGGAATTCGCCAAATTAATCCAAAGAAAGGGTTTGTACTAACTGAATTGACAAAAAGCAATAGTTAGGGTTTGAGGATATAATAAAACGAGATAAAGAGAAACCCTTTTTCAATTATGTTTTCTTTCAATTAGCATATAATTGAAACACTAGAAAGGATGAACTTAAAAAAAATTCTAAAAACTAATCAAAATTCCACACGGACTTAAATCTAGCTTTAAAAGGCATGTACTAATTATAGGCCAATACATATTAAGATGTCTATTGCATTAAGAAATATGTTAATCCCAACTACGCCAAGATTATACCCTAATATTCATTCCTTTCATTTTATTCATTTCAATTATTCAGTTCAAATATGTATGCAATAAATAAATGGAGCAAAAGCTTGTCTCCCTGTGCGCCCTCAGGATTTTATACAAGCGTAATAGAGGGGTTCCTTGAAAACATGAACAGAAAAAAAACCGTGGAGCAAAATATTACGCTCCATCTTTTTAAGCCCATTTTGTATTTCAGCGGTCAGATTTAATTTGTCATCGCCCTCTCTTAACCTTTCGAGACTCGTTTCTATGGTGTCCTTGAAGGACCATTATCCAGATCAGATATTATTTTCTCCAATTTGACGATGATTGTGTTGGTGAAGGATATGTGCAGTCTGCAATGCCATCTTCTGAAAATGAAGTTAGGTATTGGACATTCGATTTCATTTCGGAAGGGACTGTCTAAATGTTCATAGGACCGGTTGTTCCTTTTTCTATTCCTATTTCTATTCTATTTTATCATTAATCTAATTTTGCCAATTTTTTGTTTGTGTTGTTGTTCTTGTAAAGGTGATCTGTGTTTCACAAGCTGTGCCTTTTTACAGACCAGCTCTGTTTCACATGTTCAATGTCTTTATAACTTTCTTGTTATTGTTTATGAATTTATTCTTGTTGACGTTGAACTTGTCGTTACTGTTCATGAATGTATTGTTTTCATGTCAGTGGAAAGAAATAAATCAATCTTGAATCTTGAATCTTGTTAGTACATAGATATCATAGTATTTCAAATATCGCCCTGGCATGTGCCCCCCCCCCCCCCTCGCGTCTTCTTAGATACGCCAGTAAACACAGTCCTCGCTGCTCCCTTTCTCCCTCCCTCCCTTTCCCATATCTATATCTCCCCCCCCCCCTCTCTCTCTCTCTCTCTCTCTCTCTCTCTCTCCCTCTCTCTCTATATGTCTTTCCATCGCTGTCCCTTATCGCAAGCTTGATCTGAGGCGGTGAACTCGATCGATAGCAATAACTGAAAAATATCGAACGTCTGCCAACCGTCATACACAATGCGACTGTATTAAATCAATGCATGACTTTTTTTCCTTCATTAATTGAACCTAGCCTCGTAGTCATATTACATACAATAATCTTTTTCTATTCTCTATGGAAAACGATTGATGTTGACCGCCGACCCCGCCGACCGGCAAAGCAAAGAGATGTTCCTATACAGCATCTGCAACGGTGGATGGAGATAGGAGTATGTGTTCGCTCAAACATGAATTGATTTTCGTTCATGGTTCAAATAACACATTGAGCGGGAAAACTGAGATAACAAAAAAATAATAAATTCATGACGAAGGACAATGTATTTTTCGTAATGTAATTGTTTCGGCGGATGGGAAAATATTGATGAATTAAAGATGGGTCGGTGCCTGTTTAACCAGATTGTTTAACAATTATTTTAATGGGATGATGGGGTATGCAGAAGGAAGGTAGGGGTTTGCTTTGGGAAAAATGTGGGAATTAATTGGAAAGTCTGTCTCATTAGACAGTTCAACTATTGTTCTAATAACATAATGGGATGTGAGGCACATGAAAGGAAATATGCGTCATGAAGTAGGATTTTGTAATAATTGTGATGTGATTGTTTCGGCGGGTGGGAAAATGAATTAAAACGGGTCGGTGCCTGTTTAACTATAATTGTTCAAGTAGGTAGAACGGGGACATCGAAACGTACGACATGGGATAAGTATGGCATATCTTTCATATAGTTGCTTCAGATTTCTTGGGGATGGACAAATTCAATGAATTAGAAAGGGGTCCCAGACTGCTGTACCATTGTTCAAAGAACATTACTGGGATTGGCTCAATTGAGACATGTACATCATTAAGCGGGAAAATGTATTCTCTTAGATGCGATTGTTTTGACTGGTAACGTAAAAATTAATGAATTAGAAAGGGGCCGGTGCCTGTTTAACTAGATTGTTTAACCATTGTCTGTAAATCATAATGTGCAGGGGGAAACAAACGATAGGAAAGTAGGGAATCCCTTTTATGCAGTTGCCTTTTACTGACTTTCGAAAAGTAATGAATTAGGAATATTAATCAATTACTCTGTTTCACTAGATAGTTATTGTTGTTCGAAGAAATAATGGGGTGTGGGGATTTGAGAACTAATTTATGAGATTGTGCCATTAGTTTCATTAAGTAGTGAACTGCGTCACCTCTCATGTATATTAATAGGTTGTGGGTGTTTGAGACATCATTTATGTGATTGTGCCATTAATTTCAGTAAGTAGAAAACTGTATCTTTCCCCCACGTAATTATTTAGAGGTTTTGAAAATAATGAAAAGGAGACCACAGATTGTTTAACTATAACTATTGTTTGAAGGACATAAAAGTATGGATTATTGATATAAACATGCGAAAGGGGATGAGCTGGTTATGTATTCTGTTTGATGTAGTCGTTTTCATGGAATATTCAAACTTAATGAATTAACAAAAAAGAGAGACGGTGTTTGTTTAACTAGTTTTGTTCAACATATTTTTTTCGGTTAAGCTTTTGGGATATAAAAGAAAGTATACGTCAATAATTAGGGAAGAGTATTTTGTTTGATGTCATTGTTTGGCCCTGGGTAAACAAATTAATTTAAAAGGGGGTCCCAGCTGTTTCGCTAGAGTTTTTCAACTTTTGTTCCAATGATGTGATAGAGGGATCGAAACCTAAGGAAGGGAATAAGGAAGTGTATTATCTTTAATGTAAGTGTTTAAGGCCGGGGGCAAGATGATGAATGAAAAGGGGGGTCGGATTCTGTTTTAATTATCTTTCGAAAGACATAATGGATTGCCGAAATTGAGACTGCGAAAATGAAATGTAAATCATTAGGTAGAGAAATATATTTAATCTAATGCAGGCCTAATCCATTTGTGAGATAGTGATTATTACACTAAAGCAAAGGGTGTTTATGAATGTTTAATGGTTAGTAGTGATATCGACATGGAAAAGGAGATGGCGAGTTGCATCCATTTAACGCCGCACCTACCCCCTTGATATAAAGTGCATACCTCAATGAGTTTGTACTTAAACGGGAAAGCTCATTTGGCAAAAACGATACCAGGAACCCGTTTCACAAAGCCTTTTTTCAATGACCAATGACAAAAATCAGTGACACATCTGCTGATAACCAATCAGAAGCAAGGATTTCATTAGCTTATAACAAAACACTGTCATTTGTCACCGATTGCAAGTTTCGTGAAATGGTGCCCTGGATTGATGCGCACAGGCCTCCTTCATTACGAAACGCACACGGTGCCTTGTTGATTTCAAACACTGACAAAGAGCGTTCATTTTGCAAACCAACAGCATTGACGGAGACCGAGGTGGAAGTTGCACCCCTCTTTATAGCCCTCTCACTCCACCCCATCTCTCTTTAATATGAAACCCATACCTCGACGACTTCGTATACATACACCGACCAAGAAAGATCATTGCCCTTTTCGACCACGACTGTATTCTCTCCCCATCGCCTAGCCACGTCACACGCGGCCCTGAACGGCCCGACGACCTTGGCATTTATGTCGCTAAAATAACACGACGTTTAAAGCGTCTGACATAGACATGATTGGCTGCAGAACAACGCGGTCCATTGATTTTTCTGTGAAGATTCTCTTTGTTGGTCTTTAGGCAACGGAATAACGCTGGTATTTTTTAAAGAATAATTTTACGGTGACTATTTATTTAATGACTTTATCAAGCGAAATGCCGATAGACACGTGGCGTAAGAAGCAAGGGGGATTAGGGTAGGGGGCTGCAACGTCATGATGGTTTTCAAACATCCCGACATTCAGACAACCACCCCCTCATATTCAGGCCGCAAGTAAGTCTGTTTGATTCTTTTAACGCCTTATCCAGTATATTTTGACGCCCAACTTACATGATTGTCACCAAAAGGGAGTGTCTATTTTTTGCGAGCGAGCGAATCGGCAAACAGAAAACTGACATTCGAGGGCGGAGACGTCTATACTTCTGCAAAATTAAATATCATTTGTCATAATCTCATGCTTTTTTTACTACAAATATGCCCCTTTTAGGCGATATCACTCACATTTATAATCCGAAAAATTTGAACCATCTTTTGCCTTTTACCCCTGCACTGACCCTATAAAACCCTCCTAATTCGAACCGCCATTATCATATCAAGTCATTATGCCAATATCCAATACCGCAGTGGATTTACCTTTGATCAGCACATTTCTATAATTCCACCTCATTAAAATGGCTATTTTCAAAAAGTACACGCCTACGGTTAGTCATTTAAAAAGTATTGACGGTATAATTTGTTAAATTACGATAAACAATACATTAACAGTGAAAACAGAATACCTTTGACGGCAGGCGGGGGCTTTGTGTCATTTGTGAACTAATTGGATGTTAAACGCATCATTTATAAGCTACCAAATTAATTCGGTTCATCGGTGCACTTTGATCTTTGCATCATAGTCACAATTTATGCCGCCCCCGAATCACTTTTTCATTGCTACCTTGTGTAACCAGGCAACCATAGGTGACAGTGTGGTGGTATATTGGTTCACTTGACTCTCAATCCCAGAATTGAGGGTTCGAATCCAAGCCCGTCTCTAGCATCCGTTGGCACTTTCCAAACAGGTGTAAGGTGGCACCTGGCAATAATTGTTGGAGTAACAATAATTGCAGGCCGTCATGAAGAATGGCATTGGGCTTCCCCGGGCAAACCACATTATTATCATTATTATTATTAGTAGTAGTAGTAGTAGTTGTTGTTGTTGTTTCGGGGTTATGTTATCTTTTGCTTGATCTTTTGTCAGGTCTGGTGTCAGCCGGTCTGGTGTCGGTCGGTCGGGTGTCGGTTTGTTGTTGTCGGTATGGTGTCGTGTTCGTCAGTGTGACTTGTGGTATGACCAGACACTCATAAGTGTAAAACGCATATGAGGCCAATGTGTCAAATTTACTTCTACACTCGTGGAGAAAAGACACACCAAGAACAGTGCCATTATGGGTGAACAGTTCACTTACATTGCTACGGGTGACTTGATTTATAGACTTATCAAAATATATTACCGGTACAAGTAAATTTGCAAAAGAAAATTGTTTTTGAGTGTTCCACATCTACTCTGGATGGTCCTTGCTAATCTACACCACCTGCAGAAGGTTTTGTTGGTATATTATGGTAATGGCCCATTTTGAATAAAAAACAAATTAGGAACATTCAATCCGAATTAAACTCACTCACTAAGAACGGTTGAACCGGAAATCAAGCTTCAAAACGTACATAGGAAACCCAATACCGCATCGGCCCCACATCTTTCGACCCCGCCCCCAGTAAGTACCATACCACACAACGCCACACCACACGCGGCTGACACACAAGTACCTTGGCATTTTCACACAATGTGTACTATACCTGCGTGCTTTTAATAACAGCGGGCCGACAAAGTCGCCCCGCAGACAGATATTAAGTGACGTAGGGCGAGTTGGCTTTTTATTGGCTTTCTCTTTAAATAAATGTTTATGGCATGATACGCATCCAAGGTTAATGGCGAACATGGCGTAGTCTCATGTAACGGTCGCATTATACAATATTCTTTTTGATTTACATCAGTACGTCCCTATACAACCTATGAGCTCATGACACCGCCACCTTTGGAAGACGAGTGTGTGTAAAGCTCATTGCACACTAAACGATTCAACTGCTTAAGATTTTGGATTAATTTTGCTAATGATATAAAATATATAAAATGTACTGGTGTATGCAAATGAAAAAGCAATGGCCCAAGGAGAGATCCTTGAGGCACTCCACATTTCACTGCTTGGTCGAAGAAATATGGCCATTGAGAGATATAGTCATACACATTGATTTCTTTTAGATAATAGTATTATAGAAATATAAATAATTCATAAACCATTCAAAGGCCTTCCCATTGATCCCATAATAGATTCTGCAGTAAAAGAGTGTGACTAATGATGCCATAGGCCTTAAATAAATCTATGAAGATTCGTGAACCCCTGCTAAATTTATCATGGTAATAAATATTTGTGTATAATCGTCTATGATATTCTGTATCCATTTTTTTGTCACTTTGTATACATATTTTTTTATACATAACTATATTATTGCTATCCATAGGCCTGTCGGTCCGAATAGATGACTGAGGTTATTGCATTTTTCCAGTAAAACCTTTCAATAAAAGTATTAGTAGTGAACAAAGTAGTAATAGTAGAAGTATGAGGAGGAGGGAAGAAGAAGAAGGAGGAGGAGGAAGAGGAGAAGGAGGAGGAGGAGTCCTTGTACATTTGCTTACAGTAGGAGTAGTACGAAAGTAGTATGGAAGTAGTAGTAGAAGTAGCAGCAACAACAACGACGACGATGATGACAACAGCAGCAGTTATAGCATTGAAAGTTTGTGTCCATGGAACATTCTGAAGTGGTCTGAATAGTGAGACTAGTTACCTGGCTGTTATTCCGCTGATGCTCTTGTCTGTGGCCTTGGGCGGACCTACTTTTATCTACCTGTTTCGCTGTCCCTCTTCTCCGTAATCTATATTTGTAAGAGTCGAGCTAAGCGAAATGCACTTTCATGGCGTCTGTTGACGAGACATTGACTTTTAGGAGATGCAAAGGATGACAGATCTGGGAGCTATTCCAATGAACTCCCTTTTTTTCGTTTTTTCTTCCCTCCCCCTCACACTCACACTCACGCACACGCGCTAACGCACACACGTACACTCTTTCTTCTCTTCTATCACGATAATCCTTTTTTCCCTTTTTCAAACTGTTCTTCTGTCTGTTTGTTTTATCCTATGTCATTTCAAATTCCTTTTATTTCTCATTCCCTCTCTCTCTCTCTCTCTCTCTCTCTCTCTCTCTCTCTCTCTCTCATTTCCATTTACCCCCTTTATCCCCTAATCCCCCCCCCCTCTGTTCTGTTCTGTCTGTCTGTATCTGACTCCCCATCTCTATCTGTTTCTCTTTATACATGTTTCTCTCTTTATCTCTCCACCCTATTTTTTTTCTCTCTACCCCATTTTTCCTTCTATATCCCTCCCACTATGCTCACTTATTCTGAAATATTGATAATGTGCGAATTACATACATTCTATATCTAATCTTATTTACAGAATTTTCTTCATATTTATCCGCTTTATTTTCGTTAAATCTCACCGTCAAATCTCTGTATTTGAAATAAAAAGTTTATCTTTAAAAAGGCCATTTCAAAAGAAAATTGAGAATGGGAGAGAGAGAGAGAGAGAGAGAGAGAGAGAATAAACTGACATTTATGTTCATAAAGGAGGGGGAGTTGACATGACTCAAATCATCATTCAATTCAATTCAATTCAATACAAAACCGTGAGCGAACAAATATTTCAATAGCGTCCTTCAAACTAAAAATCAGAAGTGTAAATAATAGATGGAATTCGCTTGCAACTCCAATCAAATCAGTGTGAAAAAAGGGGAGCAAAATTTCATCCACGAATAAATGATCTGGCTCCCTAAAATAACAATCCACCCTTGAAGGATAATGGAAGAGAGAGTACATCATCGGGAGAGGATGATAGAACATCTCCTGCATGCCCTAGATGTCGTGCCCAAGGACAAAGACTATGGATATACTCTTCTCACCCGGTTCAAGGTTTCTGCGCACACGCATATAATATGGAATACGATTAAGTCATAAAGTACAGGTTGACGCAAATTACGGCACTGCTAATATCATCATCTTGGCAAAGTCCACGGTGCGAGCAGGGGCATCGCAAGACGAGTTAAGAAAGGGGGTGGGGGCGCGTAGTGGACCATTCTTATACAGACATCTTCGACGACATCTTCCAACTGTACCAAAACAAAATGAGGTGACACCGGCGACAAGGTGCTGCGGTCTTTTTGTCACCCTTCTTTCAGAGGGCCGTCCAATGATATTATTACCAGAGAGAGAGAGAGAGAGAGGGGGTGAAGGAGAGGGGGGGGGGGGGGGTGGGAGTGGGGGTCACATCCCATGTCATCCTATAGCTACGCTGTTAGGTATTAATCGTTAGCAACCTTGAGATGTAGAATGCATGCATGGATGTAACGTGTATCCACGCGTCACCGAGCTTCCTACCAGACGGGGGCGAGATGGAGAGATGAGGCAAACGAAAGCAAGAGGACAAGCTTCGATCTTCACTTCTGGAAAGGATGATTGATGGGCTTCATCTTCAAGATGATGAAAGAAAAGGGAAAGAAAGACAGAATGTGGGAGAGAAAGAGAGAGCGAGAGAGAGAGAAGAGGATAGAAACAGGGAGAAAGAGAGAGAGAGAGAAATAAAATGAGAGACAGATAATAAAAGAGATAGAGAGAATGTGCGGGTGCGCTGTGTGTGTGTGTGTGTGTGTGTGTATGTGTGTGAGAGAGAGAGAAAGAGAACAATAGAGAGAGAGAACGAGAAAAGGAGGGCTGGTATATGATAGATAACAAAGATGGGAAAAGAAAACTTTTTACGACATCACAAACACGTCTCATTTATATCATTGTTTGAAAATATTTATTTAAACAAAATATTATATTCTATAAAGCAAAAGGTGTTTGCTAGTCATAAAACCTCCGCTTAATACAATGTCAAGGTTGTGGAGTATTCTATATGCAAAATTTCTATAATTGGTAAATGATAAATGACCCCAAAGGCACTCTTGTGGTACCCCACAATAAATATATTTTCATATCTGAAACAAAAAAACTAATTACAATTGTTAAATCGAATCTATCTACATTTAAACAAAATCACTATCAGTAGGACGATCATCAGATATCACACGAATCCCGTAATGATATTTTTTCCACCCATAATCACCGCAAGTTTAATAGGATCGAAAGCTTTGGTCAGATTGGTAAGAATTCTAATCGGAAATGTGGTATTTTCAAGATTGGTCTTTCATGTGTGGGTTCACTCAAGGCCATGGTTGTAATAAGAGTCAGTTTGTCAAGTGTCATAATTATTTCTCGAGTTGAAAGAGAAATTTATGGATTCGTTGCGTTCTAGATCTTCGATGATTTGCCCAGTGAGATAAACCTTCATGATATTGGTGATATATGGTGATATCTTTAATTATAGCGACTCCCCAAAGATTCAAAGCGTAGTGCATCTCAAATCGCTTACACCGGACTTGGTGGGATTACCAATATTAAATATGTGTGCAAATCTGGCACGCAGCGAAACTCGTGGCCCACGTACTTTGCATGATTCGGAATTACTAGGAGCTTGTTATGCGTTATTATACTAAGTACCCGGATGATCAGCTCAAGATGAACCAATTAGCGTGCTTTTACGTACACGCTCCATCAGGTACGGGGTTAAGATCTACGTTAGATAAACAGTGTAGGTGGATGGTGGGGAAGGGGTGATCCGTCTTCCGTCTTCTCTCTTTGACCCATCACTTCCCCCCACCTTTACAGTAGGAAATTACAAATAGAAAAGTACGAATATGCATTATTATATTAGGAAATCAGCGTTCTTCCCCTCCTTTATGTTTCCTTCTTGTGCATTGCTCTTCATATTATTATTAATTACAATCGGGGAATGCAAGGAATTCAAACTTTTGTTTACGCTGCAACACTCATAAATATATGTCACTGATGTTTATTATGTACTCAGGCTTAAAGGTGAAGACCAGTATTGGAAACGCCCCAATTTCAAAAAATGAAATGGAAGCTCTTATTACCAATCATGTGAAAGAATATGTTTTGACTAATACATGATGATAACAAATTTGCCGGGAAACCGCCTACTAATTGATATATTTGGTAAATTAGTTTATCTATTGGTATGTGAGAGATAAACGCACGTGTCGTGCACGTGTGCGTAAAGTCCCATATACATCTTTCTGTGTACAGTGCTTGTAACTTTACGAAGACTGGGCCAAATTTCTTATCATTTTGATGATTCCATGAAACTAGCAGTACACACCAATACTTATATGCTAGATGATCAACCTTTTCTGATCGATTCCACAACGTTTCTTTCACAATGCAATCGCATGACCATAACTGGTCTTTATCTTTAACTTTATTGCTTAAATATCTTATTTTTAGCACGTATTCGAAAAGTGGTGTCATATTTACAAACAGGTGCGATGAAATATCTCTATATATTTTTAAAGATGAAATCAGATATAAATACAAAAAATCAAACTATAATTGAATACATTAAACTCCCATTAGTGCCCTCCCCTATAAATAAAAAAAATAGCGACTACGCCACTCCTGTTGAATAAAAAAGAACACTAACGCTCTTTTGATAGTAGTCCGTGCAATATATCTCTCTGTTTACTCGAGTCTTTATGCAGGTACGACATTCCAGCTCTTGAATCATGGCTTTGTGACGTCAGTAACTCAGCATGTCCCGGATGATTGCGCTGTGTTACACCTCATAGCACCGTGGTGTGTATCTTGTTTACGCCTTATCATGCTCTTGAACATTGGTTTAATGTAAACAAACATTACGATGTGAGTAAATGTTGAGAGGAAGATCTGTAGAGACGTTTAGATGAATTATTAGCAGATAAACAGGTCACGTACCTACCCCCTCCCCCCCACCCCACCCCCACCGCAAGAGAAGTTGCTTGAGAATTAAGTACTGTTCGTGAAAAAAATTATCATGGTGTTTGTCTTGTATACACCTGGGATGTAAAATATGAACAAACATAATGGCATGTAATCAAAAGATATAGAGAGAGGGGTTAGAAGATCTCACATAAATTGAGGGTTTAGGGAGGGGGCACATTCCCCACCACCCCCACCCACACACGATTTTGGTCAAATAATCTTATATAACTTTTATATTCCTGTAAAACAATTGTTTTTCTTTGTTTTATCATTTCTTTAGCCTGTAAGATGATAATCGGAGTTATGTGAGAAATGTATGTTTAATCATTTCTAAAACCTAATATCCTATCATCAAGGAGGTCAATCGTTTATTGTATAATCAAGATGTCACGTATCTAACTTTATTAAGAGCGAAAATAGCTCATGATAATTGAGGAAATACGAAGGCGATTGTGTAAACAGAAGAAGAAATGAACGTGATCACAATGAATTGTCCTTTTTTAATGAGTGAAAGTGTGAATTCCCAAAGTCTTAGAAACGTGACTGCACGTCCTCGATTTGAGCTTTTATTTTGTTTCATTTTCAATTGCGCTTGCGGCGTTAATTGTTCTTTACAAATGTAGATCTCTAGCACTGATCTCCGTCCGTTAAAGATACTAATTTTCTAAGATTAAATATAAGCTTGAGTTCTGGTGATAATAGAAAATACATTCTCACATAATCCAACAAAATTTACACTGAATGTTCAAGATAACAAAAATAAATGACATGTGCCAAATGATGTTGGTACAAAATGTATAGGGGCTGAGTAATGTTCATAAAACGATAAGGAAATCAAGATAACTGAGTAGGCCCGACACCATATGTGCTTGACACAGGTCAATATGTGCAAATTAGAGTTGTGGTTTTTATTGAAAATTATTTCTAGCAAGTTTTTGTGAGTTTTTGTTTAATTTCACTGGTTCAAACAATCAATCTACTGCAGGATAAACAATCCAGAATATATTATTGTCATGTTCTCTCAACAAACGATTTCCATACCAGAGCTCAAGAACGGCTTTGAGACGAAAACGGTCGTACTTTTGGAAGAATGCAAGTAAACGTAAATTATCAAAATAATTATTGTTGTGGGAATTAGAATCGTCGAAATCTTAGAAACGTGACTGTATGCCAGGCGCGTACGCAGGGGGTGGTTTTGGGGTTGAACCCCCCCCCCCCGAGTTTTTTTATGTGTATGTTTTATGTATGTTAGTTTGTAAACCCCCCCCCCCTTTGATTTAAAAAAAAAAAAAAAAATTAGATAAATTTTTAAAAAAAGAAGAAAAAAAATTGCCAATGGCTAACCTTAAAAAGATGACCTTACCCCCCCCCCCCCCAACTGGACAAAATGTCAAATTTCCAAATTTCGAGACAAAAAAACAAAAAAGTGTCCTCTTACCCCCAGGGTGGGGATAGGTGCGTTGGAGGCAATGAACCCCAATGCCGTAGTAGCGTGTTTTCATATATAAAGGGTATTGGTTGAAGAAAAACAAGGGGGTAGGGGGATGATTGGCCGTGGACATGTTATCCTCTTTCTTCCGCCTCTTTTCTCTTTCATTTATTTCATCCTCCTCGATCCCCCCCCCCCCCTCCCCAAATTTGTATTAACTTTGGAGCATGTGACGTACTTGTATAGCTTGTCTGCGGACATGTTACTTTATCACATCTTGTTAATGATTGTTTTAAGAGGAGGGGCTTTTAGGCATAGTGGTTCTCTTATAATGAAGCTATTTAGAGAAATGAAGAGTCATTTCGAAAGACCGGAACAAAAACCATCGTACGATTCATTTTAACCTTGAATATTTCTCCAGATGAAACAGAGAGAAGTTCCCATTTCCTGCGTGTATCAACAACATAGCAGTACCAGCAGGATGTTTAAAGAAATTGACCATGAAAAAAAAATCGTGAGAGAAATTTATTTCCGTGTTCACAATATCAAATCTGTCTCCATTAATTCAGAAAGTATTCTTTGCATTACTAGTGTGTAATTCGTGTCTATTTTTATTCGGGTCACCACTGGTCTGACAAAGTGTTTGAAATGCGAATCGAAAAAAAAAACCCAGATTGGTGGGGATTTTTGTAGGTGAGCGTCCCATCATCTTCTTTTCATCTCTCTCTCTCTCTCTCTCTCTCTCTCTCTCTCTCTCTCTCTCTCTCTCTCTCTCTCTCTCTCTCTCTCTCTCTCTCTCTCTCTCTCTCTCTCTCTCTCTCTCTCTCTCTCTCTTCTCTCTCTCTCTCTCTCTCTCTCTCTCTTTCTTTATCTCTCTTCTCTCTCTCTCCCCTTCTCTTCTCTTCTCTTCTATTTTGTCCTCCCTTTTACCGCTGTTTTGAGGGGGCGTGCCCCCATGACTTAGTAGCTACGCCACTGAGAGCACGTATAATAACTACGATAAGACAAATGGAATGATCATATAGTCTGATAGTTGCTATTCTGGGTAGAAGGAGGAAAACCAAAAGGAGAAGATATCCCGATCATTCCCTTGTTTCATTTCCTGCCGGTCTCTAATGAACTTTTGAACGGCCTTGCCTTTTTTCTCCTCGTCTTCCGAAAATCCTCAAGATAATTACACTCTTACCAAAACATTAACCTCGATTTATGACAGATAACAAAAGAGAGAGGACGACTAAGAACCAATAATAATAATTGCGAAAGAAATCTCTTTAGGCTTAGGGAAACTGAAATTAGTTTCGGTTTTTTAACTTGTTCACGTGACGAACGGCTGCCTAGCAACGGTCCGATAACAAGTCAGACTGCGATCGTCCCTTGGGGATCGATGATATTTCCATTTCTCTGTATCGTCTGATATCGAGGCTGGAGTCAAATCAAACAAGTTATGGAGAAAGAGAGAATGAAAAGAATTCTTTTAAAAGTAATTCTTACTCATTAGCGAAAGTATAGCAGTTTAATTACCCTGATCAGAAATCAAAAGACGATCATAGATTCCGACAGCAGACTTTATCACCCCCCCCCCAAAAAAAAAAAATATATATAAATATATATCTTCAAGTCCCCCTTTGTTCTCGATTTTGAATGAATTAAGCGAAGCACATGTAGAAAATTAATCTGAGAACCCAAAGCCCCCCCCCCCCCCCCCCCCCCAAAAAAAAAAAATCTTCTAGAGCTGCGCCTGAATGCGGGTGCCGGTAAACGAAAATGTAATTGCTTTGGGTTTTAATTCTTAATAGAATTTTCCCATTCATACGTGTAAGCACTTTTCTAATTTATATACAAGGTTAACAAATGCAACGTGTAATGATGGCGATGATTATCACTGCTTTCAATTGATATTTTTTCTCCTTTTTTTGTCTTTTATTTGTGACGAGCTGTATAGTGCCTTGATGCCTGACCTTGGACTGAACGCGCCTTATGGCCGAGTCTACATACTATTTCCTTGGCTTGGCAATGGTTTTGAATGCTCTATCCCTACACTTGGAATTGAGGATTCAGAGACCGTTCATATTTCGAATGTTTTTGAGGAGGACCCAAATGTGAGACCAAAATAGACATGCAGTGGATAAAAGAAAGAGTAGCCAAACTGGTCACAAGACGTAATGGCAAAATTACGAAAAACAATGATATTGGACGGACTCATGATTAGACTGAATGCTCCAAAGTGGAGTGGAGATGGTGCACATGAAATGCAGAGCTCTAACTGAATCCAATGATCGGGATAATGTTAAGCCCTGCTTTGTTAAAGTTAAACTCAATGTCTTGGACCATTTTGCTACAATCATTATGATATATTTCTGTGTAATTATGATCTATTTGTACCACTGTTTATTTTAGTTATGAAAATAATAATTACTTTTTATTTCTTTGAGGCGAGATATTAAAAAAGGAATTAATTTCATCTCCATTTTATAAATGATAGACGAACTGAAGATAGACCACATGTTGATGTTAGGCATAATATTAGGATTGGACGAAACGTAATTAGACGGGCTGTATATTAGACGAATTGGCATTGGACCAAATGGCAATAAACCTGAATCACAACAACACTGAGGTATGGGGAGGTCTTATATACTGTTTGATTGAGGGCAGGGTCAGGTTTATTGACGTTTGTATTGGAAGCTAAGTGGTACGATTATGCTAATTCATTCAGGGAAATGATTCGATAAAAGCAACAACAGAAAAGAAGCATAAGAAATGAGCCTAATAATAGTGTAACAGTGTTTACTATTGCGGCAGTGTAAGTTGTGCAAGTTTTAATGTTTGGCTCCAAATAGCTACTACAAATCTTGCCATGGGTGGCGGTACCGGAGGCCAAGAGGATTCCTCCCCGTTAAACTTAAGAAAAAACCGCCCAAAATAACTTTGAAAATGTTAAGATATAACTTTTGCTATAGGTCGTTGCAATCCCTTATAAATAGAAAAGTTTGATTTATTAATATTGCAAATTATACGCAATTGGATATTTGGGGAGGGGGCGGGTGGGGGTAGGTAGTCTTCCAAGTTTGTAGTAGCAGCCCCCTCCCCCTTTACGACAGAAATAGCATCTCCTTCTAGAAACTATATATGCACCACGAACTCAACATTAAATCGATTTATTGAATAATACGACTGGACAAACAGACTATGAGCTCTGAATGGAGTCCCTTCATATCACGTGTCGACAGCGGTGATGCCTGCATGCGACTTTGCGTTTTACACCCTGGCCTGGACCTTTTCCCAATAAATTTCAAGGAACCGACTGGGAAAAGTCTATCCATGACAAGATATTGCGCGTGCACGTAGCTCTTCTGCAATGCTCAACGTACGTCCTATATGTCCAGTGTCGCGGTACGCGGTACATGTACTTTTGTATCGAGACGTACGAGTGAGAGAAAAACAACGAATAACAACAGAAGGAAATAGAGAAAAACAATAAATAATTAAAGAACAGAGAGGAAACAAAGAATGTCATAAGCAGAGAGAGAAAACAAAAACTAACTTGAAAGAAAGAGAGAAATTAGAGAAGGAATTAATCAAAGTAAGGAAAGAGAGAAACCAAATAATACTATGGTTTTTCTGGTTTAATTCCGCCTTCTTCAGGGTTTCAATTTTTGACGTGTAGCCTACTTTCAAACCATTTGCTGATTCGGACCCCCCCCCCCCCTAACACACGTGTACACATATCGACACATACACAGACTACACTCGACATAATATGTGTAATGGTAATGTAATACATAAACTGTGATTTAAATATTGCACTCGTACCATTTTCTATTATTGTGGGATCACGTCTTTCATTTTTTAAATTCATGTCATTTGTTTCTAAGACCTAATTTCTCTAATTCTCTTGACCCCTCTCCCTTCATATTTGTTTTCTAAGACCTCCCCCTCCCCCTCATCTCTCTTCATATTTGTTTTCTAAGACCCATTTCTCCCCCGCCCCCCCCCCCCCATCTCTATTCATATTTGTTTTCTAAGACCTCTCTCTCTCGACCCACTCTCTCTCTCGTATGTATTTCTCAGACCCCTCTTTCTTTCTCTCTCATTAACCCCCTCTTCATATTTGTTTCTAAGGCCTCTCTCTCTCTCTCTTCATATTTGTTTCTAAGACCCCCCCCCCCTCTCTTTCTCATTTCTTGATATTTGTTTCTAAGACCTCTCTCTCTCTAGCTCTCAATTCATGATATTTGTTTCTAAGACCCCCTCTCTTTCTCACTTCTTGAATTCATACTGTATTTGTTTCTAAGACCCCCTCTCTTTCTCACTTCTTGAATTCATATTTGTTTCTAAGACCTCTGTCTCTCTCTCCCTTTCTCTCTTTCTCATTTTAAATTCATGATATTTGTTTATAAGACCTCTCTTTCTCTCTTTTTCCATTCATCACTTTGTCTAGTGTAATGTACAGACACATAACATATAAAGGAAATTATACACCAGTTTTACATGAATTCATTTGCACTTTATTTACTGCTTTACATTCATATACTTTTTTTTTTCGTGAAGGTAATCTAATCCTTCAATGTCAGAGAAGTAATACAAAAGATACAGGAGTATGTGTATGCATAAATAGTTATATAAAGAAGAAATATGTAGTAAAAGTGAAAGCAAACAATAGTAGAAATTTGAACAGATAATTTGACAGTGTGTTAAGATTTAGATGCAAGAAATGACTATAAGAAATTTTTATTTGAAAATACATGCACATGTAGATAAAAAGAGATCTGAACATAGGCAGATTCATACCCGCAAAGGCGTCTGCATTGCCACTCCGTCATCATCCTCGATGAATTCCATCGTGCAGCAAGCTTCTTAACTTGTTGTTCTGAACTTGAAATCCTATATCTTCTCCCTTAATCTTCAGTATTGCAGCTGCGTACGGTGTGTATAAATGCTGCATCGACGTACGTCTGTGCATGTACGATTCGATTTGGAACTGGCGCGCCCGATCGAGGAGCGTAGACTAGACTCATTCAAGCAGTTTCATTGCTATTTACCGGGAAAATGTCCAGGCCAGGGTGTAAAACGCAAAGTCGCTGCCTGCATGCATCACGTCACTATTTGCATGCCAGGATCACTTTCATCGCGTGTCTGCAGAGCAAATATTTTTCTCAAGATGCAACGTATTATTATCATTCCAGCTAGCCCATTGAATGATTTTTGTGTCTTTTGGGGGCATACGAGCTCCTTTTTTCTTCCTCTCTCCAAAGTTTCCCTCTACAGTTCTGTATTACCCAAGGCCAGTGTGTTTTTTGTAATGGTTCATTCGACCGCTTTCACTAAATGGATAGTTTTCTTAAGAATAAGTAAAGATAGATAACGAGAGAGTAAAGAACGTGACAGCATTTGGACAGCCGAGCAACTGCATGCATTATAACTCAATACCATACATTAGAAAAGCTAAGAGCATGGTCAATGTTTAATTGCCTAAAATGGCCATTAAAACTGAATTGGGCCATTAAAGAGCGGGGTAGCAGTGGTAGCAGTCACGTTTTTCCTTGATCAATTATTAATCGAGGCAAACTGTTTGATTTCGCATACAAAATTTTAAAATGTGCATACGTGATGAAGATGAGTTGAAAATTTCGAATAGAAACCCCTGATCCCAAACCTTTCTGAAGCACAAATACAGAAACATTGACAATACAAATAAAATACGAGGAGGGGGGGGGGGGGGGGGGGGGGGGGAACAGACGTCAAACTGTCTGATAACAAAATGAGGGCGTGTACACCATTCTTTTCGTGAATGGTAACACCTGGATTTTTCTTTCGGGAAGGGCTAAGAAACAACAAGAAGAACGTTGTGACAGGGATGAAATAATTATATGTGAGGAAAAAAAGACTTAAATAGAAAATATACATTTTGAAAGAGAGGAAACTGTTTATAAACAAACGATTATTTTCAATTCATTTCAATTCAATAAGGGTTTATTCACTATTACGTTCTTGCAGCTGAAGCTGAATTGCATGGTCATTTACAAGGTAAAATACATCATAATGGTTAGAATACAGCATTGTCATGTAAACAATGAATATAAATTACATGTAAAGAATGGATATACTAGATACATTCATACGTACTATAGGCAGCATCATAAAACTTCATACAAATATACAACATGCATTAATGCTGGTTAAGAAAACAGAGGCAAGTGGAGTGTGAAGAAAGTGAGTTAGGGAGAAAGAGAGGGGAGGGAGGGTGGGAGGGAGAGAGGGAGAGAGAGAGGGAGAGAGAGAGAGAGAGAGAGATAGAGAGAGAGAGTGAGAGAGGAAGACAGAAGAATAAAAAAGGCTCACCAGTAAACTTTATCGCCATACAAAAATCCAATTTAGTAGAAGCGACAGAGTGTATAAAAGTGATGCATAATTGATGTTGTAAAGGAGATCATTGACCGCTATATGGACTGCCGGTGTTCGGGACAAGGTCTCTCGCTCCGTCAGATGCTGCTGCTTCCACACGCCATTATTTTTTGAGGATGCGGCGTCGATAAAGGGGGGGGGGGGGGGGGGGTTCTTTCCCTTTTCGTGTCTTTTGGTGTTCAAGCGAAAGGCAAGGGTGTAAATGATGCGGATGTATATCTGACCGTTTCTCCTGTAATGACCTTGTAAGTTGTATAGCTGTGTGTTTTAATAGCAGACATCCATCTCTTTGTGCAGACCGCCGCCACACGAACCTGGGAGCAGCTCATCTATCTCTTTTACCATTGTTGTTGTTGGTGGTCTTCTTTTGATCTGTTTTGTCTTCGCATCCTGGGCCGCCGTATACTGGAGCAAGCTAGGAGATGGATTGGTGCATTAGGGGCTGGGCTCGTGATGCATGGATTCGATCATTGAGCCAACAGAAGGAAAAAAAAAAGGAAAAATAATGGGAAGAAATGCTTGACGGTAGGGAACATTCATCTTGTGAAAAATAAGAACAGTTTATAATGTAGAGGGGAAATGCAAATAAATCAGCGTTATGAATAAGATAATATGATAAGAACAAACCCTTTAGCAGTATAGCATAGTTTGACAATTGAATAGATAACCTGGAACATGAATATGAGCTTTTTTCGAACAAAATTATTGATGATGACGATGATGATGAAAATGATGATGATGATAATAATAATAGTAATAATAATTATAGTGATAATAATGATGATGATAACTGTAATGAAAATGATAACAATAATAATAATAATGTTATCAAATAATAATGATAATAATATCAATAATGATAATAACAATACTGATAATAACAATAATACAAATGATAATAGCAATAATAAAAGTAATAATCATGGGCAATTTCCAAATTAAATGGGATTAATGGGAATATATTAAGTGATCTGAAGAAATGCTTTATTTTTATATTCTGTTTAAGAAAATCAAACGGGTATACAAACTGAAAACGGACCTTTTACATGGAAGTATCATTAAACTATTATGTCACATCATGTTAGGCAACCAAGCAAATAGCAAGTTACACTGAGGTTTTCCACATTGCATTTGTTGTCATGTATATTTGTTTTTTTTCTTTTTGATTGTCTCCCTTTCGATATTTGATTAAAGCAAGTCCAGGGTACACGTGTATCCCAACGTTACTAATAAAAGTAATGTTGACAAAACAAGATCACTTAATTTGATTTTCTTCTGATTCAAGCTCTACTAGCGCTTTCAGCTTGATATAATTATATAGTCAATGGGTATTCTAGTGAAATCTCCCTTGCGGTAGGTAAACGTATAGCTTGACTAGCCCATTAAGACAAGGTGATCAATTTTGGGGGAAGATTTTGGAAGATTTTCCCTCAAAAGACCAACATTTTGTCATACCTTAATCCTTTAATTTATCACACTCATGACAACCTACACGTCTGCATGCAGCAACACGTTTAAGAGGATCATGTATCTAATAACACATCGCGCCCTTTTTTTTTTTTTTTTTACCAATTCGGTGTTCCCTTACTTGAATAATGTGGGTTCATGCGAGGATAATGTTCCGAAGTTCCAAGAATTTGCTGGACCGACATGCCCGTGACCTTCAAAGTTCCTTGTAATCTCACAGAATACAAGACATTGAACGGGATTGATTATGATAGCAGCCGCGCCGGCTACAGGATTCTCTTCCCGCGGGGGTGGGGGGGGGGGGGGCACAAGTCCGAAAATCGTTGTCTTTGATGAGAAGGGGAAGAAGAAAAAAAGAACGACACAATTTTCGGTGCCCTTTTTTGGCGGATGCAGATTTTGTAAAAGAAGGGATACAATGTTTTCTTCAAATTTTCTGACAAGCAAACACAAGTCATATCCCTTCAGTGGTGGGGGCGCGGACGGGGGACAAAAGGAGATTTGGTGTTTTAAAATGGGCACGGGCCAGTTGCGCCCCCTTAAATCTGCCCTGATCTTTTGAATACAAAATTCACAGATAAGAAACAAAGAATCATTGACATTGCTAGGTGGTTTTTAGTAGAGAAGGCGGGGGGGGGGGGGGGGGCTGGGCACGGATAGAAAATTCCATTATCTTTGAGCAGAATAAATCTCCTGAAACCTGAGATGATTACTGTAACAATTCCCATATTTTCTCATAGTTATTAGTCTTCTGTCTTTTCAGTGGTTGACTCGCTTATAAATCTGTTCTAAAATATTAAAAAGGAAATTTAGAATTTTCTAAGGGAAATAATTATCGTGCCGACCCTTGTGGTAGAGTGAAAGGGATTTTTGCAGGTATATTTTTGGTTAGGACAGTGTTTTTTAAAAAATAAATCATATGGTGCACTTACCTAATTCAATAATGCCATGCCTTGATAGTTTTTAAATAATTGTATGCATAATTAATTCAATTCAATACAATTCAATAAATCCAAACAGATAGGATCATTTTAAAATGTTGATAACATTGGATAACAAAATGTCAAAATTATAGTGTAACATAAATACAAATTACATAAAACCAATAACCAGGAATGACACAAATTAACGTATTACTGTATGTCTCTTCTGGATTATAATACAGGGATGAAAATAAATTAATTATGTTATCGGAAGAATTGCAACGTAGGCTCCCCCTCCCTCTCTCTCTCTCTCTCTCTCTCTCTCTCTCATTATTTCTCTTTCTTTTTACTTTCTTCCTCTCTTTCTTTTTTTCCCGTCTCCCTCGATATCTCCCTCTTTCCTTACTTTTTGCCTCTCTCTCTCTCTCTCTCTCTCTCTCTATCTTTATGCCCCTCTCTTGTGACGTCTTGTCACCTCTTTCTATATCTCTTCTCCTATCTCTTTCACCCCTTTGTCTCCTCTCATTTCCTCATTCATTTTCCATTCCAATACTAATATCCCCAATGGTTTTGCCCCTGTACACGTACACATGAAACATACATGCATGTAACTATATAAACGATTATCATTTTCTCACATTATTCTATTTATACACATTATATTTTTCGACATTCGTTTTTTATTTTCGTCTTCAAAATCTGCAACTTGTTTGTTTGTTTTGTCACATCAATAAGTTTCATAGCGCTTTCACTCTATTACATGATAGGGTTGTATTGTTTCATTATTTATTAGGACATTTCATTCACACGGTATATACATGAATATTTTGTTTTACAAAACATAAGCATTTTTACAACTATTAAACAAAATTTATTTTCTATTCTATCATCATGTAAATTTGAGCGATCTTACTACTTTCTATTTTCGTATCGCATGTAAACAAACCGTTGAAAAACACACCGAATTTATTAAACTTTTGTTTCACTGTGCTGTTAGTGTCAAATATCAAATGGCTGTATATATTAAGAAAGCGAAAGTCATTGGGAATTCCACTTTATGTTTTAAGGCTTGCAAAAATACATCAAAGGTTTTTTAAGGTGTATTATACAATGTATACCTCACGTAAGAAATCAGCCATCTGATTGGTCGAAATTGGAGTCGTTACCGTAAAGAAACGAAAAATGTCAAACCGGTTAATAGTCCAAGAGTGAGATCCCTCAACATTCCGGTTATCATGCAAATAGTTAAGTTTTGCTGCAAGAGAAAATAAATATATTATGCAACTGTGATTCAAAAGGTGAAATCTATACCCACACGCCTTTCATACTGCTGTGTCATCCCAAGGGCTTCGATAAAAAAAGGAGGTCAAAATGCATTTTTTTTTTCTTCTGTTTCTTTTGTTTCTTTCATTGTCATTTCCAGTGTTAATTTCCTCAGAATAGTTGTTGCCAAATACTACTAGATTTATCGACGCCTTTTCAACTAGGGCCTACCATACGACTTGTGAGCGGTCGTGTCATATTTCAGATGCTTAATGTGTGACCATGAAAATGATACTTGACGGTTTGTCCAATTACCACAAACAATTTTGACTGACATCTTTCACAGTTATTCTTTTCATCATGTGCTTTTTCTCTTTCTCTCTCTCACAAACAACATCAAAGAAATAGATTTGAAGTTAGGTTCAGGCCCCGGCACGCGTCTAAGTGCATAGTATCCGCAATTTGGTCTTTTCTAACTGTCTGTGCTGGTTTTGTTCTTCAAGGTTTATGCTCATTTGGGGGCCTGTAGCCATTATTCCGTCAGCTGCACATTTCACCAATCAGCTTGCGTGAAGTCCTCCGGCAATTCGTCGCACTGGCCAATCAGCGCGCAGATGCTAAATGGGTCAGGGTAATGAACTCTGAATCGAAAGGCAATATTTCATGGGGGAAAAAAAAAAACTACAAACACATGTCTGCCATATACGTGCACTACTGTACAGCGATATACCGTACGCGAACCCCCATTCATTCAACGTACAAGTACAAGACCAAACGATCGGTGCGATATGATGTGAGATTTCTATTTTCATGTAATAACCGCTCACTGTGAAACCACCGCGCAGTGCAAATGTGATTTTAAGGAATATTCCCGTATATCTGGACCAAGAGATAAGGTAGAGTATGATTATTTATTCTTGTATTTATATAGGCAGACGTCTTTGCATAGCGTGTTTAATGAAGCTGAAGAAAAAGATTGTTGTGCGATAACAGTGCGTGCGGCATACATGTTGTACGGTTTTTGCATGTCAACACGACATTGAAATTGAACGTGAACGAGGGACGGGTATTGGAAGCGAGAGTCGCCCGATACACCGGCTATGCAGCTAAGCAGGTCCGCGGTAGAAAATATGGACGAAAAATGTCACTTCGCGGTATTAAAAGGAGAACGTCGATACATGATGTATTTAGTCCCAGGGACCCCGCTGTTAGACCTTAATTGTGGCCTTAAATAAACAACAGTGACCTCAGTTGTTTGTTCAATTGCCTCAGCCATAGTTTAAACCATGAAGAATATTATAAATATAATTATACCGGTCGATCATGTATAATCATTATTCATAGTCATACACTCGTGTACGTGTACACTGCAACCTCCGATCCGGCTGAGATATTTGAGAAAAAATGTTTCTTAGATGTAGTGCTAATTTTCTTCACTCGAAGCAAACTCCAATGTAAAAGCACATGTTCATGTCTAACATTACAAACATGCCCCTTCCATTTCATAAATTGATGTATTCATTATTTCATCATACACCTGCTACAAACTATATTCCCCTAAAGTAAACTCTAAGGGAAAAAAAATACCCTGATCCAATAAAGATCTATAACAATGATAAATTACATCAATTATTGATTTGTGTACATGAACATGTATGTAGGCCTACATGTAGGAACTATACAAGAAGGCATAATATATATATGCATATCTGTTATCAGTATAATTCACTCATTAAAATATCTTGTTTATTAGGGAACATAATATGCCTATATTATTACTATTAGCACTGAACAAAATGATGTATGAAGTGTAGTGGCAATATACTCACATGGAACTATACCTATATAACTAGAAATGATGAAATAGGCATAATATTTTTTGAAGGAAGATATTTAAGTTGGCCATGAATCTATAAAGTCTACTACAGCATTATGGTATGGCATAGAGTGTATCTCATACATGCAGTTTGAAGGCAAAATATTTGTTGTCTATTTGCATCTAATATTTGAGATAATTGAAAAATTATCACAAGTATTAAACCATGATAATGTTTATTTGACTGACCAAATACCATTCCAAACTGAGTACACATATGATACCCTATAAGACTACTGTACAGCATTGTAAAGGAAACTAGAAAATATTATAGCTGCTATATATTACTTCTAGTTCTACAACTATAGCACAAACTACAACCAGAACAAAAACAATAATAACTACACTACCGCTAATATTAGCACTACTACTACTTCTACTACTTCTACTACTTCTACTACTACTTCTACTTCTACTACCTCTACTACTACTACTACTACTACTACTACTTCTACTTCTACAACTACTACTACTTCTACTTCTACTTCTACCTCTACTTTTTCTACTACTACTACTGCTACTATTACTACTACTTCTACTTCTACTTCTACTTCTACTACTACTACTACTACTACTACTACTACTACTACTACTACTTCTACTTCTACTTCTACTTCTACTTCTACTATTACTACTTCTACTACCTCTACTTTTACTACTACTACTTCAATTACCTCTACAACTACAACTACTGCTGCTGCTACTACTACTACTACTAGTTCTACTTTTACTACCATACAATACTGCTTAGAACATTCAAAGGTTTCTGACTTTGTCAATAGACCTGACAAAGTTGCAAATCATATAATGTACAAGTAGGAATCCAAAAATGGGAAATTGAAATAAAAAACGTTAAAAACTTGATGGAGGTGACCATAACTAAAATTGCACAAAATGACAGATTTAAGATATAATGAAAAGCTGGAAAAACGTAGACAACAAATTACATTTGAAGATATTTAAGTTACAAATAGAGGAAAAAAGGGGTGTAATGATGATGCAATTTCCTGATAATGTAAAAATGATATTAAACAAGTTCATATTTTTAGAGCTCAGTGACATTACTACAAAAGATTATATTCATGAGAGATTTAATATATCCATAGCGCATAGGGACATACTGTACATGTACTTGTATGCGAGTTGGTATACACTATACAAGGATAGAACATTAATATTAATTCTGTTGTATGGAGAAGAATGTACAGGTTACCATAAATAGTCAAAAGGGATGAATTTTTATATAATTTGTGAAAGCAGTTTGGATTTTGTAGGCTACAAAAATTCAAGTTTTTATAACTGTAAATCAGCAGCATGTCACATAAGGTTTTGTATTAAAATTTAATGTATTTTGTAGGAGCTTGTTTGTCAGTAAAATTATGTTTCTTTAAACAATTTCTCACAACAATTGAAACCTCTCCCAGGAAGCCTAACATTCAAAGATAACATTATGTTGATATTATACATAACTATAGATTCTCAAGTTTTATATCATAGATTTATTGTTCATGAATCTATGCTAGAATATAGGGGAAAAGGGCATGAATATATGATAATTAACATTTAACTCCCACTTTTCTCGATGTACAGTAGTAAAAAAATATGGCAAAAGCAAAATTGACACAATAATTTTCAAAAAACACTTCACAGATGCATTAAACATATTTCTCTAATGACAATTCTTGTCTAGTTGGAAACATTTCACATGTATGTATACTTTTACTGTACTGTAGACTTTGGAATTCATTTTGTGTTTTTTAGGAGATGTTATTTTATTTAAAAAAATGGCAGGCAGTTCATTAATACCCTTTATCATTATCATTCATTGGAGAATTTCCAATGAGTAAATTGTGTAAATATTTGGATAAGTTAGGCTATATTTTCATCCCCAGGACATTTCTCAAAATGTTTGTACATATTTTTTTTTTGAGACCAAAGAATTGCTTCTTTTTAGTGAACAAAAATATACCAGAACATGTTCTTGTTGAGATTTGCTGCCCATATCATGGAAGAGTCTAAGAAATATATAATCAGTAAATTCAGTATTCAATCTACCACTATTGAATTGGTGATACTACTACTACTACTACTACTACTACTACTACTACTACTACTACTACTACTACTACTACTACTACTAAAGTAATAACAATAATAATGATATTGATGATGATATTAATAATAATAATACTAATATTGATAATAATGATGATAATGGCAAGAATATTAACAATAATAATTTTGATAATAATGATAACATTTACCCATGGAAGCCTCATCTGCATAAATGCTGTTCTTCCCAAGGGCCCTGCAATCATTATTGTCCTAGCAAATGCCAGGTACCCACACCTGAGTGGAGAGTGATAAATGTGGATTAACATCTTGCCAAAGGATGTACGTGCTCGACTGGGATTTGAACCCTCAAACCTTGAATCAAGAGTCAGTAAATGAACCACTATGCCACAACACCTCCAGAATATTGCTGGCACTACAAGTGGTAATGCTATCGAACACTTTTACGATCTTCATATTACATCTTTACTTTCGCTACGTGACTGTTTTTACTTCAATCACATTGTACTATAGCTACATGTAGGCTTACATGTACTACAGCATTAATTTTCTTGTCTACTTGATTAAAAGTAGCTAATTATCATGTCATTGTACTTTCGAATACTTGAAATTTCCCTTTATACATAGTGAGAATGATCACGTCCGCATCTTAATTTGCCAATAAGGAACTACAGAAGTAACAAACACATATTTTTGTAATGCAATGTGATATCCCTCCATTATTTCTGTTTTGTTTTTGTATTATCACTGACTACATCTTAATTGCAATATTTATTTATCCGACACTTAAGCTTATTGTTATGTAAAGGGACTTTCACAGTTTAAAGCAATGTATTGTAATCATCAATATTTTGCATATTATGTATTAGTGGTGTAGCTACAGAGGGCATGGGGGGCGGCATGTGCCCCCCCCCCCCCCCCCCCCCCCCCCCCCCCCCGGACGAGGGGTGAAAAGAATATAATACAGAAAAGCCCAGAAAAAAGAGAAAGGGACTTGAAGAATGTAGAGAGGACAGTTAAAGAAGACACTTGGGCCGTCTTGTGCACAGGTCAACCCCATGACCAGTAGCCATTTATTCATTTCCCCGGGTAAAAAGTGTGCCCCCGAATAGTCCCAGTGCCCTCTCAGTGAGTGAACTAATGCTACACCACTGGTACATACATTTACAGCTGTAGTAAAAAGCTTTAACATCTATCCTCTGTATAGCAAATCAAGAGCCAAATCCAATTAAAAGGAGATAAAAACACTTTCTAGTATTATATTTAATTGTAATAGATAAGGTTGGAAACCGAAAATGAAAAGTGTAATGTACAGTGTACATGTGTACACCCTGTATGTACAGTAATTGGTCAAAACAGCAATATACAAATTTGTTGCCATTTCTTAGTAAAAAAGGAGGTGATGGAAAGGTACTAATCTAATATTTATTGATGCCACACAGATACATTTGTATTTTATGTCAGCTATCCCTAAAACTGAAATATAAATTTTATCTTTTAATCTGTAAATTTACACAATATGTGTATATCTGTAGTATCGGAAAATTTGTTGTCGCATTATTGGTATACCATTTTACTTTTTAAACAAAAGGAGTGGAAATGGTGCACTTCAGTCGGTTCATAATTTTGAGATTTTACAAAGTGCTAAATAAATTTGTATTCTGATATTCTGAACTTTGGTATTTTTCTGTAATTACTTTAGGTATTCCGGTAAGTTATTCCATTTAACAGTGGCTGCACATGAACATTACCTTTCTCTGTAAGATTTTGTGGCTTGTGAGACATATCCCATTAATAGTCCAAAGACAAGTGTCCATGACTATACATGTAATTACAGTATGCTGATTAAAAAATAATTATTTTTGTGATACATGTAGATGATAAGCCTGCCAATGGGGAATATAAAGGGGGCAGGGAGGGACGGGGGCAGAGAGGAAAGGGGGCAGGGGGAAAGGGGGCAGGAAGAACTCCTTGGAGTGGAGATAGGAGGTAATCGATAGCCCTCCTGCTCCCCGTCCCTCTGCCCCTCCCCCTGCCACCCCCTCCCCTGCCACCCCTCCCCCTGCCACCCCCTCCCCCTGCCACCCCCTCCCCTGCCACCCCCTCCCCTGCTACCCCCTCCCCTGTCACCCCCTCCCCTGCTACCCCCTCCACGTCCTCCCCCTTGGCCTTCTGGTTCTACTTTCAGGGCCATACAGCACAAAAAACTCATTAAATTTAATATTTGATGAAATATGTATACATTGTATGATTGAAATAGTGTTAAGCGCCTGCATCATCTGCATACAGTAATTGTAGCATTTAATTTCAATGGTAAAGTTCAATGTCAGGATGATTTGCTGGTTGCTATGTACTTGAATATTAAATAATATGTAGCTCTACCTTTTGGTCTACCTACCTGTATATCTCTTAATTTCTATCTATATATTCCTCTATTTAAAGGTTAAGACCAGATTATGGTCATGCAATTGCATTGTGAAAGAAACGTTGTGGAATCGATCAGAAAAGGTTGATCATCTAGCATATAAGTATTGGTGTGTACTGCAACTTCTGCAAGGTTCTGGAATCATCAAAATGATCAGAAATTTGGCCCAGTCTTCGTAAAGTTACAAGCACTGTACACAGAAAGATGTATATGGGGCTACGCACACGTGCGCGACACATGTGTTTATCTCTCACAGTCCAATAGATATACTAATTTACCAAATATATCAATTAGTAGGCGGTTTCCCGGCAAATTTTTTATCATTATGTACATGTATGAGTCAAAACATATTCTTTTACATGATTGGTAATAAGAGCTTCCATTTCATTTTTTGAAATTGGGGCGTTTCCAATACTGGTCTTTACCTTTAAATCTACCTTCCATTCATCTATCTGTGATTTATCTTCTATCTACCCTATTCATATTATGAATGCTACCAATTGATATTATAAGGTCAATAATCTTTAACAGAGAATTTTGCTATGTTTCATGGTATCTTTGTTCCACCTCAGATCTTCCTCCCGTGAGGAGAGACGAAACAAGCTGTAGACGAGAAGGAAGGAAGGAGAGAACGAACAATCCCACCGAAATTGTTTTATGATGAGTGCCAAAACCAATCCCTCCAATACGTCGACGTCACAGTGTGACTGTCCAGAAAAGAAGAACCACCACAGCATTCTATATACGTTATTATCATCAGGGACATCGTCGACCGCGGCACCGTCAGCATCGCCGAAGACGGAAGCGACGGAGGACGCGCAGTGCCAACCGATTAAGCCGGAAGAAGAGGAGGCGGGGAGCAACCAACAGGAGGCAATATATCCGTGGGACTGCCCAATGAGGGCGCTACATACTCTACCCACGATCATCAGACTTAAACATGCGGAGGAGGCGTGTCCGTACGCAGCCCAGCTCCTCATCAAAACGGTCGATTTCATCAGGAATCTACCCGCGGTGCTGTGTCTGTCACGAAGTGATCGCGTACGACTCCTCCAGCACTGCTGGTCAGAACTCCTCATCCTAACCATGGCGCAATGTCAATTCCACATACAAGTTGAAAAAGTCTCCTTTCACAAAGACTCGCAAGACAACAACAACGTGAACACCGGTGTAAATAGTAAACCCGCGTCGTCGGCAATGTCCATCGCCAAATCCTGCTCGGAAAAGGATTGCCGCGAGGGCGCCCTACTGAAATATATTATTGCGACGCAAGGAATTCCCACAACGTCGGACATAGATACTTTAAATGCGTTTTTCCAGAAGTGTCAAACACTCCAGATCGACGATAAGGAATTTGCATATTTGAAATCAACCATCTTCTTCAATCCAGGTAAGAAAAAGAATGCATTTAAATAGTTTATTAATACAAGAAAATGGGTAAATTGTCTACATGTATGTTCATTTTTATTTGTAGGGATGCATGAATGATATGTTGAAAGTTGAAAGGTTATAAAAACTCAATACAAAACCAAATGTGTTTTGGCTGCGCAACAAGTAATAATTAAAATGTTCATTCTCATAACTTAAATGGGGAAATATTTTTGTACACCTACCTGTATCTACAATGTAGGTAGATCCATCCATATTCTTTTCAGTGTATCCCGTGCACAACTATCATGAATGTACAGTAACTTTCTTCAAATTGCATGTATATTGTTATTTTTATTTTTTCTAGAAGCTTATAAATGCTTAAGATGACCCCTTTTCTGAATTTACCATGTCATTATCATACATCAAAAGTTAGAAGATTGTAAAAGCTAGTATATAAATGTTGATGTAATAAACATCATATCAAATCAACCCAAAACTAAATTGACAAAATGACTGTACTACTGAGTTAATTGATGTGATATACTTGCAGGTCAAAGACTATATGAGTGTTTTATTGAAATGACGATGAGAATAATCATAAGCAACAAAACTGTCTTTAAACATTCCTGGATTATTTTGCCAGTGATATTCATCTAGCAGTGTCGTTCATGTCCGTATGCATGCATTCTGTGCATAATATAGCACACATGTACATTTAATACATCAGCCATATACTGTGTTTGAAATGCATGGAATCAACCCTGTTTCCGTGCGGATGATATTGAACTCCCGACGACTACAACGGTGGAGCCATTCGATCGGCTGAGGGCATATGTCTGCCCTTGCACCTGGAGTTTGGATGGCATGGGGAGTTTTTTTTCTTTTTGGTGTGCGGGCGGGTATAGAATGGATGGTTTGGTGGAGAAGCGTCATGGATACGGCATGGATGGGGGTGGAAGAGAGAGAGAGAGAATGGGAGAATGGGAGAAGAGAGAGAGAGAGAGAGAGAGAGAGAGAGAGAGAGAGAGAGAGGGGGAGGGGGTGAGAAGGGAGAAAGAGAGGAAGCAGAAGAGTATTAAGGGAGGACATGTTAGAAGTGAGAGAAGGAGGGAGGAAGGGAGGGAGAGAGAGAGAGAGAGAGTGAGAATGAAAGAGAGAGAGAGCGCGAGAAAGAAAGAGAGAGAGAGAGAGAGAGAGAGAGAAGTGGGCGGAGAAAGGGAGAAGAAAGAGACAGCAAAGGAGGCAGGAAAAATTAAAAGAGACAGAAAGAGAATTTAAGTGATTGAGGGAAAGAAAGGGTAAATGGGGGAGAAAGGGAGGCTTATATAGAAACAGAAGATGAGTTTTAGAAAGGGGAGAGAAGGAGAAGAGGAGAGGGAGAGCAAAAGGGAGGAGGAGAGAAAAGGGAGGACAAGTGTTGGAATACAAGGTAAGAAGGAATACGTGGGTCTACATGTTTGTGAAGTGTATAGAATACCAGATATTAATCCTTTGAGAAATTACTGCTGATGCTTGAAAAATAATCGAACAATGATTGCAAAAATAATCAAACAATGATTGTAAAAATAATGTCAGTACGGTCTAGAAATTGATATTTTATGCATTTTTAATTTTTTTAATTTAGAAAAAAAGGAAAGTACTCTCCTAGATTCATGAGCATATATTGGAATGCTCTTACAAGTAGCTGATGCCATGCAAATGCTATTTTTTTTTTTTTTTTTTTTTTTTTTTTGGGGGGGGGGGGGGTATATTCCCCTATATTCTTGTTGGGTAAACAATGATATTAGAATTAGATGATAAACCAATGTACACACTGTTTATGCATTTTGGTTGTATACGTGTATTCCCATCTATCATTGTTAATTAAAGAAGGCTATTTATAAACGATCAACCAAAAAAGTACAGCCTTGTCTGCCTACAGTCTCTCATCACAAGTATACCAGTAGATCTTTCTTTATGAGTCATTGATCTATAAAAACCTTGTCTTTGATTACAGAGAAGACCTCCACAGTCTCCTGGTAACCTTGGACCAACTCTAGGACATTGCTTTTGACCCCTTTTGAAACCTTTCATTTATTTAATATTTATGTTCATGCTTTACTATTTCATTTCATTTATTTTCATTTATTTTCATATTTCTCATGTTACATATACATTTCAAATAAAGTACAAATTGTTCTTTTCAATAATACATAATAAATAACAAAGATAACGTAGCTAGGACACGAAATTCTGATAGGGAAGGGGGAGGGGAGGGGAGGAGGGAGGGAGAGGGGCACGTCAGATCCAGAACCACGTATGCACCTGTTGACTCGAAGCCACCAACATTGAAGTTGCATAATAATATGATATTTGTATATTTGGGAGGGGGTGGGGTGTTGGCATAGCAGTAGCAGCTGTTTGAGTCCCAGATCGATGAACATTACCCATTGGTCCATAGCCCCCAAATGAGTCATCAGAATTGGGGTTTTTCCAAGCTAAATGTCTAGACATTTTGATTGGGAAGGGGGGGGGGAGATGGGGTGTTGAAATATTTCTGAAAGATCTAGGATGACAAGTTTGACCCATTCATTTTAAGCCACCTCTAAATCACAAAAATGATTAGTTTTATGCTTTTTAACGCAGAGTTATTGCCCTTCTGGCTTTAAACAGATGATTTGCTGTGTCAAAAATAGCCATACAGTATGTACAATGTACATGTAATCGCTTAAAAGTATAACTTGTTAATGTTAATTATCAATTTCCTAGATTTCCTAGATTATAAAGATATCAAGTTTGTGTTTTTGATTACTTTGATGCTACAGTATATAAACAGGGGCATATTTCAGTTGCTTTATCACAAATTACTTTCTAATACATTTGTTTATTAAGAGGTACTTGGAGGTGTATCTTAAATAGTAAAGCTGCTACAAGTTCAGGAAGAAAGACTTTGGCTTTAGGGCAAGATGGTTTCTAATTCTCTATGACCATTCATTCCCGATCCTTGTGAGTCACCGTCTCGGATATGAATGAACCTATCCTACAGGGACGTCCTCCTTTTCTTTGTTTGAAACTTTGTAGGACTCTAAAGACTGGAACAACATGACTCAGTGTCTCATCCATAGTAACGAGCCTCCAAAATATTGTATGGATGTGAGCCGATATCTGACACCTTAAGACGTTGGTTAGTGCCTCGCGGGGTCTGGCGGTGCAGACTACGGCGTGAGTCATTGGCCCACTGAGGCTTCTGTATCGCGCTCCTGCCGATGTCTTACACCTCGACTTTTCAACCCTCTTCCTCACTAGATAAGCGCGCAGAGAACCTTCTTTTCTCTCACCATTTCCTGCTTAATCCCAACCTAAACATGTTGTCATTTATTCAATCCGATATATCAATGTCTAGACTTGCCAGATCGCCGTGGCAACCGCGCTAGACCCACGCCATTCTCCATCCTACACTGCTAATCTCTCGAGTCACGACTTTCCTCTGGAGCATTTATCTTGGCTTCGAGAAGGAGATGCAGTCATGATAGTAGTGGCAGGGTTTTTAAGCGATTAGCGATACCGCCACGACCCAGGAGAAACAGACCAAAAAGTTTCTACTCGATTAAAAGGAATTAAATACACGAATTGGCGGCGATCACAAGCAACAAGTAGACCGTGCGGCTTATCTAATTGTCGGTTAAGCAATCAAATTCTACACTTCCTGTTGGAATGTAGTCTAATATATTAAGAATTTGTTCCTCACGTATTACATTTCTTACATGAAGGTACAAATAAGGATTGCCAGCTATAGGAACCGTGTCAACGCCATACCCTTTGGTAATGGGGACTGTCTTTTTTGGAATTGTGGATCAACTGTAAATGTATCTAGGAGTCTTCCTGGCTGGTTCGATTTCTTACCGTCTCTTTTCGAATTCTGGATCGATTCTTATTATATGTATCCAGGAGTTTTTCTGGGTAGTTCTATTTCTTACTGTCTTTTTCCAGATTCTGGATCAATTCTGTTATATGTATCCAGGAGTCTTTCAGGGAAGTCCTATTTCTTTGAGGCCCAAGTGTTCTTTGTAATCAGTCTGTCCAACTTCGCTAGCAGCGTCTTATTTTTAGAGTTACCCAGCATGTTGTGATTGATTTTTCCTGCCGTTCTCCCCCCTTTGGTTTCGAATCTTCCTCGAAATCGTGAGGAAACTGATTTCATGTGAGCGAGATGCAGACTGCAAAACAAGCAATCTTATATGAATCTATTTGTATATCCTTGAAATGATAATATGTCAATGTCTATATTCTATATTCCCTTTGATTTGCTTTTCAAAAAAACGTCCAATTTGAATGCCAAAATGCACTATTATTGAAAACAGCTACACTGCATATTCAATTCAATTTGATTTAATTCAGTTTATACATGACTACATGTGTAGCTATCAGAGATATATAGATGTACATGTACATGTATGTATACTCTGCAATTTAAAAGCCATTCTTACAATGTACCTTCAATAATTTCTACATGTACACAGCATAACATCATACTATGTTCCTGTACAACGTAGGTCCAGTACATATAAACCCTAAACTTTAGCAATATTAAAGCGTTCGCGGATCATTGATGAAGGTCAGTGTCAGGTTAAAGAAGTTTAAAAATAATTTGTGTGGTGAACTTGTAATATGACTTACATACGGCATTATTGTTTCACAGCATGCCTGAATGCCTGCTCAATTCACTAAAAACACAAAAGTTTCTAGTTCTCATTAAGCATATCATATTGTGTACTGAAAGCTAGAGGGGCATTACAGTATGTTATGTCCTGGTTCAAAGCAGAAGATATATATATACTATACATGTAGGCCTACATATCACTTTAGAATACACCATCGCAAGAAACTACACATCCCATGAGAGTGAGATATCCCCTCACTGACATGGGCTATTTGAGGTTTGGCGTGACGCGGTCGGTTGGTATTGCCCCCTCGTATGTCAGGCAGCGGGGTCTGCAAGTCGCATTACGGAGTAGGGCTGACATGGGCCAAGCCTAGCTTTGCACGCACATACTCCCTAATGAGCTTAACACGCATAGCCATAGCGCTGGCCTGGCTGCCCTTACGCTGTACCTGGCTTCCTGAGCAGACCATTGACTTCTCGAGAGAGCTAGAGAGAGAGAGAGAGAGGGAGGGAGAGAGAGAGAGAGAGAGAGAGAGAGAGAGAAAGAGAGAGAGAGAAAGAAAGACAGACAGACAGAGACAGTGGGAGAGAAAGAGAGGGGAGAGAGAGAGAGAGATAGAAAGAAAAAGAGAAAGTGGGCAAAGGAAAGAGGGGGAGGGGGAGGAAGAAAGAGAAAAAGGGGAGGAGCAAAAAAGAGGGATAGATGGAGAGAGAGAGAGAGAGAGAGGGTGGGGGGGGGGGGGAGGTGGGAGAGAGAGAGAGGTAGAGAGAGATAGGGAAAGAAAGGGAGAGAAAGACAGAGTAAATAATGAGAAGCCTAATATGTAGATTTCATTTTTTCTGCTTACCTTCAAATAAATTAGGGAAAATCTATGTTGACAAAATCAAAACAAAAGTAACTCGTACATTACCTGTTTTTTGTTTCAAGACGGAACAAAGAACATTTTATCTGAATATTGGCTGTAGTTGTCATTATGAAAATGGATGTAATCTGCCTAATCCTCTCTCTTAAATTCTTCTCTTGGGATTTCAAAACGATGTCACTTCTTTGAAGAGACATGAACTACGCGGCTCAGGATCCCTAAATAGTTGAACTTCACAAAATAACTTGGCTTTAAATCTAAACTTTCGGCTGTCGCATGATTAGAAACGTTCAACGATGGAAGCGTTGGAGTAGCGACCAGATACGCAAACTAATCCCTCCCGAGTTTCCACGACTCCAAGTCAGCGCCCGATAGGATGAAGAGGGATTTTTGTTCGGCCTGATGGCTTCCTGCATGCTATCTATGCCTCCTTGATATACTTGTACATGTATATATATGCCTCCTGACGCTGTGGGGGCATGTATGTACGTAAACCCAACCTAGATTCATACTGAGAGGGACTGTACACAGCAAGCCCATAGGTGACCCTGATGTTCAACTGCCCTGCATCTGCCAAACCCATTCTTCAAAACCTCTTTGGCTGTCGTGTTCCCATTGTGGGAAATGATGTCTCAAGCAACGTTTTGAATAGGGATTGACTCTTATTTGTGATTTATTTGACCTGACTGCTGAGGCCTCAGGTAGATACTTGTAGGCAAGTCTAACAGTCTGGAGACCAATAGCTTTACATCCAAGTCCTATCCACAGGTCTTGATAATGACAGGTCTTGCGAATAATATGTGACATATTGAGGGAGCCAGGCGCCTTTGAATGCTTTTGCAGATAAATGGCGCTATACAAATGCTGTTCATCATCATCATCATCATCATCATTAGTGCACTGCTGTAGCATGTTGATGGGGTTTTGAACCCAGGACCTTCCCGTTTCGAGATCCCTGTGCTCTACCTCTGAGCCATCAGCAAGTTTTCTTTCTCATTGCCTGATGCGTACATACCAATCACATCAGCTTTTTCCTATTGAACGTTGAATTGTTGACATTTTTGGAGAGACAAAAAAAATTCCATGCACACAAACCATTGATATGAGTTGAAATGAAATCTGACATACACAACATAACTTGAAACACCATCGTGGGAAAGTGGGAACACATACAACCAGACCTTGGGTATATTGTCAGCTATTATTCATATCTATCTCCTTGACATAGATTTATGTGGCTTTTTAAGAAATACCTGGAAATGCAGGCTTCTCAATACTCCCACTGTCAGTGAGCAACAATACAAGTTGAAATGAATTTGGCTTTGAAACGTAAATTCAAACCGGATTAATAAGAACACAGTGTTGAGTCTGTGTTATTCATATCTCACGGTGTATTACCTTGACTTACATGTACATCCTTATGGCTTTTAATGTGTCTGGAAATACCAGCTTCTCAATAGCTCTGTATACAACATGTCTGATATCCTTGATAAAGCTATTTTTTATTTAGTTTGATTATGTTCAGGATGTTCAAAAAAAAATCTGCTTTTGTCAGTAACTGGGTTGGAATCTCTATCTTTAGTCCCTGTTGACCTAGTTCGGTTGATTTGTATTGGACCATTTCCCACAGAACTAGTTGATCGTTCCAAAAGTGTGCAATTATTTCAACTCGGGAAGTGGAAGGATTGGGTGGGTGGGGGGGGGGGGGGGTAGGAGGGGCTAGAGCAGAACCAAATCTAGCATAATTTGAGTACACAAAAGAAAACTTACAGTAATTGTGCACAAAATTGTGTTCATGCCCACCCTTGCAAAATGGATGACCAAAAAGGTATTTTTAAATGTTGCAATCATGTTTTCTTTTGCTTGTATATAGTTGAAAAAGGAAACCCGAGTTGAGAAAAAAAGCAGCCAAATGTAGAGAAGGAAGGAAAACAACCCCATGTATATTTAGAGTTACAAAAGGAACCTTGTAGAGAGAAAAAAAAAGTCAAATTTATAGAGGAAAAACAGACAGTCAAATGTAGAGAAGTAAAGACAAAAAGCAGTCAAAACTTAGCTCTCAAAAGTGAATTTCCTGAGCTCTCATCAGCAACTGTATTCGTTGTGAGCAAGTCTTCTTTGGCTACTACTGTACCAGGCATTCTATTTCTGACTCGGAGTATTTTTGGAATTCATGTCATCGCTTCTACCTTTGAGTGTAGTCACTTGTGTACTCTCATAGTCTCTTCTTGTCTTAAATCTTAGTGACAGTAAACGTGACATTGCCTCGGAAAATGCCCCTGAAAGTGCCCCCCTTTCAAGTGCCCCCTCAAGCTCTTTCCTATTTTGACACTTGTTTACCTGTGTATCTGTAGCTTGCCCTTCCCTTTTGGCGCCCTCTATCTCAAGCCTCAATCCAATAAAACCAATCTTTGTCCTAGTTTTCTTTTTAGCCTCTCTTTCAGGATGAATTTCCCTTTCTTCTATTTTAGTTGAAAAGAAGAATTTTCCAGATTTTGGAGCACACATTCGAGAGATAAAATATACCATATTCTGAGCACCAGAAGGGCTTTAACTCATATCACTTTGCAGAAAGCTAATGCCCTTCTGGCTCTCAGCTAATGATATATTCATGAGCAATTTTTAGATAGCTTCCAAACTCAAATAGGATTCCACTGCATATTCACCCCCCCCCCCATTTCAACTCTAGACCCCCCTGTGAGATAGTTGGTGTGAAGCCCTGTTTTAGGCCATGCTGGACTAAGCCAGCAAGATTTCCAGTGATTTTCTGCATTAAACCTCATTTACAGGCATGTTTGTCATCCCGAGGGGCTCCTTTTGGAACTCAGGGGCAAAATCTATGGGGCTCCTTTTAGAATTCAGGGGAAGAATATATAGGGCTCCTTGTTTTTTTCCATTGGTATAGACTTTCTGCTCTGGCCATGCACATTGCCTCTGTAGAGCCTATACTCACAAGTACGATTGTACTACTCCATTCAGACTCAGTAAAGCAAATTTCAGAGAGAGAGAGAGAGAGAGAGAGAGAGAGGGAGAAGAAGGTGGTGGTGTAGAGGATTTCAGAAGCGAAATAAATTGACAGTGGTCCCATTTTATTAAATGAACACAAAGAGACAATTAGACACAGTTAGAGATAGACAGACAGGGAGAGAGAGAAAGATAGAAAGAGAGAGAGGTGGAGAAGGGGGGATGGAGTCAGGACTCTTCCGGTTTTCGTAAAAGCCAGTTTACCTCTCTCATCGAGGATACTGCAGCTATTCTGCCATCGCGCCCCTCTCGTACTTCTGCGGCTACCAACCCAATTAGGATTCTGGAAGGCTGTTTCCACATTTTTGTCAACATGAGATGAGTAATTTTGGGTGTTTTCAATTCCTCTGATCCCACATATCATTCATAGGATATATTGTTTGGGATTTTAGGCGAACAGCTAGTTTTTTTTTTTAGGTATCTTCCTGCTGTCTGTGACTGGCAGCCCCAGTTGCGATTCTTAACAAGAGCTGATGAGAAAGAGAAAGTAAGCTTTTGAAATCATCTACATAGAGCCTGAAATTAGGTGTTAACTTCATGGTTTTATGTGAAGTTAATACTAGTGCTGTAACATCACGGATATCTCCAATTCCGTTTAACCGCCAGTCAAAAACGGACGGTTTTCGGTTAAACGATTTATTTAAAAAAAAAAAAAAAAAAAAAAAAAAAAAGTTTTTTTTTTTTTTTTTGCCGTGTGAAAAAGCAGGAAGGACTGCGAGGTGATTTAACTGAAGGCGCCGATTTGTGCTTGTATATAAATAATAGTAATAGTAACAATGTCGTTTTAGAATAATGTGTAAGATCATTAATTAAAAACAGTAGAGGACCTAGGATAGAACCTTGTGGTACACCATGTGTTAAACTTGGATGAATATATATTGAGATCTATTACAAAGATTACTTTCAAACCAAGATGACAGACAAATTGGAGTGTTGTTTCCAAGTGGTAAGTCATCACACCGATTACTGAGCTGGGAGACATTGCCAGGCATAGTGCCAGGTGGAGGGGCATAAATCGAAACTTTTTTTTTTAAAATGGGAAAACGAAACCGTCCAATTGAAAACGGAATCCGCCATGGGCGGTCGGATACCGGACGGTTAAACGTTTGACTACAGCACTAGTTAATACCCTTCTGATCTCCAGGGAAGGGGGGAAAAAGGACAACAGAAATGAAAGTTGCAAATGCTAAGTGATGAACAATTAATACTCCTAATGATTATTTATTGTGATGCCATTGTATTCTCAAAGTGACATACTGTACACCTACTTTGTGACAAAAACAAAATAATACATTTAAATGCAGGCATTGCCCAACTCAAGATGACCAGCTAAAAATAACAAATCCCTGTAGATTGTAGGATTACCGGTATAGGAATATGTTTAAAAAGAAGTTTTGATTCAAATAAATATAATTCAAAAATTGATAACTTATATGTCATAATTCGTCACAAGTCTCTGGTACACAATAGAAACACCAAGTAAAAGGTAAAAGATGCAAAATGAAAACAAAAGAGAACAAAATAATTGGTAGAACAAAGATTCTATGAAGAAATCAATAATCAAAGAATTAGCATTGTTCAATTTCCTTTTCATGTACTTGTACTGTGTAGGAACAGTAATTGAATTATTTATGATTCATATCAAACAATTGTTTGCTTGATTTCTTTCTAAAGTGAGATGGTGTCACATGACCAGAGTACCACACACGAATCGGATTATGATTTGGCTCAATCGGAAAAGAACAACTGTTTCTCGGACGAGCATAATAGCGACATGTGGGCCCTCTTTTGTTGATAGACGGTAGAACTTGTTGTCCTGCCAGCTTTCCTTTGAAATCCCTTGAACAAGGCTTTAATTACCCAATTATCTCACTTTTGTTCCGAATTCATCCCCCACCGCACGTTTGATGAGTAGAGACATGTGCGCCAATGAAACCTTATTTTTCTTTTATTATTTTTTAACACCATTACATTGCTTGCATGCATGAGTAACATGAAATAATAATTGAATTATGATTTATCGCCTCTCCTGGGCGCATCTGTTTTTTGTAATTTTTTTTTTTTTATGTTGTAAAATTAGTTAAAGGGAAAGTCCACCCCCAAAATAAGTTTGTTTCGATAGAGGCAGAATAATAAGAAAATCAGGTGAGTGAAAGTTTGAGCAAATTCTGAATGAAAATAAGAAAGTTATGAATTATTGAAGTTGTGATCAATCAAATACAAATTGGCAACTCTGTGACTTATTATACGAGCTCTCCTTCATTTGCTTTGTGCATAACATTCCATAAAATCATGTTTTCTTCGTTATTGATGACGGAATATATATTTGTTCCTTGCAGGGGGAGTATAGAAACATATTTGCAATTATTATATTTAGGGTGCATGTATGATTGAAAATTTTTTTGAGGGAAAATGAAAATTTTAGATTTTTTTAGTACTGAGCAAATGGAAGTTGAGCTCGCATGATACGTCATAGAGTTGCCAATTTGTGTTTGATTGATCACAACTTCAAAAATCCTAACTTCCTTATTTTTAATCGGAATTTGCTCAAACTTTCACTGACTTGTTTCTCTCATTTTTCTACTCCTATTAAAACTAACTTAATTTCAGGGTGGACTTTCCCTTTAAGCACTACTGGGGCTTGGCTGGATTTATTATTTTGTTGTTGGTGTCCATCTTTACAGATGTTTTAAATGTTGTGCATGTAAGTGTTTGAATAATACCACAAAAATCTGTTAATAATTAATGGTAAGACACAGTTTAAGAAGGTAGAGTAAAAAGGCTTGAAATATTTATTATTTATCTATTTATTTTCATTGCACATTTATAGATCATAAAAATATGGCAATGGGCACTGGGGAATAAGTAATTCTTGTGTGATGTAATGTAAAAAATGCATTAGAATTACCTTGGTATAAGCTATAAAGAAACCTGCTTTATGAAGATGATGAATGGAAAATGTATATATGGAAAGTATATATATAGAGATATCTTAATATTTTAAATTTAAACAGAAACATCAAAAGTGAAGATCGATTTCCAACTCCAGATGGATCAAATTTCAAATTCCATGATGGACGATCATCTGTCTGGATTCTATATTCAGACCATTCTATAGATAGTAGACAGTCATTGACCAAGCATCGTCCTAATCTTTCTTTGTAAATACACGGACGTCAGATTCCATTTCCTGTATATCTTTAGGTATGCACGTTGTTGGTTTGTTTCCTGTAATCAGTGCGCTAATGCCGCATTTCGCACTCGTCCATTGTCTCCCGGCTTACGAGTGACAAAAGAACTTCTCGGATGCAGGAAATCATCAATTTCGGGTGATAATGTGTTTCAAACTCACATGAATTTTTTAATTCAGCGGGGATTTAGCGCCGTTCACGTTTCCATTCTTTTCTCTCACGATTCTGAAGGTCATTTTGGTCAGTGCTCGTCGAAAATAGAACGCACGAAAGTGGCGCTAAACCCGTGGCTTTTTTCTAACAATCAACTGACTCTGCTAGGCTTGTTTTTGTTTGTTGTTGAGAATCAACACTTTGACAAAGTATGATGTTTACTCTATTTTAAGAACACGCATACTTGAAGGATGTCTTTAGAGTTTGGGAATGACAATGTACAAAAAGAAGAAAGGAAATACTTGGGATGAGAAGGTGGAAAAAAAGAGAAAATTGTGTATCTGTTGATAATTAGTGAAATAATTTACTCAAGTTGGAAGTTTTTTTTCTCAAACAATTATTAGTAAAAACATATAGTTTCAAGCGTTTTGATTTGATTTGATTTATGTCAATCACGTTCTTACAGATCATTAATGACTCCTCTAAGTAAAACAATAGAAAGAAAAATATGTTGATGATATTGTCACCCCCCCCCCCCCCCCCCCTTCCCCCCATACAAATAGTTCCACATCTCATGAAGATGACCATTCCTTGATGTGTGGTTATGCAATGTGTCATTAAAACTTCTTTGATTCATCAGAGGTTTTAGGCGATATACATGTATGTATGAGTAAAAAAAATGATCAGATTATTTTTGCAATTTTATTTGAGGTAAAGGACTTCTATTTGATTGAATTCCTAGAGCCCTTAACTAGAACTCTCCTGAGGTGAACCTCTCCCCCTCCCCCCTCTCCCTCTCTCTCTTTCTATGCTCCCTTGTATGTTACCAATTTTATTTGTTATTCTTTTTTTGCTTTCCCTAAGTGTTCTCTCTTTACATTATTCTTTTTTTGATATTTTACTAAGCTTTTTACATGGAGAAAAGTGGTTCCACATCTTATGATGATGACTACCATGCCATACCCCACTGGTGGTCATTTAGGAGATGGGTACATCTTGACCACACCCCATAAAACACCCTGCTGTGCATACCTTTCATACAAGTACGGGTGAAAAAGTAGATGTATGATCACAAACACAAAAGTGTTCCCCTCATTGTGTGTGATGGTACCCAATTTCCAATGTTAAACTCAAAATGCATCTGAAATATTTTCCTTATCATTTCCATCCAAAGAGATTATTGAACGCTCGCAAAAAGGCTTTATGATGTTTTAGTGTCAATGGCAGAAGTGGCCTTGCTGCAGGGAGCCAGCAGTTATCAAAAACCAGTACTGTTTACCCTGATGACATTGCATTACCATTTTCCTAGTGAATGCACACATAGTGGTGAAATATCTCTTTCCTTTTTTATTGTGGAAAACCTTGGGACAGGAATACCTCTTACAGCTCATTACATGTTCACAATACAGTCTTTAGCTGGGTGGGAAGAGCTGCTACGCCTCTGCATTTGTTAACGTTTGTTAACGTTTTACGATCTCCCTGCCCACAAAAGTGCATTGTTTTGAGAGTAGTTTGCATGTTCAGACTCATTTCAGTGTGGTGAGAATGGGGGGGGGGGGTTAGTTTAATACCCCCCTTCTAAATGTCATCATCTGCCCGCATTAATAAGGGCTTCATGTATGTATTGCATGGACTAAACGACATCAATCGTTTGGAGCCAGAGTTAGCTCTGTCTTTATAAAAGTACAATTCCCTTCAGGTTCTAAACAGACAATTATTAGGCGTGATTTGCGGCCAATAGTCATGGAATAATCGAGGCGGTGTTTAAAGTAGTTTAAACCTCGTGTTTTTGTGGTAAAGATCCACCACATGGCATTTTCCTTCTCAGCTGTACAATTACTACAAGAAGCCATTTGGCAGTCACGAATTATTTGCTTGATTAAATCCGTAAGTCGATCAAGTTAATCACATACAAGTCGTTACGTCTCTAACCCGCCGGAACAACAAAGCATCGCCGTGAAGATGTGTGAGTGATACGCATGATGAATGTGGTTAATCGCAAGGTATCGCTGGCATCAAAATCAATAGGTTGAGGTCTTGCGGTACTTTTATTTCCCAGTTTTAATAGTGCAGTGCCATTGAAGCCTCCTCTTCATTAAACTTGGTCGACAAATCTGTAGGTGTTAGGTAGTTATGGGTTTTCTTTGTCGGTTTCTTTTTAATATGCAATATGGCCTTTGCAATAGTTTGAAGGTCATTTTCACAATATCCCAAGATAGCTGCAATTTATGTTTGTAAACATGTTGAAAATGACTATTTCAGGGATTCAGAAAGATGCAAGAGTCAGAATTTGCTTTTTATGTTATAGCATACATTTTCCTTTTTTGTTTAAAGATCTATACAATTTTTGTTTCTAATTTACTCCCAGGATTGATCTTGCAGTTACAATGTATGTCAAAGGCATCAGATTGTTTTGCATTTTAAAGTAGTTGTATGTCCAGGATTTCTTTATCTTTATATCATCTGTTTGAAGAAAGGTATGTTAGATAGGCCTGGTCATAGGCAAAAGGAGTCTGATGGAGAGACTACCAAGTTAGAGCGAAAACTTGATTGTACATTCTGTTCTTATAGATAGATACCTGTGCTGGGTTACTAGTACGGATGGGACAATATTATTCACATGTGTCAGTCATATATAGAACGCATTCAAGATGTTTCCTATCTGGAAGTTGCAAGCTGTACTGAGAATTGTTGTCATTTCAACGAATTGTACACATGCACCCACGCACAGCAGCAGCGAGCACACACCGATGACTGTAGGAGGGACTACAGGTTGATTCTGGGGGTTTGTGCTCGGATCAAGCATACTGGAATAATTGCGAATTTATTAGTCCCTGAACTTGAGGGGACTGCCTGCTGGGTACTGGATAAAAAGTACAGCTCCCCCTAATGTCTGACTTTGACTCTGGCTCTGGCTGAGCAAGGCAGCTAGTGTGGCCTGCGCATGCCGACGATGACGATCGACGTCAGAGTTGTTGTTATTCTGCCGGCTTCAGACTGCACGTGGCGTTATGTTCCTTTCACAATCGCTTGGCCGATTACCTTCCCACATTGACTGCAGCTATTGTGGATGGATGAAGAAGGTGGGAAGAAAGATCGAGAGACTGGCAGGGGGAGAATGAGAGAGATGAAATGAATCTTATGTCTGGTCGGCCTTGAACAGGCAGGTTTAATCGCGTCTTCTCCTATGGTCTTCCTTCCATTTTTTCGTTAATATCTCCCAGGTTGTTCAGTAGTAATAACTCTCCGCGATTCTTGGCAAGCTTTCGGCATTGTCAATGCTCTTTCAACACTCTTTCGCTTCATTTGCGCTTCATTTGCGCAGTGCTTCCTGACCGTCACCAGTCGCTTCAATGAAAGTTTTCTTACCTTACCCTTAAAACGCTTTCACTCTCTCGATCCCTTTCTCCTTTTCTCTCTCCCTTTCTCCTTTTCTCTCTTGTTCTTTATATCATTCTTTCTTTCATTCTCATTATATCTCTCTGTCCTTCTCTTTTCTTCCGGTGACAGTATTATCACCTCTGTCAATTGTTAAAGGTCTTCTTTATGCTTTTAATTCCTCCTTCTACCTATCGTCATCTCTGATTTTCGTTCTTTTTTGGGGCGGCCGTGATGCACTGTCCTTGGTGACGAGCAGGTATCAACTGATTATCCCATCATCGTGCGTTTGCCGACAGAGTGCACATGCATTCCTCACGCCCTGTACGTTTCTCCTTGGCCCGCGTCAGACGAGGCAAGGTGGCGGGCTCCATGTTACTTTGCGTTCATCCCCGTCGCCTCTCGATCCGCCACTCTCCGCCACTCTCCTCCACTCTCCTCCACTCTCCGCCACTCTCCTCCACTCTCCGCCACTCTCCTCCACTTTCCTCCATGCACACACACGCACACACGTGGGTCGTAACGAGGAAGAGGAAGAGGGGAGATCCGCCGCGACAATCGGGCTCGAAATATCGCAGGATATGGAGCAGAAGTGATCTCTTCTGCTTGGCTGGGCCGGACCGGACCGGGCCGGCGTGGTGCGTACGGTAATCGGCGCTGACCTTGTACGTTGTCGGAGCGAGAGAAGGAAAGAGAGGAAGATCAATAGTTGGGAATGACCTCTTAGTTGAAGTACAGAGGGTGTACTTTGAGGTGAAGTCAAGCAGACGTAGATCGCTCGGCAGGTAGCCGAGTTCATTGCCTGTCACGATAACCTTCAATCAAGACTCTCTTGCTTTAATCTATTATCCTCTTACATCACTTTTCTGTCTCTCATTTCCATGCCACAAAAAAAAGTTTTCTATATCTTGTTCAATTTCTTGTCCTGTCTAATGTGTCCCCTTTCTTTAATCAAAGGAAATGAGAAAATTACAAAATAAACAGAGTTTTATCTATTCATCATGAAAGTTCTCAGCCTATGATTCATAAAATAAATGTATGTGCCATTCTAGCTAATCACTATGTACAGCTGTGTATATATGCAAATCAAACCTAGAAAAAGCTTGTACCCTACCAAGCACCCACTTGCAAACCTGGGTATAGAGAAGCAATGTAGATAACATGCCTTGCTCAGGATGATGATTTTTTTTATTTACATTGTAAAAATGTGTTGTGAATATTAAAAAGTGAGCTCTGATTTTGATTTAAAGGCAGGTTTAAATTTATAACAATCTCCTTCACACTCAATATCAAATTGATTTGCATTATTTCGGGTTAAGACTGTTCTAAAAATTCTTGCATGCAGTTCTGTTGTACATGCATAGTATTCTTTTTATCTTATTTATTCACTGTGCCTTGAGCATGTGTGGAATTGGTGGGTAATCATCATTATAAATTAATGAACCTTGTACACAGGCTAGGTACAGGCGTATCATGCAGGCAACTCAGCATGCTTCTTCCTCTTTGAGTATCTCCCCCTCTCTCCCCCTCTCTCCGTCTCTCTCCTCCTCTTTCACCCTCTTTCCCCCTCTTTCCCCCTCTTTCCCCCGCTTTCCCCCTCTTTCCCCCTCTTTCCCCCTCTTTCCCCCTCCTTCCCCCTCTCTCCCACTCTCTCCCCCTCTCTCCCCTCTCTCCCTTCTCTCCCTTCTCTCCCCCACGTTGTCCCCCTCCTCCATTTTCCATCTCTCCTTATTTTTCTTGCTCTTTCTCTCTCTATCGCTCTCTCTTCTTCCCTCCCCCTCTCACCCTACCTGCCCTCTCTCTTCTATTCTTTTCATTCTGTTTTGCCTCTCCTTGTTCTCTCTCTCTCTCTCTCTTTCTTTTCTCCTCCCCCAACCCACTATCTTTCTTGCTCCCTCTCCTTCTCTCCTGTTTATGTCTGTGTTTCCACCCCCCCCCCCCCCCCCCGTCTGTCTCTCTTGCTCCCTCTTCTTCTCTCCTCTTTCTGTCTCCACCCCCCCCCCAGTCTCTCTCGCCCCATTCTCTATTTCTCATACATCCCCCTTTTCTGTATCATTCACAGTTTTTTTCACAGTGACTGCCAACTTCTTCTCCCCGTTGAAATTTGCTCTCTCTCTCTCTCTCTCTCTCTCTCTCTCTCTCTCTCTATTTCTCCCCTTCTCTTTCTCCCCTCCTCTTTCTCTGTATCGCGCTTATTTCCTCTCCCATTCTCTTTCATCAGGGAAGGTCAAGGCTAACTTAGACTCACAAATAGATCATGTTTACATCACACCGTCTGCTGGGAGTGGGACTGGGAAGGAATATTTTGATTTCATATTCTAATGAAATTCTCAACCTTGAGCCTTTATTAATAACGTTTCTCTCTTGTCCTTCAGTAGTACTTTACATCATGTTTCTGTTGTGCTCATCATTGTTCCAATATGTTATTGTTACCTCATTCTTCTAATAGGGCAGCGCACTTTATGATGCATGAGCTAGGGATATTGCAGTTATACATGTAGATATTCAAGGGGAAACTATTCATAATTGCATCATGTCACTTGAAGAATATATTTACTAATTAGAATTTCATGTTCAAATGATATTGGTTGTATTATGCAATCTACCGTAGACTGCTTGACAAACATTGAATAGTTTCAAAGGTACTTTTTTGATATTATCAAGAGAAAATAGTTGACTTACATAGTTATTGCAAATCAATCGAAATGCTTATGAAACAATGAAAAGTTTATTTCTCAAAATATTTTTTTCTATCGAAGGATGACTTCATCTCATTTTGTCTTTGTTTTCCACAACTATAAGCAATGCAGTCATCAAATATAAATTTTGAGAAATACTTCTTTTATCTCTTTTCTTATTGACAACACAGAAAGGGGTGTCATTCAATTGCTTTGATCAGATGTTGAGAGTCAAAAGGGCGCTCATATACATTTACGCAGAGTTAGCATCTTTCTGGCTTTAAACAGTCTCTAAACAGTATAAACAATAAACACAATATTTCAATAATACTATTTAAATATATTTTGGTTGCCCTTTAATAACAAATGGGCATTCATTTAAGGGCAAATGGGTTTTTTCACCCTGATTACCATGTACCTAAAACAAATGATTTACCTGGATTAACATGGCAATGATGGTCATCACACTCACAGTGATAGAGATCAGAGTGCTGAGGTTCAAATTTACATGACTTTTTTCTATGAAATTATCCTACATATGTAATATGAATATGCCCCCGGCCCCCTGCTCCCCCCCCCCCCACCCTTCCACCTGCCCAGTCCGCTCCGTTTCTCATGACAAGTTATTTCAGCTGTAAAATGCCAAAAGAATTCCACCACTCTGCGAATGTGCATTCTATTATGGAATCACACCTTTCAAGTTCATACCTGACTTCAGTTGAACTTGCCTGCCATTCACCTGTACATGTGTATATCCTTGGTTTTGTTATGTCAGGTGTATTAAAACAAAGTATTGCCAATTTAGCGATTTCAAATGATGTTTATTTTTTATTTTTTTTTAGTCCGCTTGTTTTTTTTTCAACCAGGCATTTACCTTTATGTACCCTTCAGTTTGTTATGTCAGGTGTATCAAAAACAATTCTCGCTACCCTAAATAGGTACGAAAATCTCGAAATTCGCGAGACGAGGTAATTTTCACTCTCTCGGGTCGTCACTACAACTTCCGGTATAGAGTCCCATCCCGCTGGCGCTAGCGCCTGTGTTCGCTGTGCAGAGTTTTCACGCACGCTAAAATCGATGCCAATCAGTGTAATTTGTACAGAATATAATATGCAATGGAAAGCTTCGGGCAGAATTAGTGACTTTAGCACAAAAGGCCGTTAAACTCTACCGTGAAAGAGAGGGTTGTGATCACGAACGCCTGCACAGGAAGCTGTAATGTCGAAAAGCTATCCCATAATGCAATGCGCGTTTTCAGGATTTTCCCCGGATCTCGGCAGAATCGCTATTTGGGGTAGCGAGAATTGTTTGCTTGTTGCCAATTTAAAGGTTTTAAAGATAAATTCATTAAACAAAACACTCTGATTACCTATCCTTTTCACCGGGCATTCACCTCTACATGTCTGTGATTTGTGTTACATGTATATCAGGTGAATATAAAACAATTGATTGTCTGTTGCCAATTTGAAGGTTTTGAAAGACAAATGTATTTAAAAACAATTCTGATTACCTGTCCTTTTCATCACCTCTGTGCATTGTATCCTTCATTTTGTTATGTCAGGTGTATTCAAAACAACTGATTGCTTGTTGCCAATTTAAAGGTTTTAAAGATAAATTCATTAAAACAAACTCTGATTACCTGTCCTTTTCACCGGGCATTCACTTCTACATATCCTTCATTTATGTTATATCAGGTGAATAAAAAACAATTGTTTGCTTGTTGCCAATTTAAAGGTTTTAAAGTTGAATTCATTAAAACAATTTCTGATTACCTGTCCTTTTCACCTGGCATTCACCTCTATGCATTGTATCTTTCATTTTGTTGTGTCAGATGTATTCAAAACAACTGATTGCTTGTTACCAATCTAAAGGTTTCAAAGATAAATAGAGATAAATTCATCATAAAACATTCTGATTACCTGTCCTTTTCACCAGGCATTCACTTCTACATATCCTTCTTTTTTTTTTTAGGTGAATAAAAAACAATTGATTGTGCGTTACCAATTTAAAGATTTTAAATATAAATAGAGATAAATTCATCAAAAAACATTCTGATTTTTTCACCAGGCATTCACCTCTACATATCATGTCAGTTGAGTAAAAAAAAACAATTGATTGCGCGTTGCCAATTTCAAGGTTTTAAAGATGAATTCATTAAAACAATTTCTGATTACCTGTCCTTTTAACCAGGCATTCACCTCTACATATCATGTCAGTTGAGTAAAAAAAACATTGATTGCGTGTTGCCAATTTGAAGGTTTCTAGAGGTGATTTTGTTACAGAAATTCTGCTTACTTGTATTTTCAACCAGGCATTATCACCTCTATGTATCATTGACTTTGTTGTGTCAGGTGTATTAAAAACAATTGATTGCATGTTGGCAATTTAATGATTTTGATGCTGTTCGATAAATTTCGCTCGTCTACATCATGTATCTTTTTGACTGAACTCAAGGTTCATCCAACTCTATATATTTTACATCATTCTCTTTTTTAAAAAGATTGATCGTTCCCAGTTTAAAGATTTTAAGACTTATTTAATTTTATGCAAACTAATGTCATTTATTGCAATGAATCATGTCACAATTCCTTAATAATATTTTAGTACATATCTCAATATATGCTAAATGGTTCTATAGTTGTACCTGGTAGCACCCCTTTAAATAATGGATACACTATCATTGTTTATTTTTATAGCAGAATTTCATTATCATTTACATTTTCCCTCTCACTGGCAGTCTAAATGCTTCATACATATTCTAGTGTTGAAAAACATGTGTATTTTTCTGTTAAAAGAGATGGATTGACATTCTTTGGTTCGCCTTTTTCGACCTGTTGCCTTGACAACGGAGACAGGGATTTTCACAATGTGCTTGTCCGGTTTTGATTCTCTTTCCTAAAATAACTGGCTTGAATTCGAATATGCAACAGTGATTTCTGGTAGATGTTATCAAGATGTGGATGTTTGAGAGAGGGGGATGGTGGGAGGGGGTTGGTAGGGGAGGGGTTTAGGAGGGGGTGATGGAATGTGAAGGGGTGAGGGAGAAGAGGAAGAACAGGAGATGATTCTGTTTCAAAACTAACAGACTTCAACTTCAACATCTTATCAAGATGTGGATGTAGGGGAGGGGAGGGGTCGGAAGGGAAGGGGTACGTTTGGTGGATTTTAGGAGATGAGGGTGGTAGGATGAGAGGGAGGAGAGGGTGGAAGACGGAAAGGGGGAGGGGAGATGGGAAGAAAGGGAGTTGAAGCTGTTCTTAACATAATGAATTTCAAAGAAGTCATGATTTTGTAAAGTTTTTTGAAGATGTGTAAGAAGATGGCTTGCATGTGTTTGTAATGTGGAAGGGGGAAGGGGGAAGGGGAGGAGGGGGCTCTGAGAGTCTAATATAAGAATAAACAAGAAGGAATTGAGGGTTAGACATTTGGGTTTGAAAGCCCTCTTTACAATAAAACCATAATCTTGTTTACATGTTTTACACAGAGACCTTTAAGATAATGCTACAGTATACCACAAAATTTAATTGCTCAAAACAATTCTCCACTTCACGTATTGCCTTCCAACTGCAATCAATGACGACTCGAGACTTCTTTATATAATTGCAATGAAAGGGCTTTGAAGAACACTCCAACCGACAGTAATAAAATGAGAAAGTGTAGTTTATGCACTTTTCATTGAATGAAAAAGGGCAGTTTCCTTTTGTCTGCCACTACACGGCCAATACGCCAGGTGAATGAATGAAGCCGCTATAGTCTGGCGATTCGATCGGTAGCTTCGTTCTTTTGTTGTTGTTGCTGTTCAGCTATCGAAAAAGTGCAGTTTGTCTCCTTTCCAACCACACGCAGAGTCGATGGCGGAAGTGATCGCAAGAAACGGCGGGGTACGCGCTCTCAAAATAAAGATAACTATGATTAATCATATTTCTGCCCCTCCTGTAGGTTGTTTATGTTGAAATTGGAGATGGTTTTGTGTAGCATTTTGCACTTATTTTATGATATATGTTTCATGAATATAGATGTATGCTAGGCATTCTAGGGATTCTCATGTTTATTCTTTTAATTTGAAAATGTGCAAAATGAAAAAGAGTATTCTCTACTGGAAGAAAATTTAATGGAAACAAAAATTTGGTTTAAAATGTTTCTAAAACATGTAAATTCATTAAATTCAATCAATTATTTCTATGTACATTTCTATATGATTGGCAGTACAGTGTGTACATATCAAATAAAATGATTTATTATTATTCTTATGGGAATTACTAGAAAGTTTATTGCTTTAACATTTTGATAAAAGTGTTGAGATGAATTTATTGACGATTACAAAGGAGGATCAAGGATTCCCTAAAATGGCAGAGGGCAAACTTATGAAAAATTTCTGGCAAGTGAGGGTTGCGCCCCTCATGCTTCCTGGATCTACTTCTTTTTTTCTTCATTTATAAATGTTGAAAAGTGCATTTTGGATGATAAGAACATTAGAATTGCTTTTTCATCAATATCTTGACGAGTGACCCTGACATAGGAACTTCAAACATTGGATAATAGCATTTTCGTAGGCCAGCTGCCAAGGCAAAAAGGTGGAATGAAAAATTATAGAATTGTACGTTTGTTTTCTTTGTCTTCCTACATCCCCTTTATGATGAAGGAACCGTTTTGCATGAAGGGTCCAATGTGAGGAGATGAACGTCACAGTATGGAATCATAGGTGCGCTAATGACTCCGCCCTTGGTATAATGATCTCCCACGCACTCCTTAATTTTCACCTGATGAGCTCGTTTAGAGCGAGTCGTCTTCCCGGAGCCAGAAAGGCAATAACTCGTAATCTTGTATCATTTCAATATGTAGTTAATGTCCTTTTGGCTCTGAACGGGTGAAGTCTTGGCCATGAATCCCTCAGACTGTGAATGTGAAGCCTTCTTCTGAACTAGCTTTCAGCGAACTTGGCTTTCAAATTTACAAACAATGCAAAGTCCATCATGATGATGTTAAATGTAATTCATGGGCTTGGTGGGGGGGGGGGGGGTTGGGGGAGGTGGGGGTGATTGTTATATTTCTTCATTTGCCTTCTCAATTTCAAATGTCTTTCCTTTGTTTAATTCATTGAGACCTTGTATCAGAAGTAATAACACACTTGAGCTTTTTAAAAATATGTTTTTCCAGCTTTCAATGAACTTGGTTTTGCCTTTGTACCACTATAAATTTAATGTCAAACATGAGGTTTAGGATAAGGGGAGGGGAGTGGAGTTGTCGTAGTTTTATTTTAGGACATACTTAATGTTACTGCTCTGAGTGCTCTCTTTTTTCATCTAACGGAGGTGTGGGGGGGGGGGGGGGGGGAAGGAATCAAAGTGCACAACATCAAGTTTTATACTTCAAGACAAGGTGGAATTCCTAGAAACTGACCTTTAGTCATCGTGTTAGTCATCCTGACGTAAAAGAACGCAATTTAATTACTTTCTATAATTTCTGTAGCCCTTACAAGACATCAGTCTTCTCTTTTGAGTTCGCAAAACTGCACATGAAACATGATGGGTCAAGTTGATTATGTGACATGAGTATACACATGGAATTTGATGAGTGGTGCTTTCATATTGAATTAGTGTGGGGATGCGCACGCTTAGGGATAGTTCGCAAATGCCACGGGGATCGCGAATGTGATACCCGAGACACGTGTGTTTGAACAAGCTGCTCCCTACTTGGCGACAACGTCACGCAATCGATTGAAATTATTATTTCAAACATTGCCTTCTTAATAAAGCTAGTAGCCTTTCGTTGACCTCATCCAACAAACAGAAACCAACATATAGCTCGACTCAAGGAAGTAGATTACTTTTTCACACTATACAAAACAATTTTAGCAATCATTGGTCATAATTTTGTATCATGATCTTCCTAAGGTTTTGCTGCCTTGAATTACTACCAATAATTTAATTTGTACATTGAATTAAATGCATCTACATTTCAGTATGCATGTAAGTTTCATTATTCATGTAAGTTTCAGCAAATTGTGTAAGTTTCACTATACTTCTAAATTTCAATATGTATATATAAATTTCAAAGTGCATGTCATTTTATGACTTTCATGTTTCAATTTGCTAGTTTCAACCATGCATTTTGACCTCGAAACTTGTATTTGAAACAGTATCCATCACGAAATTTATTGGAAAGTAAAGTCTGTTGTAGTAGGGGAGAGATTCTCCTTGGATATTGGGGAAATTGCAGGGAGATATTGAGAGACTATAATGTGTGATTATTTTAAGATAAGGAAATAATAACATGGAACAGATGATTGTATGAGACTTTAGCCAAGCTTTAAATGAGCTAATTTAAGACAAGGTATATTGTGATATATGGAGCTTTGAGTTCCAATTAATTATATAGATAAAAATGACCTCTACAAGCAAAAAACCTGTCTCTCTATTTCATGCATAGAGCCTGCACTTTACAAAGTACAATTACCTGTGGAAAGCTAGCTCACTAATAGAGAGTGAACATGGGACCAAAAAAAAAAAGATTATTAAAATACTCATCTCAGCTTGAGACGCTGGCCTTGGCACAATTCTCGCTTTTTTTCACCCACCTTTTTTCCTTGATTGTTTGTCTAACTTTCCACTCAACGGCCAGCGATCATGCCCGCTATCTAGGTTAGACAATTAAACCGTGCCAAGATTTCCTGTCCGGTATTAAAGCCGAGTAATAGAAGAAGTAAAAGGAAAGACCCCCAGCGGACTTGTCCCAGAGTACTTTGATGGCCTTGCGCCCCAAGTCTCGTTTACAAGTAGCTCGTTGTTTTTATTGAACTTGAATTTCATACAGGTCACTTGGTCTATTTATGATATGTTATTAAGAATTATTGATTATGTACCCTCCCCTCTGAATAGCGTATATGGTGTCCTATTAGTTTTTTTGGTAAACATTTATTTGCCATAATTATCGTTATTAACATCATTATGATCATATCTAATTTTTGTGTAAATACTTGTATTGGTTCATGGCATCTTTAACATCAGAATCTACTCATCATTATCAACAACATCATTATTTCCATCTTTATCACTATCAACATCATTATTAGATCACATGCATCCCTATCATGATCATCATGATCATCATCGATATTTTTATCATCACCACCTTCCCCACCATCATCATCACCACCACCACCATCATCATCATCATCATCATCTTCATCATCATCATCATCATCATCACCACCATCACCATCAACACCACCATCACCACCACCATCATCATCACCATCATCATCATTACCATCATCATCATTATTTTTTATCATCACCACCTTCACCACCAGCACCAGCACCACCATCTCCACCACCACCATCACCACCACCACCATCACCACCACCACCACCATCACTATCATCATCATCATCACCACCACCACCACCATCACCACCATCACCACCATCATCATCATCATTATCATCATTTTCATTATCACCATTTTTATCATCATCATTGTCTTCACCACAACCATCAATCTTGTCTTCATCATCACCATCGTCATCACCATCTCCAACATCACAGCCACCATCATCATCTTCATCATCACAACAATTACTGTACTTCTAATAAATACCACCATCATTATCTCCATCATCTCTCTGTCTTCTCACCCTCGTTTTGTCACTGACCACGTTTCTTGAATCTTGATTGCTTACACAAACTGCCAAGCTGTTATGAGCCTTCTTCTCTTTCAAAGCTTTTAACCTTAAAAGAAGCCTCATGCCATGTTTTTCTTCGGTGTAGGATTGCAGAAACTTTATATTTCCGTCATAATAAACACCGGCCTGCTTAATTTCAGCAGCGTTATCCTGTTATTGGTTTTCATTTTGATACTGGAAGATGACGGAAGTTGAGAGACAAAGGTTTATGCTTCATTAGATAGCGATCAGTATTTTTCTTAGGTGACAAGTGTGGCCCATTTTACGAAGGAGATATCCCGTAATTGTTTGGACAATTTTACGAGGATTTGAGGTGATATGAGGAATTATAAGCAAATGTAAACAGTGATTAGTGTAAATGTGGATCATTAAAAAGTACAATAGAGGTGGAAAGTTCCATAAGATATTAAAATTGTATCATCATCAACATCGAGCATGATTTCAAAGCGTGAGAAACTGGGATTCTTGGCCTAGATCACCTGTGAGAAAAAATGAGATATTTTTTTAAAAGACAAGTTCACTAAATAGAGTATGTTTTGCCATGTTGTAATACAAGATAGCCAATATAAACTGCATCATTTTTGTGCTGGAGGAGATAGTTTTCATTTGTTTTGCTTCCTTTTTGTCTTGAAGGCTGATAAAGCGAGGCAGATAACCTTTTAAAACTAGGACAAAGTATAATCGTACCTATAAAAATAATGGTTTAAGTTTATTAGTTCATAAGATTGTTTAAGAACTTGGAAAACATGAGGTACGCTTCAGGAGCCTTGTATGAACTAGTACATGTATATAATATTGTCTTTATTTTGGGGAAAAATTATGGTTTAGAATCATATCATCATCATCAGCATTTGTCATACAAACTTTAAGAATTGTAGACATTTTTGTCTAAGATGAAAGGTACAGTACTTTCTCGACCAAAATTCATTCCAACTATTTAAGTGTTACAGGATCTCTTGCTTTACAAAAAAATGGCTAAAATGTAAAATTAAATCCATAAACCATCTACAGTGTACATACAGTCATTCACTGGTACGATTTAGGGTCAATGTTAAGGTTATTAAAACCAACTTTGATTTATGATTTTGGAGTAATGATGAAAAGATATTTATTTGTGAAAAAAAGTCACCATCTGTTGAGTAATTGACATGGATGAGCGGGTGAGCAACAAAATTAAACTGCCTTTTGGTGGAAGAATCTATTCATTTCCAAGGCCTCTTGTGATAATGTGTTGCCTTCATGACAACAGCAAAATGGGATAAACAGAGAAGGGGCAATTTTTTGGAGAGATGCGAATTCCATCTTTTATTTCCCCAGCCAATACACGCTCCTGGCCTGGGCTGGTTGGGGTCACAATGCCTCTCTTTCTTGTTTGCTCTCTCTCTCTCTCAGCTGTCAGTTTTTGAATGCCCTTGTTGCGCTCGTTTTAAAGGTGGAGAGCCCAGTGACCTTGAACTTGGTGTGACCTTTTACCTCTATCTTACGTCTTCTTGTCTCTCTCTCCCCCTCTCTCTCTGTCTCTGTCTGTCTCCCTCTCTCTCTCTCTCTCTCTGTTTCTCTGTTTCTTTTTTGCTATTTCTCTCTTTCTCTCTGTCTTTGTCGCTCTTATCTGTTGTTCTTTGTTTTTCTCCCCTCTCTCTGTACAACCCCCCCCCCCACACACACACACTCTCTCTCTCTCTTTTCCTGTCTTTTCCTCTCTTTCTCTTACCTGCTCCCATTTTATTTAATTTTCCTCCATTTCCCAATGTTTTTCTTCTCCAGTAACCCATCCCTATTTGCACCTCTCCTCCTCTCTCTTCTCTCTCATTCTCTCTCTCTCTCTCTCTCTCTCTCTCTCTCTCTCTCTTTCTCCGTCTGTCTTCCTCCCGCCATCTCTCCCTCTCTCTTTCCCTTTCTTTCTCTTTTTTCTCCTCTCGCTCTCTACCACTCTCTTTGTATTCAATTCTCATATGGTTCGCCATCTCCCGTTCCATATTCGAGCAAGCAATTGTCATCAGTGATGAAGGGCTGTCCATTTTGTACCATGGAGCCTTCCCATAAATCAACTGCCTTGTTAACACATTGACCCCTGACACTCTGACCTTAGTCTTGACATTCAGACATTTTTGTCCTAAATATGGTGTGGGGCAGTGATATACATTCAATTTTATTATAAACTCTAACCCCCAAGAAAATTTAGAGAAATACAGTTTGTATGTCAAGTGCAAATTGTTCTTAATTTTTAGTGTTTACAAATTAAGGTGAAGGGAGTTCCATGGTAATAGATTCTTTATGTTTTCATCTCATGAACAAATAAATTATATTGGGGCATTATCAGTACAACTACAAGTTCCTTGTGAGGCATTGAGAAAGTTAAAATTTCACTTGTTTGACATATCGTCACTACCTCTGTATCCAAATGCTGTATTAGAGGCAGGAGAGCTTGAACTCATATCATTTAATACAGAGTTAATGTCCTTATTGCTCTGAAGAGTTAATATCCTAGTTAGAATAGGCTTACTCCCTTACACCATATCAAAATTAATTGCAAATATCAAATAACTGAAAACAAGACGTGCATATAAAACTAAAAGGAAGTGAGCAGGGACCGTATATTAGCTAGAATCAAAGAATCAGTTTCACTTGACCTTGGAGGATTTGAAATGTAATTAGACACAATTAAACAAAAAAATGTGTTGAATCAAGGTCTGTTTTTGGTACGTGTCAAGACTATGCATGACCTTGCAACATTATCTCTGAGCGAGCAATGGTCAATTTCATGGGCATCCACAGAGATTTAAATTGAAGGAGACAGGGCTGGGGGGGGGGGGGGTTCCGTGGCAGAGGGGGTGTGCCAATTGCTAATCTTTCTCTACTCGGAAAGTCTGTTTCAAAATTTTAAAAGTACTAATTTAATGTTAATATGGTTAAAGTAGTCCTATGTTTGTGCTGAGGAATTCTATTAGGAAGATGAGGATGATTAGAAATTAGTTTTGATAGGACACACCTAAATTTTACTATCCTGTATTTTGGCATTTTGGCAAAGAATAGAAGGAAAAAAAACTGAAATGTTTTTAAAATGAAAAATAAATAAAAAAAGTTGAGTAAGGTAAAATCAGTGATCATTTTCATGAGGCCGTATGATAACTCTTTTGTAAAATTGGGAAAAAATGATCCTAGATTTATGGCAATCATTATAATTATATAATGGGTGATCATTTCAAAGTAATTCCATACCATTGTGACCAGATCTTGTTTGCCATATCCTTTTTGACAGATTTTTCACCTTGCTTTTTTAAAAGTTAACTTTCAAGATTGAAAAGTTCCAATTGCTTCAATGAAATGCATTAGAAGGTATCTCATTTTGCTTGAACAGACCAACTATTTCTTATCAATTTACTACTAATCTCTGCTTTGTAATGTTGATATTATTCTAAGATATATATATATATATATATATATATATATATATATATATTTATATATACATGGATATAATACCCCTACTTCCTTGTGTTATTATTTGTTCACAATGCCTTTCTATGCTTCCATTTTAAATTATTGTTAGTTTGTAGAACTGGAACCTACATGTATGCAGATTTAAACAAAGTTCATTGTGTCTGCCGTCAATAGGCAAAAAATTAAGAGTTATAAATACTCTAGAAAGCTGGTTCTTTTTACAATTAGCTTGTTGGAAATGTACTGGGTATAACATTTCACTGATATTTGATAAGTCCCATTTAATGACAAATGATTGATAGGTGAGTTATATATGGCATTCAGTAAACAGGAAAAAGTAGTTTGTTTTAAATCATTTAGACTTCGTCCTTGACAAAAGAATGTATTTCAATCACAAAGCAGATCTAGAAATAAAAAAACATGAATCCATCTTAACCGTTTTGAACCGCAACAAATCACGTTCCATTTAATTTGAATTATTTTAATTCAGTTTTACGCCATGATTCATATAATGCCAGCATTTGTTTGACAGGCCTTTAGTGCCCTTATAAAGTGAATAATGGAAGATTTATTATGGGTTCAGTACAAATCCTGGTACCTTATAAATTATCATCGGACTTGAAATTGAAACTCGTCCGACACCTCACTTTTAAAGAGAATAATGAGTTTCCGGTCAAGGGATTGCACAGAGATTTTTGTTGTTGAAAAGTTGATTAGGAAATGGTATAACGTGAGGGTTTGGTATCGTCAATATGATAATAAATTGGACTCAATCTTGCTTAAAGGCCATCTGTACTAGTTTGGCTAGGAGGGATAAGACCACCCAGGGTGGTCAATGACAGGTGGCTATCTCATCAACTCAGCTCTCAATTAACATAAGAAAAAGAGGATCATGGCCGGGGACCAATGGTCACCGATTATGCATTGTTTTCTACATAGAGGGAGCAAGTAGCTACAAGTAGTACAGTGGGGCTTTAAAGTAACAAAGAAATGTGTATTTGGGACTACATGTACATATCTTCATTTGGCGGGAAAGTTTGGTCCTAACATTTCAGCTATTCCATGTCACATTTCAAATATGCGGGCATTAAAAAAAAAACGTCTTCTACAAGAATGTTCTCCAAAGTAACGTGAAAGGGATGAGAAAGCTTACAAATTATTTTTCACCTGTCCCAGGGAACCTGTTTCACAAAGCCTTTTTCAATGACAAATTACATAAATCAGTGACAAATCTGCTGATAGCCAATCAGAAGCAAGGATTTCTGTAGCTTATAACAAAAATTGTCATTTGTCACTGATGACAAGTTTTGTGAAACACCCCCCAGAACTCGACTTTCACTTTAAGTTTGATCCTGGTTCTTCCGCTGCTTCAACGGTCGATATTTAACGGTCGATATTTAACGACCCTGATCAAGTTTGCTCACCTGGCCGATATCCAATCAATCACATACCAGTTTATTTCATATTTCGTCGTTCGAAATTACATGAGATCCCGCCAAGCGCATGCGCAGTCAATTCGCCGCGCAATTGAATTTTACAGGGAAAGTAACTTTCCCTCAGCAGTCAAAATACCTAATTTTCGGCGTTTTTTCGGACCACCGGTTTCGAAAAAATACTTCATTAGGGAGAGAAACTCTCCTTTTTCATGGTTTTGGAAGACTTTTGAGAATCTGTGCTGTTTTTATATCAAAAATCGAAGTTTTGTTCCGATTTCCACGTACACGATGGCGTCTCCGTCAGGCAGCACCAAGCAGAAAACCAGCGAAACGCTGAGCACGGCTAAAGCCGGAACTTCCCCGGGCGAAACCGCCGCGGGCCCCTCTACGAAGCCTGAGCCAAAGCGCTCATCGGCAGTGAAATCCTCCGATACGAAACGCAAAAGTGTCTTGGCAAAGCCTGCCTCGAATGAGTCTAAGAACTCTGGGCCTAAAAAGAAGGGCAAAAAGCCTGAAGAAAAGGAGGACTTCACGGATTTACGAGGAAGACTTGACAAATTGGAATCCTTAATGGAGAGAATGGTGGATGTTTTGCCTTGTCAATCTGCAACTCGCCCCACAGGGGATACACCACCGACAGCATATACAGCTGCGACGAACGTGAGATTTCGTGAAGTTGAACATGATGATGATGATTTTGAGCATATTGACACTGGAAACATGGGCCAATGCCCTACGTCATATGACATTGGCAGCATGGATGAGGGTGATGTCAACGAAACTGTTGCACCAGGTTTAGACCAGGAGAATGAGGACAAAGTTCCTGCCCTGGCTCAGAAATTTGCTATCCCTACTGGGGTTGGTGGCGCGATCCACGATGATTTAGCAAAGTCTGCCATGTACCTCATGTCCCACCAGCTAGAGGAAAATGTGTTGGAGGAAGCTGGAGGGAAATACCCTCCTCCAAGCAATTGTACTCCACTGTGTTGCCCCAAAGTGAATGCAGCAATATGGGAAAACCTATCCTCGCAAACGAGAAGCCGTGATTTGAAACTGCAAAGAATCCAGAAGCCTTTGACAAGGGGACTCACAGCCTTTATTCAAACTCTGTCCCCCGATAGCCTATCTGAGACACAACAGGATGCATTGGCATTGCTGTGTAACACAAACTTTGAAATCAACTGCTTACGCAAAGATCAGATTAAGCCAGACTTAAATGCCAAGTACTCACATCTTTGCACACCTGCCACTCCAGTGAGTCAGTACTTATTTGGCGATGACTTAACAAAGAGAGTCAAAGATCTTACAGAACAACAAAAAGCTGCATCTGGCGTGGTGCGTGGACAACGTACACCCCGCCCCCAGTACCATCCGTACAGGACGCAAGCGTCCAGCACTTTTCAATACCGCAGACAAGGATGGAACCGTGCCACCGGCACATCACAAACTTTTCCAAGTAGCAGGCCCGCAAGTGGGAACTACAACACGCCTTTTTTAGGCCAGCGAACCCAACGAGGCAGACCATACAGAGCTCCGCCTCACACCCAGACGATGAGCATGGGAAAACAGACCCAATCCTTCCAGCGGCCACAGGCAGCAAGGAGGAAATAGCTACACCATTACCCAAAGAGGTAAGTAGCAAATATGAATATTGTGAGAATGTTAATGCTCCTTCTACTTTATGTACATTACAACAAGAATGCATCTCAAATGTGCCTGTTGGAGGTCGATTGATATATTTCTATCGTAGATGGCGTGAATTAACGTCAGATCTATTTCTGCTATCGGCAGTGCGAGGCTATGAGATCGAATTTGATTATTCGAAAGGGGTTCCCTCAAGAAATAAGCCCCTCTACGGTTACAAAAAGAGCCCTTTAGAAATAAATCAGATTACTAAAGAAATCTTGGCTCTACAAGCAAAAAACGTAATAGAACCTTGCTCATTTGAAGAGGGAGAATTCCTCTCAAACATCTTCACGAGACCCAAGAAAGATGGGGGTACTCGTATGATCTTAGACTTATCAGAGCTTAATCAAAGTCTGAATGTACAACACTTTAAGATGGATAACATCCACACTGCCAAGCACTTGATTTCTCCGCACTGTTATCTTGCATCAATCGACCTCCAAGATGCTTATTACTCCATTCCAGTAGACCCAAATAGTAGAAAATACTTGAGGTTCATGTGGCAGGGTGAGCGCTGGCAATTTGCAGCCTTACCTAATGGGCTCAGCACAGCCCCCAGACTGTTCACAAAATTGCTGAAGCCAGTCTTTGCCGAACTGCGACAAGCAGGTCATACAGTCATAGGATATTTGGACGACACCATAATTATTGGTGAAACAAAAGAAAAGCTGAAAGAGAGTGTGAGTGCAACAACCAAGATCCTCTCAGAATTAGGATTCCTCATTCACACTAAAAAATCAGTGCTCATCCCAACACGTGAACTAGCCTTTCTTGGCTTCATTCTTAACACTGAGAGTATGATTGTTAAATTGCCTCAAACAAAGGCACAAGAAGTGAAAGATTTATGCCGTGAATTAATGGGCACGTACCTCCCATCAATACGAATGGTAGCACGAGTGATTGGGAAGGTCATAGCAACTTTCCCTGCGGTTGAGTATGGCCCCTTATACTATAGATCAATGGAAAGGGACAAAATTGCAGCCCTCAGACAAAACAGGGGTCATTTTGACAGAAAGATGAAGTTGTCCCTTGAGGCAAAAGAGGAGTTAAAGTGGTGGATGAACAATGTTTCTATGGCCTCCTCCCCAATTGTTAGGAAAAAACCTGACTTAGAATTGCACACAGATGCCAGTGGCCTTGGATGGGGAGCTACTGACCTCCAGAAGCAAACAGGGGGTCGTTGGAATGAATTTGAGGCAGAAAGGGCACGAAACAATGAAATAAATTTCCTGGAAACCCTAGCCGCTGGGTTGGGGATAAAATCCTTTTGCATGAATAAGCGTAACGTTCATGTGATGGTAAGAATAGATAATACCACTGCAGTGGCTTATTTAAATCACATGGGAGGCTGCAAGTCCGCATTGTGTGACAAGATGACGAGAGAAATTTGGCAGTGGTGCATTTCTCGAAATATTTGGGTCTCCGCAGCCCATGTACCTGGTCGGCTCAATACTATAGCAGATGAAAGATCCAGGAAATTTAATGATCGAACAGAATGGAAACTAAACAGACAAGTGTTCGATAGAATAGTTTCCCACTTTGGTGTACCAGAAATAGACCTGTTCGCCTCGAGACTAAATGCTCAAGTAGAGAAATATGTCACTTGGCACCCAGACCCTGGGGCTTTTGCAGTTGACGCATTTACGCTAGATTGGAAACCTTTTGCATTCTATGCATTCCCACCGTTCTGTATGATCCCCAAATGCTTGCAAAAAATCAGAGAGGATAAAGCTAGAGGGTTACTTCTGGTCCCTAATTGGCCTACTCAGGCGTGGTTCCCTCAGTTGGTTAGCATGATGGAAGGAGAGCCACTGTTTATCCAGAGGCAAGAAGATTTGCTACTCCTTCCTGTGTTAAACACCACCCACCCTCTTAATGCTAATATTGACCTCCTATGTTGCAGGTTATGCGGCAACATTTTGAGAATCGGGGACTAAGCAGACGAACAGTGGATATCATTACAGCTTCATGGAGAGCATCAACCTGCAAGCAGTACCAAGTGTACATCACACAGTGGCGAAGATTTTGCCACAGCAGGAATACGAGTTACCTCCAAGCCGAGGTGGAAACGGTACTAGAATTCCTTAGTAGTTTATTTCATGACAGGAACCTTAGCTACAGTGCGATCAATACAGCTCGTAGCGCTTTATCCACTTTTCTGATTCTCGTTGACAGTAATCAGACAATAAGTACTCACCCACTTATAACCAGACTGATGAGAGGTGTTTTTCAACTCAGACCTGTCGTACCTAGATATACAGAAATATGGAATATTAGTCCAGTCCTCAATTTTCTAAGAAAATTGTCTCCAGTAAACTCCTTAAACCTCAGAGATTTAACACTCAAAGTATGTATGCTAATGGCTCTTGTATCGGCACAGAGAGTGCAAACCTTGCATATATTGAAGACTAACAGGATGACCCTAAAAGGGGGCTTTGTGGTTTTTCATTTGGATGAACACTTGAAGCAAAGCAAACCAGGAAATACCGATTTTAATTTTAAATTGGAAGCATATCCACCTGATAGAAGATTGTGTATTGTAAAATATGTGAAACATTATGTCCAGCGCACAGGACCACTTCGTGGGAATGAGAACTCATTCTTTGTAAGTTACACCAGACCTCATAATAGAGTAACAACTCAAACCTTATCTCGCTGGATCAAGACCTGCTTGCAAAGAGCAGGTGTGGATACAAACGTTTATAAGGCTCATTCAACGCGGGCAGCATCAACTTCAGCAGCTGCCAAGGCAGCACTTCCAATGGACCAGATCCTAGCCCGAGCAGGATGGTCTTCAGAGAAAACGTTTAGGAAGTTCTACAGGAAACCTTTTGAAAACAAGAGAAACTTTACCCAGGCAGTCTTACAAGATAGCACACTGCTTTAAGAACTGCATCAGAAGGCTTTTCAATAGAACTGGCATTAAGAGACCAGCTGTCTATTTAATAGAACTGGGATTAAGAAACCAGATGTCTAGAATAAACTAGATACAGAAACGAACAATGTTTTTGCAACATTATGACGTCTTATATATGGATGTCTTGTATGTGAAATGTTTTGCCACATGTATGAACAGACTACAATAAATGTCAAATATGGTGAGTCATTGATTAGAAGCATTCAATTCAATCTGCATAATCAGTGTTCACTTTTCCGTACATGTTGGTTGTTCCAAATGTGACTACTATGCTTCAAAATCTCATGTAATTTCGAACGACGAAATATGAAATAAACTAGTAAGATTAAACGAGAACTTACCGTTTGAAGTTTGATCTTTATTTTATGAATATTTAGGAGGAAGTTATTACATGCCCTCCTCACCCACCCAAACTTCAAACTTAAGTGTAAGTTCCCTGTTCCTTACTATTGAGAGTAGCCACATTTGTAGCTTTGAATATTGACTGCGCATGCGCTTGGCGGGATCTCATGTAATAACTTCCTCCTAAATATTCATAAAATAAAGATCAAACTTCAAACGGTAAGTTCTCGTTTAATCTTACTATTAATCACGTATCATATTTTAATCAGGATTAAGACTAAGTAAACAATAGGTGGTTCAAGTGCGATTCACTTTCATCTGAATTTATGGACGATGGTACAAAGCGCACGTAGGCAAAACGGCTGTTAGGTGTCAGTTTCCATGCCCCTGTTCATTATTTCCTAGTGGACTTCCTATTTAATTAAGTTTAAAATGAAGTCAGTATTATGGTGATCAGTAAAGGTATATTCATATCTTGGTTACGTATTCTAGTTTGTTCAAAGCAAGTGATAACTGTTGTCAATGTAAAAGAAAAGAGCTTTTTATTCCCGTAATTCACAAGGGAAAAAGAATACAAGGATTCCCTACAAACTCACAAGCGTCACAATCCTCGGAGAAACTTAGCTTCATAAACCCACATGTAGGATATATCTCTAACCGAATGTCTAACATTAGCTGCTTCAATTACGCAAATTGTCACTGGTTCTCGGATTACGACGAGGCGCATCAACCGGGGTAACGAGATGAGTGACGGGATGCGGGGGGAGCGGTGTGGAACACGGGCCAAGGAAACGGGTCAAGCCTGAAGCCAATCGATCTGTAAGGCAGAAAAGCAATGAAAAAGTTGCCAATTTGTAAATTGACTTCTTCTATTTTTTCCCCACGACTTGATTTTGATGTTGCTCGCATGTCTACATTTGCACAGATTTCCAATGCCGGACATTGACATTATATAACTCTGGTCTACAAGGCAAATAAACCTATACAATTTATGAAGACTGCCACATTTCCATTTGATAGTAATCATTATCATTTCAAATGATATTTGAAACTGTAGTTATAGGGTTTACCCGAAATTCATCCCGACATAGCAACAGGGGCTACACCATATGTTACCTATGCTTCTTTAGGTCTGGGTGCCAGGATGTAAAAATACTTTTCACTTCTTATTTCTTCACGATTCAACTTATAGAGAAAAGAATAGCATTAAATTGTTGGTATCTAACTGATTATCAACTGAAATGAAGAACTCTAATGAGTACATTTTTTAATTGAATTGAATTTGTTTCCACAAAACATGAAAGAAAAGTGTACAAAATGATACAATCAAGTGAAGTGGATGGATAACAAAAGTATAAATAGTTCTCTAGACTATTCCCTTGAACAATATTAACCAAAATAGGTACACAAAGTAAACAAATTACAAATTTAAATCAAGTTTTAAAACCTACAAGACTCTTTATACTAACTTATTCTAAAATACATACAATTCTACCTATAGACGTACAAGCGCACACACTTATGAACACATACACACAAAATGCCTGACTCGGATTCTTTTAATAAATGTATTGTTCTATTTAAACATGATTTGTATCTCCTTTTAAGGGTGCTCAGAGTTGGGCTTTCTCTTATGATGTCATCTAGGTTATTCCAAACTTCTAGGCCCTTGAAGAAAAGGCTTACCCAAACCATACCTACTTTAATCTCAGGCGGAAGAGAGAGAGTGAAGGAGGGAGCATGATGATGAACTCGAAAATTGACCTCGATAGAAATAGCTTTGGAAGTGGTTTGAGGGTTTAGTTGAGATGAGGAAACACCCCTTTAATTTTTGCGGTGGCTTGTTCATCCTCACCACCTCAGGTTTTTAACTTAAGAAAATTCCATAAACTGACTACATGGATTTGGCAAGAGATACACTGTATGACCACTAGTTAACCTCCAAGTTCCAGTGTGATTAGATTCCATATCTTTCCTTAAACTTGAATGAAAGTGACTAGAATAAACAAGTATCAAGTTAGTTGCAGTTTCTTGTGGCAACTGCATAGGGTGGGCACGAGATATGACCAAGGCTAACCTCACCGTTCATGTTTAATTTCATATTTTGCCTTAACTTTAATAGAGATCTTCAACTATTTTTGTAGAGACTTCTTTACCTCATTTTAAACTATTTCATGTGACAATTTTTTGAAGATATGACCCAAGGATAACCTCACAGAACTTCAAGTTTAATTCCATATTTTGCCTTGATTTACTTGAAAGTTTTTTGTTGGTAGTTTTGTGGTTGATTTCTTTACCCAAGTTTCAACCTGGGAGAAGTTTCTATCATGTGATTGCACATGGGGGTGAGTTATGACCAAGACTAACCTTATATTGCGAGCTCGATTCTATATCTTGTCAATTTTCAACTGAGAAACTTTGTGGATGTAAATGCTTAGAGTGACTCGGAGATATGACCAAGGCTAGAACCTCAAATTTCAAGTTCACTTTCAGATCTTGCCTCAATATTGCTGATCTGGAAATGTTTCTTAATTCCTTCTTCTTTATACCCAAGTTTCAACCTAAGTGCAGGGTTAATGTGGAATATGAACTAATTTAACTTCATGGCTAATATTTCATTCCATGTCTTGATTTAAGTTAAATATCTTGGTTTTCTTCTCGTTTGATGTGGGAGGGTGAGTGAGGGAGAGTAAGATGGAGGAATGGGAGAGAGGGTAGAGAGAAAAAGGGAGAGAGGGGTAGAATTAACAAAAGACTTAACTCTGTTTCGTTGACCGAATCAGCCGTAGATGAAAGACTTCATGCATGGCTGATTGTCAATGAAACAGAGTTAAGTCTTTTGTCAATTTTGCTTGTTGCTACGGCAGGCAGCCAGTGAAAACAAATTTGTTTGATAAAATTGTGGAAATGCAAGCACTACTTTAAACAAACAGAGCTTTGTCATTCCTTGGTCATTGTTCCTGATTGGGGTGTCATATGAAAGGGCAGGAATTCAACTTTCTAGAAATGTGATTTTCTCTTTGAAATTCAGATACCGTCCGCCAAATGACTTTTTGGTTTCCTCTCTTCAAATTCATTTTAATCACTCATGCGTAAAATATGAATCATATGAGTTGCATCAAATGAAAGAAGAGGATCTCAGCTTTCCAAATATGTGTCATTTATTCATTATAAATGTGACAAAGTTATGATAAAACATAGATAATTCTCGGTTTTGTTTGTTCTGGGTCGCACTGTATAAGATTATAATGTTGGTGTATTCTCTTTCATTATGTTATATTTGTATGATACTAATTTGTGTTTTCTTTTCCAAATTCCTGTTTTGGCTCTGCTCTCCTTGCGGTATTCAGGTAAGCTACGTTTATTCTTATGAGGTAACGGGTAGGCGAGCTTTTGATGGAGATTGGAGATAGACTATACTTGTATATAGGAAGGGTGAGCGAAGGGAGAAATGATCAAGGAGAGAGAGAGAGAGAGAGAGAGAGAGAGAGAGAGAGAGAGAGAGAGAGAGAGAGAGAAGGAAGGAAGGAGAAGGAGAAGGAGAAGGGGAAGGGGAAGGGGTGATCAAAGAGATGCTAATGTGTGCGGAAAGTCAGAAAGGCATAAACCTCTGTAAATGTAAAGATAAAGCCCCTCACCCTTACATCTCATTATTATATGACAGAATATTAAAATGGAAATGTTTAGAACTAGATAATTGCATTCTGGATTATTTGTTCTTCCCATGACAGATGCATTTATGTAGATTGATTAATTGCAATTTAATTTGCTATCAATGGCACAGCCCTAATTATTTTCACTGGAATCAATTTATAACAGTCTGGCTGTATCGCAATGGTCCAGACACAACAGACAATATGTGGGAGCTGTGCATTGTTTTCAAAACTAGTCTAGAAACCCAGAAGCACTGCATGTGTGTAGTATTGGTAGTATTAATGTATGTGCATACACAAACTTAATTTGGGGGCTATGTTTTGACCGGAAAGGTGACACAATGAGTAGCATATCATTCCATTATCATCTGTATAAAGTATACTGAGAGTCTAAAAGATGTCTATTATCTGTAAAAATGATATACCAGGCACTGGGGACAGTAAATGCCTGCTGGCTCTCGACAGAAAAAAATATAAAATATCCTTGCAGAAGTGTGTGTTAAATGACATCTAGCTCTTTCACATCTTCATACAATTTTAAGTGAATTTCACCATCAAATATTTGAGACTCTCAACACTTTAGAAGGGCTTTAAGCATGAATGCGAACAAGCCAACGAGTAGAAGGAGTAGACAAGTATGAACACATCTTATTGTTATGCAAGTGGTCACCGGCTTATGTGGGTCAAGTCTGTCGTTAATTTTGTCCGCCCCCACAAGACGAAGAGGCTACTTTTAGGAAACTGTTCTAGTTCTCAGCTTGAGAGCTTCTCGTCCGCAGCAGGTTGTTTTCTTACTTTCATCTGTCGTTACCTGCCTAATCAAGACTCGTTCTGTCGTGGATTTTCTACCTCTGTTTCCATCTTCTTTATTGTTTTTTCCGTCTCTTACTCCCTTTCCTTTATCTGTCATTTTCTTTGTCTGTCTCTCTATTTCTGTCTCTTATACAACACACACACTCACTCTCGCTCTCTCTCTCCCTACATGTATCTCTCTCTCTCTCTCTCTCTATCTATCTATCTCTCTACCTATCTCTCTATCTCTCTCTCTCCCTCTCTCTCTATCTATCTCTCTACCTATCTCTCTATCTATCTCTCTATCTATCTCTCTATCTATCTCTCTACCTATCTCTCTATCTATCTCTCTATCTATCTCTCTACCTATCTCTCTATCTCTCTCTCTACCTATCTCTTTATCTATCTCTCTATCTATCTCTCTACCTATCTCTCTCTCTCTCTCTCTCTGTCTCTGTCTCTCTCTCTCTCCCTTTCTCCCCCCCCCCCCTCTCTCCCTCTTTTTTTTTTCTCTCTCTCTCTTTCTTACTCACTCACTATGTTTTGATTCTCTATCAGACCTCAAAAATATATTCTTATTGTGGATCTAGAATACAATTTTTATCATGGTATCATGGTGAACAATATATGAAAAACAAAAAAACAAAAACAGCAATAGTGTACAAAAATAACTTACCAGAACTGTGTGTGATTATTTTATTACATTTCTATTAAAGCGTATCTGCCATAGTTCACAGGAGGGATTAGACTGCCCTGCAAGGTCACTGGACAGGTGGTTATCTCATCAACTCAGCTCTCAATTAACATAAGAAAAAGAGGATCATGGGGGACCAATGGTCACCGATTAGGCATGGTTTGTTATATAGAGGGCGCAAGTAGCTACAAGTAGTGTAGTGGGCCTTTAAACAATTGAAAAATACATGCTGCATTATGTGGTTGATATATCAATGCTGGAAGCCAGAAAGACATTAACTCTGTGTTAAATGATATAACGCAGTGCCCTTCTGGCTCTGAGCAGTCTAAATCAGCTTTCCTTAAAAAAAGAAACTTCAACCATTTTCAACAAATGAAAATTATCAGCTATAACCTGTTATTCCATAAAAAAATGTAATGTATAGGCCTACCATGCATGCCTGAAAACCAGAAATAAGCGGTTATTTCCTGAATCTCGGCTATATATCATCCAGCTCTTCAGTTGTCGGTACTTTTTTATTGATCCATTATTTTCAGGGATATGATATTCATATTTGCTCAAGGTGACCATGAACTGGGGACCGATGAATAAAAGTGGAGAAAATGGAAAGAGCAAGCGAAATTATGACGAAAATAGAGATAAAAACAAATAGTGACACATCATGCGATCTGCATGAATTCTTTTGACTTCCCTCGGTTTGCTAAAGCTTTTATCTCTTCTGTTGACACATGCATAAAGGTATAATTCTACTTTTTAAAGAGTGTTAAAGGTAAAATATTGAAATGTGTGTATATATGCCTTAAGGTCTATCTGCACTAGTTTGGCCAGGAGGGATTATACCTCCCTGCATGGTCACTGACAGGTGGTTATCTCATCAAATCAGTTCTCAATTAACATAAGAAAAAGGGGACCATGTGGGACCAATGGTCACCGATCAGGCATTGTTTGCTATATAGAGGGCGCAAGTAGCTACAAGTAGTACAGTGGGGCTTTCAAAGAGATTTACAGGTAAAATATTAAAATGTGTGGTTATGCCTTAATTTGCTTGTTTCAGATCAAAATGTAATCACCAACAAATGCCATTTTGAGAGGTATAGATACTTTTCCTGTGTGGTTATTTTCTATTGATTTTCTTGATGTCTCAAGCATCATACAAATAATTAGTTTTGTTGTAAGCACTTGAAATATTAACACTTAGGGGAAGCTAGCCTTGACGGGAAGAAATGAAACTCGAACAATGTGAGAATATGTCAGTAAAATTGTGAGATAAACCAGATAATGGATTAGAAAGTTAGACAGTTGAGGACTAAACACAAAACTTCATCTATGTGATTTCATTTAGAAGATGTATTTTTTAACACAAAATCATGTTATCAACTCTTGATTGGTGAATAATTAAAGAATATATTTGTTGGTCTGCTAAGATCGAGGTGGCTGTTGACTCTGCTGTAGAAATCTTAGTGGAATGTTATGTTAAAAGATACGTACATGATTGTACATTTCTTTTGCTTCTACATGTATATTTACAGCTTCAGATCCATTCATTTCATTTCATCATCATCAAAATAGTTATAAAATATTGTTCTTCTATGGTATTTCGGGACTGTAGGCCATCTCCATGCACTTCACAATTTACAGTCTATAATGATTGAAAACAAAAGTTTTAGTGCTCTCTTTACAAAATTTGATTCGCAAATTTGTTCTTTGCTTTTCTGTTTTTTATTTAAAATGATTCAATATTTAGTTAGATTCCTCCTTTAAAATTAATAGACAAGCATTAAACAATGCTACAGCTGCACGTCCCCATCAAGCCCAAGCGCACAAACGAACGATATCGAGGCAAGGTTCTGGTTACACGTCTCGTTTTCAGTAGGCCTGTCTTCACTATCTCAAGATTGCCAAATATCCAGCTATTTGAACTATCCAGATCGCAAACTATCCAGCTAATTTGCGTCTTCATCAGACCGAAGTAGCAATTAGCGGGATATTTGGTCGGGATTGTCATCCCAAGATATCTTGGGATAGTTTGCAAAATATCCCTCTATTTGGCAAAATATCCAGCTATTTATCCGGTGCGTCTTCACCAGACCGAAGACTCGCACTATGCGCTAACGCTGAGCAAAATATCTCGAGCTGATTTCTCAAAGTGTCGAGTTTCAAGTTTCGAGGTTGAATCTCGAGCTGATGAAGAGGCGATTTGTAACTTTGGGATTGTTTCCCAAATCAGAAATAACAGGCTATTTAGCAATCTCGAGATAGTGAAGACAGGCCTAGTGTGAATGTCCGCTGTGGTGGAGGCATGGTATGGTGGAGTGCAGTGTGAAACAGAGCAGAAAATTAAAAAAAGCACGATGAAATGAAAATTAAGCTTAATGCTTATTTGTTGCTTTTGAGCATGACCTTGTCGAACTATGGTGATGTGGAAGGGATAGGGGCTGATTTGATGTAATGGGTTTCTTTGGTAAAATGTTAATGAATATTTAAGTACTTCCATTAATATTATTTTTCTCTTTCTTCCTCTCTCTCTCCCTCTCTCTTTCTCTCCCCCTCTCTCTTTCTCTCCCTCTCTCTTCCCCTCTCCATGTCTCTGTCTCTCTTCCCCTCTCTCGTCCCCCTCTCTCTCTTCCCCTCTCTCTCTTCCACTCTCTCTATCTTCTGTTTCATTTTACATTGTTTCTCCTTTCCTTTATGTTCGTCTTCTGAAAAAAATAGTTATTCCATCAATTTTTTTTAGTTTATAGAGATTGAATGTTCAATTTAACATTTTTTGTTATTAAAGTAACATTTATTCAAATTGAATGTGAGTAGTTGATTACTTTTAGACAATATCTATATTAATCTTTCTTTACTTTTATAGTTGTTCTTTTTTAATGTATATTTATGTTGATATGTATTTGTTTGCTGTCACTTTATAATTGTTTTTATACAAAATTGAGTTTCAGAATATTTTGAAATGACACCAGATTAACATTCCTTTGGTATGATTCCATTAATGTAACAGGAAAAAAATACCACAGGTATTTCTCAAAGGCCAATGGACTTTGGATATTAATCCAGTTATCATGTTTTCCAAAAGGAGAGCGGGGGAAGGGGGGGGGGGGGGGTCAGGTGTTATCAAATATGACATTTTGGTTATTCAACTGTGATTACAATTGAATGCATCCACACATGCAGTGCAAAAAATTCAATTAAAACAAAAAATTGGAGGTCACCTCTTAAAGCACTTTAACATTTTTGGTACGCCCTCTAAAATGTTATTTCAGATTTCTTTGATTTTAGTCAAGAAGTTGCAAGATGCTTCATATAGCAGAAGTAAGCTGGTGTGAATTTTTTTCTTCTCTCAAGTGAAGTATTAAACGAATGATTTAATATATACCTGGCTCTGCATGTAAATTCAAATTATATCCATGTGCAGTAGGTCTTGTGTAAAACCTACAAGTATGTCAACTGTTTGTATGCAATTTCTACAAACTTATTGTTTCATAGAAAACGATCTTACTGTACATGTAAAGCATTACCGGTATGTAGCCAAGATCTTGCATTTCTTTTAGATATTTTCCAGATATTTACACCCCAAAACATTATTTTGAAATTGTGGATGAAACATCTCATTGTCATATTTTTGTATATTTTTATACAAGAACAATATTGGAGTATATTTAACATATTTCATTCAAATTCTCTAAATTGACTCCATTACTGTTTATGGTCTTTAATTCAGAATTCATTTTGATGTACCGGTATATCATGGGCGTGGGGAGGGGGGGGGGGGGGTTGGGGTTCTACATAAATGTGGTTTGAAAGGTATGTAATGCGATATGCTCTGCCCTTCGCTTATTAATCACTACCTATTAAAACTGGGTTAATGTTTGCCCATATCCATATTTGCTAATTTGGACTTTAGATAATTTGATATGCCCCACGAGGTTAAAAGTATTGGAATAGACTTAATTACCAATGTGACATTGATATTGAAAACGGTACTAAAATGTCAATGTATGATGTGTTGAGAGCCAGAAGGGCGTTAACACACAATGCTTAAGTACCGGTTTATGTGTTCACACTCTCAGTTAATGATATAAGCTTTCTCTTGTCATTTACACCAAACATACCGTCCCTATTTTCACGAAGTGACGGTAGTGAGGAAAATCGCATGCAATTTGCGTGCGGATTTTCCTCACTACCGTCACTTCGTGAAAACTGTAACGATATACTGCACTGAAACCTGTATATAAGGACCGTGCAGGGGAGACAAGAAAAGTGGTCTATAAAGGCAGGTGGTCATTCTGTACAGGTCCCCTTCATACATATTTCAATCTTAAAGAGTATTCAAGGGAATCAGAAAATGGGTCTTTATAGACAGGTGGTCGCTCAAGCAGGTTTCACTGTATGTTTAAATGAAGGATTTTTGTATCATTCAGTTTACTAGTATACTGGTAATTTAAGTGGAACAAAATGTTAGGATGAGGAAAAGTATGTCTTATAATTTTGGGTAATCAGAAGGGGGATGGAGAGGCAGTATGTTGAAGGAGGGTGTCTTATCGCCTTCTTTCCTATACCTATTCCCTCCTCCCTTTCCATTTCTTTGATTTTCTCTTTTTCATCCGTCTTTTCCCCCCCATTTGATGGTGCAGGGCACTCGCCCCCGTGCCCCCTCCCAGCTTACACCTCTGGATTCCATACCAGGCTCGATTCGGATCTGTAGAGTGCATTTATTGAGAAAATATGCAAGAATTACTACCAGTATTTGAAAAGTGCAACCGAGGTGTTGCTTTTTGTTAATTTTGATGTTGGTTTTTGTGGTCTCAGGTGTGGTGATCAAACCTTACGATTTTCTCTTTATGCTATATATATATATTCAGATTGTGTTAACTTAGTATGCAACTGTGGTTTAAACATCATAGCACATTACCATACGATTTATGAAAAATATTCACTTTTAATATGCATAGTATGTACCACAAACGGCACAAAGTATTATGACTTTGTGGTAATGTTCAAATTTACCTTTGAAGGTGGCGTTGAGTTGAGGGTAAAGGTGTGCGGAGGAGAGTACCAGGAGAGAGAGAGAGAGAGAGAGAGAGAGAGAGAGAGAGAGAGAGAGAGAGAGAGAGAGAGAGAAACAAAAAGAGAGCATGAAGGGGGCCCGAGAGCAGGAGAAAGAGAGAGAGAGAGAGAGAGAGTGAGAGAGGAGGGGCAGAGAGTAGGGGCAGGGAGTAAGAGAAAGAGAGAGTCAGAGAAATAGAGACAGAGAGAGGGGGGGGCAGAGAATAGGAGAGAGAGAGGGGGGATAGTCAGAGAGAGAGAGAGAGAGAGAGGGGGGGGGCAGAGAGTTAGAAAGAGAGAGAGAGAGAGAGAGAGAGAGGGAAAAAAAAACAAGAGACGAGGTAGATATACTGTAAATGCAGTCACTCATGTGGCAAGCTGTTTTAGTTATCAGATCTGATCATACTTCAGGTGTTTTTCATGAGACAGCGTCATGGCCTTGGAAGCGATATATGAAAAAGCAAAATACTGTTCATCCCAGGGCCTTCAACTTTACTAGTCTACGTAAACAGACCTTGATCGTCGCCCGCCACGATATCAACCTTTGTACTTTTATCTGCGAATACACTCCCGAACAAAGCATATAAGGCTACACACCGTCTGCCTTCGTCCTTGCCATCCTTTCAAAGTAAGGTTGCCCCCTTCTTTTATATAATAGCCTTACTTGGAAATAGAATATCACAGCTATCACTTCTGTTTACAAAGCTTTGTATTTCTCAAATCATTTTGTACTTTATTTTCCCTCCATGATGATCCAGACATTTATTTCTTCAATTTATTGCTTTCACAGCAGACTGCAAACATGGCCTTGAACACTCGTGTTATTGGAACATAATACCGGCTAGTCTTCGGTTTCAGAATTGGTTCTAGTACTGAACAAGCTTTTATTCTTTCAAAAGGATTTGCCTTGTTAGTTGGTTTGTTTGACCAGACTGCTAAGAAAGTGTGTAACGTGTGTATGGTTGTAAGTAAGCAAGCAACCAAGAGAGGACCAATGGATGTAAGTCCTCTCCGAGGGACTTGGTAATGAGGATTCATACTTAACCAAAGGGCATTTATACTGCATAAATACATTTTAATGGTAAAAAACATCAGTCTAGATTTGTAATATTTTTGGGGAGTTCTAAAAAAGAAATATTCAGTTATGGCATTTTATTTTGAGAAATATTAATGCTCAGTATAATCATAGTTATCAATGTGAAGCTATTGTTATTCATAGATTCTGTCTAATGGACTTTTAAATCTTTGAATGATACACTTTAAATGAAAGAAATGATAACAAGAACAGTACATTCCATAATCTGAAATAATGTTGATTAATCCGCCCCCCCCCCCCCCCGGCTCTATGAAAATACTATTTCATTTTTATACTGGTAATAGATAATACGTGCATGCATATACCTACCGGTATGTACATTTATGTTGATAATAATATAATTAGATCAATTTATATAGGGAACTGCTATTTAAATATACTCTACTGCTCTGTTGTGACAAAAAACAACTCCTAACAGTGCTGCAATTACATTAGGCCTACGAACATTGCAGCAAAATGAATTTTGAAAAACAATCTGTTTTTTAACATTTGCAGTACTGGAAAAAACCTGTAAAAACGTCAGTGTTTACTTATCCCTGCTTTTTTGGTGAGTTGGGGGAAAGTACCACTTGTCACATGATCAAAAACCGAAAAAGTTCACCATTGTTTTGAGCGCGAGCATTTACACTGCAAAAACCGTGGAGGTTCGGCCAGAATTTTAAAAATAAATCACATTCCAGAGATGGGTTTTACGTCTTGTTTACGGCTAGTTACCCAGCATCTTCTAACAAAACTCAGGATTGGGAGAAACAACAGACAGTTTTTCCTTGCATTAAATGCAGCTATTAACAATCTCTTTCCTATCATGCTGATTAACGATCCAAAGAATTCAACCTTCCCCCACATTTTTAAAGATTGAACTTTTTTTAATTCCCACCTTCGTGCATGAGGAGTGGAAGACACTTTGGAAAGCAGTGAAACAAAGTGAAGGCAATTAAGTAGATGTGTTAATTTTGATAATGCGGTATCCTTTCAACTCCTCCATGGCAATTTGTCCGCTCGACTGGACCCCAAAGATGTTTATCTCGACCTTAACAGGTGACTGGGTTTATTCATCGGGTCGACCTTGCTGCTTTTGTTCTGTCCTGCGTTCTTTTGACGTTGCGCCCTACTTTGGGATCACATGAATCAATGCACCCCTCCCCCATCTTCCAGTTAATTAGCCAATAACATTTCTTGATCAGAATAGAGGCGGTGTTTATCTAATCAGTTGTCTGGCTTGTGTGTTTGTAATTTCAAGAGTGCATCTCAATGTCGTTGACGTCGCTGCGTCAGTTCACTGTACTTCGCTGCGGCTACCTGTGCTTGGAGCAGACCCGGCCTTTCCGCGCTCCATGGGCTCCATCGGTGGAGCTAGCGCTGCCGCTTGCCTGCCCATTGTGCACGCTAAATTAAAGCGTGTCATCGTGTCGCGCACCAGAGGGATGATCACTGACATCATTTCTCTATGAGGGTTAGTGGTCAGTGTGCGTTTCAAGGTCATTTAGGGGTTGTGGGGGAGGGGGAAGGGGGGGGGGGTGCATCTCTCCTTCACCTTTTTAAATTAGCCAGACCAACCGGCATTTCCATTTCATGAACTTTGCTCCTTTGTGAGCTGTAAAGTTTGATGGAGAAGCCGGTATTGTCAAGAAATTGTACCCTTTCTATGTCACAAAGTTGTCAAACTATCGTCTAATATCATCTCCCAAAATCATGACAGTTATATCTTTGTCCCATTGTCTGATTGGGCATACACCTTCTCCAATAGGAATTACAAATGCATATATGGTTTGCATGATCCAAACAGCAAAGGGCTATTTATGAACATTTGTGGTGCAATTTTGCAATAATTGCATTAAAAAAAAAAATCATCTTGATTAAACATTACTCAGTAAAACCTCACTTTATGGTTTATTAAACCATTTGGAATTTAAAGAAAGAATGACTAATCTGTATGGTCTAAGATTTGTTACACTTCAGTTCAGTTTATTTTCATAATTCAAATTATCAGTATTCCTTACAAGAACAAAATATTAGAAAGATATTTAAGTATCCAAAAACAGATGATATATATCAGTTTGATTAGTTTCTTGTAGTTAATAGTTGTATGTTATGAGCAAGTTGAATGGAAGTTAGGATATAAAGTAACTGTCAAGTAAAAGAAAACTGTTTGTTTTTGAGAGGCTCTACAAGGGTAATACATCGATGTTTGGGTTGGACAAACCGCCTCCAGCTCTGAAAAGGGCTAATCCTCTATTTTGGAGAATATCCCTTGAAACTCCTGGCTGGAGAGCCTAGGTGTTAATGAACTTGCGGGTGTTGGCCAAGATCATACATATGTAGGATTTCCTCTCCAAACCGCTTCTTCATCTACATCTGCATTCGGTAACTCGTAATTTCACCACCTATATGTCGATCTTTTTCCGTATCACACACATCTAACGGTTTATCGTGCAAGGTTTCTTTTTATCTCTCGTCTTGCAAGCCCCTGCCTCGCGATTGGTTAAAACCTGGGGTTCAACGACTTCCAGATACTCGCTGAAAATCTCCCAAATCTTGAGCGGTGTTTCCGTGGCACATGGCCGACCTCCCAAACACGGTCTTTAGCCCTCAGGATTTGGCTGAAAAAATCTCAGAATCTTTCATCACGGCACAGTTGGCTTAAGACACGTTCTGCTCTCTTACCCCTTCTCTCTCTGTTTTTTTCCTTCTCTCTCTTTTTTTTCCCTTCTCTCTCCTTTTTTTGTCCATTTCTCTCATCCTTTCCCTCTTCAAGTGTTTCTTGAAAACTCAATTTAGGGAGTACCCATGTCTGGTTCACTGTTTCCACTATTGAAAACTTTTCTTTTGCCTTAACTTTATATATATACTCCTCTTTCTGCCTTCTTTTTTCTTCTCTATCACACCATCATCCAAATCCTTCTCTGTCACTGCATCAATTTCTTTAATATCTTTATTTTCTGCCATTTCTGCTTTCTCCTCATTTTCTCTCTTCTATCTCTCTTATATCACTCTTTTTTGTTCTCCTCTTATTCTACAGTACTGTGTGCTATCAATTCTTCCCCAATACTGGTCTCTCCCTATTCATTTCTCACATTTCTTTCTCGATCTCCTCCCCCTTTCATTTTCTCTCATTCTCTCTAACATTATGTTCATATCATCTCTACCTTTACCATCTCTCTCTCTCTCTCTCTCTCTCTCTCTCCCTCCCTCCCTCCCTCCCTCCCTCCCTCCCTCCCTCTTTCCCTTTCTCATCCCCTCTCTCTTTCTCATCCCCTCTCTCTGTTCTATCATTCAGTAGCATATGTTTCAAGACACCCTTGATCATGGACCTTATCCCTCTCTTTAATAGTACTCACCATCTTCATTCACATTTTACCCAGAAAATAAAAGTTGTCAGAAAAACTGTGGCTTCGACCACAAGGTCATCCATTTCCATTCGTAGATGCGTCACCGGCTTTTCTGTGTCTGATCGAATTCTCGCCAATTTGCGTGACATCTCTTCAGCAAAATTCCGCGCTTCACCGGGAATCGTAAACAAAATTTTGTGAGAACTCTGAAGTTCAATCCCACCTTGCACTTGTGGGGAAAAGGTTTATTTAATCATGGCTTCTTTAATACAATGATACATATTGTCTGCTGAGAGACAGGAGAGCTTTCACACATAACATGTAAAGACGGTTTGTCCCTTTTGCAGACTTAAAAACGTAAAGTTCCATGAATCCAGTGGTAAACTGAAGAGGCCTTTTATTAGGAACCTCCCTTCCACAAAATGAAACAATATTGAAACAGGCTTTCAAAGAATGAATTTTGTATGTTTAATTCCAGATATTTATTTTCTAGATGAAAAGAATATTTGTATTTGTATTCAGAATTAATCAAACCATTATATCTGTTGATGTGAGAACAGCTCCTTCTGCGGCAGTATGAAGACAGTGCCAATTTTTTTTTTTCACAAAGAAGTTTCAGATATGAAGATGACAAACAACAACCAAAACAAAATGATAAAAAGACACACTTTTTTCTAAATCATTCATTATATCAGCCAAATTTTTTCTTACTTGAATAGGCTACTAAGTTACAAGTATAATTTCATCTCGGTGCTGCACGTTTTGAAGACCCATTTTTATCTAATGACATCAATTTCTCTTTATATATCTGAAGACGCTTTGGGAGTAATTCTCAGTAAATGCGTTGTCATTGAGCGTAGCTGTTTGAATTGTTCCTACCTTAATTGCTACAGGCACCTGTATTCCGCTCCTAATCCCCCGAACCCAATTGAATTATCATCTTAAGGACACCATAACCTTTTGAACTTGGCCTTAACCCACTCACACCCAATCCTATGTGTGGGACTGACCCTTCAGTACATGATTGTAAAGGTGTGGGACCGAAAGGGTTTATTTGAGATGTTAGTGTACTTGTCTATTGAATTAACTGTTCATGGTGAGATCGTGCGCCAGTTTGGATGTTTTACCTTAGAATTTTAACCTTGGTGTTCTGGGGATTTGCTCCATACATCGGTTAATACTTGGAAAGTGATAGAGACAAGTAAAGCTTTCCAAATCAGCTTAGAAAGTAAACATCTTTAATTGACCTTCGAGATTCAACTTACAATTCTTTGTTCCTTCTTAAAGGTAATACAAAGTTTTGGGAAATTTTGAAAATTCGTCGCTGTTTTCACGAAGTGACGGTAGTGAAAAAAAATTGCATTCACTTTGCGTTACGATTTTCCTCACTACCGTCACTTCGTGAAAACATGGACGAATTGGGTGGATAGTGATTCTTTACAATTTTTATATATTTGGATGCCCCTGTGGATGTATTATAAGCACTAGAAAATTTAGCCCCTAAAGTACTTCTGCTTTCGAGAAAAATTGAATATAAAAATTTACCGGTGCTCCCGGTAAATTTTGATAAATTTCAAATAGCGCCTACGGCCGTACAATGGTAGCTGCGACCATGAAAATCTCAGAATATGTAGTTGTGACATATAATTTCCGAACGGGAACAACTAATCGGTAGATTTTACTCAAGAAACATTGTTTTATAGCTTAATTTATATATTGGCCTTAAGAGGGAGCTATACAACATACAGAGTTTATTATTTATAATTTCATAACTTTAGACTCTATTTCATCCGCGACAACGATCACTGAATATTGTAGGACCGCATATGCGTCTAATATGTTCATTTGAACCAAATTCATGACCCCATACCAAAACTTTGTATTACCTTTAAACAGCACCAAAAATGTCATTACTTTTTTGAAATTTCATGCATGAAATGCATAAAGGGTAAAATTGCTGGTGATATGATTTCATTCAGCAAATTCAAATTTATAATTATATTGTTATATAATGCAGCAAGGTCCCAAATTTAATTGAATTGTATGATGATAAATGTAAATGTTCCAAATGTTTCTTTATTCAAATGAATGTTAGTCACTTGTGGTAAGGTTACAGATGTCTTTTAAAGGATCTGCCCTTTTGAGAAAAAAATTAAAAAGGCTCTTGTAACGGCCAAGCCTTTTTCTTTTTGTGAATGAAGGAAGAGTTTTCACCCCTTCTTTGGTTTGATATGATTCACAGTTGTCTAAATTACGAAGGAAACCAACGTTATCTCTTATACTCCACGATAAGTGAGATAGAGGGATGTTTCTAACCTAATTTAGAAGCTAAATTAGCCGTCACTGCATTGAAATCTCTCCTAGCCGTGCATTCAACGTAGAAGATCTAAAAGTTGAGCACAAATTGGCCTTGGCATTCATTAGAGAGAGAGAGAGAGAGAGAGAGAGAGAGAGAGAAGGAGGGAGAGGGGGGAATTTGGGGATAATTATTTACATGCATATGAGTTGAGATGAGCAAAGTATGATGAACTTGTGTCTCTGTCAGCGCTGACCCAAAGCTCTTTGTTGTCAGGTTCTGAAAAAGGACTTGCTACACTCCTCGCCTCTCGTAGGTTGTAAAATGTCATCCGATAAGGATGACTTTAAATGCTAATTTTCATGACTGAAGCACAAAAAAGTAGGACTTCAGCCATCTTTTGGGCCTAAGGAAATCAGACATTTTAATTTCAAATTTACATGTAGGTTAAGCCCCCGTTGATACTTGTAAAGATGCTAAATCATTGTATGCTAAAACCTAGAAAGATTTCAAATGATATGAGTTATTGCCCTTCTTGCAAACAAGGTATTCATTCAATGAGCATTTTTCATCAGAATCATTGCGTATCAAAAGCTTCTAGATTGTTTTAGCGCACAAAAACTTTGCTTATGTAATATTAACAGTCCCACTCTGAGGAACAATTCAAAGTAGTTTAATCATATACTTGTATATTTATTTTCTTTTGTTATGTTCATGATACTGTTCTTAATTTGACACAGAACGAGGAAAAAAATATAGAGATGCAAATTATATTATTTGATGAAAGGTTGTGAACCATTGATTTGTGATCCAGAAAAACAGGGCAAGGGGTTGATTATCATGTGTTGAGAAAGTTTTACGTCTTCATCTCGAAAGGAAAGATCCTCACCAAATTACATCTGTTATCCATAACTAATTATGACTAATGGACATTTGGTTAAGCTTATGAACTGTATCCCCTCGGAAATTTAATTGATTTGCCAATTTGAGTCTTGTCTGTGACACTGATTTCATCCGCAGAAGTAAAGCCGATGATCCTGGGTGCTGTTATCTGTCCGTTTGAACAGGACAAAGCCGCGAAAGGGAGATGAATTTGGATGTCGGGCTGTCTTGTAATTGACGCCTTCTGGCATGGATTACCATATATTCATGTTGGTGTTAGTAGAGTTGGGCAGGATGATGCATGTTACATCTCAAATGAACTGTTCTGGATGTGAGAAGTGATGTATATTTGATAAGGTTGTGACTTGTGAAAGGATAATGAGACTTGGAAAGCAAGAGAAAAGGAATAGTATATATACACGTATAACATTGCTTGTTTGTGTTGAAATACAGTGGTACAGTGTGATGAATAAGGAGGAGGAGGAAGAGGAGGAGGAGGAGAAGGAGGAGAGAAGTAGAAAGAGAAGGAGAAGAAGGAGAAGAAGGAGAAGGAGGAGAAGGAGAAAAAGAAGGAGAAGAAGGAGGAGAAGAAGAAGAAGGAGAATGAGAAGGAGAAAGAGGAGAATGAGAAGGAGGAGAAGGAGAAAGAGAGGGATAGAAGAAAAAGAGGAGATATTCGTTCAACCTTAGATCTTCAGAAGATATGAACCTATCCACACTTTTCCGTCTTTCTTCTCTTACTCTCTCTTTCTTTTTTCCTCTTTCTTCTCTCTCTCTCTCTCTCTCTTTTGCTCTCTCCCTCCCTCTCTCTCTTTCTTTCTCTTTCTTTCCCCATATCTATTTCTCTTGTGCCCTCCTTATCATCAACTCTCTACCCCTCTCTCTCCCTCTTGTCCCTTACTCCCTTTCTTAAAACCAAATTATGTTGTGAGAGTGAGCAATATTCCAACATAGCCACCACTGAACGGTTTGATAATGTAAACCCCTGACATTAGATAGAGAAAGGAATTTCACTTCAGTTATCAGAAACAGGTGTGAAGGTTACATAGCTGAGTGGTACCTACCAATGAAAAGAAAATCATATAGATTAGGGCCTACCTTGGATTCCACCTCTATCACTCAACCAGGTTCAATGGCGGATGTGGGGGGGGGGGGGGCAGGAGGGGTAATACCCCCTAAGCAAAACCAAATCTGGCATTTTAGTAAACAAAAGGCAAAAAAATACGCACAAAGTTATTTTCTTGTGCCTTCCTCCCCTAGTAAAAATCTTGGACTAAATAGGTGCCTTGAAATGTGATAAACCCTTATTTGGGGGGAGAGGTTGCACAATTTCTAAATCTGCGACTGAGGTTTACAACCATCTTACCTGAACATTCAATAGACATACATGTGGTTTTAGTTATCTTATTTGCCATGTTTGATAAATTTGGCACAGAAATGAAATATCTTTCATAGGAATTAACCTCGCAATACAGACCTGTTTTACGTTTATTGAAGAAGAAAAATCAACAAAAAACACTGATATTCTCAGGCCAAACACATTAAACAAACAATGAAACAGTGGCAAATACACCTTGTATAAAATATTTGAGTTTGTGGGACTTAAACATAAAGATATGTTTGTATACAGGATTCCTTTCTTGAGTTTCTTCTATTTTTGCCACCAGAAGTTCTACATACACTTAGGCTGCAAAGGTAGGGCTTTAATTATTGAGAAACAATCATCTGACGGAAGATTGCACAAAAAATGGCAAGATCAAACTCTGCATTGCTTGGAGGCTTTCACGACTGTCAAACATTGAGTAGTCGCTGATGAGAAAGAGTTTGGAATTCTGATTGCATGATGTTTGGAAGAAATGTAAATAGACATTGCCCAGCCTTGGACTTGGGACTCTGATATGCATAACATGTTGCTGGACTGTATACGGAGGAGTGGGAAAGAGAGGAATTGGTGGGGGGGGGGGGGGGGGGGGAGAGGTGAAGCGGGGGGGGGGGGGGGTGGCTGTGAATGAGGAAATAGAGGTGTTGTGCTAAATAGTATAGGCTACAAGAAGAGAGAGGGAGAGAGAGAGGTAGAGGGAGAGATAGATAGAGAGAGAGAGAGAGAGAGAGAGGAGAGAGAGAGAGAGAGAAAGAGAGAGAGAGAGAGAGAGAGAGAAAAGGAGAGAAAGAGATAAAGAGAGATAGCAAAGGGAGGGAATTGGAGAGAGTGTAAAAGAGGGGAGAAAATGAGAAAATGAGAAAAGGAGGGGAGAAAGAAAGAGTAGACATAAAGATGAAGATAACAATTTTTTAAGGAGGAAGAGTAGTAAGGGGGGGGGGGGGTGATATGAAGATGAAGGAGGTGAATAATCAGAAAGAGAGGGAGAGAAAGGGGATGTGAGGGGGGGGGGGGTGCATTTAAAAGATGATTTTAAGAGAGAAAAAGTAAATTGTATTTCGTAATTATGGTATGATATGGCTTTGATGATGCACACATTTTCCCTATAGCCCGGCTTGAGTCATCCTGGGCTTGGTAGTCATAGGGTTAAATAGAAAGAAAAGGGAGATATATGAAGAACTTAAAAGGATAGATAACTTGATGAGGTAAGAAAGAGATATGAGGGGAATAGTGGATATGGATATCTCAAATATGGAGAAGAGGGGTTAGCGATTGGAAGTGACGAGATGTTTGTTGAATAACAAATGGCAAGGGGGAATAGGACGACCTTGAAAATGAGTCGGGTGAATTTGCTTTGTGTGTGCCTGTAGGGAGGCTAGATGGACAAATTCATCTGGGGTTGGAGGAATAATAAAAATATAAGAATATTTCAACCTTGGACATGAGACATGAAATATAGGAGAAGGAGGGAGAGTAAAGGAGAGAGCAAGAGAGAGAGAGAGAGAGAGAGAGAGAAAGAGAGAGATAGAGAGAGGGGTTGACAAGAATTTATTGTTCTTGATTTATAAATAAATTTATTACTTTATGATATATTTATTTATTTGAATTATGAAATCTTTATTCTCTGTAAGAAATAAATGTGTATGATTATAATGTTTGGCATATTCTCTTTCATTGTGTAATATATGTATGATAACTAATCTGTGTTTTCTTATCTCTTTCTTTTCTTTTTCAAATTCCTGTTTTGGCTCTGCTCTACTTGCGGTATTCAGGTAAGCAATGTTTATTCTTATGAGGTAATGTGGGGGGGGGGGGGGGAGGGGGGTTTTGATGGAGATTGGAGATGGACCTGTATATCATCTGCTAAGATCCAGAACATCTTTTAATTTTTTTAAAATTGGAATTAGCGCCCTTCTGACTCTCCAGAAACAACCTAGGAATGATGAAGGGAGAAAAAGAGGGAGGAGAGAGAGAGATACGACAGAGTAAGTGAGTGAGAGAGAGAGAAGGAGAGGAAGAAATATATATATATATATATATATATATATGTAAAGAGAGGGAGAGAATAAGAGAGATGAGGAGTCGAGAGATCGAGAGATAGAGAGAGAGAGAGAGAAAGAGAGAGAAATAGAGGGGGAGAGAGAATACTTAGGCAGGAAAATATGGGATAATTAAGTGCAACTGAAACGGGAATTTATAAAGCAACCTTGAATTTGAGTTGTGCGATAAATATATCATAGCTTGGTAAACACATCAACATCTAAAGAGTTCGACCTTGAACTTCATACCTAAGATAAGCTGCAGTATTTACACTGATACAGAGAGGGTTCTGTGCAGCCCTGTTAAAGATGAAAAATACTTTAAAATCTTTCTTTTTGTTTTATATTCTCGTGTGATAGAATTTCATCAAATCTTTGGCTGAGAATGAGAAAGGCCAAGAGTCTACAGGAAACATTAGATTGTATGCCCTTCTCATTATTTACTCATGATATTAATGACAATGTCACATGTTTATCTTAAAATACCCTCATATTTGAAATATGAATTTGAAATATAGTTTGAAACTTTGGACTAAATTTTGATACCCATCAGTGTGTGTGTGTAGTCCCATATTTGCCCATCTCTGCCTCCAGAGTATTTCACAGTTTGTAATTTTTGTTTTACCCTGTAATAGCTGGCTAGCAATTTCATAGGCTGTACATAATCAAGCTCTCCCAAGAACTTATAGCCTCTTTCACATTGTAATGGGTTGACCCAAACACAACTTGAGTGTTTAAAAAGACAGGGAACTTTGTTGAGAACATCATCTTGAATGTGCACCTGAGCTGGTGTGTATGTTGTTTTGGAACAAAAAGAACAAATAAAATATTGTGATGAGACCCGAGAGAAAGAGAGAGAGAGAGAGAGAGAGAGAGAGAGAGAGAGAGAGAGAGAGAGAGAGAGGGAAAAAGGGGCGGGGGGGGGGGGGAGATGAGTGGGGAGGGAGTGCAGTTGGTGTGCGTGTTGGGATACGAGAGGGGCAAGCACAATCTTTCGAGAGCCACAAAGATGTCCATACAGAGCACCCTTCAGGCTCTCTCCTGTCAATATCATAGATCAAAATTGTACATCATAATGGAAAAAGCAACCTTGGACTTCAGACATGAGATGAGATGCCACAGATAAATACAGAGAGAGAGGGAGAGAGAGAGAGAGAGAGAGAGAGAAGGGGAGGGGCAGATAGATGTTTTGAAAAATAAACTGCAAGGAGGGAATAGGACAGCTCTGAGCTGAAGTGAGTCTCACAAACGAACCTGGCATTTGGCGTGCATGTGTGCGTGTCAGGGGGGATTGGTGGACAAATAAATACATCACGGCTGGGACAAATACATCACCAATACATCACAAATAAGGACGAGGATAACCTTGGACTTCAGACTCCCGGAGGTCATTCAGAGAAGCATCGACAGAGACCAGAATTCAAAGATGTATTGCAAATAGATACAGGGTAGCCTTGACGATGAGACTCCGGAGGGGGGGGGGGGGGGAGATGCGGGGGAGAAGAGATGGAGACAAAGGGATTTGGGAGGATGACTTGGATGACAGGCATCATGGTTAATGAGAGGAGAGTACACAAGAGAGGAGGAGAGGTGATTGAAGATGGAGAGGTGATTGAAATAGGGGGAGATGGAGCAGAGATGGTGAGAAAGGAAGAGAACGAGGGAGAGAGAGAGAGAGAGAGAGAATATAACTATGGAGACTCTGGAGAGAGTGTAGAAATAGACATTGAGAGAAAGAGTAAGACACAAAAAAGAGGATGGAAATAGGAAGAAAAATGGGATTTAATGTTTTATGTTCTGGAGAGAGAGAGAGAGAGAGAGAGAGAAAGAGCGAGAGAGAGAGAGAGAGAAAGAGCGAGAGAGAGAGAGAGAGAGAGAGAGAGAGAGAGAGAGAAAGAGCGAGAGAGAGAGAGAGAGAGAGAGAGAGAGAGAGAGAGAGAGAGAGAGAGAGATGGGGGGTTGGGGGGGGGGGGGGAGAGTCTTTAGTGGCAGTATGAGTAACATTTTTGTAACATATAGGACACATTTCATGCACTCTCATAGACATAAAATTTGTGTACTCGAAGCTTTTAATTGCATGGCAGTTAAATTTCATGATTGTTTTGCTATAAAAAAAAAAAAAAGGAATAAAGAAAAAAAGGGGAAAAGGGAAGAGACTATTTATGGGTTTGCTGAACATGAGTAACCTCGGCTCGGAAGAAACTCGAGATCCCCGGTTCTGTTCCATGTTCCCTTCATGAACTTGCGAAGGAGGGAGCGAGCGAGCGAATGTTGAGGGTTGACGAGCAAAGAATATGCTGCCTCCAAGGTCGACGCTGATATCATGAACACATTGCTGCTACGGCGCTGAAAGCTAATCTACAGGATTCGGTAGCAAATTAGAGCCGCTATTGGCTATTGAATCCCAGCGTCAAGGCTGCCTCGATGGCTAACCCATTAGCTGCCAAATAGTTGCCAATTTGCAGCATTTTTGTATCCCACCGACTGAAATGTATATACATGAGAAAGCAGAAAGAGATATCGTCTGTTTTTAGCCGACTATAACTTTTTATATTAAAGGCATCGTTTAACAATGGTTAATCTGAGATGCATGGCCCTACGTGTTATCAGTGTCTTTGATATGTTGTTATATTGAAGCCCTAAAAAATTGCGCCTCAAAATGATCATGAAGTGCCTCAAAAAAGTAAAGTATATTTAAGTGACCAGTTTTACCCTACTTCGTCCTTGTTTTCACGAAGTGACGGTAGGGAGGAAAATCGTAACGCAAAGTGAATGCAATTTTTTTTCACTACCGTCACTTCGTGAAAACAAGGACGACTTGTTTTCCCTAATAGACTAGTGTTATGAAATCGCAAAATCTGATTTTGATTTCCAATCATAAATATCTTGATAATCAGACAGGCGATCGGCTTGTAATAGACATGGGATCCCTGACTGACCTAAAGTTTATAATTATCATTACAGCATGAGCTAAATTCTTCTGATCACACAATACATTATACATGTTTAGTTAACAACCGATTGTTTCATACACTTACTAAGTTATGTAATTTATTAAGTATGTGAAAATTTGATTTTCCCCCGAGTTATGTCTCTAGAGAATGTGAAATAGTAAAGCTTACATCTAAAAGAATTCAAAGGTTAGGGGCTAGGGTTAGGGTCATTCAACCAGTCCACCTCCTTTCTTTAATTATGAAAAACACATAAATTATAAAGGGGGGGGGGGGGGGTAAATGATTTAGTTGTTCACTGTATGTCAAATACATTTAAAAATAACTTCTCATTATGAGTGTGGTGCTGTAAAGTCCTTGTTTGAAATATTTCAAAAAACAGAATACGATGAATGGACACATGAGGCCTTGCTTGTGGGAAAGATATATATATATATATATATATATGTTACTGTGTTTCATTGATAGTATTATTTTTTGTAAATATGTAAAGTACACAGGGAAGAATTGTTCTTTGTACCACCAGAGACATTTATGGCATATTGCAGTTATTATTTGAATGCTAAAAAGATTCAAGATAGCAAATCACACCGTGGTGTTGCAATGGAGACAAGTTTACTGAAGGAACGTTTTTATCCCTCACAAAACTTAGAGAAACTGAACGAAAAACTTTAAAATGTAATTGCAGCCTTATTGTTTTTTTGTAAGAGAGAGAGAGAGAGAGAGAGAGAGGGTGGGGGGGGGGGGGAACGAGAGAGAGAGAGAGAGAGAGAGAGAGAGAGAGAGAGGGGGGGGGGGGGGGGAGGGAGAGTCTTTAGTGGCAGTATGAGTAACATTTTTGTAACATAAAGAACATTATTTTATGCAAACTCATAGACATAAAATGTGTGTACTTGAAGCTTTTTAATAGCAAGGCAGTTAAATTTCATGATTGTTTTTCTATGAAATCAATATACAAGAAGAAATAAAAAAAAAAGGGGAAAAAGGAAGAGACTATTTATGGGTTTGTTGAACATGAGTAACCTCGGCTCCGGTGAAACTCGAGATCCCCGTTTCTGTTTAATGTTTCCTTCATGAACTTGCCGAGGAGCGAGCAAATGTTGAGGGTTGACGAGCAAAAGATATGTTGCCTTCAAGGTTGTAGCTGATATCATGAACACATTGTTTCAACTCTGAAAACCAATCTTACCTCGACCCCCATCTTTTTTTATGTCACCCACAAAATAACGGAAAATTCAACCAAAAAAATGATGAGGAAGATCATTTGCAATCTCATCCGGGTCGATATACACAAGAGGGGCATGTATGTTTGAATAGAAATCTGTAATTATTTCCTTAAACAAATTGATGCCTTTAGTGTCGGTGTAGTATGTAATGTAACTGGATTCTCAAAATGAGCATTTCTGTTTACCTCAGTAGCTTTCTTTGTCTATTTCCGTAAGACGATGATTTGATACAGCACACTTCAGGGGACAAAGTCCTGAAACTTTCTGTGAACTTGTAAACTTTGATGCTTTATTTTGGTATTTCAGTTAAGTGATGATTAGTCGAAGCACAGTTCAGAATTACAAAAAAATCCTCAAACCTTGTGAACTATTAAACTTTGATGCTTTATCTTGCACTGAGCTTGGGGGATTCAAGTTCCACGATGATCGTTTTTTCTTCTCTAACGTTTATAGTCCCAGATAAAGGCAAGGGTCCCAAGATGGTACTCTGTAGCCCTGAGCGTAGTCCTAAATATGACCCCGAGATAGCGCGGCGTGTGGAGGTGCGATAAGGGCACTCCTCAGCCAAGGACGTCACATTCGTGCGAGCGGCTCATTAGGAAACAGCCTGATTAAAAAGTCGGTCCCGCATCCCCCCTCTGACAAAATAAAAAAGCATGAGTTCTGTTTGTTTAATGAATTTCTGCATACCTACCCTTGGCCTACTTCCACGGATTCCAAGGATAGTCTCGTTTCAAGACCAAACAGCCAGACAGTGTCAAGATGCGGGTACTTTCTGTTCACGGGATCTCCTTCAGAATTTGATGGAATGAAATTGTGATTTTTCTCCAAAGATTTTTATGTATTTCATTTCTTTTTGCAAGGTCTCTTTGGAGCTTCCCGGAGCTGCTGTAATTTGCTTACAGCTCATATAATTTGTTTTGGTGCTCCCAACAGCAGAAATGAAACCATACTGTATTCTGTATGTAAATGTCAGTGAAAAAATACACGAAGGCTCGGGCGAATTAGCCCCCGAAATGCCAAAAAGAGCCCCCCAAAATATGCATAGAGTTCAATGCAAAACGAATAAAGAGTGTTATTTTCATGCAAGCAAGCTTGAAATGTAGCCCCCAAAATTTTTTGTTTCCCCCTGGTAAATGTATTCAGTAATTCTTACGGACTTTAGGATATATACTACTGCATTGTAAACAAGTTAAATATTTGCTCTTTCATATCTCATACCTGGAGATAGAAATGTCAATATACTTGTAAACTGAGACCAGATATTGCAAGCAAGTTATTACAGAAATTAAGAAAATGTTAATTGAGAATCATGGCCCTTCTCTGCCTCTGCAAAATTCTGTATATTTCTTTTTCAAGGTGAGGGTAAAGTCAAGGAGACTGAGGGGCAGTAAAAGACATGACTCTGATTATTTTTCACATGCATAAAGATATTCTTTTTGTTGCTATTTTCTTTATATTCTTATGGTTTTTCCTAGAAAACTAGTCTACTTTTCTTCTATTTTCTCATGGAGTTTTCATATGATATGATCTGCAAACATGCATTTTGCTATATGAGGTTTCTTCATATCACGTTTGAAGTACCGTAATACAAAAAATTGATTTAACATGTAACCATGGATCTACTAGGTCCATGATGTAACTATTAGTATTGTAGCTATATGATTCTTGTGTAGCTCTACAAAGAATTTGGGTAGTCTGAATTGGAGTATAAAGGCCTGGCCTCATCAGCTCGAATCTCAAGCTCGAGAAATTAGCTCAAAAAATTTGCTCAGTATTTGTGCATAGTGCGAGTCTTCGAGCTGGTGAAGACGGACCAGACAAATAGCGGGCTATTTTGCAAACTAGTCCAAGATATCTGGGGAAGATTTCCTGAGCAAATAGCTTGCTATTTGCGTCTTCACCTGCCAAATAGCCCGCTATTTTGTGATCAGGCTAAATTCCCGAATCAGAAATAGCAGGCCATTTGTCAAACTAGAGCTAATGATGACAGGCCTCATGAGGATTTTCAGAAGCTGGGGTCTGCATGGCGGTGAAGTGGAGGTCACGATTTCTAAGAAGTTCTTCCCGAAGCCTCAAGGCCGATGGAGAGAGAGAATAGGTTATCTGAGGACATATCGGGTTCCTCCCATTACACAAGCGATCTCGACAGTTTAACCATGGTTTAACCCTGAGACTGTCAGAAACGGAATCATCAGCGAACGCACCGTAGGAGGGTCCAATGTATGGTTCGTGGGATACCAGCCTGAGCAGAGTTGATTCCCGAAAGCAGATCGAGAGCATCTTGCGGAATCACATAGTGCTCTAAAGATACTGTATCTGCATTTGGATTATATTAATTTTCTTCCTGTTAAAGTATTTAATGAACTTAGAAATCGCACGTAAAGATGTAATGTGAAAAAAGGTAGAATTTGTAGCTAGTAAGAAATCTGTAACACAGTGAGTGGCTAGTAGTAGTTATTGAAGAAAAATTTAATTAAAAAACGTCATTTATAATAAGGCCATTGAGATGTTGTATTACAAATTGAGTGGCCTATACCAATTATTTAAGAAATGTTGCCTCTTACGTCAGAGTTACATTTTTGCTTGAAATCCATTTGCCTGTCTGCCTGTATTGTGGCAACCAACATGCAAATACTTGGCGTAATGTCAGTATGATAATAGTAATCATTACTTTGTATTCTCAGGAAAACTTTTTCGATATATGTATAATTATTATTAAGAGCGGATTTGATGATTTGAAAAGTGAGTCACTGACCTACATTTTTTAAATATAAAAAATATCAACTCCAATTTTATTCAAAAGTGATGTCTCTAGCCGCCCTTGACTTCTCACCAAATCTTCAATACCTCCTGAAGGGAAATAACAATCTTGTCGAAAACAAAAGGATGGGAAGTATTTTCTAGGAATTCTTGCTTGCTTCCTTATTGATGACTTTGCAGGTATGTGTTTTAAAAATACATGCAATGATCTGGTTGAGCTCCGGTTATGAAGGAAAACAAATTCTTTTTTTATATAAATACCCGCAGGATGAATTTGGAAGAAAATCTATAATAGCTTAATAATCATCAAGGAAATAGAAGCAGAAGGAAATCAAGTTCAATGTCTTGATACACATGAGGCCTGGCTTCATCAGACCAAAGATGCAAAATAGTCCGATATTTTAACTAACCCCATCTCAAATTAGCCAGCTAATTTGCGTCCTCATCAGCCCGCAGGTGCAATAAGCGGGCTATTTGGTCGAGAAACTATCCCGAGAAATTTGGTCTTGTTTCCAAAATATCCTGCTATTTGGGAAATAGCAGGCTAATTTTCGCCCGTCCGAGCTTGTTTGTGATGAGCGTATTGGTCTGGTGAAGATGCAATTTCGAGGCTTCAGGATAATATCCGAGTCAAGCTAATGAGGACAGGCCTATTGAGGTATTTTTGTAATCCGAACATTATTGGATGTAAAATGGGGATGACAATGCCCTAGAGTGGATTTTTCTAAAATAGTTGTGATCGTGTTGTCTAAACAATACATCTACATGATAAACAATTTAGAGTTAAATTCAACCTGTTTCCCTTGAAATTCAACTCCACTTCCATAATTCAAGATTAGTTATAAAGGTGGAGAGTGCCCTGGATTTAGTTGGCTTTACTGATGGCAACAACAGATTATATAAACCAATCAGTGAAAATGTAAAGCAAGTCTAATGGGGCATTTAATTAAAGTCTGATATTTGTAATATGATATCAGTCATTCTCAAATTTCAAGCTTTCTCCTAAGGATATACTTTATCATATGTCTGCCCTAAATACAAGTAAGTAATTGGAGACAGCTAGAACCAAGAAGATGAATGCTTTTGGTAAACCTTTGTACAATACAAATCAAGAGCTGCTCACAAGGAAATTAATAGAGTTGCATAGTGGTTATCAGGGTTGGTTTCCCTTAAAAGGGATTGGGCATCTTTGTCTCAGATTCTGAAACAAAATCCTGGATTTAGCTCATGCTACAATCATAATTATAAACCTTTAGGTCAGTCAGGAATCCCATGACTTTTACAAGCCGATCGCCTGTCTGATTATCAAGATATTTATGATTGGAATTTGAAGTTTCATTTTTCTTAACAGTTTTTTAGTCTATTAGGGAAAATGAGTATGGTAAAACCGGTCACTCAAAGATTTTTACTTCTTTGAGGCACTTCATGATCATTTTGAAGCGCAGTATTTGTGGGCTTAAATATGACACCATATCACAGACACTGATGACAAATAGGGCCATGCATTTCAGATTTAACATTGTTAAACGATGCCTTTAAAGTCGAAAGAGAGGGAAAAGGCCAGGGAAAGTAGGTGAACAGTGATAGGCAAACTCCCCTCTGCATAAATTGTGGTAGGCTGCGGTTTCCTGCGGTGCTGAGAAAGAAGTTAGGTATTGAGTTCATCTTGGAAATCCCTTGTTACCAGGAGATAAAAAAGGGTCGGATATCATTGTGCTAATTTTATAAAGTTGCGTCATAAGAGAAGCTGGAAAAACCAGGGATCCTTGCTTCGGATTAAACTTCTACATTTCTCAGGAATATTTTAGATTCATGAAAATTTCATGCTGAGAAACAAAACTGAAACTGACACTGAATTTTTGCAATTTGTCAATGTTTCTTTCTGTTTAAAAGGCAATGTTAATCAATTGTGAAAGTTTTATGTTGTAAGCATTTTTCTTTTGACATAAGATCTTCTTCTCCTCCTCCTCCTCCTCCTTCTCCTCCTTCTTGTTCTTGTTCTTGTTCTTCTTTTTCTTCTTCTTCTCCTTCTTCTTGTTCTTTTTCTTCTTTTTCTTTTTCTCCTTCTTGTTCTTTTTGTTTTTCTTCTTCTTCTTTTTCTCCTCATTTGATTTCTTCATCATTTTCTTTATTTTCTTCCTTTTTATCTCCATATCTGTTTCCTTTCATCCCTTTTTTCAAAACTTTTTCTTCTCTCTCTACTCCTCTTTATCACTTATATCCTTAATTTTAAACATAAAATAGATAAACCTTTTCTAAGAATGGGTTTATACATATTGCATTTTGAAGAGAGAAAAAAGCAAGCACATATTCTCTTATCTGTCAAGTCAGTGCATTGCCATTACAATAGCACTCTGTACTTTCTCCATCAAGTTCAACCTAACTCTGCTGAGTACATGTACACGCTTAATTGCACCTTATTAGTTTCTAAGGGGCACGGAGTTAAAATGAATTACTTATAGCTTTGTGTGCGTGACAAGACGATGATTATGGATCTTTCAAGTGTCTGGGTGTCATCTGTACTTGTACATTTTTTGTTGTCATGGTGTTGCCATGGAAATACATACCTGGATTATATATCTTTTAAAATTCAGAGCCAGGAATTAAGGCTTTGTTCAAGTATAAGAGGTAGAAAAAAAGGAGATGGGGAAATTCCCTTCCGATCTCAGCATTTGCTATGAAGCAGTGACATGTAAATCATTTAAAACTTGTTAATATGCAATTCAGGCTGCAGTAGACAAGTAGGAATGGTATTTTATTATAATCGGAAATTAATTTATGCATGCCTTTGTTTGAAATGTCGTACATATAACTTGACTGAAAAAGTTTCTTACACTGAATATTATCATGCCCTTTAAACCCTCAAGCAAAAGTAATGCAATACAATGCAATGCATGGACCTACGGAAGAAAAGACCTCGGGCTGAGGTAGGTCCCTGTGCTTAAAAACAATATATGAAATGAATGATAAGTGATGGGACATTAATTAAGCAGATGATTAAGTATATTTAAAGCCTAATTTTGATATGAGTTGATTTCCAAGACTTTATACCAGGAATATCAGACTTATAAGGGTTAATTTTCAAATGTGAACAATTATTTGTTTGTGTGTACATTTGTTATATAACTTTTTTATCATTTAATTGAATTTGTCACAATGCACCAGACCAGTGAGTGTAAATTGCAGCCAGACGCTTCTTCTCCCGTCTGAACGCAGACGACCAGTGATCCAATCACAGGTTTAATTTGAAACAATTCGACTAGGAAATCGGTAAACAATTCGGTACACCGGAATCACTGCAGCTGTAATTGCCTATGCACCTGAACAGGGGATGGCCAACGGGGCGATGTTCAGAAAAACAATTCTTGGCAAATTACTTGCCAATCGGAACAACTGTTAATGCAATTTTTGTTTGCATCTGTTTTATCTCTCCTTTTTTTCTCTATTTCTCTTTCTCTATTTCTGTTTCTGTCTCTGTCTCTCTCTTTCTACCTTTCCTTTTTCTCTTCCGCTCTCTCTCTCTCCCTCTTGTCTTTGGTACCTGTATTTTTAGTCTACAATAATGATTACATTTATCGATGCGATTCAATGATATAACCCTTTCCATTCTCTATATTTGTTGTTTGCAAATGTTGTGAGTAACACCCTTTCGCCTCTAAGCAGAGATGGTTATGTATATTTTGTAGGTCATAATCTATGATCATGACTTTATAGCAAAAAGAAGGAACAACCATTGTGGGATACCTTCATGTTTATGTAGCATTCCTTTATGCTGAGTTTAATGAATGATATATATATCTGTATTCTGTAGCACGCTTTAAGAGGGCCTGCAGTCCTGAAAAGCGCTATATAAGAACAAAATATTATTATTATTATTATAATTGACATCTCATTCTTGGGTATTCAGTGAGTTAAAGTTGGAGCTGTAGCGATTATGCACAATGCATTACAACTGTCCCTTTTATAACGCAATTAGGAAATACAGAAGCAAATCACGGTTACGTAGACAGTTATTTGTGGAATCGTTTCTCCTCCCTGCTCTCTCTCTCTCTCTCTCTCTCTCTCTCTCTCTGTGTCTCTGACCTGCTCTCTTTGGCATCCCCCGAAATCTAATCTAGCTCACACCTTGACCACGAGGTTCGTTTGCGCGGAAATTGAGATCATTCACCGAGTCGTGTTTAAATCATTGCGAGCCCTCGCCAGGAAGCGTTTAATAATCTTTCCCCTTTTTTCCTCTTTCTCTTCTTGATGCCTTCTTTACTTCTCACCTCGACATGCTAAACTAACAAATACCAGTGATGGGCTAGTCTGCGCTCAGGTTCTTTTTGTCGGTAAACTATTTGCTGTTGCCACCATCATCATCATCTGAGTAAATTTAAAAGATGCCTTTTCTTGGTTGTCAAGGGTTACCATTTCATCTCACAAGAGTAATCACTAATGAGGACAACCTTAAGGCCAACTTCTTTGACTTGTATTGAATGTTCATCATGTGGTTTAGTTTTTCCTCATTCTCTCAGGCATTTGTTATTATCTAGTCAAATACAGGTAATTTGACATCTGTTCCGGCCACATTTGCTCCAGAATTTGTTTCGTCAAAGATGTAAGATTAAGGCTGAAGTTATCGAGTCAGGTTTTGATATTAGGGGTAGGGTTAGGATTAGATATGATGCTGGATTCAGGTTTTGAAGTTAGTTTTGAAAATCATCCGCAGAGCACTACCTCGTCTGTATCATACGCTCTCAACCAGGGTCTGGTAAACTGAGCCTAGCATCGGTTCACCTTCGGGCGAGTGTTGTACCAGATCTGGTGAAGGCGGTCAGCGAGAGGCATCTTGACCGAAAGCTGGTGGCCAAGTTTAATCCAGTATTCTTAACCCCTCTATCGGTCAAGGGTAACGCCCCAGGCTCGGAACGAACGGGACGTAACCGAAGCCGGTGACTCAGAAATGACCTCTCCTTTTATCCAAACAGTTTGTCCTAGAAATACACAAAACAACTCTACCAAGTGGCTGGGAGGAGGAAAGAGAGAGAGAGAGAGAGAGAGAGAGAGAGAGAGAGAGAGAGAGAGAGAGTGGGCGAGGACACATTGAGGATGAATTTAGAAAGCAATCTACTACACTGCAGAGATAAATTTGTTATTTGTATTTGTCTATTTAAATTCTATTGCATTTCTCTATTTATTTAAAAAAAAAAAGAAGTCATTGGTTCAATTTATTATTTCAACATCCTTGAGTTGATGACATTTTCCTCAAACTTTTCAGAAATATTGATGCATTTTATCTGGATCTCATAGTTGACCTAAATATTATGTTATGTTAATGAACTTTTCTTTTCTTTTTCTTTTTCATGTTCCTGTTTTGGCTTTGCTGTCTTGATGTATTCAGGTAAGAAACTTTTTTTGTGTTTTTGTTTTTAAGCTGGAAAGGTAGAGGGAGAGAAAGGAGGACAGAGGATAGATTGAGAGGAGTGAAGAGGGAGAGAGCGGGAGACAAGGAAGGAAAGAGAAAAAGAGAGACAAACATATACAGAGGAGGAAGAGAAAGAGAGAGAGAGAGAGAGAGAGAGAAAGAAAGAAAGCAAAACTATAAAGGGAGAGAGGAAGAAGCAAGACGCGGAAAGTGAAATGCCATTAGAAATATACAGAGGAGGAAGAGAAAAAGAGAGACAGAGAAAGAAAAAATATATACGGAGGTAGGAAGAAGCAAGTATAGTTGGAGTAGTCATAAATGAGATGCCCTTAGAAAAACTGACCCAACCGATAACCTATCATACTAATTACACTTAGGCCTATTCTATCAGATATTCATCTTATGTATGTAATTGATTTGCAGATGGCTTTCTTCACTTCCATGCCTGTCCATATGGCATCACGCTTTAGCATTATAACAAAGAAGAAAGAAAATTTGAATATTTGCTGAATTTAATGGTCAAGGTCAAGATATTAATCACTCTGTTTATATTTTCATTCTGAATCTTTCATTGATAATCCTCGCCATCTGGACCAGTATTACAATTACTTGGATTTTTAAAATGATCTTATGAGAAACAAATTGTTGAGGTATTTTTATGGATCTGGGAGGAATTACAATACATCATTCACGAAGAGCCAAAAGGGCGTTCACCTGTATATGAGTGTTGAGTCATGCTTTATAAAGAAGTTATCACAGCATCTGCATAAACATGAACATAGCTGCATTCACACTGCAAGTAAAGATTATTGATTTTTTCCCCTCACATTCTTGTGTTTTGTCGGAAGTTGCTAGGCAACTAAAAGTTAACATGACGAAAAATCCCAAATTGAAAAATTCACCTCTGGAGTGTGTTTTTTTTTCAACGCTTTCAGGTATTTCACTGATTTTTGTCGTGTAAATGCTCGCTCTCAAAACGTTGAAACGGTTTTTAGTCACGTTGCTCACCTCACTTTCGTGCGATCGCATGCAGAGCAGCAACATGTCGTGCATGCACACTACTTACCCCCAAAACATAATGAGCAAACACCAATGGTTTTTAATGGGTTTTTCCAGTTGTGAAATGGGCAGTCCCCCCCCCCCCCCAAAAAAAAAAAGTTGTTCAAAATGTTTTTTGGGCTGTGTAAATAGGCCTATTGTCTGGTTGTTATTTTTTAGGACTATAGGCCCCCAAATATGACTGCTTCGGACACCTAACTGAGAATATAGGAATTGAATTTTAATTGTCGGTTTGCAGGTTTTAGTAGCCAGGCCACATGTGCAAATTTACATCTAGCAAGAAGCATTTTAATATTTCATCAGGGATGGGATGGAACTCCATTTAGCAAGTACAGATATTTAACCCAAAAAAGAGCGATAGAAATTGAGCCTCGAATATAGAACACCATTTTAAAAATCCACCATTTTGACAGCAAAATAGATTAAAACCAATTTGATACTAACACCTGAAGGAAGTAAGATTTTGCTAAGTTGAGATACGATATATTTGAAGTCATTAATATGTTTTAATCGTTCATTGCAAAACCTTTCAGGAACAAACAAACTGTAAAATCATTATAAATGAGCATACAGTTTTCAGCCAAGGACAAATTAGTATCCTTTATTAATGGCTAAGATATCAGCAAAACATTAAGCGGAAGTGTGACTGTCTGGATTTCCTTTTGTTCTTGGAACCAACAAAACGTTTATAACTTTGAGCAATAACTGGGACTGTAAGTGCATGCTTTGTGACCTACATTTCATAATTGATATATTCTATAGTGATTCTCTACTCACAGGGATCACTGATTTGAGGCAAGAAATTATTTTTAGAATATTGGGAAAAATCCATGAAAATAAAGATATTAACATAAAAGAGTATATGTTTTTATTGTGGATTTTAAAATTAAATACATGTGTGAAATAACTTAATTTACCAAATTTCCTTGCATGTGGAATGCCTTCTTGGTGAGTTCCACATTTTTCATGATTCAGCCTCCGACAAGTTCTAGGTAGTTCTTTTTTGTGTGTGAAAGTAATCATAGAACTACAATTTATTGTTAGCTCATCTTAAGGGGTATTTTTTCAATCCTCAATAAATCCATTGAGATACAACCTATAACCAAATGATACCAAGATGCTTATCTGTTAGCAATAATTGAAGATATTTTGTTATTGAAAGTCAAAAGAGCAATATTTCAACTTTAAAAAAAAACTCTAGCACTCAGACAAAAAGTAAGACAACTGTATTGAAAAGCAAGTCTCTGGATATGAAATTTTGTAGATGCTTTAATGTTTGGAGTGTGCACTTCCTTAGAATCACCAATTTTCTTGAAAGGAGTGTTTCTCAAGTTCAACTTCACATGGAGTCCCTCAAGTTCAGTCCTTCTGTGAGAGCGAATGCTCAGCTGAATAGCCCTGGCGTACACCTGAGTGTAAGACTAGACCGTCTGAACTTGCAGTGGGGCTTAATTTGTTGTGCTGGAAGTTGAGCAGGAATATCACCAGAGGTCAAGGCTACCTCCACTGCCCGCTGGCTAGACTCAGGTGTGTGTTCGGACGGGTGGATGCGGCTGGGAGGATCAGGATTAGCCTATTGTATTTGTGTTGAGGCGAGGATATATTGATATTTCGAAGGAGGAAAAATTTGAGCTTGGATTAACATATAGGCCTGCATTTTTTAAAAATTTAACTCAGAATGGAATTTAATTAGGCTTTAGCACTTAAAGACTTCGATGGAAAGCGTTTTATAAGCATTGTTTTTATTTATTGTTATTATTATCATTATTCATTATTTAGTTTCAAAATCAGGTCTAACAATAGAAGTCAGTCTGAAGTCAAAGTTTCCTTCTGTTAATCTTGATTTGAGACCCAGCCCAGGGTCAGCTTTAGCTGAAGCAATAGAATACAAACTATAGAGTTTGAATAATAGCAACAATAACAGCGACATTTATAATGTTCATGTATCCACCCCAAAGGATCTTCAAGGTGCCAGTCAATTCTATTTGTACACTGGCTTTAGCCCTCACAGCTGCTCTACATGTAAGGCACTGAAAGCTTTCAAGGAATAAGTTCCTACCAATCGCCAAATACTAAACCTGAGTATAGAATGGCAAACGTAGATGAATGTCTTACCAAGGACCACAAACCCTGTTACCTGGATGAAGCAGAGAAAGAATAAAAAGAAAGTTTAAATTAAAGCCTTACTAAGACTGCATCTTTCATGAGTACAATGACTTCAACATATGCAAGTGTCTGCGACTAGCTTTTTAAATAGGCTTGATAATCTTTGTGAATTATGTTATGCCTTAATCAAATAATAACTTTTTTTTCATTCCTTACCAGCTTTTTAATTTCTTACCAGCTTTTAAATTTCTTACCAGCTTTTAAATTTGTTGGCTGTATATCGCTGAGGTTTCATTATATCGGTAACATCCATGTCTATTTTTCTAATTTCACATCTTCTGTAGATACGCTTTAAGAGACTGAAAGCTTTCCTAAGATGTGATAGCAAAAAAAAAGCAGTTTCCTCTGTAAGGCTATACCCAATAGAATTACATTTCTGAAGATACTAACTACATGCAAACTTCTTTTTAGATTCCAAATTGTGAAGTCACTGTTCCATGTGCGCGCCGTATGAACACACTGCCTTTTATTCACTTGCTCAATAAGCCTGCGAGCTTTTGTGTTTTCATGTCGCTTTATGATTTGTATACGAGATGAACAGTGGTTGCGAATAGTCTGAAACCGCAGACCCTAATACTCTCATTACTTGGTATTTTTGTTCGATTGGTGAGAATAATAGGAGATTTGTTGTATATTCAGCGACGATTAATTATACAAATTGCAGATAGTTTATGGGGGTGGTACAACGATGCATTCGATTTTCTAAAAAGTGTCTTTTTACCTAACTTTCGATTGTTTAGATGAGAGTGATCTGGATGGGGTTTGTTCGTTAAGACTAAGCTGAGTGACTCTAATGTCAATGTCCTGAGCGAGCCCCACTATCAAAGCCAAGGACACGCTAGATTAACTTGATGTCGGCTCAAAAACAGTCCTACGCGCAGGATCGTGTCCACTAATCACAAAGTTGATGAGATAATGAGCAAATTCAATTTGTTCGATTCCTAGTTTGTTTGTTCGTTATGATTCGGTCAAGGATGTAGAAAGCTATCTCCTTGCTATCACCACTTCATATTTATAAAAATGAGCCAATATCTAAATTGCGCGATTATGACCATGTACCGTTTCACTTTCATTAATATTGAAATTATACATGCCCTTGACTTGATAATGATCAATATTGTCGGCCGCATTGATGTGAAGGGCACACGCAAGTATCTTTATTGATTTGGCTGGCTAAAACACAATTACGTTTTGGCTAAATTGCTTCCATAGATAAATGGGAATTCTCTCCCCGTCGCGCGAGATTGCTAAATTATTCAAGGATTTCGTGATTTCATTGTCGCTGTGTGTTGCTATAAGGGAAATGGGAATGATGTTGTTGCATAATATAAAGAGAAATGGCCATGGCCGTCAGATGCAGGAGGACATCTCTTTCCCTCGGCGAACGGTTTTCAAGTCGACTCTGAATGCTCCACTATGCAATGATGCTGTGAGCATCTGGGAGGTAGGGAATTTGTAGCAAACTACGGAAACAACAAGGAGCAAGGGGAGAGTTGGAGAAAATATGCATTAAATGTTGGGGAAATTGCGATTCGCCGTGGTTGTACACTGCCCTCCCCGCGGCGTCATGCACGTGACGAGGGAGAGGCGACTCATTTTGCCCGATTTCGCAGAAAAAGGTATTGAGATCAGAGTCTTTTTTAGGAAACTCTCTGACTCTCTCTCTCTCTCTCGTATGTTGTAAAACATCTTGCTGAAAATATTGCAGACAAAGCTTGTTACATATATCATCATATCATATCTGGGGTAGTAATATTTGCAAGTCCCTCAGGAGTTTATATTGATGAGGCTACCCTGAGAAAAAGTTACTATGTTATTATTATTGTTGTTATTGGTGCTTTTTCATTTTCCTTTTTCTTCTTCTTCTTTTTTTCCCTTTTTTCTTCTTCTTCTTTTTCTCCCTCCTGTTCTTCTTCCCCCTTTTTTTCGTTTTCATGGGGTTGTTGTTATTATTATAATTATTGTAATCATCAATCATCATCATCATCATCATCATCATCATTAGTATTACATCATATATCCCACCCAATCTTTGCATTTACATAACTCAGATGGTGAATTCAATTGAATTAAATTAAATTTACATATCTATTTCAGTCTGCGTCACATTATATACAAAGATAAATATGGAATACCATAATATCAAAAATATCAAAATTACATGTGAAGTGAACAAATGACAGTCAAAATATAAAGAACATATAAAGACATACACCATAGCACAAATGGATGATGAAGAAACCATCTCCCTGAAGAAACTATCTCCCTGAAGAAACTATCTCCCTGAAGAAACTATCTCCCTGAAGAAACTAAGCGTGCTAGGCTAGGCATCTTTGAAACTCTCTGTCATCCAGTGTACTCCCAATGTTTATAGTAGATGCTTATTATGTGCGGATGGACGGACGTGTCATTCATGAATATATGCAGCTGATCCTCTCCATCTGTGTGCAGCTGCATCTGGTGTAATATCTCAAGAAGGGAGGGGGAGGAGGGGGGGGGGGGGGAAGGTTTTCCGCTAATCCTTTAAAATGAAAATCGTGCAATACAATGATTGATAGGGATGTTTATATCTTAGACTGAGAGCTAAAATGACATTAAAACTCCTATACATCTATAAGAGCCAAGACCCTTCTTGCTGTCAACAAATGATAATATTTCTATGGGGCAATTTATTAACATTAATTATCAAAATATAAAAAAATATCTTATTACTGGGAAGGCTTTCTGCTAATTCTTTAAAATGAAAATCATGCAAAAGAATGATTGATTGCGATGTTGATATCTTTGCTGGAGAGCTGAAATGACATTAACTCCTTCACACTTACAAAGAGTTGAGACCCTTCTTGCTGTCAACCAAAGATAATATTTCTATGGGGCAATTTATTAACATTAATTATCACAAAGGCAAAAAATATCATATCACTGAAACAAATAATGAGGCATTTTCAGATATGATGTAAAATCTACATTATAAAGAACCATTCAATTGATATTCAAACGGGTAGATACATTTACACTACATTTTGATATCGAAATAAGGTGTTAAGTTTGTTCCAGTCTGAACTTAGACATACATGTATTCATTTTTTGTATTTTTTAGGAATAAGAGAAAGAGAACTGAAAGATTTGTCACATTTTAATCAAAGCAGGGTTGAGGATCTTGTTAGTTGAATACAAAATAAATAGTTTTATTGCAGTCTTTTTGATTTTAAAAAAAAAGAAAGTATGGAAGAAGAAGGTATACCAATATTTGAATAACCATACTAAATAGCAAATGTATTTGAAATACACAATACCCATCACAATAATATATGTACAATATTTCCTACCAAAATGTTGATATTGATATCGTCAGTTTAGCGGCGAAAGGGTTCTAATTCAATGTTAAATTATTTGGGTTATCGCTCGATGGCTTCAAAAATATGTTATGTCTTATAATACAGTGAAATAATGTTGTACAGAGAATGGAAGTTGGCTTTCACATGTAGTGTTTTGCACAAATGTAGGTTGAATTGCACGTAGGTGGAATGTAATATTAGAAAATGCATTCATCAGAAGGGCTCCACTTCTTGGAAACTCATGGGAGCAAGATTCCTGCCGGTTTAAGGCTGAAGTCGGACGATATCGAGCGAGGGAGGGTTCAATCTGTTTTAAGGATGTTGGTCGTCAACTACCTTAATTTGTTTTCTTCACTAATGATACAGATTGAAGTCAGAGCTTGACGTAGTAACCCCTCCACAGCCAGTCCCTCCGGTGAACTTGAACCTGGCCTCACCTCTTGGCCAATAATGGATCAGGCCAAAATCGTCCTTGACGAAAAGGGGTCAGCAATAAATCAGTGTTCTAGATATTACGGCTATGAACCCTATCCCACAATGCAAAGCTGCGAGGGATGGGGGTGGAGGGGGGGGGGGTGCGCAATCGAGCTTAATTCCCTAAAAGCAATTGAAATTGGGTGTGTGTATATTCAGTAAAACTGTGTGTTGATAAATTTCTCTCATGTTTTGCCCCGTGAGTCTATGTTAATCTGTATAAAGTGGGCAATGGGAATCTGTTAGTTCAGCGTTAAGAATACAGGGAGTATCAAGGGGGATTTCTGGTTGATATTCAGTGCAGACGATTTGAAAGCCACTTTACCGCGGCAGTAAAGCGCCGGTATGAGGGGAACGAGGGAACGTCAGTCGGAACGGGAGCCATCAGGAGACGAGTTACTTATTCAGATTAGTGGGCCAGCGTGCTATGTAAGCCCCGCCCACTGAGCCCGCAAGTCAGCTGGGGTCATGGTCGTTCACTCAACATTAAGGTGAGGCCTAGTCTGCGATATCAGACCCCTTGCAGGCAGGCCATGGGGACCAAGGATATATCAATGGTTTGCAGTGTAGGCTAGTGCAGATCTCGGCCTTACTTTGTCAGATTCAAGAGCATTATTTTGTTGTACCTTCTAGTATTTTATAGTTTTGCCAAGAATCACACTTATGAAAATAGAGTATAAGGATACTTCCTCCCTAATAGTAGTACTTATACTTCTATGTATATATATTGCTGGGTTTTCAATTTATAAACAGGCCTATTTGTTAATGTATCTTGAAAGTCAGAAGGGCGTTAGCACCATAAAGTCCTATGATTTAATAGCCTTCTGGCTCTCAGCAGATATTCAGACAATGTATTTTACCCTTCTAAGATATCGCGATTTAAAAAATTGATTTCCCTTGGACAATTCATTCGCTTTCAAGCGTCTACACTTTAATTTCGCCTTCCATATATATATATCCTGACTCAAAAGTAACTGTGTGTGATGGATTCATGGAGAATTTGTTTTACCTTTACGTGACAGCAGTGCTATAAGCTGGAACCAATTTGGATGTGCATAAAGACGTCCAACGTAAAAAATATGGAACATTATAATCATCAATATATCTGCAAGCGCATAGAGACATATTGTGATATGCGCTATATGAGTACGGTATACTATCATTACTTTTAAGACCACGTCAACGACCAAACCTGAAGGCTAGGCTTGAGACTAGGGCCCACGTCGCCCGTTATTTTTAGTCGAGCAAACAGCCAGGGCCCTTCTTACGTACGTAGGGAGCGCAGCTCATTAGTCTGAAAGCTATACGCGTAAGTCGCAAATTTATGTCGCAGAGCACCCCATTATCACCTAGGCCATCCATCCATGCGCTCCCACAATGCAACCCCCACACGGTCGGCCAACACTCAATCAATTTGGGGAAGGGAATTTTTCTGTTTGAGAAAGGAGGCGACATATGTCATTGTGCAAACAGTTTGGATCGATCTAAATCGTTTGACTGTGTACAGTCGAACGACTATTGCCTTTCCACTTTAGCTTTGGATTCATTTGTGACTTTGTCTGTGATTAAATGGATCATTTTGTGTCAAAGAATTTTTTATTGAGATATGCTTTAAAGAATAAAAAATAATATCAGGGGTGATTTACTTGAATTGATGATAAAAATATGGATGGTGCCATGGTAACTGAATGGCAAGATGATTTGAAAATACTAAAATCTAAAAATGAATTAAGTATGACTTTATGGTCAACCCAATGAGTACTGCAGCCAGATGTATTGCATATGAAGTTAAAAATATGGATTTGTAGAAACATAGGGTTACATTTTATTTAGCCAAAGATTCCCAGACTGCTAATATGAATTTTTCCCTTTTGAAATTGAAGGTTAGATACGAGAGGGGGCTCAATCAGCCCACCCCCTTAAAAAAAAACAGGTAGAATACTTTAGTACACAGCCATAAAATGTGGCGCCCCTCTGCCCCCCCCCCAACTCACTGTTTTTGCACCCCCATTTCAAATTTGAGACCCTAATTTTTGACTGATCCTAAAGCCACCTGAGACATGTGATGATTTTTCCCCTTTTGTGTAGCTTGTCAGAGAATCATGCCCCCCCCCTCCCTCTCTCTATACAGAATCTTGAATCTGCCCTGAGATTGATGATCTATAGGCAAATAATAATTGATGTCATTTTGATATTCAAAGGGTCCCATATGCCATTCTTCCATCATGAATACACGCCATAACAGCCAAAGCGAACATTCAAAACGGCACGTACACGGATATGAAAATGATGCACTGACAATTGCCGACGTAATTGGATGGCGCTGTGTAAATTTATAGAAGGGAATAATGGGCGACCCGGAAACGAACGCTGTCAAATGTCACGTACCGGAGCCGTTCCAATCACTCATGATCATTCAACGTTTGGCAAACTTGTTGCTCCGAAACGTGAATCAAACTTGACGATATCAAAGACAGATTGTACTTTTCGCATCACGCTTCATTCTGTATGATTATGATCGAAGTAAGGTAGATGAGATTTCAGACAAATCACATGTAATGATGAAACGCACTGTCCATTAGGATATTTTGCGTGCATATTACGTGAGACTATATTACTTTGCTAAATAACGACGAGCTTGCCCTTCAATCTGCAAACACCAGTATATCATATCTTTTTTAAGTGCTGGATGCTGTGCATGACAGGCACAAACACGATGCAATTTACCCGTCAGGAGAGTGTTTTTTTCCAAGAAACATCCATAATGAATCGCTTTTTAGCGTGCATAAAATGTGTATCTTTCGTGACAACGGCGGCAAGGCCTTGATAGAGGTGTGTTTGCATAGCAACGCTGAGCAAAGTATGACTTGACATGAGAATGACAGTAATTGCTTGCACCAAGTGTAATATCACTCTTCACTTCCAGCCAAATCACAAAGGTTATTTGCTGAAATAAATTTAAATAGATCGGCAAGTTAGCAAATGTATTCAAAGTTTAATATATGCTTGTCTTCCTAGTATCTGGTGATATTGACTGCTGAGTGCCAGAAGGGTTTAACTCAGTATTTACTTTAGAGGTAGGAGGTTATGCCCTTCTTGCTTTTAACTGTTTAATTATCCAGTTTGTAGGTATCGGGTTTTGAATTTCCAAAAATGCTGGATGTCTACCATAGCTTTTGCTGTGCCAGGCAATATTAGGGGTTTGCAATAGAAACCTTATTAGAAGTACAGTAGTAGTAGTAGTAGTAGTAGTAGTAGTAGTAGTAGTAGTAGTAGGAGCAGTAGCAGACTTTATTGCACAGCTTGTTTGACACAAGGCTAATCGGCCAAAAGGTCCATTTCATAAATGACATACAAATCATTGACAGATACAAACTGTTAAAAAATAAAGTTGTAATAAAAGAGGAACTCTCATTGGAGGTATAAATCATGCATACAAATTTGAACTGATCTATTTGGCTGTGGACAGATGTCTTTAATGATAATATGATTTAAATTTATATAATTCAAAATTCATAAGTAATGATATATAATCTGATGAGAGCTAAGAAAGCCTTACTACTGAATGCCTTTTTGAATAAAAGACAGACAGTGTTTATTGAGCACGTGGTATATTTAGTTTCCTTTTTTTTCTCACGAGATACCATGATAAAAATGAAATAGATTTATAATTACAATTTACAGACACCATAAACATGTCTGATCACTATTCCAGATAATGCGTTGTCTAGACGGAGCCCCCAGTTGTGTTTTCCGACCAATGGGGATGAAATAAAAGACATGTGAGCATTGTATTGTTTCATATCCCATCAGTGGATAGTTTCAGAACATGAGTCTCTGTGCTTTGTTGTAGACAATGCTGCAAATCAAATAGATTTAAAGATACAGTTTAGTTTTGGTCATGTGATTGCATTGTGAAAGAAACGTTGTGCAATTGATTCGTCTCGATTTTTATGATGTTACATACCATATTTAGAATATTAAGGCACTTGAAAAGCCATGCTTAACAGGGAACATTTTTTTATCTGATGTTCTTCGACACTTGCATAATACAATGATAACGCTCACAAATTATTTTCACCTCTTCCCAGAACTCGACCTTCTCTTTAACCCTTTAACACTCAATCTGTCTGAAATAATCAGTTTCATTAACTTGTTGTCACTCAACTAGTTACACTTTCATTAGATGAACAAGAGAGGGAGTTAGTACTCATAGATAAACCTGAGCTGGATTCTTTGGGACCTGCTCTTTCAAAAATTGCATCCCATAACATTTTTCACTTTTCACAGCAAAATACAAGAGGTCTTTTCATGATGATATTGGATGGAGCAGAAATATATCTGACTGAAAGTAGCTGTACATCAGTGTCATGTTGAGCGTCACAAGGGCATTCAACTCTGATAGGAATTATAATAAAGAGTTAGCCCCCTTTTGCCTCCAAGCAGACGATGTAGTTCTGCATTATTCATGTACCGGTATTTGAAAATGGTACCCCCTTTGACTTTGCAAGATTTTACAAGAATGTTAGGAGACTGGCTTTCTCAGTGACCGGTAGGTGGTTCTCTGCTATTACTTTAACTGGCAAAATACTTATGTAGCAATTGTCACTTTTCTTGACAATTGTCATAGTTTATTTATCAACAGAAAAAAAATATATTTACAAGAAATTACTATTTGTGTATAATTTATGTGCAGGTTCAACTTTTGATTGTTAAAGTGGACATGAATTACTTGTACATCATAGGAATAATATATAAGATATTAGCTATACAGGGGTGGGGGTACAAAGCCTTATATTACCCCCTCCCCAGCACACCGCAACCCCTAACCACCCCTTCCTCAATTCTCTTTTCTCTGTTTTTCATCTCATCTTGTGATAATTGATGCAGCTCAACTAGTGACACTTACATTAAATGAACAAGAGAGGGAGTTATTACATTTGCACATGACCGATGATCTGCTCATGTTTAATGAGTAAGCTAAAATGAACTTCCTCTGAAACTGAATGTCCTTACTGGAATCGTATCATCTTTAAATAGATAATTTATAAATTGTATTCTGCATTTGTGTATCCTACCTGACTTTATGAAGATGATTTTAGACAATGTGTTATATTAAAACATTTTTCTTTCTTTCTCCCCCTTTTTTTTTTCTTTTGCATATTCCTGCTGTGGCTCTGTTGTTCTGTTTATAACTCAGGTAAGAGACATTTCTTAATGACTAATTATAACCATTGTAAAACTAGTAGCTTTTACAAAATAGGAACATAAGTTGCTCCTCTGTTTTGTATAATGATTGGTCACGAAGAACCCACATTAAATATGGATTTATTGGTCATTTCTATTTTCATATTCATTGTAAGTATATCACCTGAATATGATTATTATCTTGATTTAAATAAGTGAGTTTGGTTTGATATGTATCACTGTTACACAATTAAAACAATTTTCTATATGAGTAGCATAATCATTGTCATCGTCATTATCATCATTGCCATCAACACCATCATCATGCACCACCACCATCATGCACCACCATCATCATCATCATCATCATCATCACTATCATCATTTTTCTAGCATCATCGCCATTGCTATCATCATCAACATCATCATCATCATCACTATCATCATCACCATTGCTATCATCATCAACATCATCATCATCATCATCATCATCGCTATCATCATCACCATTGCTATCATCATCATCATCAACATCATCATCATCATCATCATCATCAACATCATCACCATCGCTATCATCACCATCGCTATCATCATCAGCATTTTTAGTCAACTGTCATCCCCCAATTTCACTACCACCCACCATCACTATACCACTACCACCACTACCACTACGACCACCACCACCACCACCACCACCACCACCACTGCCATCACTACCACTCATAGAGTAGACTTTTATGGCAGCATACATCATCCTTCATTTTATTCCAATATTTTGTAAAGACCTTCTGTGCATGCAGACCTTCAAATAACATGAAATGAAACAAAAATAGAAATATTGAAGGATAAATGCATATATATGAGTTTATTCTTCCTGAATATGTTATTCAATTGACCTTGATTGTATTGTTGGTGTTGGTAAAAATGATTTATTTTGTTGATTTTGTTATGAAACTACAATGTCACAATGCAGATGGAACGTATGCCAAAAAAATACTCAAAAACGTCCTTCAGCCTCAGTGCATTTTTTTTAATGATTGTTTTCCTTTTTATATATTCTCTTATGAGAACAACAACAATGTAGAAACAGCTGGGATGCTTGTTTTCACCATATTTTATCACTCCCCGAGGTCTGATGTTTCGAAACTCCCTCCTCATTGCCAAGGCCGATCTTTGCCAATTATTATGCAACCTTTTCACCCTCGAGCTCCGTAGCGAGTCCCTGCCTTGTGTTCCATACACTGAGTGCCAGAAGGATGTAAAGGGCAATTCTGTGGATACAGTCGTCATGATGCTATAGAAAGTGCGGACTGTACTCTTATCTTGTGTGAATGGTTCGAATGATGTTTTGAAGTACCGGTATATTTCATATTCCTCATATTTCTCATACCAAAGGGTACTGAATCAAATCAAGCAGAGACTAACAGACGCTTTCTATCCTGCCCCCTACAAATTAAAATACATATGAAATACAGACCTACATCAATGTGAACAGAGTAAGTTAATCATCAAAAGCAATTTTGAATAAACCACTTTTAGGAACTTTTACTTGTATCTCAAATGTAGCTTTACCTCTTTCTGGTTCTCAGAACACCTATATCTATGTTTTATAGTTCTGTTATTTGTTATGACATAGAACTGAGGGCAGCTGGTGTTTACGCCCCGTAATGATAAAGAGAATGCAGCATAATGAAAGCTCTATGGGGCGGGTAGCACACAGGTGTGCTCAGTTTCCTGCTAATTTTCATGCTTTTCATGTCTTTTTCTTATTGTTGCTAATTTTCATGTTTGTCTTTATGTCTTGTTGTGGCCGTTAGTTTTAAATTGTGTCTTCATGTCCTGCGTTACCGATTTCCTTGTCTTCATGACTCTTTTAACCTTTTCTGTGTCACCAAGTTTTTGAACAATTGTCTCAAATGAACTTTCAAATAGTTGAAGTTGTTTTGGCTTAGAGCTTAGTGTTTCATTGTTAAAACAGTAATGAAATATCTTCCTTTGGAATACAGTTCAAACGGAAGTTACCTGGTTTTGTTTCAGTAATCTCACTTTAAGATATTAACCCTGAAACAATGTGGGAAAAGTTAAGTAAATAGGGGATGCGGGCAGTTTTCCCCCCTAAAAACAAACAAATAATAATAAATATACAATAATGACAATTCGTATTAAATGATCCGGAAATATATGAAATATATTTATTCTTCTGCCTCGAGACAGATCCTTGGTAAGGGAAGAAAGTGACATTTATGGTCATTTATGGATATATTTTTTATACAAATTCAAGTAATTTTGAGGCAAATAATAAGTAGTCATAGCCAAATAAAACAAAATCAAGGTGAAGACAGTTACTTTAACCTTCCATTTTCAAATAATGATATGATTAATAGTAAAATTATCACCATATTGGCCTCCCAACTGTTTGGAATTCGGCGTATGAAGACAATGAGAAAAGAATTGCTGGTAGTCAAATGACCTGTAATACACTTGAGGAAAATTTGTACAAAACTTAAGATATAGAAATGTTGCATGGCAAATCATCGTTATAGCAAAACGGGCAAACACATGGGAAAAAAAGGAGAGAAAGGTGTCTAGTTTTTAAGAGAGCAGCTGACTTTGTTTAGTGTTGGCTTAGAAGCCAGCGGACCAATCATGAGTACTCGCTCATGATAAGCCCCGCCCAGTTGCGAGTTTTTTTTGTATAATATTACAATCACATGAGAAGTAGACCCTGCTTCTCATATTGAATATTCATTCAAAAACGATGCCTCCATTTTGCTAATGACTTTTGGTCATAATTACCATTTAAATGATGCTCAGACTAGTAAGAACCAAAATAAAAACAATAAACTTTATAGGAATAAGGTGTTCTAAAACTCTACAATGAAGTCTGAACAGCGCAAGTACCAGGAATGTAGTCCACAACCATTCCCTCTCTTCCTTCAAATTTTATTGGTAGCCTCCCGAGGCGCAAACTCCAAAATAGCTCGACTCCTTCAGTCCCTACAGTCGGTCATCTGTTTAATTCTAATTATAGTCCCTAATTTACAACACCAGTGTATTTTGTTTGTTGTAGTAGGCCTGTTGAGTAATTCTCCACTTTATTTCCTATTGGTCTCTGGAGTTTTGTTTTTTCGGGTGAGCTTTTGGTAAACAGCAAGTTCAAAGCCAAATAGCGGTTGTTCTTTTCTTAATATAGGCGCGATTTATGGTAGTTTGGGTGATGGTTTTGTCTGGCATCAGTGTAGGACCACCTGTTTGCTGTAAAACATTATTTTAGGTACTTTTAGGTAGTCTTGATGCAAATAGCGCTTGTAGCAGGGTTTGTAAGATTAAGTTGTGATTGCATAATGATATTAACCCCCTGGTGGTTAGTCTTTAGACAGAGACTGTGTCTAAATTGTCAATTCTTTAGATTTTGTTAGTTGAGTGAAAGGCTTTATGCACTTGACCTATAAATAAAGAAAACTTGTTGAACTGATAAAAACGCCTGGTTCAGATCATCTTGTAGGGGATCAATGGTGATTGAATTACACTGTAGTGTATATTATATTGTCTCAAATTCATTGATTCAAATCAATCTTACTTTCACACACTGTTTCTAATTAAAGAAGCAAAGTTTGTTTTTCTTCTAATCATACAATGAATGGCAAAGCCACAGGTGTTTAAATATTTGATACAACACTTGAAACAATGATGAATTATGAAATTTGAATCCATTTCAAAATAAACATTAAAAAACAATTTTGCTGGAATGGAAATGTCAATTGTTTTCAGACTGAGATGACATCATTGATGAAATTTTTAGAAATAGAATGAATGCAAGTTGAATAGTTGATACATTTAATTCCAATGATCTCTCAGCAACTGTTTTGTAATGGTTTGTTTACAAAATCTTGCAAATCAGGGTCTGGAAACCCAGACTGTGTGTCCTTAACTGACCCTGTTCCACAAACTTACCTTGTCCTTAGATGACCTCTTAGAATCACAACATGCCCTGAGTGAGGTCAATGGATGGTCATTCTAAATCTTGACCAGTGTCTGGTCGGTTGTAGTCTGCAGGCACAGACACTTTACTTGAACTTAACCTGGATTTTGTACTAGAAAATAATATTGTGTTTTGGGTAAAGCCTAATAGTTGTGTCAGTATACTCTGGAGCAGCTACAGTACAGGGCCTATGAACTGTGGTCTCTGTAGACTCCCAGCTCAGACCCTTTGTTATGTATTTTGACCAAGGGTGTGTATGCTTAGACTAATGTCTTGTCTGGCCTGGCTCTGGGTCTAGCCCTCAGGGGAGTGTTTTGGTGATTGGATTTGCCCAGGCTGGACCTTGGCTTGACCACACCTAATGAGGAGTCAGGGACACACCTTGTATAAGGTCTTATGCTCTCTCTCTCTCTCTCTCTCTCTCTCTCTCTCTCTCTCTCTCTCTCTCTCAGTCTCCTTCCCCCCCCCCCCCTCTCCCTTCTCTTGCTCACCTGACCCTTCCCTTGTCTTCCTGGCCTCATTTCTGTATTTCTTGCTCTCTCTGTTGCTCTCTGTGCCTCTCTCTAGAGTTTAAATGTGCCAGTGAATACCAGTATTCATTCTTCATGACTTGTTAGTTGTTGTAAGTTTCTCTCGTTATGACTGTGGCTGGTTTGCATGTTTAAAAACAATGTAAACTGAATATTTTCTTCATCTCTGTGTCTTCCTTCCTCTCTTCTCTCTCTCTATCTTTCACTCTCTCCTCCCTCATTGATTATATTCCATATTTCTTCTCAATCATTTGTCTTTCTTCCTCCTTTACTTCTCTATAAGACTAGTCTTGCCCATGTGTCTGTGACAAAGGTGCTCTCCTTTCCCTTCCCTCTCCCTCTTCCCCTCTCTCTCTCTCTTTCTCTCTCTCTCTCTCTTTTCCTCTTGCACTCTCTCTCCCCTAAAAGGGATATCCCCCTTTTGGTAAGGTCACCTTCAAATCAAACACCTTTTCTTTTTCTGCTGGCTGTGTGTGTGGGCCCGTATGTTTTTGTAGGTTCTCTCTTAATAAAACAAGAGTAATTTAAATCCCATTTAACCCAGATATTTAAAGCCCATCTCTCTTTGAGGTCACATGCTGCTCCTTGAGGGCTTATAGTTTCTTTCTCTCTCTCTCTCTCATCCTTGTAGCATGTAGAGCAAGGTTACCACCCGACCCTTGACCTCTAGAGTGAGGGGTCACTGACCTGGTGCCCAGCAATCTGTTTGTTCCACACCTATATTATATTCAAGCTTCTTTTTTTCAAGTGTGCAGAGCTATGATATTGAAATGAATGAATGGTGGAAGAACAGGGTAGACCAATTGGAGATTTAATTGAAGAAAAATATTCTTGCCTCCAGTTCATATAATATGAATGTGCAAATGGTCCTATATCCTTACCTCACATTCAAATAATTGAATTTTGAAAGGAAAGATTCTTTAAATATAAGTACTTAGTTGACCTGTTCTATACTATGGTGTATTTTTTCCGGTAGCAAAGGCAGTCTTTAGTCTTGACTATCCCAAACAGCTCTATTTCTTCTACCCTGAGTTTGAATCAGCTTTTGTATATTCTTATTTAAAATCTTTATCACATTTTAATTTTACATGTCAATTACCTTTCTTGAAATTCCTTCATGTTCTAAATTAAATTTGAAATAGTTTAAACTTGGAACAAATTTTGATGCGATATCTATCAAATACCCATACCTGTTTGCACTTTTTTCGTCACACTGTATGAGCTTTTAAGCAAGATTGAGTAAATTTAATATCATTTTCATAGTTTTAAATTCTTATCTATTACATAATCAACCTTTCCCAATGACTTCATTTGATTTGATTTGATTTATTGATTTATTGGTTCCAATGCAATAGCAAAGGCCTTCAAAATTAGACGAAGCTATTTTTTAGTATAGTAACCCTATTTATCACCTTTGACAGGCGTGAATATTGCAAAGACATGTTACATAATCTGAACACAATATCCATAGGCATTATAACAATGACAACAGGGTACTGAATTTGCCCATGAATTCATTTCTCGAAAGTTTCTGCAATCATTTTTTTAGTATACTTTCTCTCACAATGCATCACATGACCAGCACTCTACCCCATCTTAAAGCTGATCTGTACTAGTTTATAGGAGGGATTAGACTGCCCTGCAAGGTAACTGGACAGGTGGTTATCTCATCAAATCAGCTCTCAATTAACATAAGAAAAAGAGGATCATGGGGGACCAATGGTCACCGATTAGGCATTCATTGTGATATAGAGGGCGCAAGTAGCTATAAGAGTAGTGCGGTGGGCCTTTAAAATCACCTCTCCTCATCATCCCTCTCTGCATATCTTCTTCTTTTTTTTGGGGGGGGGGGGGTGGGGACTCCATACCTCTCGGTCATTGCATCTCAAGTTCAATGGCAAACAAATTTGTTTTGCTCCTGATCCCCAGAACCAGGTCAAACCGAGAGGATTTTATTCAGTGGTCAAGGGGGATTTAAGACTTGCGGTCAAGGGGTGAACTGGGAGATTGACCGCTTTGGGTATCTTCCCCCAGTCAGTCCGTCGGTCAAGTTTCGGACATTGACATCATGGAATGCATCCAGAGCCCCAAACAATTTATTGTTGGTGGTATTCCAAAAGAAAAATAGTTCAACAAAGAATTTCTGAACAGTGAAACCTGTTTTTAAAGACCTTTCATGCAAGGGTGGCCAAGAAATGTAATTTTTATAAGCAGGTAGTCCTTCTACACAGGCAACTTTAACAGGTTTCATTACTTTTTTTATTTGACATTTTTTATTGCATGGATTTCAATATTTATGTATGGTGAATAAAATCATTTTCAATTTCAAACTTTGGGTAGCACAAGAAGGTAATATAATTCCACAAAAATTATAATTTCAAAAAATGATTATGTTAATAATTGATAAAGGAACCCTGCAGAAGGGTAAATAGAAAGAAAGACAATTCACAAGAGTTCATTTGCTTGAACAGTTTGCGATTATGGTATACAATTCCTACAACACGGACGAAATATGCATAACAAGAAATGTCTGGGTATGTAGAACCATGCAGTGTTCTAAAAAATAGAAAGTGTTATTACCTTACCCTACCTTGCATTATTCCTGACAGTTATTATGCAAAGCTTTTATGGTTTGGTGGTTAAAATGCACATCTGGTTTCCGGATCATAGAAAATTATTGTCTTTGATCATGAAATTTAAAATTGGTTTATGAATAATAATGGCTGATACCGCATAACTAATTTCACATCGGGATAAATGATGTGGTAAGGAAACATATTTACAAATTTGCCTCATGACAATATTATTTCCGGAATCGTCTACTGGTATTTGTCATTTTACACAGAGTTAATGCACATTTAACACCAAACAGAACATATATGCTTGTGATTTAAGTGGCACTGTAAGCATTGAAGCCACATTTCGCTGCTTGGTGTTAAGCTTTATCATTTTTAGAAATGTTTTTAAAAATCTGTTTGATTTGGAATCGCTAACATGGAGATGAACACACAGGACAACATCACAGTTACATGTTGTTCAGAGCCTGGCAATATGGCAGTCTAGATACTTTCATCAATGCCTTGTATATTTTGGTTATTTTTCAGCAGCTATACAATTTGTTCAAAATCATTTTGCAGATGTTTCTTTATTGAAACATATATTTTAAATTTATTTTGTTATATTTTTATTGTGTAGGATTATTATTCTTCATTATTCCTAACATACAACTAAATTTTTCATTCAGACCAATATAGCCACTAAAACAATATGAGGACACAATATATTATTATGCTCAATGCCGGGTTGGATTTAGTAATTTCTTTTCATTGCTTAGGTTTATTCCTAAAACTAAAAGAAACTAACACTCCTCATGCCTCATTAAACCAAAATAATTCCCAGGATATTTGAGATTCAAACAAATTAGAACAGAGGTCTGGATGAAGGCCAGATTTGGGACGGCTCGGTATCTTGGGATTTAGAACCGATTTAGGTCAGCTTTTAGGCTGGGCTTAGGCTAAGGTCAGCCTTGTTTATGGTCGGGCATTGACTCCGCCAATTCACCTCCATCGTCAAGGCCACGCCGCCGCCCCATGACAATGCATAGAGGGCGACGTGCATAAAACATGAAGCCTTCATGAATAATGCATGAAGTACGAGTGAATAATGCAAGGTGAAGCTCCATTTCAATAATTTTTCCCGTGAAACATGAGCTGCGTGCATCACGAGGCAGGCAGGAGCAGCGGCACGGGCAAAGCATTTCTAATGCTGTTTATTTGTTTTTTAATTGCCTTTCAATGACGCCGACACCACAAAGAGAAAATGATTGAAATAGAATAGGCAGACCTTTTTATCGTCCCCCTGAAAAAATAATTTCAACCTTTTAGAGAGATTTGATGGAAGATAAGCCAGTAAGGGTAAACATATGTGATGGTTTGTTGACTTTAAGTAATCCAGTTATTATTGAATAATAACCTATGTGCATGAAATTCAATGCGTATTTCTGTCAGTGTATGATTTAATTGCCCTCTATTTTTATGAATAAAGAGGGGGAGGATGGGCCTGAATTTCCAAAGTGAAGTGATTTTTTCTTGAATTGTGATTTTGTTTACCTGTTAAATATGGTATGATTCTGTATATATATATATAGCACACCATTTCAACAAAGCCCTACCATGGTTAAACCTGGCTTGGTATTTTACTGGTGAAACTGGAAATAAATTGTAATTGTTTGTGTGAAAGAGACACATGCTCCGCCATCAAGTTCCTACACTTACCAAATTGTTAACTTTGACCTCAACCCGAGCACTACACCTACCGTCACCGCTAACCCAAAGCCCGATTTCATACCTAAAACTAACCCGGGAGAAAATGTCACCAAAGCATATATGTCAAAGCGCCATAGATATGATACTCTTCAAAATTGACACAAAATGAAATGAATGACTAGACAGTTGACAAAAGGAGAGGAATATTATGAAGTGAGATTTTATGCGATTGCACTTGTCATACTAGGCAGACAGTCAGACTCCAGCTTCAAAGTGCTGGTCCTTGCACTAACTGCAGCTTTAAAGGCATCATGTAACAATGCTAAATCTGAGATGCATGGATGGCCCTACCTGTTATCAGTGTCTGTGATATGGTGTAATTTTGAAGCCCTACAAAAATTGCGCTTCAAAGTGATCATGAAGTGCCTCAAAAAGTAAAAATCTTTGAGTGACCGGTTTTACTATACACATTTTCCCCAATAGACTGTAGTGTCATAAAAACCGTTAGGAAAACGAAAAATGAAATTTTGAATTGCAATCATAAATATCTTGATAATCAGACAGGCAATCGGCTTGTAAAAGTCATGGGATTCCTGACCTAAAAGTTTATAATTATGATTGCAGCATGAGCTAAATCCAGGATTTTGTTTCAGAATCTGAGGTATTCTTACTGAGTCACTTTAATGAAACAGAGCCAAGATCTGCATGAACTCAATTTTTATCTCTCTCTCTTTCCATTTTTTTTTTCTGTTTTAGATTTATAGATGAATGTTGGGTAAGGGAGTTTGAGCCAATCTCTAAAAATAATGTCCTGATTAAAGTAGAATGAGACGAAGAAGCTCAAGGACTCGAGCTAATATCCAGCAATCTGTCTCTGATAGACAACTCATAGTCAAGGATACAAACCTGCGGGAGGGAGAGCACTTACAGGGTGTATCAATAGAAGGGTTGGAGAGAGAGGGGTAGTGGGAGGGGGAGAGGGGAAGGGGGAAGGGGGTAGGGTTAGAGAGAGACTGGAGAGAGAGTTGGAGAGTGGGAAAGGGGTAAGAGGAGAGAAAGGGGGAGGGGGGAGAAGAGAAAGAGGGGAGAGAGAGCGAGAGAGGAGAGAAGAAAGGAGGAGGGGAAGAGAGGGAAAGAAAGAGAGAGGAGAGAAGAGGAAGAGGGAGAAAGGAGGGGGGGAGAGAGTGGAAGGGGAGGGGATAGAGAAAAAGAAGTGAGGGAGGGAGGGAGGGAGAAGGAGAGAGAGAGAGAAAGAGAGGAGGGAAAGAGAGTGGAAGGGAAGGGAATAGAGAAAAAGAAGTGAGAGAGGGAGAGAGAGAGATAGAGAGAGACAGAGTAACAGGGGGAGGTGGAGAAACAGACAGTGACAGTGAAAATTAATTTTTAAATACATTATCAAAATGCAGGAGGAGATGAGAAAGAATCCTTGGCCTATTTTCCCATCATCCCAATCGTGCCAATTTTCATACTCATCTATCATTCACCGAAAGTGCACTCACTCCATCCCTTTTCATAGTAAACAGCACAATCCAATTTTTCTTGGCTCACCCTGTAGAGTTCTTGTTCAAGGCCACTGTTTTCTCCACAGCTTAGGCTGTTCAATATCGAAGATGATCATTAAAGCAAACTCATTACTCTCCACTTTAAACAAGAAAAAAAGGTCACGCTTCGGCTCTGAACCGAGCGGGACATTATTCATCCGCGACCTTGGTAGGGCATTGACTCAGTCGCATTATACAATTTCCCTTATTATTAAGCGCGGTACTTTTTCGTGGAGGTGGGAGAGACAAAACAGAAGTGAGAAAGTACATATAGGTGTGCAAAAAGATATGAAAATGAGAAAATAAAGGGGTCGTCCCCTCGTTTCTCGTCGTACGCTTGTTGATTTCAATTTACATGCCTGAAGGTGTAGCCTTGCTTGTCCTATGAAAATTTTAAAAAAAGAATTAACCAGTATTGACATTTTTGTGGTGTCAGTTCGTTTCATAACCTGTCAATCAGTTATATATCATTTCTTTGTTCTTTTGTATATTTATTGATTTATTGTAATTTCTGATATTTGTTTTCAGGGGCTTTTTTGAAAAGTCAAAAACATTAGCCAGATTTGATATTTTTGTGGTTTGATTTATTTGGATAACCTGTCCATGAATGATCTATTTTCGTCTTTTTTATTCAGTTATATCTTTATCCATATGTTTACTTAAGTATTTATAAATACAAGGGTATATATTGCCATACAAGGATGTACCGTCTGCTGAGAGACAGAAGGGTGTCGCAACACAAGATATAATTCCCTTCTTGCTCTGAGCAGACGATACATTCATTTTTAAAGGGGAAGTCCACCCTGATATTAAGTTGGTTTTAATAGAAGCAGAAAAAATGAGAGGAATTCGCTCTCAACAGACGATATCACAAACATTTTGACGATATTTCACCCACTCTTCGACTCGTGCGTCATGCCCAATACAAAACTTGTCCGCTATTATATCTTTGTGTACCGTCCCAGTCAAGGCCATTCAATATTACATAATTATATTGCCTTATCCCGCAGACTCTAATTGGGTCAACCGTATCATCTTCGACTACGAGGCAAGATTCTCATATCAATCAATGACAGAGCCAAGGCCGTTGGAAAGCCTCTCCCTCTTTTTTTGTAATCTGTCTGAATATTTTCATAAACTAAACTGCCATTGTGGAAACATACAGTGACTGTTGACCTTTTCAATATTGCAGGGAGCACATCTATGCAGTATGATATAAAATGGACAAGTTTGATGATAGTACATTCCAATCTTTGGATTGGTTTACCAATGATATTATTTTACCTGTTAATTAATATTAGTTTCAATATTTTTTGTTTTAAGTGCCATTGTGGAAACCTACTTATCAGTATAGTTACCCTATTCAAAATTGCATCGAGCACATCTGTGAAATAAAATGGACAAGTTTAATGATAGTATATTCCAATCTTTGGATGTTTCTTATTGAAATAATTGGTTACCAACGATTCAATTTACCTGTAAATAAATATCACTTTAAATATTTTTTCATTGAAAGGGCCATTCCGGAAACATACTTTGTTAACCTTTTCATTATTGTAGTGAGCACATCATGGTTTATGATGTTAGAATAAATAACAGGTAGTTGCTGAGATGCTATGTTAGGCAAGCATACACCAAGCCTTTGAAGAAGAAAAAACCAAAAACCCACATAGCTAGAAAATAATTTTGATGGTTGACCCCCTGAATTCATTCCATTTCAAACACCAACATTTTGTACCATCACGGAATGGTATCAAACCGTTACATATCTCCATCAAACCGTATAAAGTATTTACAAACAATAAAATCATTGTCTTCAGCAGTGCGTGTGGCCTAATTCTATTCATGCTCGACTATTTTCATTTTTCAATAAAATATTTGTTTGTAGTGTAGTCATCATCTTTACCTCTTTCTTATCCAAGGACGTGGTTATGCGTCAGCAAAATATTATGGTTATGAAATTCATGATTTTTTTCTCTTTGAACCATTAACCCGCTGCCTGGAGAAACGGGTTGGTCCCTGTGTTGAAACCTATTGGGATGATGGAATGCAGGAGGGAAGGGGTTAAATGGTAACTGCTGACAAAGGAATAATGACAGATGAATGATGGAGAACCAAATTAGTTATCCACATTTCTCTAAAGGTCTCTAGCACCTTTGCAAGGCAGGCCTTTGTGTGGCTGTATGTGACTTCCCTGCTGTAAAATATGTATACATATATAATTATAATATAATAATAATATAACTGTGCTTATGAAGCGCTTTCCACCAAAGCCTCTAAGCGCTATGTTATTACATATGTATATGGTATGTATGTATGTATATATTTTTATGTAAATGACTTACACATATAATTAATAATTAATTAATAATTAAGGAGTGATAAAACAAAAAGCACCATAGTGCTTTAATTACGTAATTGTAATTAAAACAAAAATTATTAATAGTTAGTCATTACTTCAGGAATATTATTTGTTGGTATGGTACGAGATGATTGTGGTGATTTGTTGATTTTATGATTGTAATATCAAGATGTACAAATTAATATAACCTTAACCAATTTTTTCTTTTCTTGTTTTCCTTTCATGTTGCCTCAATCCCTCATCTTGCCATTTTCATCTATCACATGATCAGGTGAGTCTTGTTTGGTAGGAAACTTTTTTTTGGGGGGGGGGGGGGCAGGAGGGGAATGTTCCCCCAAGTGCTTGTTCTCACTAGGAAGAAGGATTTATTATTGCTATGGAAAGGAAGATCAGTGCACTTGACTTGCATCAGGCTGTAAAGTGTCAACGCACCCCATGAAAGTACACATTATCTCTAGCATGACACGATTGCTATTCAGCCCGCCCCCACCCCTCTCATTGCGCCCCAACCCCCTCACCGCGCCCCCACCCCCTCACCGCGTTCACCTTGGGTATTATTGGCCTTGATCGTGTGGCTAACCGACATCAATCACGTGCTACATCACTGATCATCATCATCATCATTTTTCATAATATTATACTGCTTCAGGGGCAGAGGGAATCAAGTGACAGAACATGCAAATTTCTACTTTATGTTGTTACAAAGCTTTTCCCAGCATTAAGTGCTTTCATTTTATTAATTTCAATTACTCCTCAATCATTCATTTGCTCTCGATGACCACTATCATCATTTTCATCATCTTTACAAAGTAGCAGAATGTACATATTTCTGATTCCCCCCCCCCCCTTTTTTCTTGAGACCACAGAACGCCTCTCCTCCCATCAGTACTTTCAAACTGCCCTGAACAAAATTCAGACATTCTCAAAAGTCAATACAGCAATGTCTAACCATGGTATAATTATCCATAATATGTCCTTTTAAAGGCATATTCTTTTAAACAAATTTTCATCAAGTTCTATCTGTCACTTGTGCCCTCCTGCCACTGAGGGTGGGGCAGACTCATACTGCCTCACATGTGTGCATATTTGCCTGAGGAATACCCCACATCCCACCACTACATCACATACTAAAAAACATGCTCGTCGTCACTAGAGGGAGACTCAAACTCTCCATGCTGTTGCTGTGTTATGACCTTCTCTGCCGTTAAAGAAGAAAAAGCCGATTTATTATCTTAACAGGCATCAAATATTCATGGAGCAATTTCAGCCTGACGCGCAGAAAGAAGGAAACAAAAGGAAAGCGGCATACAGAGAATGCGTTTGCCATAATGCATGGTAGATTTACACGCAAGGCCAGGGTAATTATAAAAAGAACAAAATAAATATTAGCAGAACAGGGCATCGAAGAGGCAAGGCCTTGAGGCTAATTGTGCTGCACTGATCATCATCTCCCTCTCTCTTTCTCTCTCTCTCTCTCTCTCTCTCTCTCTTCCTCTCTCCCTCTCTCCCTCTCTTTCCCCCGCACATATGACTGCGTTTCTGTCAAGGATGGCATTGGTTTTATTATTCAAGGAAAAATAAAAATCATTGAAATAGAAACATCCTCTGATTAATGAAACATGCTAGACCTTGATCCCTCTCCCTCAGGTTCAAGTCACAAGTCAATAGTTTTTACGTTTCAAAATAACATCGACAGCGCTTGCTCGATGCTGCGGTGTAGCAGAGAATAAATACCGTGCGTGAGAACATATCAGAACCCAGTCATGTATCAGCTCCAAGGACTCCGCGACACTCATAAGAACCCCTCTTTAAGTTTAACTTCCTCAAAACAAAAGGAAACGATAGACCGCGAGAACAACAAACCCATAACATTCAAGGAGAACTTGAAAGGAGAGTCGGGAATCAAATATATCGTGGGACGTATAATTTTTAGTAAGCTGCAAAGTGCATGACTCAATAGTTATGTACTTTTGTTTTATGTGGGAATTTCTTACAGCGGTTGTCTGGGATTGTTTTGTTGTCGTAGTCACGTGGTTGTATATGCCCTTTCAAGCTCGAACTACTTCTCTTGTAAATTAATCCTACCCACATTTTTTGATCAACTTTTTTTGTCTTCTTTTAGAGAATTGAATAACGTTTTGCCCTAAAATAGCTGGATGGAAAGTGTGTCAAGGTCCTAATGAGAATATGTTCTGTAATGATTGATTGATTGTCTTTTTTTTACAAAACATTAACATTTCTTTAGGTATTATGGAAATAGATAATCCTGAATCATAGTAATGAATAACAGTCTTTAAATATGGAATTGAAAAGTGAACCTACTTAAAACTAGGCTTGTGGCAGGTAGGTTCTACTAGATTACATATACAGAAATAAAAGATTATGCATACACTAGACTGAGAAAAAATAAAATATTAAATGAAATACAACTGTATGTGCCTGTTGCTATGTTGGGTTAATGCTCAAACAAGAAGAATACTGAGAACAATGTTGTGGAATGTATGAGCTGTAGGATGTGACTCATTGTTTGTACTTTTTGTGGGGTATTTTTGTGGCTATTACCCGTCCTTGCAAGCTCCAACAATTTCTTGTAAATGATTTCTTCCCACAGATGCAAGCATGCGAGATTAAGCGTTTGAACTCATTGTTGACAACAGTGTTCAATTGTCTGCCCTTGAGTGCATGGCGTAGAAACAAACTACTTGAGGAAATGCGCCCAATCATTGTATTCCATTTAGGGAAAAAACAACAACATACACACGTCTGTTGCTATGCTGGGTAGAACCTCAAACAAATTAGGTACTTGTATTCCATCTGGCATCAATTGTTTGCTCTGTGGTATTAAACCATGGACCATAGTTAAACCTTGAACCAAGGTAACAGACTCAAAACCTCTAGTTATATCAGTGTCTGTTGACTCTATTTTGTGCTATTTTTGTAAGTGTTAAACCTCAGACAAGGTCAAAATTGTTTATGGACCTTTCATTTAGTTATCTACTGTGATCAAATTCAATCAGATCCAATGTCTGATGATGACATTTAGGTTCAGGTTTCAAGACTCGTCCTTAACCCTTTAGCAACTAAACCATCCGAAACTGCATGCCCCTCCTTTTACTCACTGGTAACAGACAACACGCCGTAGTATCCGGTTTATGGGGTCTATGGGATAATGTTGTACATGCATTAACAGTTGGATTCTGCATAAAAAAATAGCACATGTTTTATATTGTTCAGGACAATGTCAAAATGAGAGCAATATTGCAACACCTTCCAGTGAGGAATAGGCCATTTTTACAAAATCTCTAGTTGCTAATGGGTTAAACACTCGGCATGCTTTAATTATAAAACTTCTACATCTCGGGATACGTGTAGAAATCAGTAATTTCCCTTGATCTGAAGCAAAACACAGCTTGTCTGCTGTAAAGGTTTGCGTACGTCAATCTCTACCCTTACTCGATCCCCCCCCCCCCAAGCTCTCCCAGCGAACAGAGAAGACAAATATGAATACAGTTAAAAAATCAATACCATTCAATCTAATTGGGTCAGAGTGTATTACCTTTCCAGGTTAATGTTTCTTTTCACCCCAAAGAAAAGCTCCCTGTACCAAATTAATGTCTCATTTTCCTAATAAATCATAGATACCCTGCCTGCAAGGACGCACGCAGAGAATGCCCTGAATGGAGGGATTTTTTTAAACTCCCAAAGAGTTGTTGTTGTTGTTGATGTTGACCTGATTGTGCCGTGGAGTGGTGGGGCTGGGAGCCGGAGGGTTAATTAATGATTCATACGGGGGTAATGCAAGGATTGGATTTAACCTCTTGAGTGCTGAGGCACTGTTGATCAAGATAGAACTCCCCAGTGTTGCATAGCATCATGGTTGGGGGCTGTTCAACACTTATCCTGCAGCAACTGCTCCGTGGTAATTTCCAACACTAAAGAAATTTCTGCCTTCAAATTCAACCCTGAACCTTACCCTTACTCTAACCACAAACTTGACATAAAACGCATTTGCGACCGTACCCCCTCGCTTTTTGATGAAATAAAGCCTGGAAGAAGTTGGTTTGAGCGCCATATTGGGATGGGATGGGTCAATGGAGGGAGGTACTCGTCTATCTGGGTCATGAAATTTTGCATGCTCTTCCAAGGTTAACATTGACTTCATTCGACCCACAAAGAGACGTAAAAGAGTCAAAAACAATATGTAGGGGGGAGGGGAACAATTTTTGCATTCATTTTCCACATGTGCATCGCTTAAAGTCACTGAGTAGTCGGCTCTCATGGGGAATTCGACACCGTTCGGGTGTTTACCCAATAACAGGTGTTGTCAATCACCAGGGTTAGCCTTGAGTTTTATGACCATTGGACCTTATGTAATGCTTTGAATTGCCCGAAGACTCTCGAGCTCTCCGAGAGATTAGGGGGTAATTCTTGACTGGACTATGGGTTTGCTGTGTGCAAATGTGTACCCCCATTAATGGTATTTCCACCAAGTCTGGTGTCAGCGAATTATGGCCTTCTGCACATGGAAACTGGCGATCCACCCCCTTTAAATTCATTTGTTGAGAGGAAAAATTGGGTGGCCAGGAGAATTATTTTTTGGGGGGAAGGGGGGGGGGGGAGGGCCTCTTAAGCACATACCCAAGCCCCTCTCCCCCTCTAGAACAGCTACTGAGAAAAAGCATTCTTGCCAAAAGGGATTCTATTATCAGTAGTTGGTTAATGTCTTCTCTGTAACAATTTCAGAAAAAAAACATATCAACATGAATTAATGATGTGTTTTTGTCTTTTTTTCCATTAAATGTTTTAAATTATTGCACTCCATTTTTTAAACCAATTATTATAGAAGTTCCCCATCCTTTTTTTTTGTGATTGACATATAGCTTTTGGGATGCCACTTTATTGCGATTGGATTTGAATTTTAGAGCAGCAATCAGAAAGAAAAAAAATCCAAAATTTATTACCTGATGTCATTCTACAACTTTGAATAGATATAAATGTTTTAACAGTAACTAGAAAAAGGGTTTTTGAAAATTGCTAACACATCAGTATTATATTATATCACTTGATGTTTGTCTGTACTATATATCTTGGTGTCCTCGCTACTGATTTCGTCTAAGCCCCCACCCCCTCCCCTAAAAATATGTCCTCTTAACGAGTGCCCCCTTGTATGCCCAATGTTTGATACATGTATGTCTTCTGTGTTTTCTAATAAGCATTGATAACATTTGCTGGAAGAAACAGAGAGAAAGAGAGATTAAAGGGATCCGGTAACTTTGTCTCAGATTCTGAAACAAAATCTTGGATTTAGCTCATGCTGCAATGATAATTATAAACCTTTAGGTCAGTCAGGAACCCCATGACTTTTACAAGCCGATCGTCTGTCTGATTATCAAGATATTTATGATTGGAAATCGAAATCAAATTTTGCATTTTCCTAACTGTTTTCATAATACTACAGTCTACTGGGGAAAACTAGTATGGTAAAACCGGTTACTCACTCAAGGATTTTTACTTTTTTGAGGCACTTCTTGATCGTTTTGAAGCGCGATTTGTTTAGGGCTTCAATATTACACCACATCACAGACACTGATAACACGCAAGGCTGTGCATCTCAGATTTACCATTGTCAAACGATACCTTTAAAGTCTGAAAACTCATTTATTAATCTGAAAGAGAGAGAGAGATAGAGAGAGAAGGAGAGATTAAATTCAGAGAACTCATTTATTTATCTGGGTCGACCCATATTTATTTCAAGGCCGACTCGTTGGAGCATCATGCATGGCCTTGTACTTCCTCATCCATATTTAATGGTCCGTGCTTGAAACACTTTAGTTCTTTTTTCGTCTTTACTGCTTCTCCTTTTTATCTTTCTCTACATCATCTACGACCGGCCTCGCCATTTCAAGCTAGACTTCAGAGTTTTGCCTATTTTTTTTCTTGTTGCCTACTTGCTTAGCAAAGTAATAATAGATTATTTCTTGTATAGAAATTATTTTATAACATCTCTATGCATTCCCAAATGACTTGGTATAGGTTGATAGTAGTAGTAGCAGTAGTAGTAGTAGAAGCAGTAGCAGTAGCAGTAGTAGTAGTAGTAGTAGTAGTAGTAGTAGTAGTAGTAGTAGTAGCAGTAGTAGCAAGTATTGTTTATCCACTCTGGTGCTTGCAAATTAATCACATGTCTGCTTCCAAAATCCCCAAGGGTGTTCCAGATATTACAAGTTGAATAACTTTTTTTCAAAACTTACAAGCATTAGCACACAATAGCATCTGGAATTCAGACATTGAATAGTCCTATCATCTTTTCAAGGCTAGAGATGGAATTATGATTTCGGGGCTGAAAAATATTTGTTTAATTTCACACGAGCTGTAAAGTTTAGATCTATATTTGCAGACATTATAGACACAATAAAGCAGACATCTTTCTAGTTATTGATTTTCAAGGACAGAGACGATTTCGGGAGGTGAAAAGTCAAGGTTTAACCATGAATATCGCCCGAAAAATGAATACCGGTAGCTGCATTTTCAAATTGACAAGCATAATCACACAATAGAACAATAACTCAAACATGTAGGAAAACTACAAGCTGTCAACTTGTCAGGGCTAGAAATACAATTGTGATTTTGAGGGTGATAAATGTTGGTTTATCTCAAAAAAGTCACAAGATGAAAAGCTTGATTCCAAATCTACAAGCATTAACACAATGGGAGCAGAAAATCAGACTTTATTGAATACTTTTCAAGGCGAGAGATACAATTGTGACTTTTGGTTTGAATACAAATCTAGGCTTTTCTTTTGTATGAAAATGGCAGCATAGTAAGAACTATTATTATGTTTTTTGATCGAAGGTGGGATTCATTGTTCTGAATCTTTGTCTGGTTTTTGTGAGATATATTGTTAGAAAAGAGTAGTCAATGGGCTTGGAGAAAAGAGAGAGAGAAAGAGAGAGAAAGGGAGGGAAAGAGAGAGAGAGAGGGATAGAGAGAAAAAGGAGGTTTAAAAAAAATGATTGGTTCACAATTGCAACCTGCTTTCTGGTTGGGGTTAAAGTCCTTTATTTCTATTTTTCTGGCACAGAGTCAATCAAATAATAAAGTGTTAAAGGGTAATACAATAGATTATTGTTTTAAAAAAACGTTGTAAAGCACCTGGAATTCTTAGCTTACTCTTCTTTCCTTCTCCCTTTCTTCCCCTTCCCTTTTTATCTTCATCTTTAGCCCTCATCCTTTAACTGTTAAGGTCCCTCTTTCCATCATCACTTTTCCATCTCTTGATTCCGACTGCCTTCCCCCCCCCCCCCTCTCTCTCTCTCTCTCTCTCTCTCTCTCTCTATCAATGTTTGACTCAAAGGGGTCAGATGCATACACATGGGGCCCCAAATTTAAACTCGAACCCCCGAAAGATGAAAATCCACGCAGGACACATGGCATAGAAGCCCTAAAATTTCTATCCGGATCTCTTGCGCAAAGTTAGTATAGAGCCTTGCTTTCTCTCTCTCTCTCTCTCTCTCACTCACTCTCTCTCTCTCTTTCTCTCTATCAGTCTGTCAGTCTCTCTCTCTCTCTTTCTCTCTTTTTCTCTCTCTCTCTTTCTCTCTATCTCTCTCTCTCTTTCTCTCTATCTGTCTGTCTGTCTTTCTATGTTGCTGTCTATCTCTCGATCTGTCTGTCTGTCTCTCTCTCTCTCTTTATATCTCTTTATCTCTCTCTCTCTCTCTCTCTCTCTCTCTCTCTCTCTCTCTCTCTATATATATATATATATATATATATATCTCTCTTTGTAGGTCAGGTTCACACGTTGTAACCCTCTCGACCTTGAATGGTCCAACAGAAAAATGAATTTCCCTTCTATTCCTCACTTCCTGTTCATTTCTTTTCCTTCTTTCTATGGGAATGTTTACAACTTGGCGTAGCTCTGTAAACAAAAGTGGGAGCGGATCAGAGCCCCCAAAACTTTGATAGGGCCGATCCTAGAATTTAGGCCAGGGGTCAGGGCTGTTTTTAGGAGTGGGTTAGGCCTATCCTGTCCTTCACCCCTTCTCTGTCAAGTTCACTGTCACGCTCAAAAGAAAAGTATGACAATCAGAAAAGGTTTTATTTACTGCTATAAAAATCAAACTAATTGTTATGCTGGATTTAGCAGCCTTCTCTTTTGTTCTTCTTCAGATCACCGACATTTCCCCTGAAGAGTTAAAGTTCAAAAACCTCTTTATTTTGTATCTTATAGGGGCATTGTATATTTTTATTTTTTATAAAGTTGTTTTTCTTCTCTCAAATACGTACTAGTTTTGACGATCAGTTCGTAGGAATCAATCATTTTAATGGCTTTGCCCTTGTCCTCAATTTCTGTATTTCTAAAATTCTTATCATTTTCTGCAACAATCGACGACGATTCCCCTCCTGTCACAGGTAGACAGAAAGGAAAGATAATTTTACATCTATGGGACACAATATGTACTATTTGACTTTAAATATCCCCTCTCCCTCTCTCTCTCTCTCTCTCTCTCTCTCCCCCCCCCCCCCCCCATCTATGTGAAATTCGCCCATTATGTTTCCATCCCAATACCTATATAATGATGTCAACTAAAAGTTAGAACAGGAGTGCTTTTTATCATATTATTCGGGTCAAGGCTGTTTAATGTTCCCCTCTGATCGCCCCGCCCCGCCCCCCTCAGTTCTCCGTCTATCTGCGACAACAGCGACGTGGCCGTCAGGTGCTTTGCCAATCTAGCCAGTCAACATGAATTTTTCTCTCTTTTTCTATTTATCTTTCATATTTTTCAAATCATTTTTGTGTGCCAGGCTTTTCAAGTCGACCTCGTCCTTGAAACGACCCAGAAATGTCTGTCAATATGAGGGAAAGGGAAAGAGAAAGAGAATGGCAGGGGAAAATATGAACATTTTTGTTTAATGTCGAGCTAGGCCACGTCCACGTGCGTATGCTTCGCCATACAACAAGAGACCTTCATCATACTTATACGTTTATATAAATTTATTTACATGTTTACAAAATTTGATTAATTTTATGGACTAGAAGGTAAGGCAAGGATAGCTTAAAACTACATTGAAATTTCCTGTAATGGCAAATGTGGAAATGTGAATGAATTTGAAATAAAGGTCAGAAAATAAAGCTGGTAAATTTGTTATGGTTTTGGCTTTCCCTCAATATTAAGGTGCTTTTCTGTGCTTATTTGTGTAAGTTCAAAACAATGTCTACCGTGTAGTCTTTCAAAGTTTAATATACGGGATGGAAAGATAAAGGTAAGACTAGTAGTCTTAAATATTCCAAATTTTGTTTTAAAAACAAGAATTCTTGGGGGATGTGGGGAAACACACAATCCAACTTGAAACCAAACAATTAGTTTAATAGAATGATGAAGAAATTGACAGCACAAAGAAACAGGCCCTCTACTGGTCAAATTATTGCAATCCAGTATTGCTTCTCAGTACCGGTAGCTTAAAAAATATCTTACATGGTCTTTGTAGTCGGAACAGCATAACATCTTTTGTGTTGAAGTGATATTTTTTATTGGCAAATTTCCGTTAGAATATAGACTTTATGTTTACAAGTTTGAAAATCCTGGGGTAGAAGCCAAATAACTTGTTATTGCCCTTTTGTGCAGGGGATAGTAATACTCTTTTCGCACTGGTTTTGCTTAACCCCGTACTTTGCTTAGCCCCGTACTATCCTTTACCCCGGACTATTTTTTTGGCTTTTCACACACGCTGTTTTTAGTCCCGTACTAGCGCCTATTCCGGAATAAGAAAATTCCCGTTGTTCTCACTGCATTTCGTTAACCCCGGATATCGTGAATGTTATGATTGGACATACTTCGCATCTGGCCAGCTGCGATACGCTCCATTGCGTAGTACCGGACTATTTTCCGTTTCTGTTCTCATTTATTTGCTTAGCACCGCAATTGCGGGGTTAGCAGGAGTTAGCACCACAATTGCGGAGTTAGCCCTGCTATTTTGCAGGGTTAGTTAACCCCGTACTATAGGTGGGGTTAGCCAACTTTAGCCCACTTTGGTAAAAACCAGTCTGAACAGAAAGTGGAATAGGCTTAACCCCGTACTATAGGTGGGGCTAAGACCCCCCCCCCTTAACCCCACCTATAGTACGGGGTTAAGCAAAATATTGCCAGTGTGAAAACAGTATAAGAGAATTTGACTTCATTTTATTGTTACTAGTAATGTGACATTTTTAGGATTCCTAGAGAAATGGGGTAAATTTAATGGGTTATCTCCCAAAGTATATGCTTCCTTTCATCGATACAAGGCCCATATACACTGCCCAACACTCTCTGGAAAAACTCCTAAAAAAACTCCTAAAAAATGTTGGCGTTTGCTCATTCCGCAAATCAAATTATAACTTTCACAAAGTAATTCCGCGTCTGAAACCACAGCTGTATTAATTTTCTATATTATTTAAAAACTATATTTTAGGAAAATTGCTGTATCCGAAAATTCCTGACATATAATCAGCTTTCAATATCATTTTGTCTGCAATTTTTCCAGGTCTTTGCAACTGAGCACTTCAAAATGCTGATGGGTGTAAAGGATATCCAGAAAGAAGAAAGAAAAAATAATCTTGTAGAGCTCACAAGCCTTGGAAATCCAATAGTCCCATCAACTCATTTTGGAGAGTGGGATATCTCTTTCGGATAATCACACTCTAACTTGGCAATGCACTTGTTGCCAATTTGGCTTGGGATTCCAGGGACTGACCCCGCCAGAGTGCGTGTAGCGTGCCTCTTTTCCTGATAATTTCTTACCTCGCGTCCAAATCAGGAAATGTGAAAGGATATCTCAAGAGACACATTCCAAATCATGTCTCTCTTGATCTAGTTAGAAAATCCAAATGTTTCGCAAAGTGACATCTGAATACATCATGATCGATAAAACTGAATCGTGGATGCCTAAGTAAGGCCACTTGTCTCTAGTGGCCAACTCTACAGGTAGTTGTTTACCTTGCATGGCCTTTGTTGCCAGGTTTGACTATTGTATGTTTGGACATCCAGGATTTAGTTTGTCATCCTTTATTAAACAGAAAAGTGTAATACCGTGTACACAGCCAAAATCATTTCCTTGAAAGCTAGCCTCAAATGTAAGTTATGCTTGAAACAATTAGGAACCGGACTCAAATCAAATTTGTGACAGAGTCATGATTTTCAAGCAACTTTTCAGCACACAAAAAAGTAATACATTAACCCCAAACCTGAAATACAGTCATTAGTAGCTAGCCTTAATTCCTATTCCCAGAAAACTATGAATATTTGATTATTTTAATTTGACATTCATCGTAGCCATTTAGCCAAAGAGCCGTAATTATAATTAGCACGTCATTAAAGGTTAACAAAAACAATTATTCAACCTGCGTGTCAATCTGTTGAAAGCGAGAAGGGCGTTATGTCTGTGTCAAGTATATGAGTGTAATGCCCTTTTGGGCTCTCGGGAGACGATGCGTTCTATTTATTTTCCAGGAGAACTTCAAGGTCTCATGATGGTTTCCAGAAATGTCAATTGAAGCTGAGCTGATAAAACTAGTGAAAGAGAAAGAAATTCCTATAAATAGATGTGATTAATTAATCGCTGACTCTATAGTCTCCCATCCTCGGTCGTCAATATACTCCACGTTTACTTATTTCAATACCTTAATCCTAATACGCTGGATTCACAATTCACAGCGCCATCTAGCGACGCCACCGTTAAACCGATGTCACGTGCTGCATTATGGGAAAAAGTCAGCAAAACGGTGGCATTGTATTAAAGAAGTAAGGAGATTTAATCAGAAATTTTGGTGTGCAAGTTTGAATAGATAGTTTGAATATGACTGAGTAATGAGTGCTTCGGAAAAAGTACAAAAAAGTTTTTCATCATTTTGTTCTCATCACAATAGACTTGACTCGTGTTTGACATTGGTTCTAAATTGCTTTTGCTTGTCGTCATTGTTTAGTGTCTGAGTGTGCTAACTTCAGTTTCTGAAGCGTTAAAGAGAAGGTTGCGTTCTTGGAAAGGATGAGAAATCAACTTGTGAGCTTTTATTCTCATTCTTTGTTCGTTTGTATAAATATCATTATAGTCTAGAAATGTCCTTGAAAATGGATTGCTCTTCAAAATGCCCTCATGTTTTGAAGTATGATGAGAAATATCTGAAAAGTTTTCACCAAACGCTTGCAGGCAGTCCCAGGTACCCATTTTTGTGTGCAGTACTGCAATGTACGTGATCTTCAGCAAGATCCAGCCAACTTGATTTTCATTTTGTTCATTGCAAAAAATTGTATGTGCTACATAGTCAACCATTGCCAATCATTTACACACAGTTTCTTTTACTGCATGAGCACTTCCAAACTTTATCTCTAAGATTGAAAGACTATCACATTTGGCTCTCGATCGCTTCAACATCGCACGAAAATACAGGAGGGCCGATCTGGAGAGCATAACCGGAGCGATGAACTTTTTTTCCGGAGAGTCCTTGAGCGTTTGCACACTACTAATTCAAGGCTGCGATCTCTATTTTATCATTACGTCGCCCTCGTCCCGCTTGCACGCTACCTTAACTAACAGCTTCTAACAGACCTTTTAGGTGATGTATGCCAGAGGAGAGGGGAGGTGTAGTGAGAAGGGGAGAGGAAGGGGTGGGGCCAGGGAAGAGAATGATATATCCCTGCCCAAAACTTTGAAAACGGAGAGGCAATAATCAGCTAGGCCTATTAGGTTCTTTAAATCATCCATTGAGAGTCGGAGATGCATTCACTTCATGTGAGAGTTTATGAGTTAACCTTCTTCTGCCTACATGCAGATAGCGTGATGGAAGCATCAATAAATATAATTTTAGAAAGGAAAAGAAGATTTGAGCCCAGTGCTTGTTTCATGATAGTGTTTATAAGTTTGATGGAATGAATGTGAGAATGGAAGGAGAAGGATGGTTTGGAGAGGAAGAAAAAGAAGAGGAGAGAGGGACAGAGAAGGATGGGGTTGATTGGGAGCAACGAGGGAGCTTTAAATTTTGCGACCTTGGACATCAGATCTGTGAGTCAACACAATTTTGCGCAGCAAATGTTACAGAGAGAATGGTCGGACGGACGGCGGCCTGTCTCAGTTTTCTGCAGGTCTAAATCGAATCATCTTGACCTTATAATTAGGCTTGCCTCGGAACCTCTGGGGTAGTGAGTTGTTTTGGGACTTCCTTCATCCTTAACCTCAATGTTCTTCCATCTTAACATCTTTATGGTATTTTTAAACACCTCACACAGATTGTCTGTGTAAGGATGTACTTATTTGGAGTTCAACAAATATCAATGTCTTCTTGATCACAAACATGATATAGATTTGAACAAAAGATTGTGTTTTTTAGGGGGGGGGGGCAAGAATATAAGCTGCACATTTTACACAAATTAACTTCATTTTATAGGTGAACCATCTTATGAAAGTTTTAAAAAACTAATCTCTTTATCATGTCCTCTCAAGATTGAAAATTATATGACACTCTGTGCACAGCTTGACCCTTGGATAGTGAAATAGTTATTGCTTTCTTTTGTGTTGTTCAATGCTAAGAATATTGAGAATACGTTGAAATAAGAATTAAACATCTTTTCAAGGAAACATGCATTGAAGGTGAATACTTCTTGAAAACTTGAGTGGAAAATCAGGAAACGATTTGCTGCTATTACTTTCTTTGATTTTATTTTGAAGGTGAGCATGTCCTCGTTAACTCTCAAGTGAGATGTCTCTCACTTGTTGCTACCGGTAATTATTTTCTCCTTTAATTTCTTTTTGCAGATATATTCTAGTGTATTGTGAAGTAACTTTCTTTATTTTTAGCAAAATCAACCTGTTAGTCCCGTACAATATACTTTGACGTGATACAATTTTATTTTGATATGACACGTTTTCCATAGACTTTGGCCCTTAGTTATTATGGGACCAATATTGAGTGAGTCCATCATGGGCTTGTCCATCTGAAGTATTTTCTCAAAAATTTGAAGAAATGAAGATGGAGATAGAAAAAAAGAGAGAGGCGGAGAGGGGTTAGATAGAGAGTTGGAAGAAAATGGAGAGAAGAAGAGTAAGAGAGAGAAGAGAAGAGAGGAGAGAGAGAGAGAGAGAGAATGGATGGATGGAGAGAAAGAGAGATATTGACAGAGAAAGAGAAAATGAGAAGTGGAAGGAAAAAGAGTTAGAGGGAGAGAGAGAGAGAGAGAGGGGGGTGGAGGAAGAAAGAAAGAAAGAGATGTAATTTAAAATTGAATATGTGAAAACACTTGAGTTGATGAGTTTCCAAACACTTCTTTGTAAATTAGAGAAATGCCCCACAGAGTCAAGGACCTTTGATAATTAGAAAAAATATGAAAGATGCCTTCTTGTATGTCATCAGTATGCTATATGAAAAATAGTGCTCAAAAGTTTTCATCTCATCAGAAGAAAAAAAAATGAAAATATTATAATTCATTAATCGTTGATCTGATCAATCTCAAATTTAATCATTCGCAATTATAACTATATTCTGTTTTTTATAACAGAGTGACCAGGGATTCGTCTTTTACAAATTTGACAACAATCGCATCTTTGTACATAGGAGATAGGGGACTGTAAACTTGTGATTGATTAGAGGACTTGGGATTGATTCGGATCAATCGCAACTCTTTACAAATACAAGGAGGGGCCCAGATGTTCAGTTTTACACTTTGTTCTTGTATGAATAGGAAGAGAGAATCTGTGTGCTGAGAGTCTAGAGGGCATTACTTCATTTTAATTAATTTAATTGTTTCACAGATTGAATGCCTATATGCTCAAAGCAGATAAAAGTAACTATTCTCATCATACAAAATTTGTGCAGGGCAACCATAAGCAAGGAAAAGGGTTAAAGCAAGAGAAAGGACAAGATTTCTTCTTCAGCTGAAACAGGAAAAGTTGCAGAGCACTGACCTCTTACTTTGCTAAGCTCTCGTCTGACCTCGCGAGGGGTCACGACCCCTCGGCAGCAAAATAGAGAAGAGGGGGCCAAGGCCAGTGGCAAGGTTTCGCCCTTGCCTGACAATCGACAATTAAGGGAAGTCTCTTTTTAGCCTCAGAAACCGAGCAGAACTCAACAACACCGAGCGAAAGATTGAAATAATAAACGAGGCCTTTCCGGAAAAGATGTTTAGCAGGGAGGTTATATGTGTTACTCATTCATAAGTGCACTTCTCCACTTTTTTCTTCTTCTGAATTATGTTCTCAAGGTCTTGCCTGTGCTTTGTGTACTTGGCACACAGCGGACAATAGACGATGGACCTTGAAGCACAAGCACAAATGTTATATACCCATTGTCTGAGAAAATCTGTTTTCAAATGAATCGTTAAATGAAGCCGAAATCTGTTAGCGATTTCGGGGGCAGGTCAATTGCACTATAGATGGGAAACGAATGGTGGGAGAGATGTACTTTTATCTGTCCAATTGGTGAACTTTATAGAGGTGTTTTTTAATATTTTTTTTTATAGCATTCTAGAAATTTATTTTTCCGCTTTTTTATCATCTGTATTTATAAGTGGTAGGGTAATATGTATCAAAAAACCTTGAAGTTGCTTGTAACCCTCCCCCCTCTCTCCCCCTCCCTCCTCTCTCTCCCTCCTCTCTCTCTCCCTCTCTCTCTCTCTCTCCCTCCTCTCTCTCTCCCCCTCTCTCTCTCTCCCTCTCTCTCTCTCTTAATTGCTTCCTTGTTATATATTGCCTCTGTTTTAAGCTCTGTGTAGCTGCTGTAGAAATCATTTTTTTAATTTTCAATCAATAAAGTTGACCTGGATCTTCATTTTGCTCTCTCTCTCTCTCTCTCACTCTCTCTCACTCTCTCTTTCGCTCTCTCTTTCTCTTTTCTTTCTTATTTGCTTCTTTGTTATTTGCCTCCGTTTTAAGCTTTCTGTTAAAGTCATTTTTAATCTTCAATCGATATAGTTGACCTGGATCTCCATTTCGCTCTCTCTCTCTCTCTCTCTCTCTCTCTCTCTCTCTCCTTCTCTCTCTCTCTCCTTCTCTCCTCTCTCTCTCTCTCTCTCTCTCTCTCTTTATTTTCATGTTCCTCTTTCATCTCTTGTAATAAAGTCAGCCTTGCATCTTCCGATTGCATAAAAGGTTCTGATTAAACACAACCCCAGAAAATCAAACACAACTTGAGTTTCAACCCATGGCAAATAGTTATATCTTACATTTTTAATTATTTTTGAAGTTGCAATTGAATGCAACATTGCAAGCAGGAATCCATCAAGAAATCACTTATGCGAAGTGACCTTGCAATATTCTTTTTTAGTAACATTCTTTCTTGTGAGTCGCAGATATTATTGCTAACTTTATGAAAGATTGTTTGGATTTTGATTTTGATTATATAAGCTGGAGTGATGTGAATAGTGTGCCTAGCAATAGAGAAGTATCTACAGTGCTGTGAAAGTTCATATTGTGTTGTTAGTGTGCATTTTTGTGTAATATAGCTGATGAATAAAATCGTCTGCTGGAAGAGTCTATTTTTACTGACGTTTATTGAAATGGAAGTTGAGAAAGAAGATTAAACCCAGAGAGGGGATTAGGATAAACCAGACATTTTAGCGGTTAGTCTCTCATGGCGAAACATATCAAATTGTTGTACACTGGGTTGGGTTTCCTGCACACACTAATCGCCTCCCCCGAAATAAGCATCAATTAGACAAAAGACCCCGCTTCAACTCTTTGTTTTCCCGTTCATGTGGAAGGAGAAGAGCAGCGGCTTAATAGCCCGAGTCGTAGGCGCATCAGGAAATATCCCGTTTCACGAACCCCCTACGACCCGATGTCGCTAAAATAGATGGGGATCAAGCGATCGTCGGGATTGCTTATCTCCCTTTTTGTTCCGATTCCGCCACTTGGACTGATCTGAGCAGGATGGGGATTAGCGCGAGTTAGCGATGGCAAGGTCGACTGATGATTTCCCTTGCACTTCGCGATTTATTTGTGTCGTATCGCGTTTCCAATTGACAGGACAAAAACTGGCAATCGGATCACGGCTGATGCATGAAGTGTCGATCGTAGGAAGGCTAGAAACAATAGATCAGTGCCAAAAATATTATTAGCTCGGCATGGTCTAGGCAAGCAGGTCGGGGTCGGGGAGGGGGTCGGGGGGCATTGGAAGAAGGGGAGTGGAAAGAGGCATGCCCTAGACATATGTTATGAGGCCTCAAATAGTGTGATCGTGACTGAGCATTTAATGTTCTGTAATGCATTGTTTAATGCATTTTTTTATGATACGCTACTGAACTAAACTTAGTAACAAGTGCTCCTTAACTTGATTGTTATACATACCAGTGAAGTTCCTAAAGTAAATAAGAAATTTTATATTCAGGGGGACAACAATTAATATATTTCATTCATGTAATGATGCTCAACTTAAAAGGTATTACTAAAAGAAATTAAGTGGATTACTGGCAATGATAAAGAAAGAAAACCGTGGCGATTTTTTTTGTGGCAGTTTACCGCATCTGACATGAACAACCCTTTAGTGAACAACATTTTTTTTAAATTTAGTCGAGCAAGTGAAAAAGAAAGATTTGAGAAACTAGGGAGATGCTTAAATGTAGGCCTACATTTAAACATCTATCTGGGCCATGCTTTTTGCATAGCTCTTTGACACATACATCAGTTTTGTTGAAGTTAGATCAGACTGGGCAGTGAAACATGCGATATCCACTTATTACACTTACTACCACTGCTACTACTACTACTACTACTACTACTAAAAAACATTCCTTTTATTTTGGAATATTTGAACGCATAATATATAATAGTTGGTATGCAGGTGCTTTTGTTTTTAGTTATCATCGCATTCCTAGGGAACCTTCAAAAGGGCAAGGAATATCGGGGATGGGGGTGGTTACGTACAGGGGATCGACACGGCAGGGAGTAGCAAATTAAATGATTATTGACAATGCGCATTCCCCCGGCCGACTAAGGTCAAGGCCTTGTAGGTTATTATTAACGAGGCTCGTCTTGGAAACAGACAAAGTGAGCTTGATTATGATGAAGGGTTCATGTCTGACACAGCTCATTATGGTAGGTGAAGGTTGATTGAAAATTGGGATGGATGGATGGTTGAGGAAGGGGTGGGGGGGGGGGGTCACCCCCACTTTTGTTTTGTTTTTCTGTAGGAACTCTCTTTTCTCACCATGTCATCTTGGAAACAGAAATAGTTACCTTGATAAGGATGAAGAGTTCATGTCTAACAAAATGGGATTGAATGGGATGGGTTTGGGGGGGGGAGGGGGCACCTCCATTTTTGTCTTGCTCCAGTATGTAAAATTCTTGTTTACTTGCCATGTTGGGGAATCAGGGGACAGTATTCAGTTCATTATTTCCCTTATATAAGTCGCTGTAAAGATGTTTTAGACCATTTTGCATCGAGTGTGTGACCTCTGGCTTTCAGATCAACATAAGCTATTTAAGAGTGACATATAACACGCTTGAATAATTTAACTTATTCTAATTTAAGATCTATGAAATAAAACTGCAGCATATGACAAATAAGCAAAGACAATGACATCATTTAATATTTTTTTCAGAGCCAGAAATGGTTGACTCTCATTTTTTTTACATCAAGTCAAAGTCCTATCAGTAGACAAATTGACCTCTCTGTAAACTGTACAATATTATTCTAACTCTTTGCCATTCATTATGTGAAATTTTTGAACCTGTTATCTGATTGTCTAGTATCCATTCTATTTTAGTACACAAACATTGTGGTCATGACAGGGAAGTCCACCTTGCTATTAAGTTGGTTTTAATAGCAGCAGAAAACTTATGAATTAAGACATTTATGATTTGTTAAAGTTAAGATCAATTGAACTCAAATTGGCAACTCTGTAAGGTATGTCTTGTGAGGTTCCCTCTCATTTGATCACCACTAAGAAAATAAGAAATTTCTATTTTCCCTAAATAAAATCTTTGATCATAGATGCACCCTAAATATGATCATTACAAATATGTTATGTTACAACCCCTGTTCATGGAACAAACCTACTTCATCATCAATAGCTAAGAAAATGAAAGTTTATGAAATTTATGTACAGAGCAAATTGGGGATGATCATGAAAGATTCTTCAAAGTGTTGCCACTTTGTGTTTCACTGATAACAATTTTAAAATCACAACTCCCTTATTTTTTAATCAGACTTTACTCAAACTCTCATCGACCTGTTCCTCTCATGATGGCTCCTTTCCAAACCAACTTAATATCAGGGTGGACTTTCCCTTTAAGAGAATGTCATAATAATCAATCTATCGTTTTTCATAATTTGGTATTGATATTAATATTAATGTATTTCCTTATCTTTCTTTCATTCTTCTATCCTTGCTCATATTGATGTGTTGCTGCTTCCCTGGACATCTTTCTGCTGCTTTCATCTTGTTCACACATACAGGTAAGTCTTGCTAGCAAAAATATACAGACCTGGGGGGGGGGGGGGGGGGGGGGTTTCACAAAGATCCTAAGTTAAACTTATATCTAAAGTTGGACTTAAACCTTATGGAAAGCTGTTAGCATGTATGAAAATATTTTGAACAAGTTATTTTAAAAGGCATGAATTGTTGATTCAAATCATTCATATTTTCTATTATCAAGGATATTTCATGTTCTTGATGTGGAATTAATAAAAATTCTGAAAAACTTGAATCTCAGCTTTTGAATATATATTTTTGAAGGCTACAAATGACTCTCCATGATTTTTAAGTCCAACTTACAGATAAGTTCAACTTAGGATCTTTGTGAAATGCCCCTCTGTTTACACAAAAGGAACATTCGTATAGAAATACATATACAGATACATGCATCATTTTCACAAAGCGAAATGGCTTTTTACAGGATACATTTTGTTTGAATAAACACTGCACAAATGTACTTGCTTTGGAGAAAAGTGCGTGATTGTTTTGTATTTCTCATTCTCAACGATTTTGGGATATTAAAATACACATACAGATACATGCATCATTTTCACAAAGCGAAATGGCCATTACGGGATACATTTTGTATGAATAAATACTGCACAAATGTACTTGCTTATGAGAAAAGTGCATGATTGTTTTGTATTTCTCATTCTCAACGATTTATAACAAAGCATTTCCATCCTACTTCTTGATCAAGGTCACCCATAAATCTATATTTTACCATACAACATTTTGTTATCAATCATGATAATAATGACAATAGTAATAAAGAGAGAGAGAGAAAAAGAAAAGAAAAGAAAAATATTGAGCTTCCACCGTTGATCACTTTAAATTATCAATGTTGATGTATCTCTAAGTGGTGAGAAAAGTGTGATCACATAATCGTAAAGCCGTAAAGTTATCACACAATATTTCTACATGTACTAGTTTTTATCCCATTTCAATGAAGTATTAAAGTATTAGAGCAAAAACAGTCATGTTTAGTATTTTGAAGAGAAAAAAGAAAAGAAGATGAAATCATATTTTGACCATCAATCATCATCATTCCTTTTGAAAAAAGGTTAAAATGGAGAAAAGTGTCAGAAAAACATGTTTTTACTGGGATATTTGAATACATTGAACTCTCCCTGTCTGTTTTTGTCCTTGCAATGTTATGAAACCACAAGTAACAACCAAGCCCAATCACAAAGCAAACTGCCGTTGAATATCTTCTTGTTTGATAATCGCACAAGCTGCGGACATAATTGTTTTTTTGCAGTACATCAACTTACCATGAATTTCACACTACATTTGGTAGGATGGAATAAACAATCTGTGAAAATATTTGCACATGCAGTATTTCTTTCTCAGTATTACACAGGTGCCGTGGGTTAATCAAGCTATTGTGTTTTGCGACAATCATGTTCAAAAAACTCATCACGCTAAATCAAATTGTTATAGGCATAATCACATTTAACATGGGCGTACGAAGACACGCATGACATCTTCTCTTTGGATTTGCATAACTGAGCAGATTGAATCTGTATGTGCGTGTTGAACCATTTCATAAATGACACCCTTCTGGCAAAGATACACAATTATTAGTTGCAAATAAACTTGGAAACAAAGAACAAAATCTTTACACCAGCTAAAGGAAAAAGTAGACTCTTTTGTCGGGTGATAAGATACAAAACTTGTCTTCTTGGCATTTTTGTAAAAAACACATATTATTTTGTATGCATGACATGTCTTTCCTTTCTTTCTTAACTAAAAACCCCATATTCTGTTAGTCTCTCATGTATGAATGCATCGAGATTGCTTATTTATGTATCAGTATAAACCATGTCAATATCACAAACTTCCATCATTAAAAGCATGAACAATAAAGATGAACCCTTAGCCGTAGATAACAAATATGGTTAACGAAGAGCATACATTCTGAATTAAAACCGAATGTATTGTTATGCAGATGATATATGATCCCTGTGTAAGGAAATAATAACTTATTTAGTTAATTCTGTTCAAAAGATCCCCATCGAGATAGCTCAATTGCTAAAGCATCCTTTTCATTCATTTAAACGAATGTGATCTAGAAGTCAAGGCCTTCTCCTTAATTTGTATTAATCCATTTAATGCCCTCCAATTAAAACATCTGATTTTGGTGTCAGATTAAGACCAGTATTACTACATTGTTTTTGCATCCTTGATTTTCAAGTACACTTCCGAAAGTGATTGTTTAATGATGGTTGAATTACAAAAATGCTTCCCTTCGTTCCTTTGAACATTTATTGAATGTATTTCACATTGTTAACAGTGAAACAATGAATGGTTTAGGAGAAATTTTATTTGGACGAAAACTGATAATGGACATATCTGGTGATAGCTAAAAGAGTGTTAATTCCAGCGCTCAAAATACACGGGGGCGATGGGCAATTCGCCCCCGTGAGCTCCATAATCGCCCCCGTCAGGTTGTCCACGGGGGCGATTGCAAAATTAAAAATCGCCCCCGTGGAATTATAAAATAAAGATTATCTTTTCTTATATAACTTTAACACAAAATTGAGTATCAATTTTCAAACCTTAAACTAATGAAATGGAACTTAGATGGCGCTTTCTCTCCAATCTCTATGAGTATTAATGATACAAACAACGGAAGCTCGCAGTGCAGCTAATGCGGCCGTCAGCAGTGGCTATACTGCGCCGGTAGTACCGGTGTGCACGCTAACACCCAATATCTGCTGGAGCTGGAGACGATCGCGCAAGGACTGAAACATGGAGAAGTTTTTCGTTGTGAAAAGTGTGAATCCTCTGAAACCTGGTTGTTCTAAAAGACCAGCAAATAATGTAACTCGACCAATAAATCAATATTGAGAAGAAGATCAGCAAAGATGTTGCAGGGGCGGATCTAGGCGGTTTAGGGGGTTTAACCCCCCGATCCCCCTTGGGTTGCCTAGTGAAAATGTGATGTGTATAGGAAAACGCTATCATGTAGTAGTAGATGTCAGTAGATGCCAGGAAAACAGTAATAACGGGGGTTCAAAATAGCAACAACAAAAATCGCCTCGCCCCTATGCGGCTCGTGGACGATGCTCCACATCGTATTTGGGTTACCCCCCCCCCCCCCCCTTAGTAAAAAGCTCGATCCGCCCCTGTGTTTTGGAAGGATATGGTAAAGCATGTAAATAAGGTTGTTCCGAATAATGAGGAGGACATTATAATATGTGCAGAACGAGAAGAAATGGAGAGAATGTCATCACGGGCAGGCGCGGATCCAGCATTTCTTAAGGGGGGGGGGGGGGGGGGGGCAAATTTGAAATTATGCGAGCCAAATATTGGTACGTAATGGTGACCAGCATTGACGTAATGGGGGGGGGAGGGGTGCAGGGAGGGGCGATTTTCCCACTCCCTCCTCCGCAAAGCGCCGAAGCTTTGACGTCTCATTAAATCATTAGTAAAAGAAGGCGATTCGTTGCCCGTTGTCGAAAATAATTCTCGTCTGAATTCAGTTTTACCCCTCCCCCCTCTTGCACGAAGCGCGGAAGCTTTGACGTTTCATTAAAGTATTAGAGAAAGAAGACGATTCGTATTACCATTCTCGACTCGTAATCCTTGTCTGAATTCAGTTTCCCCCTCGAGCGCGATATGCGGAAGCTTTGACGTTCCGTTAAATTATTAGAGAAATAAGACGTTTCGTTGTACCGTTCTCCAAAATAATGCTCGTCTGAATTCGTTTTACCCCCCCCCCCCCGTCCGCGCAAAGCGCGGAAGCTTTGACGTTCAATTAAATCATTAGAGAAAGAAGACGATTTGTTGTACCATTCTCGACTCTTAATCCTTGTCTAAATTCAGCCCCCCCTCTTGCACGAAGCGCGGAAGCTTTGACGTTTCATTAAAGTATTAGCGAAAGAAGACGACTCGTTGTACCATTCTCGACTCTTAATCCTTGTCTGAATTCGGTTCCCCCCTCCCGCGCGAAGCGCGAAAGCTTTGACGTTTCATTAAAATTATTAAAGAAAGAAGACGATTCGCTGTACCGTTCTCGACTCGGCTCAAGGGTTTTAGGCACTAAATTACGGTCAGATGAGTATTAAGGGGCCCGCCTTAGGGCCTTCATTTTACAACAAACGCATAAAAAAGTATAATTTACTAAAAATCTCGGAAAATTATGTCATTTCATTCACGAAGTGACGGTAGTGAAAACAAATTGCATTCACTTTGCGTTACGATTTTCCTCACTACCGTCACTTCGTGAAAACAAGGACGTTATGTGTAATCCACTTTTATGGAATTAGAAATAAACCACGTTTGAATTTTATTTCCCCCGAGCCCCCTCCCCAATCAGTAGGCCAGAGCCCCCCACCCTGATTTACACTTTGTTGGCAACTGATCTCCCCTACCTTTTTTCTTTCGCTTTTTTTTTCTTTCCCTTTCTCTCCTCTTTCCCTTTCCCTTCCCTTCCTTCTCTCTCTTTTAGGTTTGCTGGGGGGGGGGGAGGCAAGGTCCTTTCGGCCCCCACCCTTCTCGTTGCTGGCGGGATTAAGCGCAACTGATCTATCTCCCCTTCTTTTCATTTTTTTTTTCTTCTTCCTCTTTTTTGGTCCCTTTTAGCTCTCCTTTTTTCCTTTTCCTTCCTATTCTCTTTTTTTTAGCGGGGGCGGGGGGAGGGAAAGGCCTTTTGCCCCACCTCCATCCCGATCCGCAACTGGTTGGCGGGAAAATTGCAACTGATATCCCCCTTCTTTTCTTTACTTCTTCCTCAATTTTACTTCCATTTATCACCTCTTCAGTGACTGGTCCCTCAGAAACTAGTGCTAAGCCAGTCACAGAGAATTCATGATTTCAACAAAATGCCTGTCAGTGCATTGTAAATTTGATTTTTCTTCAAATTTCATTTAAAAATCTTTTCATATTTGATAAATATGCTGCATTGGCATATGGGCTATGGTTGGAGCGTTGAATGCGTTGAACAGCGTTGGCGTATTATGTGGATTTATCATATTCATATTCTGAATATTTTCAGCGAATTGAATAATATTGAAAAGGATGCAATTCATAGTTGTACTCGATAATTCTCACTTAACATATTCTCTCTCTCTCTCTCTCTCTCTCTCTCTCTCTCTCTCTCTCCCTGTCTTGCATAAAGAAAATATGAAAATAATATTTTGCCTTGATTAAGAAAAATTGAAAATTGTATCAGTATTAAACAGGGAGAAGGAAAGGGAAGGAAATTAATCAAAACAAACATTGACGAATCCAATTCAGTGTTCTTTCGTGATGCATAAGAATGAAAGTACATTAAAAGGTGACATAATAAATTGAAGAGCGATGATAAATCAATTCTTTGACGTTGTTTGATTGAATAAAAAATAATGAAACAATATGGTCTCAGGGTCATATATCTTTGAATATTAGAAAGTTTCATCCACCAGCGTGTTGTTGGACACTATTTGCAATTTAATTTTAATGTGGTGACTTGTCGGTTACGAGCAGAAGGTCATTTCAGGCTTCTATATTCTATAATTACTATCAACAGATATCTGGATAGAGACACTTCGTCACATCAAGCTACGAGAAAGTATATCATCTCACAGAATTCTACTCGAACACCGCATCGAAATTCTTTTCACCCTTTTTTTTCTTCTTCCTCTTTTTTTTGGTCCCTTTTAGCTCTCCTTTTTTCCTTTTCCTTCCTTCTCTCTCTCTCTCTTTTTTTAGCGGGGGCGGGGGCGGGGGGAGGCAAAGGCCTTTTGCCCCACCCCCATCCGCAACGTTTTGGCAGGAAAATGGCAACTGATATCCCCCTTCTTTTATTTACTTCTTCCTCAATTTTCCTTCCCTTTATCTCCTCTTTTCCTTTTTTCTTTCCATTTCCTTCCTTCTTTCTCTCTTATTTTTTTTTTTATTGGGGGGAGGCATTAGCCTGGGAGGCAAGGCCCTTTCGCCCCCCCCCCCCCGATCTCCTTCTTCCCCCTTTTCTTTTCTTCTTCCTCTTCTTTCTTTCTTTCCCTTTCTCTCCTCTTTCCCTTTCCCTATTTTCCTTCTCTCTCTCTCTCTCTTTTGCGGAAGGGGTGGGGGGGGGGGGGGGGGGGGGGGTAAGGCCCGCTCAACTCGCTGGATCCACGCCTGCATCTACCTTATAATTATTATCTACTAACGTTAAACCCTTATAATGGATCTAGAAGATTGATTGACCTGGTCTCAGTGACGGGTAAACTTTTTTTTCTCAATTACTTGGTCTAACCATGAAAACCGTCTAATTTTACTTTAGATTTTCAAACAGTAACAGTTACGACCTAAATTAGGTCTAAAGCCAAGCCCCCCCCCCCCCCAACTGGATCCGCCACTGATCACGGGGATACAAGTATACAGCTATGTAACAATTCTAAGAGGGAAAATGCCGACTATAATTAAATGATAATGATAAAATACCAAGGAATTTTGGAGTTTCATGGATACCAATCCAATTGAAATTTGTATTAAAACAAGAGCCCCCGTCAGCACTAAAAGAGCCCCCGTGAGAAGGCTCACGGGGGCTCTTTTTTGTTGGAAGAGCCCCCGTGGACAAAAATTTAATTTGAGCCCTGGTTAATTCATAAATGAGGAATCCACACATCAATCTGATATCAAACTATGATGATGAACAATAAATAATTAAGGTATAACTTTTGTTCGAGAAAAAAAAAACGTTATAAAAAACAAGACCTCTGCTGAGAGTTAGAAGGGCCTAAATTCTTTGTTTAAAGATTGTGAATTAATGTCCTTTTTGATCTCAATAGGCTCCTGTAGATCCTTGTGTTTTTTAGACATGAAACTTTTTGTTTTTGACTAGGCAAGGACCACCTTTCTTGTGACAAGAAATTAGGGGGGGGGGTGAGATTGCCAACAAGAAGTGCTGGTCGCATCCAGTGTTAATTATTTAATTTCACAGCATGCAACTTTCCCATTTTTTAAAAACTATTTGCAAGATTTGTGTACATTCTCTGTATAGTATACTATGATCACATTTTCTGCCAATTCATGGAGTCACAAAAAAGTGCTTATTGTATGTACTTTTCGTGTCAAATCTGTATGTTAACGAGCGATGAGGGGGGGGGGGGTGGGGTGCTGTTCATCCGTCATTTCCTCCGCTAATCATAAAAGTGAGCCAAAAGAGGGTTCATTTTGTGTGTTTCCATGATTTTCTCCTCTCGATTTGAACCCAGTCCTTGTGAACTTTGTTGACATTTTGAGGGTTATATTCTAGGTTTTTGGAACAACAAATTTCATATGCCAGCTGAGAAAGAAGGCCAGCAAATTATCTGCCCCAGATCACAAGGAGAGAGAGAGAGAAAGAAAGAGAGAAAGAGAAAGAGAGAGAGAGAGAGAAACATATGTGACTGAGCATATTTTTTTTATGAATTCATAAAAGTGCTCCGAAGGTCAATTAGTATTCTCTGAAGTCACTCTTTGACCACAATTTTTGGAGCGCGCTCTCCCATAATAAACCCTTTGAATTCATACTACCGGTAAGTATCGTCGGGAAACCCCATTTTTATCTTAGAGAACAAGTCATATTCAAAATTGTGACTATATGATGTTAATAATAAGAACTGTTCATGCTTCCGTCATCTCAATGGAAATATCCTGCATGGCTAAAGATTTGGGTCAACACAGCAAATGTGGTATTTATCAAAAATCAAAAAGACAGTTGTACTTATTCTAGTTTAGAACTCAGGAAGTCGGCTTAATGATGATGAGGCATTGTTGAAAAGTCCATCAAAGACATTTCATTTTTTAAATCAATCAGTTTTTTGGGTAGAAGCGTTCATAATTTGCCACAAATAATAAAAATGTGTGCATTGCTACTATAAAAAGACTTTTTCTTGCGCCTTTTGATGGCTCATATACTGTCCCAATTTTAGTATCATCTTCTTTTTATGTAGTCAAGGTTATCACTGAAGTTATAGATTGTTCATATTGTAATTTTTTTTAATTTTTGGAGAGAATTTGACTAAAAAGATTGAACATCTTACATGATATGTTTCTTACTAGGACTTTTTAATGTACTTCCTAAAACTTTTGAACTTTTGAACTTTTCCAGTCATTTAGATTCTACTTGTTACCCCCCCCCCCCCCCCCCCAAAAAAAAAAAAAACCAGCAAACTGGTATTTGAATTCAATTAAACGAGAAATTAAATAAAATGGTGTAGTGCTTGTATAACTTAAGGAATGTAATTTAGTGATAATTTGTTGATGAAAATTAGAAGCGCCCAAAGTTCCATTCACATTTAAGGATAACTTCTTTTACAAGATGAGGTGGATTGTAGGAATTGATTATTGATCAATAATGAAAAACCAGTGGGATCCCAACCCCTGCCGCCCGCCTTGCCCCGCCCTTCCTTCCGGCGACACCCATCCTTGAACCCCAGACCTGATGGTCTAAAGTAGGCTGGGTTCATCTGCAAACAATACGACAAGGTCACTACGGTTACGTCTCTATCTCGAGAACAAAAGTATAGACCCGGTTTTCTCTGTCTCCAATCTCTCCTTGTCTCCCATTTCGTACTCCTGGATCGATCGATACATCGTGAAATGATATCGTCGCCCAAGGTCGGTTATGTGTAATTTAGAAATCACTTGCAAGTGCAGATCTTTTATAGAGAGACAGAGCAGTGGTGAGTGGGAGACAGAGAAAGAGAGAGAGAGAGAGGTAGGAGAACTTATAACACTGTCTGCGATTGCTGTCTCTCCACGTCTCTCGTTTCGTAATCCAGTCGTTTCATTTTGAAACAGTGTCGTCTACCAAGGTCGGTCGTATGTAATCTAGAAAGCACTTGCAAATAGAATTCTTTGAAATATGGATAGAGAGAGAGAAAAAGAGGGAGGGGAAGAGAGAGAGAGAGAGGGGGAGAGAGAAAGTTTGAGAGGGAGAAAAGAGAGAGAGATGAATATATTTATGTAACATATGATAAGTGGGCTTCATAAGATGACTATTGAAAATGTGTCACACGTAATTGGACACACAATTATCTTTAGAATGTAACCCCACAGCTAGCACTCTAACTATACATTGCCTTTCGCCAGTCATGAAAAAGACGCCACTTATTTCAGAAGATACAAGTCATTCAGATTTGACTGTTCCTACTTCACTGAAGCATGGCATGAGGAGAAATAGGAACAAAAATAGTTCAATTTACATTAATCGCAGACTGAGAGCAATTTCAAGTAGGAATTGCAAAAAATCAAGGATACTTGTGTAATATTCAGAGAAGGTCATCCGTGGTATGTAACATAAAATATTCTGAATCTGTCTCCTATTTATAAAACAGTTTTTGAAGCGGTTATACAATTTTCACGGATAAGCTTGATTAAAGAAAGCCAGTGTGATCAATCGATTTGAACTGTTTCATGAGGGATAAAGTTGTGAGGGCCTGGTTATAAAAACAAACTTCTCTAGATGAGAAAAGTAATGAGAGAGAGAGATAGAGAGGGGGAAGGGGAGAGAGGGAGAGGGAGAGGGAGTGGGGGGGGGGGGGGGGGGGGGGGGAGAAGGAGCAAAAGTCTTAACAATACTGGATAAAAATAGATTAAAACATAAATATGAAAAGAGAGAAAAGTCAGATATTGGCAGATCAATGCGGCAATAAGGAAGTGGACATTTTTAAAGAAAAGATAAAAGTTCGATCTTCTGCAGGCAATTATTCCTCATAATGGGTGAAACCGCCTCAAGTAGGTTATTGAATGGAAAGATCACCTAATTTCCTGTGGCTTGTAAATTGGGTATTTCAAGCAAAAAGGATGAAAAGAGCAAATCAAGGACGTTTGCTCAACGACCGCAATTCCGTGAAAGCAAGGGATGGTACGTCAGCATTCGTCAAGAAACACAGCCGGTGAATCCCGCGCTTGGGGGGAAAATATTGATGCGCAAATATTGGAAAATTTGGGAATGATATTTGAACAAGAACCATCGAAGGTCGCTCACGTAGCAGCATGGCCGACGTGGACGACAGAGAGTTTGTAGACTTGCTGCGATCCCCCAAAGCATTTTACAGAATGCAATCTCATCAGGGCATAAGGGTTAAAAATAGCCAATTTGGTGGATTTTGTCATCGCATTGATATGACCCCCCCCCCCCCCCCCCCACAAAAAAAAGGTCACCTGAAAATGTGATGACCCCCTTTTATTTGCTTGTCAGTGAAATTTGGAGTAATACGTTAATCGCCTAAAAATGTGATAAACTTGTATCTTTGCTTCTCAGTAAAAACATTATAAGGGGTACCAGAAGAAAATGGGGGGGGGGGGGGCACTCTTTATTTTGATGTACTTTAGATTAACCAAATAATGTTTTGAAGGGGCTGGGTCACCTGTACTCCCTATAAGAACCCGATGTGTCATGTTTTATATACACAAAAGAAAAGTGTGCCCCCCCTTTTGTTCTTGTGTCTCCATCAAAAGTTCAATTAAATAATATCAATATCTTCAACAGTCAGAGAGGAAGATAGGGGGGGGGGGACAAGAAATATGGAACGGGATTGAAAATCGAACTTTCTTTTCCTTGAACTTCAGCAAGTTATCCGAGGATCTAGAGCAAGAGGAAAGAAGTCGAAAGCTTTTTATCCAAGTAAAGAGAGATTAGCAACCTCCTTGACCAGGCATTGTACTCTGCATCGTCTTCCTCCAAGATGCTTCCTGGAGCGGAGGTTGCCCGCCCTAGATGCCCAAGACGGTCAAGAACAGAGTAGGAACTCTTCAGTGTCTTTTTCTTAAAGAGAAGGTCGAGTCATGGGAAAGGTGACAGATAATGACTTGTAATATTTCTCTTTCCTTTTTTTTCACCCCATTTTTTCCCCATTTTACAGAAAATATAAACATACATAAAATTTGTTTTAAATTATTCAATATAATTGTAGTATAAATGAGCACATATCAATGATTCTCAATTCATATAATGTTAGTATGGAAGATTATCATAGAAGGAATGACTACCTTTCAAATGCCCTCATATATTCAAAATACAATAGAAGGTAGCTGAAAAGTGGACCAAACTTTTGTGCCACATGCACGTGTAGTCCCACATACGCATTTCTCTGTGCAATGCACGTGACTTCAAGCAAGATTCTAAACTGAATTGATAGTCCTTTCCCAATTGCTTCTCCACATGCAGTTCCTTTCTCAATTCAGTCATGAACGATGGATGTCGAGGATAAATATAAAAAACTTTAGATCAGTATTTGAAATTGGCAAGGGAAGAAGGTACAAAAAAATATGAGATGGTTAGAATTTTCTTGTGATTGCTTGGCATTCTTGCAATTAATTTGTAAAGAGGCACTTAAACCTGCCATTATATTCCTTTGCATCTTTCATAGCATCAAAGTTCGGAAAATTGTGAGAAAATTTTCCAAGGATCGGACTGGATATAACTTTACAAACATAGGATGCTAAAGAAAAATGAGAATTTCTATCTGAATATCATACGTTTGTGAATATGTTTGAAGGTCTTATCTATCTTCCGGTGTCATTCAAAGATTAAAGCTGGGAGAGGAGTTGCGATGCTTTACAGTCAGTTTGTTCACATTTAATCAAGGGCAAGACCTGATTGGAAACTTAAAAATAGATGGATGCGACCCACGATACTTTGATCTACAAAATAGTGTTCTAAACTGTATTGTTTCGGTTACCTTGTACGTATGGTTAACTGGCAGATAGCGTACGCCGACATTTAACATGTCGTATCAAAACAGGCCTTGGAAATTGAAAGAACATGAGCATATCGCGAAATTAGCCTTCAAATATATCAAGCAATAACACTGCAGATGATGATGAAAAAATAGGGGCAGGGAGAAGTGGGTTTCCTGCTTGAACTCGCATGCGGCTATTGATTTTGAAAATGTTCGACATTGACATTTTACTCTTCCCTATTGTGCGAGTACGAGGGAGAGGCAGCATGACATTAAACATGATACAGTATCTGGGCGACCGCTTTTCTTTTATGATCGACATCTCCCGGTTAAAAATTGCAATTCTATTCTCGTTCGACCCTGCGCAGAGATAGGCGTCTGTTTTTTTCTTGTTGTCGTTTTGTTTTCGTAAGTAGGGGAAGATATATAAAAATGGAAGTTATGTCCTTCCTCTTGCCTCGTATTTATGCCAATAAGAATAACATTCACAGAAATCATTTAAAGGAAAGATCACATATTCAGATGCGTGTTATACAAGGAAAGAGATAGATAGAAAGCAGAGAGAGAGAGAGAGAGAGAGAGAGAGACTGAGTATGTGAGAAGTGCTGCAGAGAAGCCCCCCCCCCCCCAAAAAAAAAAAAAAAAAACATACATACACACGTAGCCTCAAATTATCACTCATGGAGACTACTTGGTTCATTAGAAAATTTGGAATTTTCCAAATTTAGCATAAATAAGAGAGAAAGAGAGAGAGAGAGAGAGAGAGAGAGAGAGACTGAGTATGTGAGAAGTGCTGCAGAAAAGCCCCCACCCCTCAAAAAAAGCATACATACAAATGTAGCCTCAAATTATCACTCATGGAAACTACTTGGTTCATTACAAAATTTGGAATTTTCAAAAATCTAGCATAAATGAGAGAGAAAGAGAAAGAGAGAGAGAGAGAGAGATTTTCAAAGTATACAAAGAGAGGAAGAGAGATATAAAAAGATAATGAGTATGAAGATATGACCCTGTACTAAATTCAACATTTCTGATGACAATGAGCGATGAAAGGGCATACGAAAGGAAGGTTATTTACTATGGAGAATTTAGGTCGCCCAAGGTCTTGCGCAGCGTGTTCAATGCCATGTACTTTTTTTTAGTTCACAAAAAGAAGCACTGATATACACAACCCCGCGAACAATGATTCAAGCCGTTCTCTGTCACTGCGCGATTAGTTACTTGCAGTAATTTGCAGGATATAGTGATTGGGCAGGAGAAGGAAGGCCAGAGATAGATATTAATGAAAGAGGGGGAGTGAGAGAGAGAGATGAAAAGAGAGAAGAGAATGACAATCATTTGTAAAGTGCTAATTTATTAAAGTTTACAAGAAAAGTGAATAGGGGAAAGAAAGAGAGGGTGAGAGAAACGGGGGCAGAGGTGAGAAGGTGAAAAAAGAGAATGCCAATTATGTGTAAAATGAAATTAGAAGTGAGAACAAATATTGAGTCATTAGGAGAAAATGGGGACAGAGATAAAGAGAAATATAATCAAATTCAGCATTGAATATCCTTGCAATTAAGAAAGTGGAGAAATCATATGAACTGGACTGAAAGCAAGTAAGTTACAATCTATAAAAATATTAAAAAGTCCTACAAGCTAGTAATAATGATAATATGTCCAATTTAACATAGCACAGTTACTCTATAAAGATACTCTACTGCACTTAAGTATCATATTTGTGCCCTGGCTGTAGCTGAGCTGCCATATTAAGGCGCTTAAGGTTTAAGGAATTTCTTCCTCCCCCAAAAAAATTATTTAATTCACCTGGGTGAAGAGTGGCAAATATAGATTAATGTCTTACCAAAGGAAATTAGTGCTGCAGCAGAGCTCAAACCGCTAACCTCGTGATCCATAGACCTTGTGTATTGTTAAAGCTGAAAACATCAGCAAGATTTTTTTTAAAGAGTAAATGATTTAAAGATGAAGGTAAAACAACATAGAACTGAATTTGCCACAACAGGGGAAACACAAGGAAAAGCTAAATAGCTGAAGGTAGAAATGGTAATCAAATAATGAACTGATGGGCAGGGGACAATGACTTCAGAATAGGCCTGTCCTCATCAGCCTGGGTTTGATAAATAACCCGCTATTTTAACGATCCCGATCACAAATAATCCAGTTAATTTGCATCCTTATCAGCCCGCAGTTGCAATTAGTGGGATATTTGGTTCAGAAAATATCCTGTTATTTGGGAAATAGCGGACTGATTTGCGCCCATCCGAGCTAGTTTGTGATGAGCGTATTGGTCTGGTGAAGATGCAATTTGGAGCTTGGCGATAATATCCCCGAGTCTGAAAATAGCGGGTTATTTGGCAAACTCGAGCTGATGAGGACAGGCCTAATAAGAGCAAGCCTCAAGATATGATGGAACATATTGATTTCACCCAAACGGAGAAGAAGAAGATGGAAGGGTGAAAAGAATGAAGGAGGATGTGAGGATGGACAGATGAAAGAAGAAAAGGAAAGTTGACCGAAAAAATGGAAGGTTGGAAGCCTTGGAGATGGAACTGAAATATTCTAGGAGATAAAGAGAATTGAGGTGTGGATGGGAGGATAGAGAAACAGAAGAAGAATAGAAGGTGAAAAGAAAGATAGAACCGCAATAATTGAAGATGTCTATGTATTCAATCAAAATACTGTCAAGGTTGTTCACTCCTATATCTCCATTTGCACAATAGTCATAACTTTCAAAGTAGTAAGAACAGTTTTTATTTTTCTCTCAGGTTTCTTTTTCTCCATCCGGCTATGAAATAAATCTACCCTCAAGGCCTGTATAAGTGTATGCCTATATGATGCATACATATATTCTTCCTTATTTACGCCGGCTATGAATTAGCCTCTTTTGTATAATTCAATACCGCTCTATGTTTGCCTGCCTTGCGTGGCCTTCCAGCTAACGTCCTTGACGGGTCTAAAGTCGCGGAGTACACAGACGTGGGCTCCAATAATACATACATTTGTATTTTTGCCTGCTCAGAAATTTAATTTACCAATGGCCTTCGCACGGATGAATGTCTCCTTTTATTTAAAGAATAGAGGAAAAAGATGAAAAGAAGAGGGGCTGATAAAACGCTGGAGAAGGGATCTGTTTAGAGGTTGTTGTGTTGCTGCCGAGATGGGGAAACGGCGGCGTCGGCTATTGGGGAGCGCATCGCACGTTTTATGATGGATGAATTTGATCTTGGTTAAATAGAGGACAATTAAGGAAAGTAGATTGATGCAAGAAGGAAGCATCAGGATTTGGCAAGAAATTGATGAATTTGCTCACTGAGAGCTAGAAGGTGCTCATTTTTATTCTCAAATGCAGGGTGGAGACCCTTCTGGTTTCCTGCAGACAAATTTTTCATTTGAGAGTCAGAAGTTTTCGATCAACGACCTTCTGGCTCTTCAGCAGGCAAATTGTGGGTGTCATGATTAAAACAAAGCTTAGTTTTGCCTTAAATTCATTCATTTTCCCCACAATTCCGATATTATATCTACCACAGAATCAGCCTGCATGCAGGTTTCTAGACTCTTTAAAAAATTCCACTTCTACAATTTTCTCTCTAGCGCTGTTTCAAATGAATGTCAAGAATGACAGTAATGTTGACTTTCATTTTCAAATTGTTATCACCAGTTTTCTATTTAATGTTTATCTTTATTATAATCGGCCTTCTATTTATATAATCAGTGTTAATCGGGACGTAATGGAATTTCAAATTCTTTTAATTCAGTCAAATATCCCATTCAAATTCAATTTTACCTCCTATAAAATGCAGTTACAGAATATCTTCTAAAAACAAGTTCACTTCAGAATCAGACAATACAAATTTAAAGTGGATTGAATAAAGTTATTAAATAAAATGAAGTATATTTTTAAAAATCTCCTTTTATAAGTATTTTGAAAGTATATGAGATCATATGTCAAGGAATGTTTTCTAAAGCACCTTGTATTGGAATGAGTTATGAGGTTTCGTAACATTCACATTTTCACTCGTTGAGACAAACGTGATTTTCTGAAATTATGCAACTAAAATTAACCTCCCTCTTTTCCTGTACAAGGTTATTGCTTTAACCTCCTTATTTAGATGATTATAAAACATTCTCATAATTGCTCTTTGTAGACATATATGAAACAAACTCTATCCTATATGCCTTGAGAGAGACTCATTGTGAGGTAACTGGGGATGTAAAACTTTGTTTTGCCTTGAGAAGGGGTTTCCCCTCCCAGTGCCCTGTAGAGTCGACTGTTATTGCTTTCATTTGAAATCGATAAAATGGTTGACACAGATGGCTGTTCGTCAATACCTGTGATTGTTCTAGATTATTCTTGAGGATTTTAACGAAGCCCTACCTGCCCTGATTATTTCTGTTTTTATTCCTGAGAATCATCTGAGCAGAAATTAGCAAAAGAATTGTTTTGTTTTTCTGGAAGTATAAAGTTCACCGCAAAGAGCAAGATGGTGGTGAGACAGTTGTCTCATGTGACCCTTCCCTCCTCCCCCACCTACACCCTACTCTACCTTTGCTGTAAATTATTTAAGGGGTAGAACAACCACATGCTCTGTCTGCCGATCTGCTGGAAATTATTTTGCCATCTATTTCTGTCAAGAACTGTAGATCTGGACAACATTACGCCTAACCCTAAAACCCTAGACCTAACCTGAAAACCAGTGGCAACCTAAGCTCTGACCTTATATTTATGAAATAAAACTTAAGCAAATGTCAGCTCATCATTTGGGGACATGAATTTGCCTGATGCATGCTGATTTCCATTTCAACCGATTCAAGGAATAAAGGGAAAATAATTATTGTCAAAGAAAGATAAAGAATTTGGGAATTGAAATAATCATCTCTTTTATTTATCAAATCCCTTTTATCCAATTAGAGTCTTCTTTTTCAGTCTTGAAGAATTGTAGAGCAATATGTCATGATCTTTAAAAATCGTTACCGACGTAAAAAGTAAAATGGATACTTGCGAAAGCGTTTTCATAATGTAAAGTGCGAACCTTTCAAAATATAACCATGACAAGGCCCAGTTATTGCTGAGGCATGTTCAAGGGCAATCTCCTTTTATCATAAAATGTCATCTGTAATTTAGGTAGTTGGCAATTTCATATTGCTTTTAATTTTTCTAGGTTTTTGTCTCCTTGCTCTATTTTTGTTCTCATTCCTAGGGTTAATTCATTAGCTGAACTGCAGTCTCTGATGAATTGAAAGTTTTGTTTTTCATCTCCGACTGTTGTATAATGTCCCTTTTTCCTTTTTATTGTTACTGGTAGATGCTTATTTCTCTCTGTGTCTCACTTTATTATTTGTTAAATCTCTTTCTCTCTCTCTCTCTCTCTCTCTCTCTCCAACTCTGTTCACCCATCTCTGTGTCTCTCTGCTTCTCTGTATATTTATCTCTCTGATTCTCTTTCTGTTTCCTGTCTTTTTGTCTATCTGTTTATGTGAATGACATTAGAGAAAAAATCTTTTAGAAATTTGCCCACATTGATATGTTTTTAATTCTCCTGCACCTCACTCTTCCTCTCTTAATGTATCTTTTATATTTTATCTGTACCTAGATACATTTATCTTTTCATTTTTTATTGCGTCTCTTTATATGGTTTTGATTCTTTGGAAAAAGTTGTGTTGCCAGTTGGTGTGAACACTTAACTAGAGAAACAGAGTTCATAGTTTTAGAACCAACACAGCTAGTGCTCCTGTCCTTGATAATGAGAAGTCATTAATCTGAATTTGTCGCTCCTTACTCAGGAGAGGGAAAGGCCATGATGCAGTTGCAAATGATGTTTTCTTATCTGGAGGGAATCTACCTCTGGAAGAAGCTGGGTATAATGAGTGCGGTTGAATAAAAATGATGATCTATTTCTACTAGGGATTTTACCTTAGTCGTAGAGTGGTTTCAGCATTTGACTTGAAATGCAAAGGTTGTGGGTTCGATCCCAGACATAGCACTAATGTCCTTTGGCAAGGCATTAATCTACATCTGCCACTCCTTGAGTTCTTTTTAAAAGTTGGGAGTTAACAACCTCTTGGCTCTCGGCATAAAGTGCATTTTGTAGGGTTGGATTGGATTGTATAAGTTCCCATGTTGACCTTATCCAGCGAACAAAGTTGTTTTGGTAACTTTTCCTCCCTAACCTGTGATTAATGATATCTGCATGTTAATCACCTGTTATTGTTCCCTTAATTATTCCCATGTTCCTGATTTTGATGCCTTGTTTTGCCATCTGAGGCTTTCCATGTAGGTTAATTGGCCTTTCAAATGCTAAGAGTTCATATGATTTTGAGCTTTTTTTCAGTTATTATTGTATTATGTCATTATTTTTCTCTTTCTTTCTCTTTCTCTCTCTTTCTCTCTCTCTCTCTCTCTCTCTGTAGCTCTCCATTCCATTTTTCAAAATTCATAATCGTAGCGCTTTTCAGTATATTTCACTTTGTGTCTATCTCTATCTTTGTGTCTCTCTCTCTTTCTCTTTTTCCCCCTATATATAACTGTCTCTATCTCTCCCTCCTTCCCTTTATCTATTTTGTCCTTTAACTGTTTACATCTGCACCTCTACTTCTCTATCTGTTTCCATGTCTACATATCGTCGCCGTTTTCACGAACCGGCACAGCCCAACGCGCAACGAAATAAGTACATTCTGAGAAAAACGCGTTTTACGTTTAGCCCGTTTTGAATTCGCCAGAAACATGCCTTATGTCAAATTTTATATCACAAAATACATATCAATGAAAGGAAAATATTCTGTATTTTCTATACATTCCATTTGTTAAGCATAATGACAATTACTATTAATATTACGAAGCTTTGGACTCTCGTGCCGGTTCGTGAAAATATTATTTTGCTGTTTACGTAGCAAAAATATTTTCACGAACCGGCACAAGCCACTGTGTCGTTTTTCCTATGTAACTTTACGCGCAAGACAAAAGCGCTCGCGCTGTCTTAGCGCGTATTTTATTTTCACGAACCGGCACAACCGCCTGTGTCGCGTCGTCTAGGTCTTGTAAGCGCAAAGATATTTTCACGAACCGGCACAGCCCATTGACTTATAACGGCGCGTGCCGGTTCGTGAAAATATGAATCGTACTTTTTGGCTCGTGTGTCGTTTTTGTCATTTGTGTAACCATGGATATCTCAAAAACTAAAGCGTTTTGGATGCTGAAATTTGGTGAAATGAAAGATTGTTGATAACTTATGCTAAAAATGCAAAAAAAATAAAAACTACATTTTGAAGGGATTTCGGTGGCTTGTGCCGGTTCGTGAAAACGGCGACGATATGTGTGTCTATTTATATTCTTTCTCTCTCTCTCTCTCTCTCTCCCTCCCTCCCTCCCTCCCTCCCTCCCTCCCTCTCTCTCCGTTTCCACATCTACATCTGTGTGTCTATTTATATTCTTTCTCTCTCCGTTTCCATATCTACGTCTGTGTGTCTATGTAAACTCTCTCTCTCTCCTCCCCCCCTCTCTCTCTCTCTCTCTCTCTCTCTCTCTCTCTCTCTTCCTCGGTGTCCTTCCCCTCCTATGCCAGCCAAGTGTCCTTGGATGGTTTAATTACGGCTTCCTTTCCATGTATCAAGTATGCCTGCTATTAAAGCATTACAACATTTCTAAATATCATATCAGCGCCCACTCATGTTTTTTTTCTTCACAGAATGTTAAAGGTTGCCGCAAATATTTGCCATTCTTCTAATCTGTGTCACTAAAAACTCAAAATTGAATTTTCACATTTGTCTCTGTTCCTGCCATGTTAATTTGTAAAAAAGAAAACTCAGTATATTAAAGTAATTAAGAATTAGTTTTATGATACTTCCATAAGGCATTTTTCTTAAATCTGTGACAGTTTTGATGTCTATGGTTTAGACACTGTCCTCATATGTGTAATGGCAAACTGAAGTTAATAGTTGTCAGTTTTTACAAATATTTGGAAATTTATGCTTTAAGCTATCTCAGAAATGATACTGAAGCAATTATTTGGTTAACCCTATTGTAAAATGCATCATGAAGCTGATTTAACAATAATTTACTCTAAAACCTAAAATCTTTGTTGAGCATGACATGTTGGTAAATGTTGCTGCTTGTTCACAAAGTATCATGCCTGTAAATGATTGAATAAGAACTCACATAACATTGAATTTGTGCAATTTAATTTTGTAAAATACTTTCTGTGCACAAATACTCGGTGTCATTTGCTATCATCCTTGGTTGGATCAAAAGGTCGATATTGAGTCTGAATTTGTCTCCATTGTCAAGGGGAACTTAGAACCTACAAAATAATTTGATAAATGATTGTGGCTTTGACTGCAGTGGCTTTAAATACACAATAAATTAAATTAGGGTATTGTGCATCGGTGACACAGTGATTAATCAAATTCCACATTACATTGACTCTATTAGTAGAGGTTAAAAGGCCAATGTTTCACGGCACATTAGTTTTTATTGAGCATCTCGGATCATCATCATGTCATAAATTCTATCAGTTTAGCCACAAATCTTCTAAAATATGAAATAAATTTGTATTTTGTTTTTTCTCTCTCTCTATTTGTCCATCTCTCTCCCTACCCCCTCTTTGAATCTCTAACAAACTTTAATTCAAGGCAATTTATACTTTTTATATCATTTTCATTTCAATATAAGCGTACTCTATATCTACATCACCATTCAAGCCGATATTTACAAGCAGCATCTAATATCAGCCATGTTTTAAAAAAATGGTTATTTGTCCATAAGATTTTGTTATAAACGATTTAACCAGCCCCCTTGTCCTCTCACTCTCTATCTCTATCTCTCTCACTCGCTCTCTCTCTCTCTCTCTCTCTCTCTCTCTCTTACTTTCCCCTTCCTCTCTCTCTTCCTCTCTCCCTTTCAAGGCGATGGCCATGGCATTGACTTTGAGTCCAACTAATTGTGTCCTTACAGGAAGTTTATTGGAGCATCCCAAATCAAGTTATTACTTTCAAGATTTCCTGACCTTTTCTCTTCCTCTCCCTCCCTCGCTCGCTCGTCCATCCGTCGCTTTAGTGGCCAAGGTCAAGAGTTGCGTTATTCTCGGACTCGCTCTTGACCGCACTCTACGCTCTTCCTGTCGTACGCCTATTGATGACCCAAATATATCGGTATTTTCATTCAATAGCGAGGAGAGGTTATGGAATGAATACAAAAGCGAATCTGAAGACAGGGCCAAATGAAATTGATGCAATATATATTTATCAGCATAATTGTTATTAGGGTTTTCTGCCTGTATTAATGTTCAAATGAAATTGGATTTCTTGGATTATAATGATTAATATGTGTAATTGTTATTAGTTTTTTCCTGTACTGATAACCAAATGGAATTAGAGTTTAATGATTAGGAAATATAATTGTTAGGAGGGGTTTTACTATATAAAATAACCAAATGACTTTGTAATGGTACTAATAAACTTGTAATACAATGTTTAATAATAGAGGATTAGACTGTTTTTAATCTTTCCAGGCCTTTTGGGAAAGAGCTAGGATATGCACAGACTCAGTGTAGAAGGAGAAGGAACTTTATTGGAAGAAGTAGCACTGTTAGGAGTTTTTGTATTATTATCACAGCCCAGTAGTGTGGTTATATAGTAACCAAGCTTTTTTAAATGAATGTTATCATCATCAATTATCATACTCAATCTAGTTTCATTTTAATTGTAATGCACTTCAATGTGGATGACAATGTCCGAGATGCTATTTTTTGAAATCCTCATTCAAGCTGGGATTCACTTGTATAGCTAGTATTAGTATTGCACTGGCTGATTATTGTTAAGGTGACTGACTGGAAATGACTGCTTGAAAGGGAAGAATCCTGTGGAATCTTTAAAAAAAAAATTATTGTATGTTGGAAGGATTCCAATTTTGTTTTCTAAGCTGCTCCAGTTAATTTCACTACATTTAAATTCTTTGTATGGAGTGTTCCTAGTTTTGAATTATATTGCAGTTCAGTTTTTTTCTTCTCATCCTGTCTCTCTCCCCATCTCCCTAAATCTTTATATCTCAAACCCTCTCTTGTTCTGTCTGTCTGTCTTTCTGTGTCTCTATCTCCCTCTCTCTGTCTGTCTGTCTCTCTCTCTCTGTCTCTCTATCTCTCTTCTCTTCTCTTCTCTCTCTCTCTCTCTCTCTCTCTCTCTGTCACTCCTCTCTCCTCCTTTCTCTTCCTTTCTCCCCTCTTTCCTCTCTCTCTCTTTCACAGTATATATCCACCCCTCTCTACATATCCCTCCTAGATCATTTTTCTCTCTCATCTCTTTGTTCTTCTCCATCTCCCTCCTCACCCATAACCCTTTGTTCCATCTCAAAAATCCCTTCAAAACTTTCTTCCCCTTCAAGCAAACTTTCCACCAATCATGACCCACCTGCCTGTCTAGATCTTGCCACCTGGGGGCAGTACAATCCCACTAGTCTAGTCTGTCTGTCTCACTGTGTATCCAAATGTCACAAAGATAGTCTTGGGATACATACCCTTTGACATGGCTAAACTCGATCGATGTAGCACTTTGGTCAACCTTAAAACCTTGTTCAGACAAATATTGGGACACCACCTGGAAAGGCAGCCGCGGGACAATTGAAAACATTTGAAGCGTACTAATCACCTTCAAAAGTAATATGTGAGAACATCTAGACTGTATAAAATCTACCTCAAGTTTAAACAAAATCAGTTGCTTATTTAATTCTTTAAAATAGTTTAAAGACTGTCAACACTACTGGGCTAGAAGGGATTAGACCACACAGCGAGGTCACTGACGGGTGGCTATCTCATTAACTCAGCTCTCAACTAACATAAGAAAAAGAGGATCATGGGGGACCAACAGGCACCGATTGGGGAAGTTTTCTATATAGAGGGAGCAAGTAGCTACAATTAGGACAGTGGGGCTTTAATAGCTTTGGTTTAGATGGGTTGTTTTGCCTGACTGCTAAGAAAGCCTGTGCATTCTACTATTCTTGCAAGCAACCAAGGGACTGACGGCTTAAAGTCCTTGGTAATGAGGATTGATGTCCTACCAAAGAGCACTAGCGCATAGACTCGGCTTTTAACCTGGGATCTTCCGGTTATGAGACCCCTGCTCTACCACTGAGCCACCGTGTCTCTTCAGAATCATGTGCATATTCCAGAGATGGGAAGGATCTTGGCATTTCTTGTCATGGTCTCTAAGGTTCATGTTTATCCGTAGCATGCTTTCTAGGCTTGCTGTAATGTACGAGACCATGACAAGACCATGACATCAGCAGTTTAGAAGGGCTTAATCAAATTTATGATTAAAATGTGTCCTTCGCCTAATGTTTCTAGCACTTACAAGAGATCCCTAGATTGAACAGTCAGAGATAGTAAAGTGGGCAATAACTAGTTCCCTTTCCAAGTTCAGTGTTAGTAGGGAGAGAATGAATGGGCAATAACTAGCCCCCTTTCCAAGTTTAGTGTTAGCAGGGAAAGAATGAATGGGCAAGAACTAGCCCCCTCTCCGAATATCATGTTGGCAGGGAGTGGTCATAGTAAGTGGGCAATAACTAGCCCCCTGTCCAAGTTTAGTGTTAGCAGGAGAGAATGAATGGGCAATAACTAGCCCCTTTCCAAGTTTAGTGTTAGCAGGAGAGAATGAATGGGCAATAACTAGCCCCTTTTCCAAGTTTAGTGTAAGCAGGGAGAGAGTGAATGAGCAAGAACTAGCCCCCTCTCCGAATATCATGTTGGCAGGGAGTGGTCATAGTTAGTGGGCAGTAACTAGCCCCCTTTCCAAGTTTAGTGTAAGCAGGAAATGAATGAATGGGCAAGAACTAGCCCCCTCTCTGAATATCATGTTAGCAGGGACTAGTAGTCATAGTAAGTGGGCAGTAACTAGCCCCCTCTCTAAATATCATGTTAGCGTGGACATGTGGTCATAGCAAAGTGGGCAATAACTAGCCCCCTCTCCAAATATTAGAGTACCAATATGCAAAGTTTACAAACATGCATCATCTAATTCTTCCATTGTTGATATTACCTGTTTCACGATAATGATATTTCATGTACATTCAACCTGTTAAGAGCCTCATGGGTGATAACATTTTGTTTAATTAAGTATAATGAGTCTTTGTTCCTCTTATCACTACTTTTCATCAACTTTGATGGCAACATCTTGAAATCTTGATTCTTTGAGTTACCTCCATGCTTTCTAGTTTTCAAATATGTCTCCATTTTTAATTTTTTTTTTTTTTTTTTTTTTTTTTTGGGGGGGGGGGGGGGGGGTATTTCAGTAGTAACATTTTATGTGAATTAATTGTTTCATTACTATAATTGTTTTTTGATTATTTTGTGTTTGATTTTTCAATACGTGCAGAAACATTTGCTTCAAAACAAAACTAAAAACAGACAAAACATCATGTCATGCAATCTATTGTTTTAAAAAAGAAGGAAAGAAAACATAGATGATTCCCTGAACCTGGTTTCTTTATTTTCAAGGAGAAAGATTTGTTTTCTTTGTCTAAAAATACTGCATGCAATTAAAAAACCAATTATATAAGGAATACAGGTAACTAATGAGGTTGAACATCCTTGTATTTTTTAAAGTTCTAACAGATTTATGGTCAAGATTTATTGTCATCATGTGAAGATGTATGACATACATTTCCTTGAAAAACTTGAATTGTTTTCTTATAGAGATTAAATTCTCTCTATTCGCTTCCAATTTCCTTTCCCCAATCCGATTTCTTTCAATTTCTGTCTCTCCTCTTGTCTCTCCTCTTTTAATATCCTTTTTCCCCACTTTTTTTTAGAAATATGTGCAACAATTTTCATCCTCTTCCTCCTGCTTCTCCTTAACATCATCATCATCACTTTTTTTAAATGGAAACTGTCTTACTTGGGGAAAGGAAATTAAAATCGAAAGAGAGAATTGAATCTCTATAAGAAAATAATTGTGTAGGTGGCAGCACTAATAACTAGGGCATTTCCTTTCTAGCTGTCTCCTCATTCTTATAGATACTCACTTTTCCCTATATTTGTCCTGATTACCTTTATGATGTATGTTGTATTGTATGATTATCTTTGTAATGTATGTTATTTTGTCTTTATATGTATCAATATTGTATGTTCTTTTATCTAAATGTTTTTTATGATGAATAAATGAAATTTGACTATCTATCTATCTATCTATGTGAAATGCCAATGCACACATTGTTCATGCCTAATACTTGACTAATTTGTTTTTTGTTTCTCTCTCTCTCTCTCTCTCTCTCTCTCTCTCTCTCTCTCTCTCTTTCTCCCAAACTCATTCTGCTGTTTACGTCCTGCTCTACGTTTTGCTCTACGTTCTACGTTTCCTGCTGAACGCATGCCAACTTTCCATCTACCGCCAGGTGAGTGATTTAAAATGGGTAAAACATGATGATAGTCCCCTCAAAAGGAAGATAGACCAAGCCCAGTTTGCCAGTAATTGGTCCTAATTGCAATCTCAACACTGTTATTAAAATGGAAGCATCACTACTTATATTTAATCTTCATAAAACCACAAACAAAAGTGGTATTTTATTCTGGTATTGATTTTGTACGATCATCATTAGATATTACGAAATTTTGTTCAGCGACATGGAAAGGGGGGGGGGGGGTGGCAGCATTTATTTATTGCCCTTCAAACCTAGTCTGAATATACAGACTTTGTTTTGATACAATGGCAAATATCATGATGGCTTCGACCAAGTATTGATCAGTTTGGCTAGTTTTTGTCCAGAGCTGCCACTGACTAGAATTATGGACAAACGCTGACTGCATCTATGATTTTGGACATTTTGGAATTAGTTAAAATGAATGTGTGCCTTTACCCAAGCCTAAACCAACCTTTCATTGGTAACAGACTAACAGTCAAAATCAGCAGCTAGAAAATGCATATAATGATGAAAAGTAGAGAGAAATGATGTAAGTAGTAGGCTATATAGTCTGAATGGTTCAGACCCAACCAACAAAACTTGTAGTGTGCAGTATTTTGATAAATACACAAACTTACTGTAGAGACTATGGAACTGTAGGCTTTTATCCAGACCCCGTATAAGTACTAACCCTTGCCTTTTTCTGCGGGTGTGGTAGCGTTAATCATCCAAGGCCTGGGCAAGGAGACTAGCCCGGAGACCTTCCAGAGCTCCGAGACAAGCTGTCTGTTATTGTGTCCTTTCCAGAGACCGAAGAAGGTTAACGGTCTTTATCTCCTAACCAGCACCCAAGGCCGGTGCTCTAATTACTCTCTTTACTTGGCCTAGCCCACTCATTTCGCTGGCATTAGGCTCCTTTTTTAAATAGCGACGACGACCAACGACGACGTAGAAGGGAAATTTGTTTTTGCAATATTCCGCGGTGTCCTCCACCAAATCTCCACTGCAGGCAAGCGCTTTGGCGCTTGATCGCCTTTATTTCAACTCTATACGTCAGTCAAATGTAAGAAGCTTGTGTTTGAGTTTGAGTTTGAGTTTATGGGTCTCACATTTCACATGCAGATACAATACAGATAACAAAATATACATAAAAGACATTGTTTCATCATTTTTTTTAAAATGATTTTAGTAATTGACAAATTAATCAGACTATTATCAGATTTGCTTGATAACTATTATCATAATACATTTATCCTTTAGAAAGCTGGTGACATGAAAATCTGAATGTGGACAAAAATGAGGGTTAGTTAGATACCCCCCCCCCAGGTATCCATTTAATACCCGCGTGGAGAGAAGCAATGTCAATTAAGTGCCCCTGTAAACCCATGACTGGATTCTCTCTTTCGCATAGGCTTAATACAAGAACAAACTAATTTCTGTAGTCAGCAGGTTAATATAAGGTGAACTTAACAGAGAACATGACATGATCACTGCTGCATTGTCAGGGGAAACCTCATGCAAGAACACAACATGCAATTAAGATAGAAGGCTGAGCAAATGTGAAACTGCTGAGAGGCTAAACTTGAGTTCTTGTTAGTCAATTGGAATTACATTCATTTAATATGATTCTGAATGATTTATTATTCTGTGAAGCAGAGCATGACAAGGTTTGGGTAGAATCTGTGAAATTTTATTTTCTATCTTTACGAGAACTCAAGACTATATATATCTTTAAACGTTTCTTTTTTTTCGCACCAATGTCCTCTGATGTAACCTCTCATGTATTCCTGGCATTCTCTCGTAGCACACCTTCGATCCTTATCACCTGTGAAAACTAACATTGACAGAAGAGATTAATCACCTGATTCATGTAATATTGATCATTGTGCTTAAGCCCTAGAAATACATTTTCAAATCTGAAAGGCATGCACTATCTCTCTATTTATAACAAAACTAAGGCCAAACTCTGTGTTTCTTCATTTTTTTCTTTTACTAAATATTAGATTTTTACCCTGTTATTGTTTGCTAGCTTTTTTGTTGTTGATGTTCTTTTTGTTCTTCTTTAGAGGATAGGGTGTTTCATACATTTTTCTTACCAGAGTATAATATAATGATGTGTTTTTCTGATTTATAAAAAGGATGCATAAGACATTTGTAAGACTTTAAGTTTTAAGTTTGTCAGATGATCAAATTGGCAAAGCAACCTTGAATCCATAGCAACAGGAATACCCTGGTAAAGAAGATTACAAGATTTGAAAAGATGGGATTACAAAAGATTAAAACATTTTTTAGCCACACACCCTGTCCCCAATGGGGCACTTTCACCCCCCCCCCCCCCCAAGGGAAAAAGGAGGAAGAATAGGGCTGGTGACCCTTCTTTTCATTTTTTGTTGCGCCTCCCCCATCCTGAGTTATAGATCCGCCACGGGCACCTTATACTGTAATTTTAAGTTATCTTGAGTTTTGGTAATGAGTGAGAGTAAAAAAATGTACAGGATCTAACCATGGGCCTACTAATCAAAGAAACACTGAATGTACAACATCACATAGAAGTGAAACATGCAAAACAAATTTTATTTTGAATAACTTATGTAATAGCTTAGTAATGAGCGAGTAAATCAATCACCCAGTTGCAACTAAGTCCTTAATTAAGTGTGTGTTCAGAGCAAGAAATGTGTTAACTTTGAAATGCTTTCCTTGAAATGTGTTTGTATTTCTCTTAATATTTGTAAGTATGTTTACATTATACTGGCTCAAGCAATTCTTTCATTAGGTGGTAAATAATTCATAGTTACATTAAAGCCAGTTTCATCATACCAAAACAATCAAAGAAAGACATTTCTTTTCTCCTCACATTAAAAATGCTCACATTCCCAGCATTTAGAGATACGCACCCTTATCACGCACACGTGTCCATGTTTAACAACAAACACCCAAGTGCCAGCGATAACCAATAAATAGAAACATCACCTCGGTGATTTGCTTAATGACCCTATGCTCTTATCTCTGATGTTACAAAACTCAACCCATACAAAAATATTACATCACCCCTGATTGGCAGAGGGACTGACCTCGGTTGCCATGGTAATACCCTTCAATTCATGTTATTCTGCTTTTTTCACTCGTTTAATGCAACCAATCATAGGTCACAAAGAGTACAAGTACCAATGCTTTGTATTTCGATCAACTCATTAGTGACCAAAAGAGGTGATTTTTTTCAAGTCATAGTAATTGCTTGATGTCTATAGTGCTCTTTTTGAGCCTTGTTAAACGGGAGAAGGTCGTTGCGGAGGGGTGCTTCAGAGTTGACTGATGATGATGATGATGATGATATTGATAAAAGTTCACAGAAAGAGCAAAGGAAATTCAGGTAGTTCAGTGAAAATGAGTTTTAGCAGCAGGGGAGAATGAGCATACCGTAAGCACCAATTACATGGATTCAAAAGAAAAGTACAACGTAGCCTGTCGTTTCATTGTTTGTAAAGACATGCCCCTTCTAATCACCCCTCCCCCCTCCCCCTGTACCCCCAATTAAAAAATGAAATTGTCACTGGAAGGATGATTATTCAGATTGTGGATACATCATCTATATTTTGGGCTGATGCTTTCAAAATACCGATGCAAAATGTCTTCATGTTTATAACCATCAAAAGTTAGCCCCAAAACAGCTTTGGAACACTGATCATAGACAACAAAAAAGTCTCTGAAATGCTCTCCTTATTTAATTAAAACATTCATCCCTAAAACACATAATTTGCATCATTTGTAGAATGCTCAGTAATGATGTATTTTACTTATTGAATAGAGGCAGATGTTGATGGCCGTCTATTGTACTGGAATCCTTGGGTGGCAAAAGTTACAGTTGCAAAGTCCATCGAGGGAAACGTCAACTAAAGATTAATGCCTCCCCCACCTATTGGTTAATATTTAAACAGAGAAACCATATATTTCCAAGACCTTCACTGAATGTATCACTCGAAGATAGAGCAATTGTCTTGCAAGCACAGTATCTCATTTTCAAACCAAGATGAGCAGTAAAGCATGCGGTTAGGGTTTTAAAATTTCTTAGATTTTTTGTTGTTTCTCTTTCAGTTATGTTTTAATCACTATCAGGACTTAGTGTGACCTTAATCAAGTATGATTTTTTAATTAAATTATATCTAAAGCCAACTGAAAGCTGCAGGATTTTACAGATTTAATTAGGTTTTAAATGGAGCATGTTATTCCTTAGACCACTCTAGACTACTCTACCCCCAAATTGATACAATGAGTGAAATTATTATTGTATTACATTTGAATTATGCTTCCTTCGTTCTCAGGACTAATATGACCTGTAGCAGCTATAATTAACAAGCAAAAACATTTAAGCGAAAAACTGCATGATTTACAGACTTGAAAGCAGTATCTCTGTAAGTTTAGTAAAATTTTGTTGGATTAAAAAAAATCATGACATAATTACCAGGACTCAATGTGATCTTGCACCTACAATTGAAAACGAAATCTAAGCCAAAACTGATCTTGGTTTTGAATTGAGATTCTGTATTGACAAGACCTGTTCCGATATCCTAAAGTGATACCTAAGTAAAATCAATTTTTTGTTCTGTTTAACTTATGTTTTCATCACTTCCATAACTTTATGACCTTTTTATAACAATGAACCAAAATGTTAAACCTAAGCTGCAGGGTTATAGAGTCAACGTGAGAGATTTAGCAATTATTACTTTTTGAAGGCAAAGATGTTTCCATCATTAGCGGGATTCTGTATGACCTTCATCAGCCCTAATTAAGAAAATCTTAAGCCAAAAAAAAACTGCGCGCTTTGTCATCTCAACTTGAGAGTCCCTAAGTCTAGACAGACCAAGGTGAATCATCTTTAGCCCTCTATCCGCCAAGGTCAATTGCCACACTCATCCGGAAGTCAATGGTATCGAGGTGGCCGGTAAGCAGTAATGAGTGGGTTAATTAAGAGCATGTTCAGACTCTGGGAAAGTTACTTGTAACTTGTTTTAAGAAACATTGTATAAAGAATCTTCGCATAGCAAGAGGAGCATAGAGACTAGATAACATTTGAAACATCGTTAAAAGAAACTAGTTTTGGAAAAGTTCAGTTGGTGTGACAGCTGGTCTATCATTGGTGCCTGATCACGATAAGCCCCGCCCAGTTATACAATTTTTGTATCATACAGTCAAGCCTGCTTTAGTGACCACCTGTCTACAAAGACCACATTTGTTGTTGAAAATGGTTTCTCATTGAAACATGTACTAAAGGAACTTGTTCATAAAGACCACCTGCCTTTAAAGACCACTTTTCTTGCCTCCCTTGGGTGGTCTTTATAGACAGGTTTCACTGTACATTGCTCAGACTAGAATGGCAACCTGATTCTAAGGATGCTCAAACATGTATTTGGCTGTACAATATTCTGTTATGATGATATATGAGGCTTCTTTATGAGACGTTTAAACTACGAAAAGTGTAATCGCTTATCGCAATGTTAATGCTTAATGGTCTGAATTGTATGGAGTGTTGTTTGAACGCAGTGCAAGATTGGGTTTGGTTTGGTGAAGATACGAGGATGGGTCGACCTTGTGGGAGCAGAGAGAACAAAGGAAGAGATCATGAGGGTCTCTTCAGCTGCAGACGTTCGGTTCTTGCAAAGGTCCTCTGGAAATAATCACTTTTCAGGAGAAGATGAGGATGAGAGATAGCTAGAGAGAGAGAGAGACAAACAAATATACATTAAGATGGAGCAGGAGAATTAAGTAATAGTTAGAGGGTTGATTAGAGATGAGATGAAAATTTTTAGCAACAACATCAAGATATCAAGATAGTTACAGCCACAGGCTGGAAATAAGCTTATCTGGATAGGGTGTGGGGGAGAGAGAGAGAGAGAGATGGGAGAACAATTTGAGGAAAGGTATTAAACAAGACTGTTAGATTTATGGGAAATATGAGCGATACCAAAAGGAAAGACAAAATATTTTCTGGAGAAGGAGGATGAAAGACGCATGAGAAATGTGGTATTTGAGGGAGATTGCTAAGAAGGAATAGAGAAAGAAAGAGATGGAGCAAAGAAGCATTATTAATATTGTTTAAACTAGAGACATAGGTTTCCTGGAATTATTGTTCAAGAGAGAGAGAGATCTTTCCAAGCTCATTAAGGATTATTTGAACAAGGAAGTGATTAGTAGCAATGAAAGCACGCAATATTTGTTTTCTTTTTGATATATTTTTCAAAAAAATATTTGTTCATTTCTTAATAATGACCTTCCACTCTTCCAGCTAGCTGAATGACATATTTTAAGCATTATTTTGTACCATTCTTATATGTTCATGGGCCAAAATTCCATTAATTTCTTCTTTAAAATTACTAAAATTGAAAATGAGAGTGGTAAAATTGTAACTAGGGCTTTAGTTCCTTTACCAACAAAATATGTCCAAGTTATTCATACAGCAAAATAAGTCGGAGTAAATGGCTATCTTTCAAAAAATGTATTTTTGTTCTAGTACATGTAATTAGTTAGATTTATAAGTGGATTTTGGAAACTTAAAGATTCAATATTCTCTATTCATCTATCAAAGAACTTCCCAATATGAGTTTTTTTTCCTTCTTCCAACCCATTGCAATATACTCAAAGTAGAGTTCAATGAAATTGAAAATTCAAAAACTAGGGGCAGTTACACTGTCATCCAAACACGCCAAAAAATGCCAAACCGGAGCCTGGCCGCGATGTTACCAAGGGCAACTACGCTTTACCGGCAGACATGCCAAGCCCCAAACATTCCAAAACGAAGTGTGATCTTTTGGCGTGTTTTGGCGTGTTTTGGCGTGTTTGGCAAGTATAACCGCTCGCAGTTGTAACATCGCGATGTTAGGCACGTGACTTCCGGCACTTCCGGATTGTTACCCGCGCTCTTTTAAACCACGTTCTTCCCGTGTGATATTTATAGCATTTCCATCGTCGCGCGTGTTATCCGTTCATTCAGCTCCGTTTGTTCCAATTCCGTTAACTCATCCTTTATTCAATCTTCGTTATTCCCGTCTGGCCATATCTGTCTAGTAGTAGTATTTGAGTGTTTTGTTAGATTAATTAATATGGAAGTGAACAATTCCCATTGGACTGATGATGAGATGAAGTTCTTGATTTCGATGTGGAGGCAGGGAGAGCTCCTCCACCAGACTTCCAAGCGTCCCTGCAAACGTGGGGAAAAGGGCTTCAGAGAAATGAGTGAAAGCATGAAATTAACAACTAACAACAATGATTTTCTTAACCTTCCCATATCGTTTTTACTACTAGATTTCGATTGAATTTGGGAAAACTGAATCAGCAGCCGTAGTCCGTACTTCGTAACTTATCCACTCTTGCCTCAAATACTACACGCGAGATAAACAAAACATATCGCATGCATGCGCATGGGATGTATCGCTATTTAGCTAGCTATAGCGCTAGCTGGAAATTGCGCGCGCTAAAAATCTTATAGCAGGCCGGGGTCAAAGGTCGGGAAGACTGCACATGCGCATTACCAACCGAAACACGCCAAAACATCGCTGAACAGCTCCGTCGGTGATGTTTCAGCACAAGTGTAACCGGGTGCACGAAACATCGCGACTTTTCAAAATGAGGTATTTGACAGTATAAATGCGCCTACTAAAAGAATGTTAAAACGTTTCTTTAATGTCAACATGACTCATCTTGGATACGTCTAAGAATGACATTTCTCAATTGTGGCTAATTTAACCCTCAACTCTTTGTTACCTTGCTTTACCACTCCTTTGTCAGCTAGCGCCCATCTCAGAAAATATGTGAAGGACGGTTTCAAATGCTTTGATTTTTCACCTGCTTGTAAAAAAGTAACTTTACTGTCACTTTGAAAAGCAATACCCTAAGACCATCCTTTTTTGGACAAGGACAAATCAATCTGGTGTATTCATACTGGTCTTTTTAAAGCGATGATTATGTAACAATTGCACAATGCCAGCACATTGAATAAATAGCTGGCTCAATATGTCCTGTGGGTTACGGTAGTCTGCCGTAACAGACCCTTGTGAAATAATGAGACTCGCAGATTAATGTTTAGTACTAAAAGTTGTGCAAATCTTAAAGGCATCGTTTAACAATGTTAAATCTGAAATGCACGGCCCTACGTGTTATCAGTGTCTGTGATATGGTGTAATATTGAAGCCCTAAAAAAATTGTGCTTCAAAATGATCAAGAAGTGCCTCAAAAAAGTAAAAAGTGACTGGTTTTACCATACTCATTTTCCCCAATAGACTGTAGTGTTATGAAAACCGTTTAGTAAACGGTTTTAAAATTTGTAATTCCAATCATGAATATCTTGATAATAAGACAGGCGATCGGCTTATAAAATTCATGGGGTTCCTGACTGACCTGAAGGTTTTTGCAGCATGAGCTAAATCCAGGATTTTGTTTCAGAATCTGAGACAAAGTTACCGGATCCCTTTAATACTAACTGTAATGATCAGTAGGCATTCATATTTACATGGTATAACAAGCTTTGAAATCATGGTAATTTCAAACAAAAGGAACAATTTAAGAGGAAATTCAATCATACGATTTGCACTCCAACATGACACAACAGTTAAATGAATAGGTGCCTTTAAAAAAAATATCTGACTTCAATGTCTCATTTAGGAGTCATTAGCTCTTGAGGACTGAAGATGTGTTGCCTGCGTGTGAAGACTAAGATCAAAGACCAATATCTCTGCCCTTGAGATAAGATACATATGTCCTGCGTTACTCTGTTTCACTTTGTTTCTTTGTTTGTTGGTGTTTGTTTTAACTTTTAAGGAGAAGCCAAGTCATGTTCCGATTTATACCGAACCTTTATTTGTGTAATGACATTCACTACTCAGCCAAGAGGAAGTCCTTTTTTGTTTTTTCCGATTGATGCATTTTTCTTTCTTTTTTTAGGTTCCGTTACCTCATTGCTTGTGTTATTTCTGGACGTTTGGAAGGTTAATGATAGACTCAACATTGGTCAGCCAAGTAACATTGAAAGAGAACTTAGGAACCTAATGAACTCAAAGCCTTTCTTGGAATTAAGTACTGTCATAAAATTATAGAGGTTTGGAGGGGGTATGGAGAAGAAAAGATTATGTCAATCAACTGGTTAAATTGATAAGTTTAGATCCGAATCTATTTTGTGATCTTGTATTTCAAACATTCATATATATAATAATAATAATAATACATATGATTTATAAGGCGCCAAATCCACTTGATAGTCAAATGCTCAAGGCGCAGCTTGTGCAAAAGATGAAATACATACATGATACATTTATACAAAGTGTGATAGGAAAGGTACAGACATGATATATCCTATTATTGATGCAATATCTTTTAATTTACAAAAGAGAGAGAGAGAGAGAGAGAGAGGTGGAGAGAGAGAGAGGGGGGGGGGGGAGGGAAATATACATAAAAAGAAAGAGAGCAAGGGAGAGAGAGCAAGCACGCATGCAAAAGGGTGGGTTGAAAACTGTGAAGATAGGAACACAGAAAAAGAAAGAAAAAAAGAGTAACAAAAACATGTAAAGGGAAGGGCTGTAAACATATAAAAGCAAGATAATACAGAGAGAGAAGGAGGGAGATAGATGGGGAATGCAAGAAAACAAATAGGGAAGGGCTGTAAATAGGCTATAGAAAAGTCAGAAGGTGAAAGCAAACTAGAATAAGAACACCCATCTTCAAATGCCAACTGAACAAAGACATACACATTGAGTAGAACACTAAGCTCCATATGTAACCTTCCATTTGTGAGAGTATTTGTTTAAAAAAGACACAATTTATCCTCATTATTATTAGCCCAAGGACATTTTGAATTTTCTATCTATTTGTCTCATCTTCCCCTTCAATTTTCAAGAAAGAATTTTGAAAACAGGATATTATTTTCTCTGATTTTGACTAATCAAAATATTGCATTTACACAAAATGACGGGAAATGTGAAAGGTGACTTCTTTGTCTACTGTCATTTCCTCTGTTAATTTTTCTTCTTTTACCTCCTCCGTTATTTTTTTCTGATTTGTCTGCTTCTATCCAAAGCAATGTATTCAGAAACCAGAGTTGGCCTTCAATCACAATTTGTTATATTGTAAACTATCCATCCAGTCCTGTTGGTAACTTTTAAACTAGAAAGGTACCATATACGGACACTTTTATTATCGATATTGTTGTTTCTATGTATTACTAGTAGTTGTGGCAGAAGTAGCAGAAGTAGTAGAAGAATTAGAAGTAGCTGTAGTAGGAGGAGTATGAAACTAGTGATATAGCTATCATGATTTTAAACTAAAAAACAGGAAAATAAGAAAGACAAAGTCACTGAACCTGTACATACAAAATTCTTTTCATTTTTTGTTGTCATCAGCAGCATCATCACCATCAAGACTTAGCAGTAGCAGTAATTTAAACTAATGACAGAGCAATCATAATTTTAACTTCTAAAAGCAGTGTCAGTCAGGGACCCTGTCCACACAAACTCCCTTTAGTGATTACATCATCAACATGTTATCTACTCAATGAGAACAGAGCTCTATAAATGCACTGAATGGAAATCGTTGCTATTTCCAGCGAATGTCCACTTAATGAGGTGGTCAATATTTATTGATCGGTCAGCCTGGGCGGGGAGTGGTCAGATCTTGTCCAGCCAAGGACCCCCATGAATGGGTGATTGGTCAATTCTCCCAAATGGACGTTATTGCCAGCATGTTCTGGGAACATCGATGACCTAAACGGGGATTATCTTTCCAGTTGAAGAGGAAATGAATGTATGTACGTAAGGTGGTGTTACGTAAAGGTTATGTATCCATGCACCCACGCACTTTTGTAGGAAAAGATGGTAGTGGTAGCAAGGTCTTTGTGCAGATGACGTTAGAAAAACATTAAGCTTATCTTGGGCCTTGAAGGAATTCAGCTGGAAAAAGGGATTAAGTTAAAAGATGACATGAATAGTCTTTCAAACTTACATAAAGGTCATTCAGCCACACACTTACCGGTACGTAGAAAAGGGGGGTAGTGTTAGCAAGGTCTTTGTGCAGATGACGTTAACAAACACAAGAGACTGAAGTTATAAGAATAGGCCTATCTATTCAGTCTTACATAAGGTCATTCAACTATACACTTCCTTAGGAAAGGGGGCAGTTTCAGCAAGGTCCTTGTGCAGATAACTTTTTTTTTAAACATTAGGCTGATCGCGAATCTAAGTAAGAAGTTAGTGAGAAAAGGACACAAGTTATCAAAGAAGAATTGGAATACACATTCTATCCGCCATAAGGTCACTCCAAATTTTTTGTAGAAAAAAGGGGGAAGTACAAATAGCAAGGTCCTTTTGCAGATAACTTTCAAAAACTTTAAGCTGATTGAGGATCTAAATTAAGCATTTAGTGGGAAAAGGCTGACGTTATAAAAGCAAATAGCATTGATAGCTAGGCCTATACATTCAGTCTCACATAAGGTCATTCAACTATGAACCTCTGTACAAAAAAGGGGTAATGTTAACAAGATATTTGCGCAGATTACAATGACAAACATCAAATAGTCTCGAAGTTAGTGGAAAGGGGCTCTAGTTCTAAGAAGAAATGAATACTCATCCGCTGTTACATAATATAATGGTCATGCACCCACACACTTTTGTAGAAAAAGGGGGTAGCATTGGCAAGGTCTTACAAATCACCTTGAGAATTTTAAAGATGATCGTGGAAAAAGAGCTTAAGTATTTCTTCAGAAGCAAGTAAAAAGTAGAGTTCATGCACCTGCACATCTCTAAAAATAAGTGAGGGGTACTTGCAACAAGGTTTTTTTTAGATATTAGTTCAACATTATTCAGATCTGGCAAGAGTTCAGTGGGAATGAGGATGTATTTGAGAAAGTCATTCACTTGTTAAGTACATTGTTCCAGGAGCATAAAGTTAAAGAAAAATCCTTTATTTGTATTTTAAAGAAAGTCATAGATTAAAGAAATAATGCTTAAATATCAATAAAAACAAGTTCTAGTGTCACAGCAGCATGAGTTTATAACTTGCATATATATCCTTTATATCTAGAAGGTTACTAAGAAATTGCAATAAAAGTGTTGACATCCAAATACCTTTGCAAACCTTAACATTTTGGACTTACTTATCAACATATATATTTATTCTGAACATTAAGCATTTACATTTGACAAAAGAAAAGGGTGATTACTATCACGCTCTGTCTTTCCAGAGGGGATATTTGGACAAGGTCTTTCTTCTATACAAAGACCTTTGCCTTCGGGAGATGCTCGGGCCTAGCAAGAAAGAGCTCAGCGGAAAAGGGGGCTCAGCCATCTTGCCGAAATGAACATTCATGTTATTTTTCTTCAAGGTTACACGCCCACGCATTCCTCTGGAAAGAGGAAGAGAGAGAGAGAGAGAGAGAGAGAGAGAGGGGGGGGGGGGAGAGAGGGGGGGGGGGGGAGAGGAGGTAAGGGGTATTTAGTAAACAAAAGCATTCTTTGGAGGACATTCAGCGTGTCATATCTTCTTGTAAGACGATAATTACTAGAATAACTTGGAGGGGGAAAAGCCAATAAGAACGTAATTAAGGGGGCCATTTAAGGGGTATATGTTTCCTTATTTGCTTGTGTTCAGCTAAGCAGTACCTACTCATTGTAAAACTGCCTTTGAAGAAAAGAAACCCATCAAATAGTACTCATTGATGATTGTAAGGTATAGAATGCTGAAGGTGTTACTACCGAATTTAAAGGAATGTTGAAAACCAAATAAAGCAACAACATGAATATATATAGACTGTTTTAGCTTCAATGTACTGGATTTCAGTTTCCTTGCCCTTTTCCCTCAGCTATTTAACCTATTTTCTTTCTAAATTCATTAGGCTGATCTTTGGATACTTGTATAATATAAGTAGATGGGATGCTGTGGGGTTTCATCTTCAGCATCACTCCTGCTTTTTCAATTTTAATGAGACAGAGCTAATACAGGTCATTCAGTTTTTTTGTAAATTGTCAAATTTAGAATCTCTTGAATAAATCTGCTTCTCTCGCTCGCTCTCTCTCTCTCTCTCTCCCTCTCTCTCTCTCTCTCTCTCTCTGTCTCCCTCTCTCTCTCTCTCTCTCTTTCTCTCTTTCTCTCTTTCTTTTCCTCTATGTCTTCCTCTCTTTCTCTCTCTCACTTATGAAATAATTTTCAAACATTGTGACGATAATGATAAGACCTGACACAATTTGATGTTTTTTTATATATAAATTTGCTGGCAAAAAAGCATCACTAAATTATATAACTAAGCTGTACCTTGATCTACTAGTCCTTTAATATATCATGAAATAAATTTCTAACCCATTTATTATGTTCCCCTTCCCTTTCTCCTCTCCTACCAGACTGTTATAAAAAAAAAATGTCTGAAATCTCAACCTTAGCTATTAAATGAGAGATCGCATTTTTCAATATGATGATGGATGGGTTGGGTATGATGGCCCTGTCTCAACTGAAGCCGAACTGTGCAAATAATTAATGAAAGAAATTACATTTTTCCTGAATGTTGAGGTTGATGGATGTTTAATGAAAATTTGCTCACGTTTATTTTATAGTGATTGGCAGTTTAATTGCAGGTTAGTTGTGATGAAAAGGTTTATTTCGCATAATGGAAAGAGAAGTGCGAGGGAGGGAAATATGTTACATGACATAATATTTAATGATAAAGTTGAGTTCTGGTCATGTGATTGCATTGTGTGAAAGAAACGGTGTGGAAGTGATTAAAAAAGGTAGATCATGTAGCACTTAAGTATTGGTATTAAGGTTGTGGAATCATCAAAATTATAAGTAATTTGCCCAGTTTTCCTAAAGGTTACATTATCGCTTACATGCATTGTATATATATGGGGCGACACAAACATGTAGCATGAAAGTTAGGGTACGTCCACCTCCTGTATTTGTTAATTGTCATATTTCTAAAATAAAGGGTATTTGAAGAGCCATCCTTTTGGGGGACATTTTTTCTATGATACTCTTCCACACTAAAGAAAAAACATGAAAAGAATGAAAAAGTTCACAAATTAGTTTTTATTCCTAGGCTTATACTCACTGTACTGAAGTGCTGAAAGGCATGCATCGTAACTAAAGACTATTCAGAAATATCTTGTAATATTGTAAATATTAGGGCCGGGTATTTCAAGAACAATTCTTTTTAGGGATACATTCTTTCAAACAAACATAAACATGAATGAGAAAGTTTACAAATTATTTTTCACTTCTACCAGACCTCAACTTTTCTTTTCAAGGCTTGGGGGTAAGGCCCCCCCCCCCTTCTAAATGCCCTGGCTACGCCATGTAAACCTGTCTTCTTATAAGTTCAGTGCTTTAACTATGGCCTTGTATGATTCCCCACTGCTGTTGCTAACGAGGAACATAATGAGCATTTAATGATCCTGACAAACCGTCTCCGGTATCGAAGACCTCACTCGTTGTCATCGTCAACAGACCTGTACGTCAGCGAACCGAACCGGTATGTCTTCTCTCAGGTAATGGAAGCAACCCTAGACACGTATGCTTCCAGGGGCAGAGGAAGAAGAACTAGTTTGCCTGTCTTCAAGTAGATCAGCATCACTTGCATTGCAAAGAATTGAGAGCGTGTTTTTAAATTCAATTTTTGTAATTATTAAATACAGTGATCAGACATTCAATCCTGTGACAATATTGCTCTTGGTTAAATTCGTCAAAGAGTGTGGTCATTATTGGGGTTTGTGGTGGTCTAGTCGACACGTCTTCGGACTGTGGATCACATGGTTCACAGTTCAAGTCCTGCTAGGGCACTTAGTCCTTTGGCAAGACATTAATCTACATTTGCCACTCTCCACCCAGGTGCTAAATGGGTACCGGTAGGAAGAAATTATTTAGTCATGCTGTTGTGTCTCTTTGGCATTTAAAATATACAACACTTTTTAGGGTTTATGTTGCTTTATTTCTTGTAAACAAAAGTCAGATATGGCCAATGCAATATTTTCTCTAGATTCTTTTGGATAATCAGGCATTTTTTGAAGGCCAATAGATTTATATATTAAAATTAAATCAGTTGACAGTAATTTGAAAATAAAATAAAGCAGCATCAGACAATTATGGCCATTTGGGTTGTTTGTCCCTGCATGAATATTTGCCAAACATACGTGGAAATCTGTGTTTACGCTATAATAATTAATTATGATTTGAAATATGAGAAACAATTGTTTTTGTTTTTTCAAGCATGGTAGATTTATATACAATACAACCACATCAATTTTTCTCAGACAATGAAGAACAATACCTGTAGGCCCTTTTTCTTGTGATACTGTAAAAGAAAATTTTAATAGAAAAATTTATCGAACACGTAGGTATGACCTCTCTCTCTCTCTCTCTCTCTCTCTCTCTCTCACACACACACACATCATTGACCATATGGCTAGCGTTGACCTTCCTTTGTTTTTGAAGGTTGAAAACTAGTTTGTATAACCCATATATGTTTGGGATTCACTTGAAGTAGCAAAACTAGAGAAAATATCGCCAACAGAAGGCCATACTATATAGACATGACAGGGTTATATCATTTTTTGCTTTGGATGATGGAAGGGAGATATGATATATGCTGCACATTATCAATGGCATTCAAGATTTAGAAGAAAAGATAGATGAAAAACATATTCAGAGTTGAAAATAGTAAAAAAAAACATATTTCTGCAGTATTCACTATTTTCCACCTAGATTTAGACTATATTATAGTGACTAGAATATAGTGACTGGTCCTTGAATTTTCTGATGTTTTTGTTCTACACATATGTGATTAACACATTTATCAAAAACATGTCATTTATAAAATGTTCTTTTCTTTTGATTTAGGTTTGAGATATGTTTGAGGTATTTTGTTATTTACTTGATTTGTTTTGTGTGTTTTAATTAAAATTCCTTCAAAGTGCAAGGAGAAAAACAGGAAAGGTGGGTGTCTGCAGCCTGCTATAAATAAATAGTATTCAAGCTTGTGAAACATGATTCAAATTAACTCATGAAAAGGATTGTTTTACTCTCCGAGATGTCCATGGTTTGTCTGTCTATTTATGTCTCAAGCGAATAATGCTGCCATCACAATCTCTGCTGCTACCTCATATTACGATTTCTGCTCGGTATGGAATGGTAGATATTTACCAGATATTGATTTCTTTGGAATCAAATCCGTTCTCTTCTAAGTGATACAAGCAAACGACCCTGAATGCAACCCAGTTTAATCATTCTTCCTCTCTACACACAAAATCTGGATAGGCCTATGCCCTTATAAGGTAATTTATGAACGTAAAAAAAGCGATAGATAGAGAGAGAGAGAGAGAGAGAGAGAGAGAGAGAGAGAAAGGGGGAGGGGAAATTTGAATGAAACAGCCTTGTTTACAGCATATGTAATATAGTTGGAAACGAGGTCGTGGTAGATTCGCAAATAGATGTGAATTTGGCGCTCCTATTTAGAAGATTGCGGAAAGACGACAAGGTTTCTAAAAACAAAGATCGCAGGGAGCAGAGGGAGCTGATTGCCGTCTTTGGGCGCCCTCGCTTGGCGGGCGGGCAGCGTCCTTGATATTAACGTTAATCAGGTCACGGAGGAGGATATGGAGACGATCGGGTTCTGCCCCGGCCACGGCCTAGATTGAGCGTGTGCTGGCTGCTTGGGCTCGATGATGATTTTGAGAGAGAGAGAGAGAGAGACGGAGAGAGATGGGGAAAAGGCAGAATGATGAAGACAGAGAGAGAGAGAGAGAGAGAGAGAGAGAGAGAGAGAGAGACGGAGAGAGATGGGGGAAAGGCAGAATGATGAAGACAGAGAGAGATAGAGAGAGAGAGAGACGGAGAGAGATGGGGGGAAAGGCAGAATGATGAAGACAGAGAGAGAGAGAGAGAGACGAGGAGAGATGGGGGAAAGGCAGAATGATGAAGACAGAGAGAGAGAGAGAGAGACGGAGAGAGATGGGGGAAAGGCAGAATGATGAAGACAGAGAGAGAGAGAGACGGAGAGATATGGGGGAAAGGCAGAATGATGAAGACAGAGAGAGAGAGAGACGGAGAGATATGGGGGAAAGGCAGAATGATGAAGACAGAGAGAGAGAGAGAGACGAAAAGAGATGGGGGAAAGGCAGAATGATGAAGACAGAGAGAGAGAGAGAGAGAGACGGAGAGAGATGGGGGAAAGGCAGTATGATGAAGACAGAGAAAGAGAGAGAGAGAGAGGAAGAGGGAGGCAGAATGATGAAGACAGAGAGAGAGAGAGAGAGAGAGAGAGAGGGAGAGTGAGGCAGAATAATGAGACCTTGTAATCGAAGAGACGACTAATTTTGCAGCAGAGATTATTTCCAAGACAATTGAATTCATGCAGGTCTGGAGTCATGTAACCAACTTAACCTTGCAGGGGTGGGTGGGGGGGGGGGGGGTGCAGCAACTTGGATATAGCTAGAACTTGTACAATGAAATATGAATGCTCTGTCGAATAGCGAGTAAGATGTTACGAGGGCGCTACTTAATATGCGTTCAGATGACATTCACATATTGAGAAAAGCCTAATTTATGTATCTGTACTAGTTATTATATTATATATTAAATGAATAATATTCATTTATGTGTTTTAATGGAGGTATTACCATTTAGTCATTGATTTTCATTCATACATGGTACCATATGTTTGTTGATCTTGAAGTGTGTTTTCAGGTCTATTCAGGATATATGTTATCTGTAATACTGTAATGATTATGCTACGACAATAGACAAATGTCTTATATGGGTTGTGCTGGTACTTCCTAAAACCTTAAAGGTAATACAAAGTTTTGGAAAATTGGGTGGATAGTGATTCTTTACAATTTTGATATATTTGGATGCCCCTGTGGATGTATTATAAGCACTAGAAAATGTAGCGCCTAAAACACTTCTGATTTCGAGAAAAGTTTAATATAAAAATTTACCGGTGCTCCCGGTAAATTTGGACAAATTTCATATAGCGCATATGTAGATATGATATATAATTTTCAAACGGGAATAGCTAATCGGTGGAGTTTAGTCATGAAACATTGTTGTATAGCTTAATTAATATCTTGATATAGAGAGGGAGCTATACAACATAAAGAGTTTATTAATTACAATTTCATAACTTTTCAACCGCGACAACGACCACTGAATATTGTAGGATCGCATATGCTTGCAATATGTACTTTTGAACCAAATTCATGACCCCATACCAAAACTTTGTATTACCTCTAAGGATCCATAAGTAAGCATCTGTGGTGTTGCCCCCTGTGATGTAGATGAGGCTTTGCCCCTGGACCCCCAACCCCCCCCCCCCCCCCCCCCAAAAAAAAAAAAAAAAAATACCCACCTTACATCATAGTGCAGTCACTGCAGTGGAACAGGAGTGGGCTCATATCTGGGAGGTCCTGGGTTCAAAACCAAGTCCCTTGTATAGGATTTAAGGCTGTACCGATCCCCTAGCTGTTTATCTACAACCAAACACTTCATTTCTTTGTAGACATATAAATCTTGAATCAATTAAAGATAAAGTTGAGTTCTGGTCATGCGATTGCACTGTGAAAGAAATGGTGTGGAATCGATCAGAAAAGGTTGCTCATCTAGCATATAAATATTTGTGTGTATTGCAAGGTTCTGGAATCATAAGAATTAAAAAAAATTCTTGGTAAAGTTACAAGCACTGTACACAGAAGGATGTATATGGGACTATCAAACACGTGGCGTAAAAATCTGTCCCAATTTTAACGATGTATAAGATATAAAGGTATTTGAAGAGCCATGCTCCTAAGGGAACATAGTTTATCTGATGTTCTTCCACCCTTGCATAATAACAATGATAACGCTCACAAATTATTTTTCACCTCTTCCCAGAACTCAACCGTCTCTTTAATCATTACGGATGAATGGCAATATCCTTGGTTTTCACATTGTATGTTTTCTACAAAAATGAAGGGCAGGGTCGAATGTCAGTGTGTTTTCTCATTCTAGAAGGTGTTATGCATTCTGTTGTTCATGATAAAAGAGACATCATTTTAGACACTTTATTGAAATAGGATCGCAACTACTTATGAAAAATCAACCCGAGGCAGTATCGGTAGCCTTGTGTGTCACCTATTGAAACGTGCAAACATGACAACATTGCCTATTGAAACGTGAAAAAATGAAAATGATGCTTATTGAAACGTGCAAACTTCACAATGTTGCCTATTGAAATTTGCGAACATGACAATATTGCGTAATCCGAATACGGTTACCTTGGGACATACAATAGGGTATTGAAATTGCCCTTGAGTCGATTTCTCAAAAATAGATTCAATCGTGTTATTATGAAAGAATGGCATATTAAGTAACAATATTACTCAAGATTGGTCTTTAAAAAAACTAAATTAGAGATGTACGTATTTAAGTCAGAGGTCTTTCATCAAAGTTGATATAAAAAAAAAAACTCATTACATAAGCTACATGTAGTATGCCTTTCATTTTGCATTTATTTTATTTCACTTAACTGTAAAACTATTGAACTGTACAAACATAAAGCTTCGAATCTCCCATGATTCATTTTTGTTTCCTGTAGGAACTATGAAATGGATACCCAATACAACAAAATAAAACCTTTTCAGAAATGTATGTATTAATTTTCTAATGACTATTAGATGTTTTCCATAGATGCATTTCACAACATTTGAAGTTCAATCTATGTTCCTAATGTATAAATGATCTTTCTTTACTTACTAAGAAATCACATGAGTTATCCACCCACTTATTTGTATTTATAAGAAAAATTGAAGGTTCTATGACTTTGATCTGCTAAGCGTTTACATCAGAAGATACAGACGTAAATCAACGTCGCTTTCTCTGAATTATGATGAAGTCACAAGGAATGTGGAAGGTACAAATGTTTTTGATGGTCCTAATCATGGGTATGAGTCTAATGTTAGTAAGTGACATAATGTTAACCTTTCTCTCACCTTCCTGGGAAGTTTGTCGCAAAATGGCCTTGGGAATAAGAGAGAGAAAAGGAGAGAGAGGGAGAGAGAACAAAGCTGAGAGACTGACAATGCCTGTCATTACTCAGTGCAAGCCGTAAGCCCCGCCTCCCTGTATACTTTCTGGACCAATCAGGGGAGAGTTCACATATCCTGTAGCCCTTTCAAGGCCGGCCTTGGGACATCACTCAGCTGTGACCGTAGCCACACACAAGAGCCAGACACCAATCCTGCGCTCTGATTGGCCGCTTGCCATGGGATAATCAACAAACCCACATAGCACACAGGGCAATGGCATCTGAGGGCAGTCAGCCAGCCAAGTCGCCTAATGTATTCCCAAGGTTCTTCGGCAGACTGTGTGTGTCAGTGTGTGTGTGTGTGTATATGTAATACTAGTTGTGTTGTGACTAGTGCAGAAGGCTTTCAAAGGCCACGCCTCCACCACTTCTCTCTTTCTCTCTCTCTCCCTCTCTCGCCTTCTCTCCTTCTCTCTTTGGCACTCTGCTGCAAGCGTTGAACTATCTATATACGTAGAATGACATTCAGGGTTTGATTAGTGTTGTGAAAGACACAGAGCTCGCAAGAGACGATTTGTTGTCCTCGCGGAATATCGAGTTGTAAAAGTTGAACCAAGCTAGGAGTGAATGGCCATCTGAAAACATTCAGCACGTGGATAGTATCGCTTATTGTACTTCAGATTTCTACTGGTCTGCACGAACACAAGGGAATGTTAGTTGGTCGAGTTTGATATTTCATGTTCTGGATACTTTTGAGCGTTATTTGATTTTGTAGATGAAGTTCTACCTTTGGTCCAATTTCTATTGAGTTTCCAAGGAGACAACAAGAAACTTTGATCGGTTTCCTATGATATTTTAGACAGTGTTGTGGAATATCTTCACTCCGTTGTCCCAAACAGAGCTTTTTGGATGTTGTATGCAACCTTTGCCGCCACCAGTTACGAGAGAATGCACCACATGTCTCAGACACAGATTGAGAGCAGCAACCAGCCACTCAATCTCAGCCACCCCTCCAAGCTCAAAGCAAAGCTGTCCGCCCGCCACCACCACGCCATGACCGCCGCCGCCGCAGCCCGTTCCCGCTCCCCGTCCGCCAACTCGCCCCCGTCCTCCGTCTCCTCCACCACCCCATCCTCCATCACCAAGCCCAAAGCCAGGATGGGATCGCATCATCACCACCACCATCACCATCATCACCACGACGATAAAGAACTCTCCTGTAGTTGCCCTCAGCCCGAGTCGAAGAACACCATCCTGTACCGGCTCCTAACGGAAAGCTACAGCTATTGGACTCCTGTTTGTTGTATCGGTGGAAAATGCCATGATGGACATATTCTTGGACAAAGCAAGTTAAAAATTTTGTTGGAGGAGAGCAAGAGACAGGCGGTGCAATAGGGGCTACTCAGAGTGGAGAGCCATGGGCTAGCGGCAATAAGTGATATAGGACTATTTATTATTAGGTAAGCTAAGAGAGGTCTTATTTTCACAAACTCTGCATACTCTGTTTACAGAGTACAGACAGAATTGTTTTTAATTATAAATTGCACATCTGTAGCCACTGTAAGACATTTTTCTTCAGTATCTTTAAGAACAAGATAGGAGAATTCCAATATTTATGTTTTTCAGTTTAATATTCATACTTCTATAAGATCATTATAGTCAAGCTCTCTAGTAGTAAAGAATGTGAAACCCCATAAATGTATCATTACAGACACATTATCCCTATACATTGATTCAACAAACAGATTAAGAAGCTGATCCTTTAATCCTGGATGGATTACGCTAATCCCAATCACATTTCTCTTCCTCTAATCACATTTGATTCATTAGCTTTCCTTAATCCATGGATTTACCTAACTGCTCATTCGATCAGGTCTATACCAATACAATCGTGCGTCATTTAAACTAATCCTAAGATTAAGAAATCACACATGAGAGATTAAAGGAATTGCATATGCAGCCCTCTTCTCTTGGTACTACAAACCCACAATGCAGTATACAGTTTTAACTTCCAGTTGAACTTGTAATGCAGGATTGTTTTAAGAATTATGTATTTTTTTTGTTAAAACCGATCAGTGAGTTTTTCTTCTTCAAATTTATACACTTTTTCACATGTTCAACATGTTCATGGTGGCTGTGCATTTTCTTTTTCAATGAAGACTAAATTTTGTTAATATCAATATTATTTCTATCTGTGGGATATTTTTGTTATTGACGAATTGAAATAAGCAAATACATGTAAAATGATATAAGATAAACAAAAAGAAGCTTATGATGAATTAATTGAACGTTGACAGTCATGGGTTCCAGAATAATATTCAGCATTGCAGCTACTCTGCATCATAGAAAGGTTGTATTTAACACAGTTGCTCCTCTGTAATTCCCTACACTGTCCAAACTCCTGACTGCAGGCTGGATACATCAATGCCATATACTTAATTAACACTTAACCATCCCCAAACCAGATTGCAACCCTTACCTTATACTTTGAACAAAATATAGCCCAGTTAAATTGTCACCGGAGCAATATGTTAGGAATGATGTCAAGTTTGGATATTGTCCGTGGAGCAATCGTCTGTGAGCGACCACAGTGCTACACAACCATTTTTTTATCCACAACCAGGCTTTAGATGGACTTGACTATGAAAATTACTAAACCTACGCTGGTCATTTGACCATTAGACTGACCTTTTCTCTCTCTCTCCCCCTCTTTCTTTCTCTCTCTCCCTCCCTCTCTTTCTCTATGCATCTCCACACTGACCCTCTTTACCCCATCTCTTTCTCTTTCTCTCTCTCTCTCTCTCTCTCTCTCTCTCTTTCTCCCTCTCTCTCTCTTCTTCTCTCTCTGTTTTTATAAAAGCGGGATGTATTGTTAATCTACCGAAGGCCATTTACTTCCTAGCAAATCAACGGTCAAGGCTTCCCCTTTTTTTCTTTTTTATTGCAGGGAGTGAAATGCCAATATTCATTTTTTTTTGTCCAATTTATATATGGAAGTAATGGGGGCAATATATATATTTTTGTTGTACCCTCACCTTCTCCTTTCTCTCTATTGAGCACATATTATACACTCAACACTTTTGTCAAATTTCATAGATTCTTACTTTTTTTTGCTAAAGAATGCCAATTTCAAGCTGCTAAAATTCCTATATTAAACTATAGTACAGAACATTATGTCAAAACTATATACAATTTATATTCCTTCTATGTTCTTGGGAATCTTACATATTCTTGTATTTTTTTTTAAGAAACTAAAAACAGAGTTGGCATTTTATATTTCTGGTCATTTTTCAACCAATTTTATTGTCTGTAAAGGCTTGCTTGTTCTTATTTGTTGATTTTCTTTTGCAAATTTTTCTTTCTCCCCATTTTTTGCACTCTTCATTTCCTCTGTTTTTACTAAGTTCTGTCAGTGTCTGGGTACTGAAGTGCCAAGAAATTAATCCAATGACACGCATACACAATCATTGTGAATAGTGCTCTTCTGTATCCTGCTTTTAAAGGCTTTCCCTTTAAATCCCAAATAGATGATATAATCAATAATCAATAGCAAAAAGACTAGGAGAAAGGAGGGTAGATCAAAGCGGATACAAGCAAGTCGTTTCAATCCATACCGAGTATGGTGACCTTGCTGCATATCGCAAGGTCGTTTGTTGCGCAATTGCGTCAAGACCGGTGTTTTGTAATCGCTGAATGAAAAACAAGTCTGTTATTGATTAGTCGTCTGTGGAAATGTTTTGTTTTGATGATATCACGCTCGGGTCGACGTTAAATACTACAGGTGTGTCATCGCTGCTAACTAATGCAATGTCCTTCATTCTAAAGCGAAGAATATGTCATCATTATCATCATTTGCTTCATGTTTTTATCATTAGTGGTAGATATACCTGTAATGATATCCTTAGTGACTTTTTGAACAAGATGAATGAGAGAGAAAGAAGAATAAGTTGAGGGCTACACAAGCAAGCCGAGTTGCTCGAGTTGGTCGCTATTAAGCTTAAGATGTCATAGAATTGAAACTTCTAGGAGAATAATGGGCCTAACTTCATCAAAAAAGTTTTTTTAATTACCGGTAATGAAAGCCTTCATATTGTTTGGATTATCTAAATTGAAGTCAGTTTTAGTTGCTCTTATTTAAAAACCATGTGATATTTTTTGTTGAGACTTGTGTGTGTATATTTAATTTTTTACTAAGTGACAGATTTTTCTATTGGAGCAATGCAAAATATAGGCATTTTTTTTCCTTCTTCTCATTTTGTATTGGCATGAACTTTTCTTTACATGCAATATTTCTGCTGGAACATGGTTATTGATAACTTGTCTGTAATGAAAACTGCTGGGCTGGGTAGAGTGTGGCAGCTGATAGAGCTGGAGACCTTCGAACAAGGACGTTTACTTTCACGAGGAAAAAAAAATCATAACTATATTTAGATTAGCCTTCCTTCCTGTCACCCTGAAAACAAAATCAATGAATACAAGGAAATTGAAGATATACAAAACATTTCATTTGATTAGTAAAAACAAGCTTTTATTAAGAACTAACACATATCATGCGTATCTCCCAAAGCCCTCATGCGTATTTGAAGTTGAACGAGCAATTGTGCAAAGAAGCGATAAATATGTACTCTTTGTATTAGCAGGTAGGCTATGGAAAGCTTTAAATTAACTCAATTAAGTAATATAGGCTAATTAAAGAAATTGCACCCAGGGAAATCTTAGTTGCTCTATAGATAGAGAATCTTTAAAAAAAGATCGCACATTATATTTCCTGTGAATGGGATTCAAATGAATGCAATAAAAAATAAAAAATGGTTACAAACATTTTAAAACCCAAGTTTTTCAACAAAAAAAACTTTTCAAAAAGCTCCCTGGGGCTGGGATGCAAGAATCTGGATTTGCATTAATGTTTAGTGCTTGTAAATTAGCGAACAGCAATTAAAATGTGATATTTATTGAACACATTTTTGTCTCTGTTGTGAAATAATGTTCAATCAATCGGCTGTGTGACTATGGAATGCCATATGTGGGCGTGTTCTTAAATTATCACCCCATAGCTTGCAATGTTGTGTACCAACAACTTCTTAGTCATAATATGAATCACGTTGATCAATAATGGTAGTACAATACCTTGATAAAAAACACATTAGCATTGGAATAAATAGAGCATTTAAGTGTCCCTACCCTGTTTATTCCTCTTGGAACACGTATGGTCTTTGATAATCTACGTGTGAATACATCATCATGGTGTTCGTTCGGAGCCAGAAGGGCATTAACTTGCTTAGAGCTAATGACCTTTTGGCTTTGAACATAAACGTTTCATCGCATAGTTACTTGTTGGCACGAACCCACGCTGATCATAGGGTCTGATCCATCTTCGGTTAGACTACTCTTTGAAAAGGCCAAGCCACATCTGCTGGCCTGGCAGTGTTTCTATTTTGATACTCAAACAACAATTTTAGAAGGCCTTGAGCTTAGCCTAACTTTGTCCTCTCTTTGGATGTATGGAGTGCAGTCCCTTTAGTTTTTCAGTTCAGACCCTTTGTTAAACTTTACGATGCTAACGTCTGTATTCTTCTAATTTTGTTAAACGCTGCGACCCTGTGACTAAGATCATGTTTAACAAATGAAAACTTAGATATCTCACTAACTTCATTTGATAAACTCAGCATCCATCATGATTAAATTGTATTAGAATACAGGTCTAATTGTTTGTGTTGGCCAAACTTGAAGCAAACTCGGCCAAAGTTATTTATTTGAAAAAGTGCCATGAAGGGAGTCTGGCTCAAAGACTACGGTGTAGCCTTGTGGACTGATTTATGCTCTGTTACATTACAGACCATGTTCGCCTGCCTCTTTGTTTACCAGTCATATTAATTAATGTAGAGAGTGCCCCAAGGTTCCTTGCTGCATGGATTAATTATATGACCTTCTGTGGCTTTTATTTTTCCTCTTACAAATAAAAATCTCTCGGTATATTATTGATCTGTACACATGAACGAAGACCTTGCCGAGACAAAAGCCTGGCCAAGAGACTAATTTGTCCTTCTTTATTTCTTTCCAGTCCTAAGTGTCGAGTATAAACCACCCCCCCCCCACACACACACACACACACCAATCTAACTGCAAAGTAATTGTTTTCTATGTCTTTGTTATGGCTTTGTCGGAGTAAGGAATTATCATCCTAATATAACTCTTTGGATGGAGGATGCTCATTTAGCGTCCATCTCCGTAAGTCGGACATCACGTTTCACCTTGTAGTAAAAAGACAGTTTATGTTCCTGACGTGAATTTCAGTGGCTTCTCATATTCTGCGGCTAATTGGCTGGATGTGAACGCCCTTCAGTTGTCATTGTAGCAAAGAAAATGTTTCTCATTAGACGGCACCCTGCTGTGGATGGTGATAAATTCTCCTCTTCACAAAGAAAAAAGAAGGTTAATGAATTAATAAAGATGTAACGAAGGTGGTGAGGAGAGGAATAAAGAAGGTGCTTGATAGCGCAAGTAGAAGATAAACATCTCCGCTCTGTTTCTAAAACCTTCATCAATAATGAGCTACATTGAATGATATAAGCTACTGAAATTGATTGTGTTATAAAGAGAGATATTAAATATTCAGGAGAGTTAAGACCCTGGGATGCCCCTACAGCTAGGTCACCACACAAAGGCCTCCTGTCTTTTGATTTAAAGACCATATTTCTGTTTCCCTTGACCAGTGTTGGTCATTGAAATCATGTAGGTCTATTATGGGAAACTTTACCGCTATATAAGGCCATTTCGTTGCATTCACTTTGCGTTACGATTTTCCTCACTACCGTCACTTCGTGAAAATAGGGACGATTTGTGTGTAAAGGCCATTCTCTTGTCTCAATTGATTGGCCATTATATAACTCATATTTCATATTGTTTTAATGCCCTTCTTCCATTGTCAGGAGCCAGAAAACCACAAACATATCTTTCATAAACACAGAGTTAATTCCCTTCTGGCTCTAAACAGACCATATCCAGGAAGGTGTTTCTCAAAGCCTTTTTTCAATGACAAATGACAAATATCAGAGCCAAATCAGCTGATAACCAATCAGAAGCTAGGGTTTCAGTAGCTTATAACAAAAACTGTCATTTGTCACTGATGACAAGTTTTGTGAAACGGGGTCTAGGTGTGCCCAAACTAGGGATGCATTATTGTTCCATTCTCCAATTAAGTGAAGCCCTATTATTAACAAAAACTGTCATTTGTCACTGATGACAAGTTTTGTGAAACGGGGTCTAGGTGTGCCTAAACTAGGGATGCATTATTGTTCCATTCTCCTAAGAGTGAAGCCCTATTATTAATCTGTCCTTGTCATTTTCTCTTCCTCCTGCTGCAGATGTTCGAGGGTTGTCGAGCGCCGGTTTGGTGGAGACTCTTCAGGGCCACACCCAGCTCAAGCTCTCTGAGTACGTCACCGCACTGCACCCCCGGGACCCCCTCCGCTTCGCCCATCTCCTCCTCAGCCTGCCCCCGCTGCGTAACATACGCCCTCGTGTGGTGACCCAGCTCTTCTTCCGCGACCTCATCGGCGAGGCCGTGGAGATGGAAGAGATAGTCCAACAGATGCTCCTCGGCGAGTGATCACCATCGTCATCATCGGCAGCGGACGGATGGACAGAAGGATTGTTCAGGATGGAGAGAAAGAAAGAAAGATAGACAACTTTAACATGAAATGGAAACAGATTTTGAGATAGAAAGGATTACGTTAGGGAACTAAAAATCGTGGTTGCAGTATTTGGGCAGAGTATACAATACAATTAAAAAAGAAAAATCATTCTTCAGTTCAAATTAGCACTACAAAAAATTTAGAAATAAAAAGGTTATTGAATTTTGTTTTCTTTCATCGTAACTGGCACTTCTTGGGAAGCAAAGCCAGTCAGTGCACAAAACTTTCTTATAATCAAAGTTGTAGATAAGCTTGTAAAGTATGCCATGATGAAGAAATACTGGAATGAAATAACTGACAGATATAACCAACTCTATCAGAAATTCATCTTTTCATAAAGCAATTGTCTTTTCACATTAGGCTGTTTATACTGGCTTTCCAAAAAGTAAATGTTAAATTTTGCAAAGCAATTTCTCTGGACGTACAACTCTGCTCATGATCCGACATAAATACAATCTGTATTGTGTTTGTGATGATGGTATAAGGGCAAAAATAAATTGATTTGGAAAGAAGAATGATGAAAATATGACGCGGAGGATGGAGATAGTAGGTGAAGAGCTATTGTTGCCATGGAGATGAGAATGGCTCGTGATGTAAGGCACGGGGCGGGGTCGGGGTTGGATGTGGGCATATTGAGAGAGGAGACAATTATAGGCGAGAAAAGGGGCGTGGTTGGTCCTCTGCTCTCGCCCAAGGATTTTGTACTATTGTTCACTTCCATTGAAAAAAAAGACTGATTTCCCACCACGAAGCATAGCACCAAAGATGATCATCAAAATGGATGTAAAAAGTGCAAAGTAATGATTAAAAGAAGAAAAAAATTATCATAGATTTATCTCACTTTTCTTCTTTGTCCACACTTTTAATGTGGATGTATTAGAAAAGAGACATTAAAAGAAGAACTAGATGTGTTTTTTTTTATATGTTTATTCATTGTGAGGGACTGGAGTAGTGAAAATTGTTTGAGTGTACATGATGTCGGGAGAGATTTCTGAGATTGGCTTGGTGAATGTCCCAAGCAAAGCCTCATTTCTGCATCTAGAGACTCTCTCTATCCAGGAGAGAGGGCCATGCAATGCGGCCACTCTAGCAACCAGGGGGCGTGGCCAGTGGGCGTGGCCCTCGGCGAGGACAGGGGCAATCTCGGTACCTCTCCCAAAGAAAAGAAAAACTCTGGAGTTGTCTGTTAGATAGGACGACTAGACAAGGATGTTAAAATTCAGTATTGCTATCATGTTTCAAAGCACAAATGTGACATTTTGTGACTCGCTTTTAGTCAGAGATTTATTTACTTGTCACAATAACTGTAGAATACTTCTCTCTGAATGTCTTCAGTACAATTCTATGGGAGCCGTTCATTTCTTTACTCAGCAAAGCTGAAAACTTTTCTTTTTTCCGCAAATAAAATGTAGGACAGAATATCTGTAGATCAAGTTGTCGACTCATTCAGTTTCGTACTTTTGTAACAATATTTCAATTTAAACAGTGAAATAGTTTTACTGATTACAGGATTTTACTGGCTTTAGCATGAATTTTCCTCTTTTTTTTCTTCTTCAAATGCTCCAAATGATTTGGATGATCACGATTCATTTTGGTGTTTTGGAAGAAAAATTTATAAGAACCGTGATAGGGGGATCTTGCATGTTGAATTACCAGTGGCGAGTGTAATTTGTAATACATTTTCATAATTCAGATTTCAAAACCGATATTTATAACATTTTCACCATTCCCTGGACTGATGGAAGCAGTTACCATGGTTACCAGCATCAACAACCAATCACATATCATGAACCATTTCTGATGACTCTGTGTAAGACTCATTTTGGTTGGTGGTAATACTGTTTTGTATCAAATACAATCAAAATCTTGTCTGTATCAAGTTTCTTTTGACAAAAAGCAAGTGGTACAAAAATGTCTGGTATAAAACGTATGTTTGGATCCAGAAGGGCGTTAACTCGTTTTGTTTTACACTGAGTTAATGCTCTTCTGGCTCCAAACAGACAAGTTGAGGTTTGTCCGACTATCGTCTACTCGAGCATGAATTTATTTTGCAAGTTTTGTTTCTTTTATTGTTCAGTTGAAAATCAGGGATAGTTTAGTTGCATAGCTGTAGTTACGTCAGGACTATTTGAAAGAAATGGGAGTCACACTTTGACGAAGATATGAAATAACTTGCATTTTCGTTTTGTTTTTAAAGATTACGCTGATGAAGGAGAGAGACTCTGTACATTTTTTGTTCTACTCTCCCGCTCTCTTCTCTGTTCACTGTGTGTTGTTATGTATATATGAAGATACAATGATTGTAATATACCGAAGAAAAACAGAAATTGAGAACATTTTGGAAATGTTTTTTCTTGTTCTTTGTTTCATGAATGTGCTGCACCTTCTAATAATTTATTTGTTCAAGGAAAGTTGAGCACCTCCTTCCTGTCGAATTCTTGCGTATCATTGAAAAAAAAAAAAACTAACCAAAAAAAGGTGAGCCAGTAGAAGGAAGAAAGTTGATGCAGCGTGATTCAATGGATGTTATGGTAACGCCTGTTCATTATGTGTAATGTATAGAGAGTTCTCAAACTTTAAAAGAGGGGTAATTTAGTATAAATCAATTATTTCGCAATGAACCAGAGGGGCATTAACTCAAAGTTAGCCCCCTTCCCGTTCTTAACAGATAATATAATCACAAAGCATCTTATCAGCAAATGAACTTTTAGGCTATTCTTTAATATCAAATATTAAGGTAACACTTGGATTATTGTAATTGAAAGTTTTCATAAAGCAGATTTCCAGTTACAAAATTATTTAGAAGGATGAACGACATTTGACTCAAAAGTTAGCCGTTGCACCCATGCATAGTGTCCGTTTGGTTGATTCCAGCATATTTTCAAGTTCAGTTTACCCAAAACTTTGGCTTTACTTGTGAGAGAAAATTGTTTAAAAGCAGAAGAAAAAAGTTATATGTTTGTCATGCTCTTAGTGAGGTTTAAATGAAGAGAGAGAGAGCTTTGAAAGCATTCCTCCAAGATGCTCTATTGTGTACTGAAATATTGGGGTTGGACTGAAATAAGCTGAAATGTAGTTGTAGCGTAGAGTTGTAGTTAGAGAGAGAGAGAGTCGTGAATGGAAAACAGGAGATTTTGTACAGTAAAGCAAACAAACACATTTGTTCTGTTTCATATGAAGAATAATCGCAATGTACCCATGTGTACATTTCCACATTAGGGATAATCAGTGATTACAAGTAGTGTCAACTTCTGGAGAAACCATGGTTAAAATGTGTGGCATGATCTTAGATTTATCAAGGTTCATGAGAACACCAAAAAGATTAAATTCATTCTGTTCCTAAATTTGTCATAATGATCACTGTGATTGGATGATACGTGATACTAGAGAAGTAACTTTTAGAAGAAGACAAAATATCACCTAAAATCATTTTATAAAAATATTTCATAAAAATCACCTTGCACAAGCTTTTGATGTCTGATCCAACTTTATCTGTTCTGTTGAGTTTAGTTCAGAAAACTGACTCTATTTAGTTACATATTTCCTGGTTTTAACTCAAGTAGTTAAGTAAAACGGATTTGTAATGGTTCATTTAGGTATAACTTGATGAATTTTGATCATAAGGGTTCACACCTAGTCTACCATGCACAGACTCTAATTTGACACGTAAAAACAATTCTATAATGTCTTGAGCAGAGCCTAACTCTGACGTTCTGTAGCTTTGGCTGTGTAAAACAATACAGAGCCTCTGGAGTTCAGTAGGCCATACAATCAGCATAGTCTCAGAGTTCAGACACTCTGTTGTTCACTGAGTGACTGACAAGGGTCTGTAGCCTGCAGACTAGATCACACCTTACCTAGGCCTACATGAAATATTAATTTTAAATGTTGTCCAATTCTCGTTTCTCACTTTGCACAATCTAAGTCATTCATTTCCCCATGTTTTGAACTCGGTAGAATGTCTGAGTGCAATGTGTTGACTGAACCTTGATGAAAGAGACAAAAAGTGTAGGAAACTCTCTTTTGAGCCAGATTTAAGTGACTGAATGTTAAAACCTATGTTTAGTTTATGTGCTGTGCACTTTAAAAGCGTTCATTTTAAAAATGTATGTACAAGATACAAGATGGATCATGAGTTTATTGTCATCACAGTGTTTTGAAGCCAGTGGTTTTCGTTTTGCTTAATATTATTATTATTAGTCCAGCACTGTGGCTACACAAAGAAACGATTATCTGTGTGTTTCGTTGATATGTTTCTTACATTAGTTTGTTTCTGTTTTTGTGTATGATTGAGAGAACATTAAATCGTGGATATAATGCATAATTTTCTTGTTTCTGATTTGTGTTCATTTAAATAGCATCGAGTATTCCAGAAAAGTGATAGCTTTAAAATTTGTCAGGATAGACTGATTGACTGATCAATTATTGATTGATTGGTTGAATCCTCAGACTTTTGAATGATTGATTGCTGGAAACGTTTCTATAGTCATTGATTTTCTGATTGGTTTGTTGATTTCTAAGAATTTTGATTGAATGATTGAGTAATAGATCGATTGGTTGATTAATTATTGATCTCTGGGAGTGTTGATTGATTGCTTAAGTATTGATTGATTGAATAATGATTGGTAGATCGATTGGTTGATTGTTGTGGCTGAATGATTGATTGTGGGAGTGATGGTTGTTGATTGATTGATTTCAAAGAGTATTGCTAATTTCTTTCCTAATAGTGTTGATTGTTGAATGATTGATTGTTTGTTTTATTTGAGTCCTGATTAATTGATTGCTTGATTGATTCCCAAGATGTTGAGTGAGCTGTGATGTATATTTTGAAAATTGTTTGGATTTGTATTAAAGCCCCACTGTACTAATTGTAACTACTTGCTCCCTCTATATTGAAAACAATTCCCAATCGGTGACCATTGGTCCCCCATGATCCCCCTTTTCTTATGTTAATCGAGAGCTGAGTTGATGATATAGCCACCTGTCAGTGACCACCATGGGTGGTCTAATCCCTCCTATCCAAATAAGTATAGACGGCCTTCAATAAAGCTCTGATTGGGTGATCTATTGATTGACTGCCTACAGTGATCGATGTGTAGAGTGCTTTCATAACGATTGATTGCAGTATTGATTGATTGAGTGAGTGAGTGATTGGTTGACTTAATGTATCAGCTGACTGTTTGATTGCTGGACTTTTTTCTATGCTTGTTGAGTGATTGATTGATAAGAGTTTTTAATGATTGATTTCTAGGAGGTTTGACTGGTTCATATCTAATGGAGTTGGTTGATTAATTGCTTGATTGATTTGAGTCCTGATAGATTGATTGATTAATTCACAGGATGTTGAGTGAACTTTGGTTGATATGTAGAAATTTGTGTGGACTTGCATTAGTAGAGCTCTGATTGGTTGATCCATTGATTGACTGGGCCTACAGTGATCGTTGTGTAGAGTGCTATGATAACGATTGATTGCAGTATTGATTGATTGAGTGAGTGAGTGAGTGATTGGTTCATTGAATGTGTTGGCTGACTGATTGCTGGACTGATTTCTATGCTTGTTGATTGATTGATTGATTGATTGATTAACTTCCATGAAGTTGAGTAAACTTTGATAGATATGCAGACATTTTCCGGGACTTTCATTATTAAAGCTCTGATTGGTTGATCGATAGAATGACTAGGCTTACATTGATTGCTGTGCAGAGTGCAATCATATTGATTGATTGCAGTATTGATTGATTGACTGATTGATAAGAGTGTTTATCGGTTGATTCACCATTAATTCATTCAAATAATCACCGATTGTTGTCGATCACTATCTTCTTGATTGAATAATACAAGTTTCACATTTCATGATTGCTTGCATAGCTTAAAAATAGATCCAATTGATTGACTACAGTATTCACAGTGGATAATCATTCGTTGATTTCCACATTGATTAATTGCAACGATTGTTGACTTGATCAGAGTGTGAACGATGTCAATACTATTGGTCGAACCAACTGCTACTGATTAAATAGTATCATTAATTTACGAGAGTATTGAATTATTGATTGATGACAGTGTGTAGTGCGAACAAAACATTTAGTGCTTGGTTGATTAATTGATTACAGTGTTAGCCGAGCAGAGGGTTAATAGATTCACTGATTTAATCGAGTTTTGATTGATTGATTGATTGATTGCAGTATTTTAATGAACAGGGTGTTGGCAGAATTTGATTGAATAGAATATGGCTGTAGATTAAATGACTGATTGATTGATTATAGTTGATTGAGAAGAGTGCTAACATTATTATTGATTATTTCTATTCCATCTGCTGCTGCTTCTATTATACTTCTAATGCTACTAATAATACTACAACAACTATACTACTACTATAGCTACAATTAATAATACGTTTACTAATACTTCTTCTACTATTACAAATACTACCATTACTACTACTACTACTACTACTACTACTACTACTACTACTACTACTACTATTACTGCTATTATTTGTTTGTTTGTTTGTTTGTTTAATTTATTCACCATGTAAAATAACTGTTTACAGATAATAAAATACAGTGCGTTACATTGAGATATAATACATAGTAGGAACAATGCATAAACAAAAAAATGTTTGAAACGCAACGTCCCTAAGATAACATAGTTGATACTTATTTTGTATAGATAGAACATGGCTTAAAATAAGACATTCTGTCGTTACACAAATAATACAAAATACAAAAAGCATGCCCCTTAATGTAAATAACAAGCAAAAACAAGGAAATACACATTACCTCTTCTTGACATTGCTAATATTACTACTACTGTTACTACTACTACTACTACTACTACTATTTTTTACTATTACTGATACTCCAATTACTATTACTACTACTACTACTGCTACTACTACTACTAATATTACTACTACTACTACTGCTACTACTACTACTACTACTTTTACTGCTACTGTTACTTCTACAATGTACTACTGCTGCCGCTGCTCTTACTAATACTTATACTATACTACCCCTTTTACTACTTCTGCTATTACTAATAATACAATTATTACTACTACTACTACTACTATTTCTACTACTACTACTACTACTACTACTACTACTACTACTACTACTACTGCTGCTGCTGCTGCTACTTCTATTATTATTTACTTACTACCACTGCTGCTGATGCTGCTGCTGCTCCTACTAATACTAATGATAATACCTGTACTATATTACTAATATTTCTACAATTACTGTACTTTTACTTCTATTACTACTTCTAATATTACTGCTACTACCATTACTTTCAACTACTACTTCTTCTACTACTACTACTACTACTACTACTACTACTACTACTACTAATAATAATAATAATAATACTGTTACTACTTCTAGCACTTATACTACTACTTCTACTGTTACTACTACTACTACTATTGATGCTCCTGCTGCTGCTGCTACTACTACTACTACTACTACTTCTACTACTACTGCTACTACCATTACTTTCATTACAACTACTACTACAACTACTACTTCTACTACTACTACTACTACTACTACTACTACTTCTCCTACTACTAATACTACTACTACTAGTACTAATAATACTGTTACTACTTCTAGCACTTATACTACTACTTCTACTGTTACTACTTCTACTACTACTGCTGCTGCTGCTGTTGCTGCCACAGCTACAACATTATTACTAAAACGTCTAATACGAAAATAAGCAGTGTTATTCTAATGATAACAGCACACCTTTATATAGAATATCTTAAAATTTCTGTGTTCTTACGCAAGATTTAGCTATTTTTTCTATTTATTTATTCATTTTTGTTCTAAATGTGATACGGTGTATCCTACTGAAATGACAGTAATATCTAGCTTTGAATAAGGGATATTTATAAATGTTGGGGAAATCTGACGTCATATGCCCCTGTCATCCCGGAAATATAATCTAAATGTAACACAAAGAAGATTTTTTAAATGCCTGAATTTGCTTCTAATAATCTTTATCTGTTAGTTTACCTTCAATATATTCAATTTGTGGCTGTAATATACCCTTCTTTCTCTGTTTTTCTTATACTTTGAATATATTGTGCGATTTCGAACAATAGTCAGTTTAGGTATCAACAGATAAACGTTGATAGCTGGTCATACAAGCTGCAGTCCCTGTAAGGGGCGTCCCAAATAAGCCAATTAAATTGGTTCACTCCTGCTCAGATGATGTTATGTATCACTTGTCTATTAAAAAACAAAAGTAATTAATATTTATTTGTCTATCTTATCAGTGATTTAGGCATATTAATACACTCGCTATTTTCTCTATTTTTCATACACTACTATATATCTGTATTCACGATCCATAAAATAACTTTCAAAGTATATTGGCTTTGTCACATGCTTAGACAGTATAACCTTTTCCTAAATCCAGAGTCGGGGTTGCAAATAAAGTTTAAACAAAATATGCTTTGCACGAGGAGCGTCGGTTACATTGGCGGTAGGAATGGCCTTGCATGACGCATTTGCTATAATCAGTTTCAATCAGAGCGCATAGGCATCACAAACGTTCACCAAGCCCGAGTGACATTGAACTCTTGATGGCCCTGACTGCTGTGACTGACTGATTAAGGTCTGATATCAAGACTATACTGCAACGGAGCTTCGAAGTAAAAGTTAAAGGTTCATTTGAAAAGTAGGCCTTACTGCTCTGAAGGGACTACCCTGTATTTTGAAGAAGCTGAATAAATAGATAAATAATAAATAAATAAATAATAATGAAGGCAGCTGATGGCTGACGTCTGTTTCACAAAGTAATCGGCTGAAAATAATTCGATCATAATCAAAACATCAAAGTCATGTGACAATGATAACATCATACAACATATTCATTTAAGATTTGAAAATATATTGAAAATGAGAAGTAAGTAACTAATAAAACTAATAAGTAAATAAATTTTCGAGAGTATATACACAATTCGTTTGAGTATGTTAAGATATAGCATGAAGTTAAAAATATATATAGTTTGTTGCTTTTTTTCTGTTGCTCTTTTTTTTTGGGGGGGGGGGGGGAGCGGTGATCTTATTTCTGTTTAGGAGCATATCAGAGTAGTCACATCGCATGAAGAAGGTTGCCCTTAAAACGCCCTCATGTTACAACGGATAGCTATAAATAGTTCAAACTGTGGACAATGTTTGATGCCCTAGCCCAATGAGAGTCTAGTCCCACATACTTATACCTGGTGGAGTGTTTTAACTGTAAACACATGAGATTTTCAGCAATTGAATAACTGTTTTCAAAGAAGCGTTTACAGTCATGTATATGTGGATTTTACTAGACTGGGTGGTCAACTTATTGTAATTTGAAAGATTTCTAAACCTCACAATACGAGTTTTTCTATTGACTGCACTACATAATCATAATTTCCCACAAATAAACAGACATTTTCTTTTACAATGCTTCTCTTTAGAATTTGAGTTTGAAGGTCAATTATGTCTGGAACATTTCGAGACGTAGAAAAGCAGTCTGTAACTTTTGAAGCGATAGTTACTTCGGTTACTTTCGTAATAGTTGCCTTTTGTTTTATATATTACAAATTCGAATCTGAAAGTGCAGACTAGTTCAATGTCAGGCACGTTGACAATGGCAATGGCAGGCTTTGACATTACCATGTATCAAAAGGTAAAAATAATACTACCGTATTTTTACTGAACCCCGATTATCATCTTTATTCTAAAAGGTTAGACATTAATTCCTAATTTTTCGAAAGGTGCATTGACCTTTGTCCAGGTTGAACATCCGATTGAGTGGTTAATTGTTAGTCCCGAAACTTTGTATAGACTATCACCCCGTTGAATTAAATGATTCCGTAAGACTGTAACTAAATATAAAAGCAATATTATTAATTAAATGGGTTTCATTTACCCACGGTATAGCCACATAAATATTAATACTGCTCTTCCTACAGGCTTTAAAATTATTATTACTCACGCAATTGCCAGGTACACATTGACACCTGGGTGGAGAGTGGCAAAAGTGCATTAATATCTTGTCAAATGACGTCAGTGCCGTACCGGGGATTCGAACCTTTAACCCACGATTGTGAGCCAAATGAATGAAACACTTTACCGAAACACTTCCACTATAATTATTATTCTATCATTAAACATAAATCATGTTAAAGCACCTCTAAAGTGTTGGGAGCACAAAATATTACTCAAATTGTATAATGATGTGAAAGAGGATGTCGTTTAACGCACACTTCCGCAAGCATTTTCAAAACAAATGTGTTTGAAGACGAATATTGATGACGGAATACCATATTTGGGTTTTGTGGCGTATACGCAGAAAACCACAGTTTTGTATTCTTTGATCAATATCCGTCTTTAAACACATTTTGAAAATCCTTGCAGAAGTATGTGATAAATGACATCCTCTTTCACATCATTTTACAATTTAGGTAAAATTTTTAATAATAATAATAATAATATTGGATTCTTATATAGCGCACGTATCGACCTTGCAAGGTCCTCAAGGCGCTCCAACATTACCCGGCTATGCTAGGCTGCCGATTTCGACGCTCACAGCATTTCAAGGAATTCCTTCCTACCGGTACCCATTTAACACTTTAGAAAGGCTTTTAATGAAGCTCTTATTTTAAATTCATGACGTAATTTACATTACTTAATGAATCGTAAGTGAATCATTTCTAATTTGTATGGAATAAGTTGGAATGTTGGAGTAAGCCTGTGAGCTTTCGTGGACATGCTCTCTTCGTACTCCCTTCTTCTGTAGATGTACATTTATTTATCTAACTATTTATCTATTTATTTATTTATTTACATTTTTTTTATAAAGAGGGTTACCTCTTCAGTTAACAAACTGCTATTTTGAGGGCCCTGCACACACAACAAAAACTAAGACATGTAAATTATTTATGGACCTGATAAGTATAAATTGCACACATAACTAACATAAGGAGCGAATATTATAAATACAAAAATAAGTTTAGTATACTAGAAACATAGATTATGAATTAAAAATTGTAAAGTGTAATCGATTATGATATAACATTTATAATAATTTTCATATAAAAACTGTTTCTTTTATTATCATAAATTAAAATATATTTGTTATCATAGAACATACAAATTGATATAAAAACTGTTTCTTTTATTATCATAAATTAAAATATATTTGTTATCATAGAACATACAAATTCTGTGTCGACATTATGTCACAAGTGCTTATTTTGTACCCATTCGTTTTTCAGTATACCATGTCCAAATTTTTAATTTTTGCATGTGCTAGAATGATGTGATGCATTATGATGGAACATAAAATGTGTTTGGTGTTTGCACTTTAAGTTAAGAAACATCTTTAGCTAGATTTTCACCAGTCATCGTTTCTGAATGCTGTACACTGTGTATATCAGCGGGCACAAACATATTAAGTCATCTCCACAAGAGTGTATAGACAGACATTGCTTTCGTTATTACAAAAAAAACTTCTTTCTCAAAATGTACCAATCAATTTGGCGCTTCACAAAGTAGAAAATTGGGCTCGATTTGAATGGAGCGGGGAATGGCAATTACCGATTATAGGCTGTAACTTGAATAAGTCAATGGGCAATTTGTCATTGATTTTCCATCGATTTCTCTAAAAAGCTGACAGTTTAATGATCGAAAGTGTCATCTTTCGAAGTAATCTTCGATCGGAGGTTGAATTTTCCAAGGGCAGACGAATTTGTGATTTCCTATTTATCATTTATCTTTTGTTCCTTTTTTATTTCCTCTCTTTTCTTCAATGTTGTCCCTGTTAACATCCAACCTTTATATGAACTTCTTTTCTTCTTCTTATTCTTCTCTTCCTCTCTCTCTCTCTCTCTCTCTCTTTCTCTCTCTTTCTCTCCCTTTCTCTCTCTCTCTCTCTCTCTCTCCCTCTCTCTCTCAGTCTCTCTCTGTGTCCCATCTGCTCTTTACTTGTTCTTGATGTGGAATTTATAGCAAGTCTAACATACTTGAATCTACGCTTTTTAATATATTTTAATTTAAGGCTACAAACGGCTCTCCATAATGTTTAAATCCAACTTAAGTTCGACTTAGGCCCTCCAGGGCGATTAATTCTTCTCTGTAAATAGTTGCGTATCTAGGGGGATTCCAAAAGGCAGGGGGGGGGGGGGGTAGAAAGAAAAGGAGAGGGGAAAGTCAAAGTGAAAAGAAGGTGATACAACCCCCTCCCACGCCCCGGGTGCTTTTTCACCTTGTTCCCTCGCATTCCACCCACCGGTACACCCCCTACCCCTCCCCCAATGACTACACCCATGCTATGCCACCGTATGTAAAAGATACTGGTACTAGTAATACCAATCACGTATACGTTCATAGACTCGGGGTATGTTTCATCATACCACATTCAATTCAATTCAATTCATTTACTTTTCCTCTTTCAATTTATCAAATTTACAATGTTTGCACATTTCTACATATTCACATATTAATATACACTGTCGCTCATAAAGGTGGAATATTTTAGTTTTACCCCAATTTATGGAATTATTTTAAAAATTATTTAAAAATAATAGATATAGATAATAGTATACATTCTCAGATTTTATTGAATAATAACTTGCCAATGTGTGTTTTGCGGAACTGCTAAAGCATGTGTATGCTACTATGCTTATTAACTAGGGGACCTACGCTCTCACGTCATGAATGACAGTAATGAGGATTAATGCCCCACAAAAGGGCATTAATAAAGCACATCGACACGGTTTTCATCCTGGGGCCTCACAGTTACGAGGCCATTGTTTTGTCACTGAACCATGACGGTACGCAGCGGGGGCTAGGGTAGGGGGCAGTTTCCAAAAATATAAAAAACCCAGAAAATGCAATAAATTTTCAATAATTTATTGCATTTTACCCCGGTCCCCAACATAAAATAATCCTCTGGACGGCTATGCATTATGGCTCAAGGCATGTGCACACAGAATTTTTTTTATGTTAGGCACCGGGGTTAAATGCAATAAATTATTGAAAATTTATTGCATTTTCTGTTTTGTTTTTTTAATTTATGGAAACTGCCCCCTACCCTAGCCCCGCTGCGTACAATCATGGTTCAGTGACAAAGCAATGGCCTCGTAACTGTGAGGCCCCAGGATCAAAACCGTGTCGATGTGCCATATTAGTGCCCTTTTGTGGGGCGTTAATCCTCATTACTGTCATTTATGACTTAAGTGCATAGGTCCCCTAGTTGATAAGCATAGTAGCATACACATGCTTTAGCAGTCACGCGAAACACACATTGGCAAATTATTATTCAATAAAATCTAAGAATGTATACTATTATCTAGATCTGTTATTTTAAAATTATTTTTAAAATAATTCCATAAATTGGAATAAAAAAAATATTCCACCTTTATGAGCGACAGTGTACATATAGATCAATTTGCACAATACAATACATTTGAGAAGAACAAAATGAAATTGAATGGAAAGGAGGGCCGACTAAAAGGCAAAGCTTGTAGGATGTACAGGCCCGCCGTTAAAAGGGATTATTATGAAATATTATTTCATGAGAAAAAACAACAATAACTATAACTGTTTCAGTAATACAAAAATCATTTTTAAAAACAAAATAATGATAAATACATAGGCCTACATAAAAATGAACAATCAAAATTTCACAAACGTCAAATTCATTTAACATTACATTTATTCATTTATCATCACACTTATTCATTTATTCATTTATCATTACAATTAATCATTTATCATCACATTTATCTATTCATTTATTCATTTATCATCAAATTTATTCATTTATCATTACATCTAATCATTTATCATCAAATTTATCTATTCATTTATTCATTTATCATCACATTTATTCATTTATTCATTTATCATCACAAATATTCATTTATTCATTTATCATCACATTTATTCATTTATTCATTCATCAACAAATTTATTCATTTATTATCACATTTATTCATTTATTCATTTATCCACTTATTCATTATCGCCACATTTATTCATTTTATTAATTTACCATCACAATTATTCTTTTATTCATGTATTCATCGCATAGGAGGATGTGTTCCATCGTTGGCAGGACAGATGGAACGCATCAAGGTGAAGGCCAACAAGATGAAAGATTTCTGAAACAAAGGCATGCCTCTCGACTCGCATTGAATCATGATTGTGCGACCCTGGAATGCAAAATATGGTCAATAAACGTGACAAAGGGAGGGATCTGGAGAGGGAGGGAGAGAGAGTGGGGGCGTACAGAGAGATGAGAAGGAAATAGAGAGAATGAGAGAGAGAGGGAGAAAGAGTGTGTGTGAGAGAGAAAGGGGGCGTTATTGTTATATTGTTTTTTTGTTATAAATATTCTGGGTCAAATGAATAACCATAACGTGTTCAACATATTAAGTATTCAAAATAACTTCTTCTTTTCTCTCCGTTGATTTAAAACTTTGAGTTTAATTAATCATCCACGAAGTATATGACTTGGGAGCCGCATGAATCTACATCACCCTAATATCACTATAATGCATGTAATGATATATATACTTTCATCATGTCCACAATCTGTATAAAAGTCATGATAATTCTTTTGGAATAATCATAATACACTTTAATGTCAAATTTATGAAGAAAATACAAGTAAACTATGATTTTCTTCACTTATCGCCTTCTAAAATTAGTCTGCTATTACACAAAGTTGCAATGTCATAATATTAATTCTTTTGGAATAATCATAATACACTATGTTAGTGTTATTTTTATGAAGAAAATATAAGTAAACTATGAATATCTTCACTTATCGCCTTCTAAATAAGTCTAAATAAGTCTGCTATTACATAAAGTTACGATGTCCAAAAACCAAAGATTATTAAAAAAAATTTAATGAATTTAAATCAATGCCCTTTTATCGCCCTTGGCCTACAAACAAATACTTATTTGTTTGTTTTTTGCTTTGCTTTTTCTTTTCGTAATCAATAAAATATGATATAATAAATAACACGTTGTATAATAATTTGGAAATACAAATATATAGTGCCGCTCCATTTCAGCTGAATCAGAAAAATGCAAAGTATTCTTTCAACTGTTTCATGGGCCTTTCCTTGCATGCGTTCATATCCGGCTGTGTGTGTTTACGTTATTTTGTTTGTTGGCATATCAAGCATTTTTTTCTTTGTTGTTACTCATGGAATTGAACTCTAAAAAAATGCTTTTCATGGACTTCACAAAGCAAGGGACAAAACCAGGTTTTCCCCTAAATTTTAAATATGGGTGAGGTCATTCATATGTGGGTTGGATCATGGTTCGATCAACGGTCTACCTTGAAGAAAAACAAAGAGAGAGAGAGAGAGAGAGAGGGGCAGAGAGAGAGAGAGAGAGATAGAATGAAAGAGAGAGAAGGACAGAGATAGATAGATAGATAGATATATTGATTGATTGATTTTATTCGCCAGGCTTCCAACATACAATATAAAAGAATAACAGATCAAAATTAAATCAGCTTGAAAATAAACAGAGAGAGGGAGAGAGAGAGAGAGAAGAGAGAGAGAGAGAAATAGAGAGAGAGAGAGAGAGAGAGAGAGAGAGAGAGAGAAAAAAAAATAGGAAAAAGCTCTCGATCATGATCATGTTGCTGTTTGTTATGGCAAAGCCGGCCACTTTGTCCTTGAGAGCTCGGTTCATTTTACTTTTTTGTGTGGGGTTAAGCGAGGTTATTTCGGGTGTATTCAGACGAGTATGAAGCGTTCAAGGCCAGTCCCTTGAGCCGAATACGGATCAGAAAGCGGCACTTTTTGGACGCTGCACTGAACTTTAATTTAGTCATCCTAACCGTTTACCCCTCCCCCCTTCTCTCTCTCTCTCTCTCTCTCTCCATCCCTTTGTCTATTTTTCTCTTCTTATTCACGATTTATCATTTCTGTTTTCCTTCATCTCCTTCTCGGTCTCTTGACTTTGTCCCTGTCCCCTCTCTTTATCTATCCGAACGCCTCCCCGGATTCACTCTCTCCTTCCTTCTGTAACTTTCGTGCCCCCCCCCCCCCATCTCTCTCCACCTTTTTATTTCCCCCTCCATTCTCCTCTTCGCCAATTAGGTGTCACATCAACTAAAAATCGATTTTCGATTTTGAAATTGATCCAATCAATTTTGATATCAATTCTAAGGATTGGTGAAATCCCGACCTTTTTCTTTTCTCTAACTCTGTTTCTGTCTCTCAACTTTGTCTCTATTCGCGCCTCTATTTCTATATCCTCTCTCAAATACATCATCTCTCAAACTTGTGTCTGTATCCACTATTTGCCTGATACCTTCCTTCAACATTTCTCGCTCTTTTTACTGCCCACTCGGCCCCTTTCTTTCTCTCTCTCTCTCTCTCTCTCTCTCTCTCTCTCTATGTAACAATTTCCCCTCTTTCTACCTGTCTCTCTTGAGTATATTCTTTATCTTCTTCTTTTCATAAAACTTTTTTATTGAATTATTCTCAGGTACATGTGGAAGCAATTACTTACTTTATCGACTACATTGAAATGTAAACAAATAAATTACCACAAACCATTCAATGCTCAAAACGATTTAAACAGAAGTATTATACGCCTAAGATTCATGGAAAACGCTACATATCAACAATGGACGACAATGTGGTGGGTTTGGGACTTTGTGTAATGGCCCTTACAGTATTTACTGACTTATTTAAAAATCAGGACTTTTAAAAAAAAAAACCCATGTCGTATGCAAGTCGGTTCTAGGTGGTATGCTCTCTTGGTCGATAATTTGAAATATTTCCCATACTGCTGCTTCTATATGTATATACAAGTATTTTGTAAGACAAACAAATATGTGTAATCTTTTTTTAAGGCTCATAATTATTAGATATGATCATAGCTCTCATATCCACCACGCAAGTCAAGGAGCTCCAATATCACCCTGGCTTGTACTTCAGCTCTTTCATTTGATGGATACGCCACTGTCTCCCTAAAAAAATACTTCAGGGATTAGATCGCATTTGCATAATTTAAACTTTTCGTTCAAAGAGAAGGTTCAGTTTGGGGAAAGCAAAAACAAAATTGTGAGATTTTCATTCTAATTTAAAGGCTACAGAAGAAAGGTGCCCACAATTATACAATTTCCACACAACTGCGCCAGGAGTATCATGTTTGACAGACATGGCGCATTATAAATGTTCACTATTATTATTATTATCAAGTGTGGAAGAGCATCATAGAATGTCGATGTTCCCTGAGAGGATTGTTGTTCAAATGCCTCTATATTCGAAATAGGATAAGAAAATAGTTAAAGTGTTAGGACTAAACTTTTATGCCACATGTTTGTGTAGTCCCATATACACATTTTGATGTGAACCATATGACTGTAACAATGTGGGTTTTGTTTTCTTCTTCATTTTGGTGATTTTAAAACCTCACAGAATACATCAATTCTGATGTGCAACAAAATCACCCGGAAGGGTATCACTTCCAGACAGTTTCAGACAGTAAAAACCTAGCAGTCTTATGTGCAGTCTGACACGATCACAGATTCTGAGGAATGTCCAGTTCCTCCTGGTTCATTGACAATGGAGGATTGGTCACAGAAGGTTTGGGCTGTTCCCATGGAGCCGGTGGGTACTTTAGCTCGTGGGCCGGTCGCTCTGTGGCCAAAGGAACGCTTCTGCTTGAGCAAGGTAGAAAAGAACGGTCGTCTCACAATTCCAGAACTCTCGTTTGGTCCTTGACCGCCACTGTTCCCCAGTCCTTCACCAATACTGTTCCCCAGTCCTTGGTCGCCACTGTTCCCCATTGCAGACAATGCTTCAGGATTGTTTTCTTGCTTCCTGCTGCTGTCGAGTCCTGGCAGGTCCGTCGGATCTTCTTCTGTAGCCGTTGATGGCGTCCTATCTTCAGACACATTTGAGTTCTCTGAATTCCTAATCATCATTATTTCCTGTTCGTCTTGCTGAACATTGTCGAGTCCTGGCCGTGCCTCCAGACCCTTGTCTAAATCGAAAGGTGATCTGTGGTCTCCGGGATATCCTAGGTCCTCTGAGTTCCCAATCACTAAATCTTCCGCTACGTCTTGGCACACCACACCTAGAGGTGCCATTGGACCTTCTTCTGTAGCCAGAGATGATCGCTGATCTTCAAGGGGAACTGCAAGGGCCTCTGCATTCCTAATCGCCAAGGGTTCCTGATCATCTTGGCACACGCTGTCAATTCCCGGAAGTACCAGCAGACTTTCTCTTGTTTCCAAAGGTGGTCTCTGATCTCCCATAATTTCAGGGATCATTGAATTCCTCATCGCCAAGGAATGCCGATGGTCTTGGCGTTGCCTCCTGATGATCCTCCGCATGTTGGTGGGTCCTGGAAGAGCCATTACACCTTCATCTGTCGCCTGGGGCAGGGTGGCCATCAGGATCTGCTGGGGACTCTCGTCTGTTGAGACTGCCCTTCTCTTCATCGCAGCCTTTAGTTTGTAAGCGTCGGCTTTACCATGGTCGGGAGGATGGTTGTGTTCTGTCTTGTCTCGGAATTCGTCGGCACCTAACACCTGTATGTATGAAACAAAATACAATATGATTGCGTGTCTTGAGCACCAAAGAATGTAGTTTCCAGGACTTTCTTTCGAAAACTACAATCAGGACTACCATGCTTGGAAAACTATGAGCAGGATTTCATTCTACCCAATGAACTGCCACTACCTGGATGACCTCAATAGGACCATGGACTATATGACCATCGGGAGAACAATCCTATGTGACCACAATGTGTTATAATTATAATGTGCCGTACAGTGTGAACATTGATTAGTAAACACTTAACACAGTGAGAGTGTTCAAAATCTACTCATTATTGTCTTAATGTGGAACGTACACGCTGTGATAACGAAATAAGAGGATCGCATATGGACATTGTGGTGTTCACACAGTTATATTTAGGTGTAATAATGTAGGCGATAGGAGTGAGGAAATATATTGGCACTGTCACCACTAAGGAAGTGTTCTTATCCACTAATGCCTAAAGTTCCACTTTGATGCGTACACTGTGTGAATATGTAAATGATCACAGTGAGGGGACAATGTGAACACACCATTTTCACCTCCCCCTAAAAAAAAACACCTATGAAGGTGTTATAAATATTCTCTGTGTTCAAACTGTTCATATCCACACAAAAAAAGTCTATAAAGAATAGCTCCACCGGTACATACACTGTTTGATTATGTAGACCACGGGTCAGAGTGTAAGGACAGTGTGGACACACCGCTTTCACACAGTCAACACTTTGAAAGTGTTCAAAATCAATTCCATCTGTGCTCACAGTGTGAATATGTAAGTGATCAAGTTAAGGATACAGTGTGGAGTCACACAGCAGAACTACTATATAACTATTTTATAACTATATTTTGGCTAACTAACCACGTTGAGCAATACATGTACTCTGATATAAATAATACTGCTACCCGCAAGGATAGAGAGAGAAAGATATTACGTACATAAAACAAATAACAATCGATGATTCAAAGTACAAACACTAGTCGGAATTACCTTGACCCTGGCCTTGCACTCGTTACGATTTCTTCTTAATTCACACTCGAAGCTCTCCCATCCATTAGCCAGGTCCTTCTTCCTCACGTAAATGAACCCATCAAGCAACAGCTTCAGTCCTCCCCTTTCAGTATCTATCCACTCCATCGTCCCTCAAAGATGTCAACAAGAAACAACAGCCGACCACATAAGCATGAACCTACTACGAAGTATGTACAATGAGGAGTATCTTAGATAGTGGGACGCTCTACTACACAGCGCACGTGTCTAGCGTTGTCCGTATCAGTACTGTATACGACCACTCATATCAACAACAAACTAGACGGCAATGCAGTAGTACTCTCCTCAACTACTCACAAACTCTACGCTAGATCCTTCCTCATCTGAAGTAAGCACCAACAGTAGACCGATTTAAAGATAAGACATGTCTACTCTGCATTAAGTCACTGAACTCACACTGTCACCGTATGGAAGCATGTATATATTTAAACTCGAACGCTAAACAAGTGATGGCATCCAGTCCAAGCGCTGTGACTCTAGTGGGAAAACTGCTACATGTACATAACAGGCAGCTACGTGTAATACTGGAGAATAGAGATCACAGGTCATGTAGGCAAGTCTTCTTTCAATGGTATCAACGCGCGTGACTGTAGTGTTCTACTGATCTACCTCTGCGTCTAGCGAGTGCAAGCATGAGGGTTTACACCACCGTAAATACATGTGTACATGACTTGTATCAGACAAATGGCATTTCAAAAGAAAAAGGCCAGAATATATAATGCTCCCCGTGTGGTGATTGTGCGGCGAGCTCTGTTGCCCGGGGGGTGATTGTGCGCGGGTGGTAATTTGAATGGGGGGTAATTATCCAGGGGCCAGTCGTCCGGGGGGTAGTCGCCGGAACCCCGGGATCCGAAGGTCTTTCAGATTGAGGTCGTTGTCCTGGAATAACAAGGGAGGGGGGGGGGGGGGGGGGCAATTATCCCAGAATAACGTAGTCTATCATTTCAGAACCTTCCAATTTTTTCGTTTGTGTTTGAAGTCTATGTATGCGCTCATTATTTCTATCTTCTAAAACAAATGTCAAAAAATGAAAGTTGTGAAAAAGGTTATGTGTAGTATCTTTAAAGGATACCTTAAAGTTCTCTAAATGTTTAAGTTTTCTTTATACGACTATCGTGTAAACAAATTGGAATAATGATTTAAATACAAGGCCTATTTTCATTTCATCAATTCAATCTTTCTTATTTTTAAATACAACTCCCATGCCTCTCTCTCCCACGTCCCACTCTCTGCCTTTCCCTCTCTATTCGTCTCTCTCTCTCTCTCTTTCTCCCGTCCCCCTCTCTTTGTTTCTCCCTTCTATCTATCCTTCCCCTCTCTTTTCTTTCCCCCTCTTCCACCTTTCTTGTTTATTTTCATGCTTGATTTTCCGAATATACTGGGATCTACATAATACAAACTTTGCTTTTAGTAAATCCCCCCACTTTATTTAACTTTTTCAATGTATTTATCATACGTATGATTGTATCTTTTGTTATAAATATTACCATGTATATTAAGTTTCTATATTGTATGTTTAGTTATGATTATGACCATGTTCATTATGTTCAATTATGTTATCTTCAATAAAGTGGAAATAAATAAACTTGGAACTTGAAACTTTGTGTGCTTTCAAAATGCTTTAAATATTATTACACTGGCATAAGGCACACGCTGAAGCCTTCATTGACGAACAGTGCATTTGGGGATAAGATCCTTAATTCCAGACACTAAATCAACTCCTGGGTTGCGAGAGAAATAAATACTATGAAAATGCCTCGTCTACGGACATATGGCAGAGGATCGAACCCTCAACCTCACGAATGAAAATTGACACCACAACAAGCCACTTCTTGGATGGACATCTGCGCATGAGCAGATCAAAATCATTTGTACCAAATTGTATAATTCGTTGAGACGAATATTCATGTTTTCATGAATCTTATGTTCTAGTGAAATTCATGTTTTCATTATCCATTTATCCATCAACGGCGCATCACATGACAAGGGGAAACAAAAATGTACACAAAAAGTACCTTCATTTCTTCGGGAGTGATTTTTCAAAAATGCACAATATGGGTTGATATTTCGGGGTCATGTGTACCAGACGAAAACAAAAAACCATTATATTTGACGACTGTCTCGAACATTCAAGGACGACGTCATTGATAAGGCAAAATTCTGACAAATCGAACAATGTGTATGAGGACCAGAATAAGGGTATTGAATTGTTACATCTACCCCTCCCTGATCTACCCAGTACTTATGTATGGTAGTGAAACATGGACTTTAGCCTCTGATACTAAAAAGCGTTTGGAAAGTTGCGATATGATTGTGGTTTCTAAGAAGAATGATGAAAATCCCCTGGACTGACAAAGTTAGTAATGAGGAAGTTCTTACACGAGTTGGAGTGCAAAGGAAGATGATACGTGAGATGTTGATTAGGCAGTTGAAGTTTATGGGTCACATTACGCGTAAAGAAGGCCTAGAGAATCTTGCTTTGACAGGGAAAATTGTGGGAAGAAGGAGTAGGGGAAGGAGGATACTTTGGATGGACAGTCTGCAGAAATTGTTGGAAGAGAGAGGAGTGAAAGAACTGGGAGTGGTACTAATACAGAAGGCTAGGAGCCGAGGGTTGTGGAACAGCATGATCGCTAAAGTCAAACGATATGGCACTTAGAGAGAGAGAGAGAGAGTAATTGATTTTGTAACGTCAACGAAAAAAATAAAAAATAAAATGAGTCACAAAGAAAAATTCCCAGTCATTGCTTTATGTTCATGGTCATGAAATGCATGATTGCATGGTTTCCCCGACTCTATCAAATTTCAACAATTAATTTTCATGCTAGTGATTTTGATAATGATTTGAATAAACATTATCAACGGATGTTCTGTCATTTTCAAGGTCGATGTCATGGACGTCTGGAGGGCTACGAACTGTTTGACATACCTTCGTGTGAATTTAAAATATTGATTATGAATATATAATTATATTTAAAACATGTAAAACACTGGAATGAAAGAGTCTGTCGACACGGTCGTGTAAAGGTGAAAAGATGTTTTTCCAATAGGGCTTCTTCAAGATGTCATAACTTTCAGCTTTACACGTGTCAAGGGAGGCTTTAGTAACTCTATGGTTCTAGTCGGTGAAATGACATTTGTATGATATGTGTTAGATTTTATTTGACTCTACCGACCCCCTTCAAGGGTATGAGAGCACAATGTATTTACAAAACAATACAAAAAGATATATAATATAGATATATTGACTGCTATGAGAGGCATCGCTGTTTCTATAGGCTCAAGGGGACGATACATCCTGATGTGACCAATAGGCGCGCCGGGGCACGTAATTTTTGTTCCCACTTGAGCTCGGGATCCCCAGTATGAACTCATTCGCATACAGCCAATCAGAGCTCATCTTGTCAATAACAAGCTTTACGCGTGCTAAAGATGCGCGGCGAAATTCAAAAATGTGCGAAGCTCTGTGCTTCACACACGTACACACAGCACTTTGTCTATATCAGCGTGCATGGTGTGCGTGCATAGGCATAGGCTTGCAAATGTTTCATTTCAGTTCTAACATCTCTACCTTTAGCAAATTTATTACAGATATATCAGCTTATCAAATTGCTGTGAAAAACTGTTATTTAGCTCTTAGTTGCAATTACTCTATCAATCAAGGATAGGCCTTATCGTCACGGTCATCGAAGCCACTATATATAGGGACTCATTTCTAAAGATTTTATGGTTGAAACATTTATTATAGATCTACACCTCTAAAAGACTCTAATAATATCAGCTTAAGAAATTGCTGTGATGTTCTCAGGTAAGAATTCCTGCAATAAAAGAAGTAACAAAATAAAGCTGATATTATTAGAGCCTTTTAGAGGTGTTTTAGTCTAGATCTATAAACTCTCAACCGTATAATCTTTAGAAATGAGTCCCTATAATATATAGTGGCTTCGAGGACGAGAAAGACATATCCTTGATTGCTAGAGTAATTTAAATTTATATCAAGCGCTAAGTAATAACTTTACACGGCAATTTCATAAGCTGATATTATATTAGAGCCTTTTAGAGGTATAAAGATCTATGATAAATTCCCAACCGTAAAATCTTTAGAAATGAGTCCTTATAATATACAGGGTGAGTCAGAAAGAATGTCCCACTTTTTAAAAGTTGTATTGTTAGAAGTATGAATATTTAATTAGGGATTTAATGATATGTCTTGATAGAATTATCCTCCCAATACATTTAGGTACCATTTTCATTTGAATCCGTTCACGCATGACTGAACATCAGACAATCTTTACAAGACTGCCATATTTCACTTGCGCCAACTTACTTGGTGATGAATAAAACAGTGCATTAAACAAAGACAGGCAGACAGACGCACACACGCACAAACACACACACACTCACACGCCTACGCACAAACACACAAAAAAGTGTCCTCTTACCCCCCCCCCCCCCCCCCCCCCCCCATATGGAAACGTTGTATCATCCGCTCAATCTGACTTGCGTGCATAGAACAAATAAGCATTTTTCCATAAAAAAGTGAAGTTTTCTAAAAATGCGAGTATCTTTCCAGCATTGGGGCGCCCGGAAGTCACTCGGGTAACATTTCATAAAGTATAATATAAAAAGACCATATGCAAATTTTCTGTACTTTCGTCGGAAAAAATACATTTATCCAGCACAATGTCGTCTCTTTTTGCGTTGAAGAATAACAAATAACGAGTTTCAATCACACTTTGGCCGCTCTCGCAAGCTCTCACTCGTTTCACTGTGGTCAAGCGACTTTGGGGCAAGCGGTTAATGAAAATACTAATCGTTAGCTTTCTTCTGGTATCAAACTTGTTTTGATTGATTGTATAATTATGTCGGAATAAAGGAAACAAAAAGGCTTGACCAATAACTTATCAGGGTCTGAATTGACCTTTTGACCTTGAATTCCCTGATACAAGCGCACTAATGAGGTCATCTTCGCTAAATCGGTGTCTTTTATCGTAAAATGCGACACTTTCACAATGTTTATACATCTTTTTTAAATATTAGTAAGATATAACATATTTGTTCTGATATCACTGAAGTTTTGGGTTTTATTTAATGAGTAATTTTTAAATAAGAGCCATTTTACTGTTTTAATTTACTGGATCGTACCATTAAAGTCGCAGGGTAAAAAGATGCATTTCCAACTGCGCCAAATTTAATTTACGTTCCGACATTCTGTTAAATGGGTTCGTGTTGTTAAAAATCCACTGCTTTCTGCTCCAACAAACGTTCACATGCGGAGTCGTTTATCAACTAAATTATACAAATTTATGGATGTTTCCTAGCTTCCCAGGTGTTTTTGTTGCTGTTGAAGCATTTTATTCACCTGCTATCATTCTTTGTACTCCAATTGCCAGAACGCAAATTTCATTTTGGTTTTATCGGAGTCGTTTATCAACTATATGTATTCAAATTTATGAATGCTTCCTCTCCAGGTGTTTGTGATGTTTAATGCATTTCATTCACCTGTTATTATTCTTTGTACTCCAATTGTTAGAATACAAAATGCATTTTGGTTTTATAGTTTCACGCAATAATTAAGTCAATAAAAGACTATTTTCTGCACAATAAAAACAATGTGTGTCCCTATTGTACAATGTAATGTGTCCCCTCATTTTGTAATAGTTAATTTACCCTTTTACATAATGGAACTACCTGCCCGATGAAGCCAGTGGCCTGTGACCCCTGAGCACTCAACACCGTGTGGGAGTCAGTTTGTGGTCTAATTCTTTTATGAGACAAATACAAGCAAACGTTTCCATAATGCCCCCCCCCCCGCCCGCTTATTCAGCGGCTGGCGGAGTCGTTGCGAAATTTTCGGCTCGATTTCAAAATGTTAAAATCCCCCCCCCCCCCTTGAAAAAATCCTGCGTACGCCACTGCATGCTGAGATAGGCAAGGCGCTGTGTGTATATAGTGGCTTCGATGACGAGAAAGGCCTACCCTTGATTGAAAGAGTAATTGTAACTTAGTGCTAAATAACAGTTTTAACAGCAATTTGATAAGCTGATATGTGTAGATAAATTTGCTAAAGGTAGAGATGTTAGAGCCGAAATGAAACACTTGCAAGCCTATGCATGCACACCATGCATGCTAATATAGGCAAGACGCCGTGTGTATATAGTGGCTTCGATGACGAGAAAGGCCTATCCTTGATTGATAGAGTAATTGTAACTTAGTGCTAAATAACAGTTTTTCACAGCAATTTGATAAGCTGATATTTGTAGATAAATTTGCTAAAGGTAGAGATGTTAGAGCCGAAATGAAACATTTGCAAGCCTATGCCTTTGTACGCACACCATGCATGCTGATATAGGCAAGGAGCAGGAGCTGTGTGTACGTGTGTGCAGGACTGCGTGTGTGAAGCCCAGAGCTTCGCACAGTTTTGAATTTCGCCGCGCATCTTTAGCACGCGTAAAGCTTGTTAATGACAAGATGAGCTCTGATTGGCTGTATGCAAATGAATTCATACTGGGGGTCCCGAGCTCAAGTGGGGAAAAAATACGCCGCCGGGGCGCCCGAGAGCCAGTATAGAACAGCCATGCTCTGAATATTAAAGCATTCGATATATCTCTTATATGCCGGATTCACAAACAAATCTACAAAGAATTCTTACCTTATTCTTTTCTTGAGTAAAGGCCGATTAAAACATCACAGAAAAATCTGAGACACTGTCTGTAAATCTTCGCTTGAAAGTTGCCTAAATGTTACGATCATTCGGGAATCGCAGACAAAAAGCTCGCACAAAGAAACTTGTTACACGTAAACCATTGGGGATCTTAGCAAAATATATTCATGCGGCCCGTTACCCGGGACAGGGGCACCTTTTTAACAACTATTGACCGGTAGGCGGACATGCGGGCATCTTTTAAAAAAACTATTGACCGGTATAGGCGGGCATAGCTAAAATCACGAATCCAATTTTGACCAATCAGATTACTAGATTTATTCAACATACTAAAGAGAGGTATATTAAACAAAGTAAGATAGGCCTATAATCATAAAATACATAGACATGATAAATACACATTTATTGAGAGAGAGGGGTGGCCCGGAAGAGCTTTATCATCTTCTCTTCATGTCAAATCGCCTTCCACTTCTCTCTCTCTCTCTCTCTCTTTCTCTCTCTCTCTTTCATTCATATCCCCCTTTTGCCTTTTTTGATTTTTTTTCTCGGAATTGTGCCCTCTCGCTTTTCTTTATTTGTTTCTGTTGTATAGTTTTTTGCCTTTTTGGGGTTTCGTTTTGTGTTGTCTTGTTTGTTAAATTTTAAACAAAACCCCTGGAGTCACTCCTTTTTATACGAATCTAGTTACAGACATAAAGCCCACCTTGATATATTAAGACTGAAACAGAGGCTACAAATTTCAGTTTTACTTTCATTTAGCAAACAAACAATAAACCAGAAAAAAACGAAGGACTCCTAAGCGAGAAGTGAGACAAGAAGAAAATTCGATGTTGCGTTATTTATATGTTGAGGCGAGTCTGTCCTTGAGTGAACTCATCGCAGACGTCGGTTCGGAGTAATTAGCCCACTGCGAGGTCAACGTTTACGTTTGCAACTGTCTAAATAACTAATACCGCTTGCTCCGTGCATTTGGGTCAACATTTTAAAGGATGGTATAGATACTGCGTCATTAATATATCCGTTCCAAGAAATTATGATTTTGTTTTTTATTATTTTATCCAGCCTCGTTTCACCCTGAGGTGTCAATGACTACAGGTGTGGATCCAGGATGGGGGAAAGGAGTTGGGCACGATTCCGAAACATCGATGATGACGACGACGACGAGGGCGGTGACAAAGGACAGCATGTAGAGGTGCCGTGGTCGAGTGGTTAAGTCACCGAACTGTCGATCACAAGGTCCGGGGTTCGAGACCCGCCGCGGTACTAATGTCCTTTGGCAAGGCATTGATCTACATTTGCCACACTCAACCCAGGTGATGTAAACGGGTACCTGGCATAAATTAATTCTTTGAAATGCTGGAGCACCACAATGGCAGCACAGCTAAAGCGCTTAGTGATCCTAATAAGCGCTACATAAAAACTGAGTATTATTATTATTATTGTTATCAATGACGACAAGGTTTTCACATTTTAAGTGCATGCTTTTGGAGCGTGAAATTTTGTCCCCAAAAGACAAAATACGGGACTCATTTTCCCTATGTGTACGTACGGAATGCTAATTGGATTTTAAAAGGGGGGTACGGGCGGTTGTGCCCACTCCCCAGCCAATATACGCCTAGGCCAGTTTATTCTTATCCGGATGGGTAACACAATTGAAGCTCCGGGGGATCGATATCAACTCTTGCTGTAAGGAATACAAACATTCACATTTTTTAATAAAAAGTATTCAGTCATATTCTGAACAAAAAGAGCAATGCTTATATTAGTTTTGGGATGTATCATTAACTGTGTAGTGCGGTAATATTTTCCTATTTATTATGTAATTGTGATATATTTGAGTCCTAAACATTGTGAAATCATGAACAATAAATTGTGTTATATTTATGCTCATTAATCAAATGATAACAAAGTTTGTTATAATTATGTTGTATAGTTTGTATGAACCAGGACTATGGAAAATGCTTTGTTTCTATGTTCCGTACGAAAAAGAATTCGAGTTTTGAGAAATAAAATCAATGAATACAGAAAAAGAACATGTCCGTCTATAGGGAGCAGATGGTGTTGTGATATTTTCACTTTAATTGTCGCTCCTTCAACTTTATTTCTCTCTTTCTCTTCCCTCTTTGTTCTATTGTTTTCTTTCTTTTCCTCAATTCGATAAGGGGAATGGCCCTGTGTGCTCATATCTATGTCTCTGCTATAACCCATAATTAGGAAATAAAGTATATTGACCAAAACATGGAATATGCCGCACGTAGGCTATAGTGTTGGTCTTTCAAAAAGGCCCATTAATCCCCATTCTTTATGTTTCAAGAAAGTTCATGAACCTATCATTTTCTCAGCATTTCATTGGAATTTCGCTCTCCTTCTCTCTCCCTCCCACTTTCTCCTCCCTCTCTCTCTCTCTCTATTCAGTTCTCTCTCTCTCCCTTTCCCTATCTCTTTCTCCCTCTCTTTCACAGACCTTACCTTGAACATGTGATACGTCGCCACATGCTTCCTGTATACCCTGGGGCTTATCCTCATTTCAGTCCCTGAAAATTCATTCTTTTCTTTGTTTTCTTTGTTTTTGTCAAAGGGTTACAAATTCATAATTTTGTCTTTAAAAAACACCAAGTACTGAACTCCCAATCTGTCTGAAAATCAATTGAAATTCAGCGTTGAGCATTTTGTAAAGATATTTTGTGTAATTTCTCAAACATGACAAAAATGGTTAAGCAGAAATACAATATTTTTGCTTTGGATAAAGACTAGTCCCAGACCTGTACCCTGGCACATCTCATCACACCTAACCTTCCAAAATTAATTCAATGCCGTCGTGTTATGTACAAACATTTACTAAACATCATGTAAAGAGGCGTTCCCATTAGACCTTTTAAAAAAGAAGTTGTGTTGCCCTTTACGTGCCAAAACAGGGGTCGGTCGGTCGGTCGGAAATCTTTTAAAAAAAAACTTGTTTTCTTCTTGTTTTCTCCCTCTTTGGGCGGATATTTCTCAGTTTTGAATGCATTAATACATATTTTTTTTCTTCCTTAAACGGTTTTATCTAAAAAAAAAACGGTAAAAAACGGTAAAAAAAAAAATTAAAAAGCCGACCATAGATTTCAAGATTTTGGGATCGGTCGCAAAGGGCAATACATCATCTTTTTTTTAACGCCTTATCACGAAATTTAAATTTATTCTTTCATTTACTTGTCTATTTATTCTATATTTATTCATTCATTCTTATTTTGTTCACTTATTTACTTATTTATTATTTATTTATTTATTCATTTCATCGGGAATAGATTAGTATAGTTAGAAAATGTACAGACAAGCACATTGCAATATATCTGTTAAATAGTTAATGAAAATAACAATGGATCTTAAGCCCCAAGATTTGGATAAATTCCTAGGTTTCCCCCATTGACGATACGCACACTGACAATGGTGAAAGAATGCAGTTGTATACAGTATAGTTCACTGGTAGAGCCATGGCCATTGTAGTAGGGTCCATGAACTAACTGAAGGCTTACAAATCATATTTGATGTTAAAAGAAAAATCTGTAGATATCGTGCACTAGGGTGTGTGTGGAGGAGGGGCGGTGTGCGTGAGGTGTGCGTGTGGATTTGTGTGTTTGTGTAGCAGGTCCATGTAGAGAGAGAGAGAGAGAGAGAGAGGAGATGGAGAGAGAGAGAGAGAGAGAGGGGCTTAGACCATGCTGGTAATTAATCGATCAAGGGTGTCGATTTCCAAGTCATATCATTGGAATATTTGATTTGGGGAGGGACATGAGGGGAACGCCCGGTAATAGTTGACCAGGGGTACTATCTGGTAGACGTATAGTATTAATGACTGCTTTGAGAGAAATAGTTGTTTTTATACGCTCAAGGGAAGGTTAAAATTGTGCTATTGCCCGAGGCGTGCCGAGGGCAATAGCCCAATTGTAACCTTCCCGAGAGCGTATAAAAACTACTATTTCTCGAATATTAAAGCAGTCATTAATACTTTTATATGCCGAAAACAAAAGAGTCAACTTATGACACCACCTTGGCCTTTCTCTAGTTTATCTGCACGGTTGTTTTTTATGAGTGTATCTTTGAGAGTAGACTAGATCTAGATTCTAGTCTCAGCAAGATATTTTAAAATTTTGGGGTGGGCCGGCCCAGTGGGGAATAATGGAGAAGAACCTGCGCTTTCATATGACACCTCACTTATTGAGTATCACCTTCAGAATCACGAGCAATATTAGTTTGCAATGCCAATGCATATTGCAATGCAATGCCAGTGCGCGATGCCAATGCATAGGGGTGTGTTCAATCTGAATTCCGTGCAATCTCTACGGGAAGGATTTTAGGACTACTAGACCTACTTACTAGAATCTAGGCCTAGACTTTTCAAAAAAGATTATGGAGAATTTAACGTACCCTTTTTGGTGCTCTGTCTAGCATGTCCCTGCTGTCAGCAAGTCTTGCATTTGATCATCATCAAGAAGTTGAAATCTTGGGAGAGTTTCTTCGGCCATTTTTGCCTTCGGTTTGAAATTACCGAACAATTCTTCGCACACGTACGGTATCCTCGATCGCTCAAACCAGTTTTTAACATGTGAACCTATGGGTATTTCACCAAGACTGAACTATTTTCCCGGTAACCATGGTGACTGGGATTTTAGAACTAGTATTTTAGAACTATTACATGGGTTTGGAATTTTACCGGGAATTTTACAGGAATAGTTAAAGTTTATGTATGCAATTTCGACTAATCAGATGGCTGGATTTCTTAAGTGAGGTATATAATTATCAATAGTGATTTTCCGGTGATATAAGTGGTCAGTGGTAGTTGATCGGTGGTAACTCACCAGAGGAAGTTTGTTCGCGAATAGTTGTCCTGTGTTCTTTGTCCGGTGGTAGGTGTCCGATGGTAAATGTCCGTGGTAGTTTGCTTGATGGTAGATGTCCATAGTGATTGTCTGGGGGTAGTTGTTCGGTTTTTGTTGTTCAGTAGTAGCTGTCCGGAGATAGTTACCAGGGATGGTGGTCCGGGGGACTGTTGTCATAGATAGAACAGAGGAGAACCACTGAATGGATGAAATGACAAACCTGTCGCCTGGATTGCCAAAGAACTACAAATGTGTTGTGATCTAGTTTTGTTCAATAGAATGTGTATCACAAGGTACGTGGTTCGGATCCCTGCAACTCAAGAGCATCTATATTCGCCACTCTCCACCCAGGAGAAGTAATTAGTTACCTGATATGATTGTTCCTGGAGAGGCACTATGCGCTGTAAAGGGTTGCTGGAGCTAAAGTCACGGTAACATTTAAAAAATGTTATTTGGAAGCGCTAGGGATATTACATCATATATTACAACGTAATCAACCCCTAGTTCATATCATCAACTTGTCCCTTTGCAGTGGCTCTTCATCTGATAACATGAACATGATGTTAAGTGTTATCGACATTTTTCGTTACTAGTATTTCAGATATTAGAACGAATTGGGTACGATTGTCTACAGTTCTTACAGCTCCACCATGTGTTCGCTTTAGAACTCAATTTGGGTTGTCACATGATAGGTATCTTCCAGGATTTCCGCATGGAATTCGACACCATAAACCATGAAATATTACGATTACAAATTATCTCATTATGGAATCCGTGGGAATGCCTTGAAGTGGATCAGGAGTTACCTATCTTACAGACAACAATTTGTTTCTTTGATGAGACTCATTCACAATAACAGACACAATTGGTAGTGGCGTTCCACAGGGTAGCCGGCTTGGGCCATTGTTCTTCATAATTTACATCAATAATTTTCATATCTTCCAATATACTATATTTCATTCTGTTCGAGGATGATACAAATGTGTTCTTTTCACATCCAGAACCTCGAATCAGACCTGTTGAATACTGTAAACGAAGAGTTACACAGGGGATAAAAGTTAATAGATTATCTCTTTCCTTAAAAAACACAAAATGTATTATATTTAGCAAGTCAATGGAGACTTTGCCCGGCGACACAATATTGTTGACGGTATTCATCTTGAAGAATTCTCATGCACTTAATTTGTTGGTCTCCATGTCGATTAAAAGTAACATGAAAAAAAAAACATATCAATTCTATGTGTAAAACACTCTTTCATAACGTCGGTGTGATAAATAAATGTTAAGATTACCTTACCTCTTCTACCCTCCTTATGCCATACTCAAGTCTCGATTCACCTTATTTAAACTATGGTATCCTGGTTTTGGGTAACACCTATCAGTCACGTTTAGACAAAATATCAACGCCAACCCACACTGATGGCTTTTTGTGAAAATAAATTGCTAAAAGGGAAAGACATACCCTTTTTTCTGCTTGGTCATTTTATGTTCCACTACAATAATAAAAAGTCTACCGAAAAAACTTGATCAGACATTTTTATAGAAACATAAACTACCTATGAATTTCCCTTACTTTTAATGATAAATAATTTAGCCCCAAATACTTTGTTTTTTATCAGGCCCGACATTTAGGAATACCCTTAATGATACCATTATAAATGCACCAATCCTCCCTTCCCTTAAATAAATAAAAACTCAAACGGTTCCTGTTAGCATAATAATAAACCTAATTACATTTATTTACTCATGAAATATGCCCCAGCTGAAATTATTTCTTATTTACATCATGGTAATAGATCGTATGAACTAACCATGGACTTTCATCTCGTGTTCTTTTGTTCTCTCTATCCTCACCTTCGTTCTCTCCCTACGTCTTTCTCCCATTATTAGGGACTTTTAGATTTGCGTGAACTGATACGTGTGACGTCCATTCAAGGCAGTGCATTACAAGTACGTCGATCGTAGCAATCCACGTTGTCGTTCGACAATTCTAAAAGTCCCTAGTGTCTCCTTGCCCTACTCCTTGCCTTTGTCTTTGCCCTTGTCCTAGTCTTCGTTTTTGTCTCTGCCCTTGTTTTTGTCCTTGCCCTTGTTCTTGTCTTTGTCCGTGTCTTGTCCTTGCCCCTGTCTTCACTCTTCGTCGTCCAGTCAGAGACGTCATCGTGTTTCAATTTTTTACCTATCAGCCTATAAAAATACGCAACCACTAAATTTATAATATTATGGTGTCCTTGACGGCTCGTGGGTGTACGAGCACAGTCCTCTATCTCCACATGCACTGCTCGACTGTGTTTTGTTGTATTATGCCAATAAATTATCATACTCAAGAGCAGTGCATTTTGTGTTTATTAATAATTGTTATTTTCTAAATTTAATTATTGAACGAATACGTATGGATTAGGTGTTGTTGTTTTTTCTTTCTTTTTCCCTCCCTTTAAAAAAAAATCTTTCTTTCTTCCTTTCTTTTTTTCTTTTTTGAGTTATCCAAACAAAATACAAGCTCTGCTTTTTAGTGGATTTCTGTTTATCCTTCAAACATTTGGCTAAATTAATGATATGCTTATTATCCTAAAATGCTTTGCTTAATGATCAACATTTAGGATTGCATAACTACGAATGAATCCGGGCCAACTCGGACCAAAGGCAACTCGGCCCAGATGCAAGTCAGTTTTTGTCATTTTACCCTAACCCTAACCCTAAACCTGCAAAAACTGATCGTTTTTTAAGCTGGGCCGAGTTGTCTTTTGTCCTACGAATATAGGTTTCATTTTCTATGGTATATTACAAAAGTCGTTTGATATTCATGTGTATAAGCATTTTTCTCATGTTATGATCCCCCCCCCCCCCCCCAATCCGTGAACGGAAGGATACCATGCGTATTCCCAAACTCTCCGGCTCGTAACAAAAGAAAAAGGTCTATCCATATTGATTATATATACACACCGGACTTTTGCCGCGCTGAAAAGGGGAGGGGGGTGTCGCTGGGAACACGCATGTGCGTAAATAACACTGAGTGGGGGGGGGGGGGGGCTGTGATTGAATAATGGAAATATAATTATTTGAATTGAATTGAAGGTAATTCTGATGTGAAAACAGGAAAAACGAGCTTACATCGAACTGGGAATGCCAGGATTTGAAACGGATCCGAAAATTCATATTAGGTCTATAAGCTGCGTTTCCATGCGTTTTAGGGTAACCAGATCGACAACGCAAAGGCCCTAGGAAACTTTTTGGACATGTTCAAAATGTCAAATTTCCCGCTGCGTTTCCACTTTGTTTCTCCACATGGGTGTGACATCGAAGTTACAACGCATATTTCAAACCAATATAGGAATTGTACGATATTAGAAACGCAAGAAACAAACTAACATCGAAATGATTTTTTTTTTTAATATGACCTAGGCATGGAGTTTGTATTACACTGTATGATTTGTTTTGTACAGATTCAAGAGTCAAAGTATGATATGGCTTTATGTGCCCCGTCAATGAGAAAGAATATTAATAATGAAAGTCAAATTAAATTTAACATGTTTTAAGTTACATTCTCCCTCAATACAAAAAGAAGATATATCTATGCCTATGTGTACACTGTCGCTCATCTAGTTGGAATATTTTTGTTTTACCCCAATTTATGGAATTATTTTAAAAATAATTTTAAATAATAGATCTAAATAATAGTATACATTCTCAGATTTTATTGAATAATAATTTGACAA